>NC_086448.1:661178399-662378399 GCF_028390025.1 Pseudophryne corroboree
TGACATTGACATTGAATGACACCAAAAGATCGGGGTGACACTATTTAATATTCTCTATACTAACTAAAAGTTTCTTACATATTTAATGTTGCAGTTATCCACTTGCTGTTTCTGTAATAGGGGGGCAATCCAAGTTGATCGATTGCTAGCTATTTTTTGCAGCACTGCGATCAGGTCAAAACTCGTCAAAACTGCGCATGCATTGCACATTGCACTGCAATGTGCAGGCTCGTCGTACAAAGCGGACAAAGCGGATCGGTGCTGAGCGATGGATTTAACAAGGAATCCATTCGCACAGCCGATCGCAAGAAGATTGCCAGGAAGAATGCGTTTATGGGTGTCAACTGACTGTTTTCAGGGAGTGGTTGAAAAACACAGGCGTGTCCAAGCGTTTGCAGGGTGGGTGTCTTACGTCAATTCTGGGACCGGACAGGCTGAAGTGATCACAGTGGCAGAGTAAGTTGGACCTACTCAGAAACTGCACAAAACTTTTTTGTACCGCTCGGCTGCACAAGCGTTCGCACACTTGCAAAGCGAAAATACACTCCCCCATAGGCGGCGACTATCTGATCGCAGCGCTGCAAAAAATAGCTAGCGAGCGATCAACTCAGAATGCCCCCCATTGTGCATAAATCTGCTTAGTGGTTGAGCCTTAGATAGTTGCAGCACTTACGCTTGCTGTGAAGCAGTTACTCACAAAATGCCTTCTAACATCTCCTCCAGTTTATACGTATGGCTAGGTGGGAAGCGGAATCTGTAGAAATAATATAAGAGAAGTTGCGCTAATAAGAATGTGACCTGCTATGGCTGAAATTAAATATACTCACTCCGATTTATGATTTAAAAAATATAAATATATTTATTTATGCACAGAGTTCATTATAAATGTATCACAGAAAAATAACTGCAAAGTTGATGCACACCTGAAAAAAGTTTTTCCTTTTTTTTTTAAAAAGTAAAAAATATGAAAGATTAAAAAGCACAGGTCCTCCACATGGATCAATTTTCAGTATACTGTAGATAAATGAAGTAAGTGGTCCCCACTTGTAATGCAGAATAAGATTAATACAGTTTGAAGTGTCATTAATATTCGCTACAACGTACAGTAGCTGTGAGTATATTACCAAGTCAAATGTATGAAGCATCAGCCGCTTCCACTGTGTTAGCTGAGAGAACAGGCTTCTCTTTAAATAGATTCACCTGTATATCCTTTTTAGTGTGTTCCATAAACACATCTTGAAGTTTGCAGCTTAAATATAATTAAAATCAACTCAATATTACATACTTAACCTAATCAGCGCCGGTGCTTTGTTTCTATATAAATTCTTGGGAAGCGGAATCTGGCTTTTCTATGTCTCTCTCAAAGGTATCACTTGTTACACAGACACTTTCAATATGATGACAGAGGTGACTTGAGTAACATTGCTGGTTACTATGTTACAGCTTTTGGTGTATACAGTATGTGCAAGATATAATATGCTTTGGTGTACATGTTCAATATATTACAAGGATCAGAATTGGGCTGTCTTATATAATATAATCAATTCCTAACAGGGACGTGCAATCAGGGGAGGCAGTGCCTCCCCTGTCATAATGATTAAAATAATAAAAAGAAGGTATTTATAACACAGATTCTGTGATAAATATCTTCTTATATTATTTTAACCATTTCCCCCCTGTGTATATGCCTGCATCGTAGGGTGGGAGGCATCGGGAGAGGTGCCTCCCGCTGCTAACATTAAAGTCGGGGCAGCGGGGGGCGGGCAGGGGGCAGGGCGAAGCAATGGGCTGTAAAAGCAATGGGCTGTAAAAGCTGTGCATCACCTGCTCTGTATACCAGTAGATAACTCATTTGCATTACTAAAAGAGAGGTTTCTTGTAGGCACCAAGAAACTTACAATGTAAATGTGTGCAAATCATTATCCCTTTTACTAATTATTGCTTTGTACATTTCACAATCATTCAATGTATTCAACATAATCACTGAATTGAAAATAAATAAAGCATATATTACATGTTCATATAAATATTTTCTGTAATATACAGAAAAGTCTTAGCAAAACGTACCAGGATTAATCGTTAATATATTCACTTTAAAATTGCAACTATCTGATTGTAACTCATGAATATTTATGTATTTTAGCTGTTCAAACTCTAAAAATCTCTAAATTGGCATAAAAATAATTATTTTATTAATTATCATCAGATTTACAATATTTCTGTTGCTAAGAGAGAAATTAATAGAAAATAATGCTGTAGGATTATTATTATTTTTTGCATAATGTGGTATTCTTTGGATGACTGATCGCACATTACTTTTATACTTTAATTTAGATAGTGGTATTAGGTGTAGAATTTCAGAAAATCTCTTGCGGCAAGGATGGGGGACACTGGACTATGGGATTGCAGGTTGGGATTTGAGATGGCACTTAATGTAAACTGTAGCATTAAATTATCCTCAGCCTGCTTAATGCTAGGTACACACTAGACGACTTGCAAATGATGCGATGGTCATCTAGATTTCCCGGTCAAACAATACAGTTCATACACACTGTACAATCTACCAAACGTTATGTCGTGCATTGTTCGGGAATTCCAAATCGTAAAATCAATAATGATAAATTGTTTGCTATCTAAAAAACACCTGATGACCATCTTAAAGATTTGCCCAAAATTATAATAATGGGTGAATCTTTCTAGATGGTGAAGCGGCACCTATACTGGAGCCTCAATGACAGAGGCGTGCATTCAGCCCACATGATTGCACGCCCCTGTCAGTTCCTTAGATGTGATTGGGCCAGCGGATCCACTGGATCCGCTGGCCTGCGGGCACATGCGGCGGTGCGACGCGGCGGGCATTGTGGCGGTGGGACCCGGCGGGGAAAGGGTGGCTGGCGGCAAACCTGGATCTGAGAGGATCCAGCCCCTGCCAGCCAGTGTCGGACTGGGACATGAAGGGCCCACCGGGGGAATGCAGTTATAGGGGCCCATACTAAGATTACAAGCGGTTGCCATTTTAGCTCTTTGTGGTTCTGCTTTGTGACTATTGAGGTTTGTTGTATACAAGCTGAACACTGTACATTGCTTTACAGCTCTGCTTTGTTTTGCCTTGCTTAACAAAATGTGCCTATTCTACACTCTCTTGTGATGGATACTTTTCGCTATTGAGTGAGTGCATCATCTGCTGTGGCTGTGATGAAAGTTTATAAGGAGAGGGACCAGAATAGGAGAAGCCTGAGATCATGCTGGACAAAGGGGTGGTTGCTGCAGAGGGAGACTTGCTCTCACATGACGCTGAGATTTGGGAGAACAATCTGGATGATTATCACACTTTCCTGTGCATGGATGATGCCACCTTTCAGGAGTTGTTGTGTTTGGGGACTTCCTTCATCCAAAGGCAGAATATCAAGCTGTGGAAAGCCTTTCTGCTGAGGAGAGGCTGATTGCTACCCTGAGATACCTGGCTACAGGAAGATCCCTTGTTGACCTGAAGGTTGGCTTCCTCATCTCCCAGAGACATGCAAGCTTTGGGCCTCATCATCCCAGAGACATGCAAAGACATCATTACTGTCCTGAGGCAAATGCAAAGCAACATACTGTGTATGTAACATTTTTAAATTTGACAATGTTATGGTAAACCGTATGTGCAGACATATAAATAAAACTAAACTATTAAACAATTAGCAAAAGATGATCAACAAGTTTTAGCATTTCCATATCACAATTCTTAAAAATTATAAAACTTCCATTGATGCAGTATATATACCACTGGAAGGTGTGGACAGATACTGTAGGTATATGGGAGAGGAGTGTCTGATGAAGTGGGATCTCTTATTCTACCAGTAGGGGCAATTGGGTGTTGTTTTGGCTCAAAAATGAAGATTAAATGGCCACTTTTTCCACCAGCTCATATGTGAGCATCTCAACCCGGAGCTGTTGCTTCAAAGCCATGAGGCACATGGCACTCTGTAAATGTGAGGCTAACAGATCAAATTGATCTGGTGGGCTTTGGAGCACTTTTTCAGCTTTGTGGAGAAATTGATCTGTAGCAGTGTTTGCTGTGTTTTTTGGGGGTGGTGGAATGGCTTGCGAGGAACTTTCCCCTTCACTTTTGGTGTGCATCTTATTTCATGGGTGATATCGATGTCCATGTCAGGGGTTGAAGTCTGTAAAAAAATACAGTTATGCATAATGGTCATGTATTATTATTTTTTTTTATTCTAGTTCCCTACAACCGTGGAGGAATGGAAAGATATTGCAGAGGAATTTGAAAGAGGGTGGAACTTCACTAACTGCGGATAGGAAACACGTGAGAAAAATCCAACCTGCCAACAGTGGATCCTATTACTCAAATTACAAGGGATTCTTCAGCATTGTTCTGATGGCTGTGGTCAATTCAAACTATGAATTTCTATTTTTGGACATTGGCAAGCATGGTCGTACTTTGGATGGTGGGCCCTTCAAACATATGGCTTTTTTTACCATAACATCATGTCTAAAACCCTCGATTTACCGTCTGTTCAGAAAATGAAGCACAGGCTTAATTATGTGTTCTTAGCTGATGAGTCCTTCCAACTACACAAGCACATTATGAATCTATATGGGTAAAAGGGATTCACCAAGAGAAGCGCATCTAAAAATACATGCTTTCAAGGGCACACCATATTGTGGAGAGCGCATTTGGCATCCTAAGCAATCGCTTCAGTATCTTTCACACAGCCATCAACTTACTTGCAGACAAGAATAAATTGGGTTGTCTTGACATGCTGTGTCCTGCATCATTTTGTAAGACAGAAAACCATCCAACAAAGAACAACAAGCACAGCTATGCCAGTGTCATGAGCCACCACAGCTCATCTGCTGTTCAGGTCCTGGTCATTGCTCGGAAACTGGGACAGCCAAGTACTTCCAGCCAACGGCTTCCTGCTGAACTCCAGGCAATGGAGACGCCTAGCAGAGGCAAGGAAATCTGGGTCCTGTGTGGGCAGGATGTGCAGTGCTGCAGCTGCACAAAGTTCTTACTTCAAAAGGGGCCTGGAGTCAGCTGTGTGATTGGCTTCTTCACCCTTCATCTGGCATTCATTCCTGCCAGGACCTGCCTGTTATAGGGAACGATTCAGAGATGAACGTAGATCGCTGCATCACTGGAGCAGCCGTAACCTGCATTCCTGCCCTTCTAACATATGCCAGAACCCTGTATGGCTGGATTCGCAACCTCTAAGCCATAATCTGCATTCCTGGCCTACTATCATCTGTCAGAACCCTGTATGGAGGGAGCCACAACCTAGCAGCCATAATCTGCATTCCTGGATTGCTTACTTCTGCCAGAGTCCTGCATGGTTGGAGCCGCATCCTCTTAGCCAAAATCTGTATTTCTGGTCTGCTCACCATCTGCCCGAGTTCTGCATGGCTGAAGCCATAACCTTCCTGCTATAACTTGTATTCCTGGCCTGCTCACCATCTACCAGGACCCTGCATGCCTGGAGCCACAACCTCTCAGACATAACCAGTATTCCTGGCCTGCTCACCATCTGCCAGAACCCTACATGGCTGGATCCGCCACCTCTCAGCCATAGCCAGTATTCCTGGCCAGCTCTACATTAGCCAGAACTCTGCATAGCTGGAGCTGCAACCTCTAAGCCATTTTCTGTATTTCTGATCTGCTCTTGTGGTGGCCTGAATCCTACATAGTTGGAGCAGCAGCTCTTTTTCCAAGCTCTCTGTATGGTTGGAACTTTGTCCCTCTAGCCTCAAATCCAGTATCCAGTGTCCACCAGGCTAAATGTAAAAGCCCTTACTGTTCAGAGGATAAATCCAGGCGGTCACCTGGTGCTGGTGAGCATTGCAGGCTCTATGGAAATATAGTGGGTTATTGTTAGTGGTTGAAGACCTTGCTAGTAGTGACTCTAAGCCTAGGTAGACACTATACAATTATCTGCCAGATAATCTGCCAAATTTTGCTGGTTGGAATAAAATTTGGTAATGGATGAGAGCAAATGGCAATCGACCATTTGTTACCAAAAACTGCAAAATTGACAAAAACAGTTGTTTATCCAAGTTGGTTAATTTTGTGTTTAACCAATTTGTATGAATGACAGGTTTTATTAGTTTTCCAGTGTTTGGGAGCAAATGATAGATTGTCATTTGCTCTCATCCATTACCAGATTTTCATTCCAACTAGCTAGATCTGGCAGATTATCTGCCAGATAATTGTATAGCATGTACCTAGCATTAGGGTTTTATGCAAATCAGTTCTGGTGTACCATAACAGCCAGATAACCAAGATCAGTCAGAGGTCATGAATTGGTGGTTGTTTGTGGCAGCATCAGTGGTTTTGGAAATAGGCTCTGTACACGCGAAACAGTTCAGGGAGGAATACTTGACCTATTTTAATTAAGTGGGGGAGTACCATGGCAAGAATACTGCATAAAATAAATTATACAGGGCACATTTGAACTTTTTTTATGGCTAGTAATATTTGTCATGGTGTGTTTGCACTGTGTCTCTACGTACAAAATCAACAATGGATGTTTTCACCAAAATCTGCTGCCTGTTCTCCAAGGTGAGGATCCAAAGAGCTCTGAGATGGGCACTGAGGGTCCTGGTCCAGGGTGAACTGTGACAGTTCATAGTACCACAGAGTTGGTTAGTGGATGTGACCTGCTCCCGATGACTTTGAAGTTTGCCATTTCTTGTGCTCTTTAAAAAAGAACATAGTCTGCATATTCTGGATTTTTTTTCCCAGACCCATCGATGGAGTCTTCACTGTGTTGACTTTTTACTGCAATCAGTCAATTCCTGGAGGGCATTGTTCTTTTTTTTCTTATTTCTGGAGTAGTCTTTCCCCTTCACTAACCAAAGACACTTTTTCTCTCTGTGTTGGTTGATAAAACTATCCAGAATTCATGGCTTTGTCCATAGCCATAACTGCCCTCCCCCCCCCAAAAAAAAAAAAAAAAAAAAGACTGTGAATACAGTCAACCACACCCACAATTGAAAATAGTGTATTTGACCTTCAATGAAAATGTGAATAGTGCAGTACAGTTTAAGTGGGGTAACTTTTGAAAGTAAAGATAGTTATGCTTGAAGAAAAAGGAAAATGAATGATAGCTAGGCTCAGAAGTTGCCAGAAACTGTTTTATATTTAAGATGTTCATTATCGGGTTCTAATAATGTATTTGATGCATAGAACATCGCTGCAGTCTAGACTGCATGTGGTAGATCAATCAAGCAATTTGAGAAAAAAAATAGGTATTTTTTTTTTGCGGATGGCTTAGCCTATTAAGCTTTGTGATATTCTGTAGTAATCCTTCTAATTCCAATTAATTGCTTTGTAAGCATGCATTAATAATTATAGCCTCTACTTTTATACCCTTTGTAAGCTTATGACTATGTTTTAAAGCGTGGCAAAGCTGTACTATCATTTCTATTGATGTAATATATGAAAGAATAGGATCAAGCAGTTGCTGATTTGAATCTTAATTAATATGAATTCAAAAGAAAATGATATCGATGTGTTAAATAACTGATATAAAAAAAATATGTTTTGTGTGCTATAATTTGTAATCCATATCTCTAAATTAATTTCTGATGGGTATTTATTATTATGCTGCTTTTGCCTAATCTCAAGTGTGTATACTGTACTGTGGTTATACAGGACGTATAGAAAATACAAATAAACCTATTACCAGTAAAGTAAAACCATGACAGTTTGGTATTGGAAATATTAGGGCTGTTGAAGAGAGAAATGTATGCCCAGTTTACATAATTTATCTGGTGTGGATTCGAACTGCGCAAACTCAGAAAATAAGCATATGGGAAAAAAAATGTTCTACACAATTAAACTAAAGTACTTAATATTACAGGCTCTGCAAATATACGTGTATATTATCCTTTCGCCCAAACTGGTTTGTACTTAAAAAAGGGTAACATGATCCACAAGGTTGTATAGTGTGAAGTACCAGAAAGTCATATTGCTATGATTGACCTGAATTTTATCTTAAACTTTGCTAAGAATATTCTGTTTAGAATAGATTAGGAAATTTCTAATAATAAAATTATATTTCCTCTTTGGCTTCTCCATAACAACAGAATGGCCAAGTTGCATGGGTCCTGACACACACAGAGAGGGTCTGTATGGTGCGACTGTGGAGAAAAGTGTATGAGGACACATCTGTACTAAGGGGCACATTTTTTGAAGGAGGGAATTTTTCCCTGATTATGTAGCTGCCAGGATGGGAAAGATCAGGCACATTAAGTATCCTCCTCCATCTACCAGCTTTCCTGGTATGACTTAGTGCAAGTTGATATTGGAGGTCATTCTGATCCGACCGCACGCTGCAGTTTATCGCATTTGTGTATCTGGCACTATGGGGGCATTTGTGTATCTGCACTGTGGGGCAATGTATATCTGGCACTGTGGGGCAATGTATATCTGGCACTGTGTGGCAACGTGTATCTGTAACTGTGGGGCATTGTATATCTGGCACAGTGGGGCAATGTTTCTCTGGCACTCTGGGGCAATGTATATCTGGCACAGTGGGGCAATGTATATCTGACACTGTGGGGCAATGTATATCTGGCACAGTGGGGCAATATATATCTAGCACAGTGGGGCGTTGTTTATCTGGAACTCTGGGGCAATGTATATCTGGCACAGTGGGGCAATGTATATCTGGCACTGTATATCTGGCACTGTGGGGCAATGTATTTCTGGCACAGTGGGGATATATATATATCTGGCACAGTGGGGCATTGTATATCTGGCACTCTGGGTCAATGTATATCTGGCACAGAGGAGCAATGTATATCTGGCACAGTGGGGCAATGTATATCTGGCACAGTGGGGCAATATATATCTGGCACAATGGGGCAATATATATCTGGCACTCTGGGGCAATGTATTTCTGGCACTGTGGGGAAATGTATATCTGGCACTGTGAGGCAATGTATATCTGACACTGGGGCAGTGTGTATCTGGCACTGTGGGGCAATGTGTATCTGGCACTGTGGGGCAATGTGTATATGACACTATGGGGCAATGTGTACATATGGAGCCCTCTTCATCTTTGCCTTTAATAGGACTAATTGAGCCAGGGAAGTTGAACTTAAGACCCCTGCTTTAATTACTTAATCCCCTGCTGCATTGTTCTCTCTGTATTGTATTGCAGCTGAGAACAATAGATGAAAGGCTTATGCTAATAAACCATGGTGCACCTAGGCGCAGCAGAGAAGCCAAGATGAGCGTGGCTCCATCTGTATCTGGCACTGTGGGGGCATTTGTGTATCTTGCACTGTGGGGCAATGTCTGTCTGACACTGGGGAAATGTGTATCTGACACTGGGGCATTTGTGTATCTAGCACTGTGGGGGCATTTGTGTATCTGGCACTCAGAGGCAATGAATATCTGGCACTGTGGGGCAATGTATATCTGGCACTGTGGGGCAACGTGTATCTGGCACTGTGGGGCAACGTGTATCTGGCACTATTGGGGTCATATGTTTATCTGCCCCCCCATATGTGTATCACGCCCCCATTTTCATTGGCCACGCCCAATGTGGCATCTGGATAAACCCATTTTTTGGTGCACACACAATACCTATAATACATTTTTTCTACTTGCACCACTGATTATTATTAACATTATTATTATTATTATTATTATTACAATTTAAATTTTTCACCTGAGATGTATCGCAAATGCAGCAAAAAGATGCTCACACTGTTCTAGAGATATTATGCTGCTACTTTAACCACACAGCAATTGGTTTTACATGCATATAAAGTCACAAATGAGGCACAAAAGAACTTGGCATGAGGAAAAGCAATAGACAGGAGTCAAGACTGGAGCTGATGCAGCATTTATAGAAGCTCAGATCAGCAAGTTAGTATAGCAAAAAATAATATGGGGGCAGTGTGGCATACAATTTGAATTGGAGAAACAATGGGGGTAATTCTGTGGGTAAACATGTGCAGAGAGAGTTAGATTTGGGTGGGGTGAGTTCAATCTGCAATCTAAATTGCACTGTAATAATAAAGCAACCAGTATTTACCCTGCACAGAAACAAAATAACCCACCCAAATCTAACTCTCTCTGCAAATGTTATATCTGCCCCCCCCCCCCCTGCAGTGCACATGGTTTTGCCCAACTGCTAAAAAATTTCCTGCTGCGATCAACTTGGAATGACCCCCAGTGTGTGATGTTGTAAGGAAAAAACGGGTTCTATAAGGAGGTTGATAAAGAAATAGGTAGGGAAAATTATATTTATAATTTTAATAGTTTTGTCAAAATAGCTCCACTACAGTCAAAATTATTTGCATTATAGTAATTTACAAGTAATTGTACTAAGTAGAAATATTGCTTCACAATGTACCCTATAGCAATAATCTACTGATAAATATAGTAATATTCGTAATCAATATGGGATTTGGTTGAAACTTATTACATGCATTAGTCTTCAGACTTATAAAAACCCAACATTTTTTAGGTTTCTTTTAAACTATAAAAGTAAAACGTTATAATCAGGTCCACTAGAGTGAACAACATGCATCTGAAACATTGTGTCACTGATATCTCTTCTTGGATGTCCCAGTGCTTTCTTACACTTAATACAGTATGTCTAATACAGAGCTGATCATCTTACCACCATCCCCGACAACCTCACCTTCCACAATTTCTTTATCTGTTGATGGCACAACTAACTCTTCTAGCCCCCAAGTGTGCTGTCTTGGAGTAATCCTTGACTCCTCCCTCTCCTTCAAACCACACATTCAGTGCCTCCAACAATCCTGCTATTTTTAACTCAAAAATATTTTCAGGTTTAGACCCTTTCTCACCCAAGATCCTACTAATACACTTATCCACTCACTGGTCATCTACAGGCTGGACTACTGTAATCTCCTCCTGACTGGCATCCCTAACAATTGCCTCTCTAAACTCCAATATATCCTCTATGCTGCAGTCCAGCTCATCATCCTTACCAAATGCACTACATCCACCTCCCTCTCATACAAGCCTTTCATTGGCTTCCCTTCCCTTTCATAATCCAATTTAAGCTTCTCACACTCACTTCCAAAACCCTCATTCACTCCTCTCCCATTTACATCTCTGACTTTATCTCCCATTAGAGCACACAGGGAATGGGGAAAAGGGATGTGTTCTGCACCAGCTAAATATTTGGAGTATTATCTATTTAGAAGAGGGAACCCCGACTAATGTCCATCACTCAGGATTGGTAATTGCTAGCTGGACGTTCGAGGGTGCTACCATAGACAAGTTCAGTTATGCAAAGAAAAAAGAAGGAGAAAAGAATGTCTCTTTGTTGGCGCACAGAAGATTATTAAGAATTAACCTTTAATAAATTCTTTAAAATTGTTGTCTATCCACGAAATAAGACGTAATACAATACATTTAGGTGATACAATTAACGCCGCCGACACGTGTTTTGTTCTGTTATAACGAAACATGTGTTGGCAGCGTTATGGCCGCTACCTGACCTTAACATGCTGATTATATAAAAGAATATATCTAATTATAAGTGATACCAATGTTTAATATTGTTATGTAATTCATGTACTGTAGATAAGAGATACTGATTACTGGTTACTGCAGCAATAGGAGGATCTCTCTGGAAACTAAAAGAGGGATTCTATTAGCACAGAGTAACATGTATGTCCACTACTGCTGGCAGATATTAGTACAGTAGATAGGAGATATGGAGTACAGTGCACAACAATAATAGGAGGTTCCTTCTGAAAACTAATGAGATATCAGGCTAGCACTAGTTAAATCCAAAGTTACTACACAATGGCCACATGATTGAATATAGATTGACATAGTAACAGGGGGATCTCTCTGGGCACATTAGGAGATCTGACTAGCATAAGATCCACTGGAGGCTATACTAACCTCCTATCTCATTAAGCCTATCTAGTAGGATTATATAACAGTACACAATTGCCAGCAAATACATTGTATGCTTATCATAGCTCTGGCATATAAGTAAATGAGCTATTCATTGTTTAAAAATGTAACTGTGTATTGTATATATATATGAATTTAGCAGCAATAAATTACGAGTAGCTGAACTGTTATTATATTGATTCATACTTAATGGTTATATGGTATTTATGGTAACAAACACAGTTACTATTGTTGTGGCTATTAGCAGTCCCATCCAAATATATGAGCACATGTTTAACTCATGTATATAATCAATATAGTGGGAATATGTAAATAAATAATACACAGTTCATAATAACTATGATGTGCACAGATGTACAATATTTGTAAATTAAGAAGCTGAACTACCAATATTTCCATATGCCTACACTATTCATGCAATACTCAGCATTTATTTACATGCTATTATCACTCATGCAGTAATTGATAAGCTAGCTTACTTATAAACAGCTCCTTTCATAGGGAGACATATACAGTGTTCCCTTTTGAAAGACTTTTCTTAATAGCTACATTTTATTCTATTGCAACAATTATAGCTACAGTACTACAGAAAGTTACAATGCACTAATTTGTAACAAAGGCAGCTACTGTTAAAAAGGATGCTGTATTGAGAGACATCATATATTAGAGCCAGCAGCAATACATTGCGAGCAGCTGAACTGTTATTATATTGATTCCTAGCTATAGGGACTATATATAGCAAGCACACTTAACAGTTATATGGCATTTATGGTAACAAACACAGTCACTATTGCGGTGGCTATTAAGAGTTCCATTTAAATATATGAACACATGTTTAACTCATGCATACAATCAATTTAGTTGGAATATACAAATAAATAATAAACAGTTCATATTAACTAAGATGTGCACAGATGTGCAATATTTGTAAATTAATAAGTTGATTTATTAAATACCTTTATGTGCTTACACTATTCATGCAATACTCAGCATATATTTACATGCTGTTATCACCTATGCAGTAGTTGATAAGTTATCTTATTTACAAATAGCTCCTTTCATAGGGAGACACATATAGTGTTCCCTTTTGAAAGGCTTTCTTTAATAGCTGCATTTCATTCTATTGCAACAATAATAGCTATTATGGTAAGTTGCAATACACTAATTTGTAATAAAGGAAGCTATTATTGAAGGGATGCTGTATTGAGAGACATCCTATATTATTGATAAATGCATGGTATGCTGGATAACTTTGATAAAAATCAGTAGCCTGGTATATTGGATAGCTTTTTACTAAAAGCCAGTAGTTGAGAGAGTTCAGCACACTGTTGCTTGCAAGGAAATTATTAATAAAATCCTAATAAATACTACATAATATTCAATATCCCAATATTGAAATAATCATTGGTGAATTAATAAGCTAATTAGCTAAATATTAAAGTGCACAAACGGATTAAAGTTTAAGATATATTCAAACTGGATTAATAAAGACACAACACAGGTAGTGAGCTTTGATTTTCATCAATTTAATTTATTCACAATTTATGTTAATTGCATCACCTAAATGTATTGTGATGTCTTATTTCGTGGCTAGACAACAATTTTAAAGAATTTATTAAAGGTTAATTTTTAATAATCTTCTGTGCGCCAACAAAGAGACATTCTTTTCTCCTTCTTTTATTCTTGTCTCCCATTACACTCCCACATGTCCTCTTCACTCTGCTAATGCACACTGCCTCTCCTGCCTACTGATTACTTCCTCCAACTCCTACCACCAAGATTTTTCTCGTGCTGCTCTCTTTTTCTGGAATTATCTACCTCTCCCCCTCAGGTTCTCCACCTCTCTTCAAAACTTCAAATGGGCTCTCAAGACCCACTTCTTCACCAAACCCAGCCTAATCTCATCCTAACCCTCTGTCCCACACTCTCTGTCTACCCCATCTGTGTCACCCCTGTCTGTCTGCCCCTCCCTTTTAGAATGTAAGCTTTCAAGTGTAGGGCCCTTTTCCCTCATGTGCTTATCCTTTTCTTATTCTAAGCATCTTTGACTGCACCAGATCCCACAGTTTGCACTATTATCATGGAACGGTATTTTAACCTTGAAAGGTTTTTTTTTGCCGGAAAAAAAAAACAAAAAACCCCAAAGGTCTGGCATGGTTCCAATTTGTACTTATCACGTTGCTTACTGTCTTTTTTCTCCAGAAACAGTAAATCTTCTAAGTTGGAAACAATACATTTTTTATACCTCTTCATGGATATATGAAACAAAATCTACTTTCACTGCCCCCTTTCACTTGTATATCAATGTGTATATTTTTATCATGTTGTGTGATTTGTTTGTTCACTACTGTACAGTATATCTGTGCAGCAAATGTTCCAACTATAAAAAAAAGTATATACTGTAAACATATTTTGGGGTCAGTTCTGCATTTGCTTGAATTGTCTTATGATACATGATTTTATGCTATTTTGCAATAAACAAGCATTTTATCTTGGATTTTTGCATTATTTCTTCATATATTTTATTTGCTAAGAATATTGCTATCCCATGTGTCATAATGTGATTTGGAGGAATACAGTGTGGCATGTAAAGATGGATCCTCATATATCTTTGCTGCAGCCATGCCAAACAGACCATCTTGGCATGCCAGGTCGCGTTCAAATCTTTTAACGTCAGACATCTTATTTGTATCTTTTATTTGGCAAAAATGCATCTTAATTACAATGCAATGTTGATACATGATGAGACTGCTGATTAATTTGATATATGACACTTGTTTATCTGTGTGCGTCTGAGTCTCTGAATCTGTACACGAAGTGCTACAATGTATCAGCCGCAACTTTTTTCCAATACAAGTTCTGTTCTGCTCAGTATACAGACTCAGTCACATACAATATACAAGTGTCACATATCAAATGAATCAGCACAGTCTCCTTGTGCGTCTTAGTTACATTGTGTTGCATCTTACACCCGGCATTAGCAGAACTGCTCGGGACCAGGCTGCTCATATATATCACGCACCTTGCACTACATGGCGTATTGAGGCTAGTCGTATGAGGACACATCCTCATACATGTAATGTGAATTTGGAGAATATACAAA
Organism: Pseudophryne corroboree; assembly: GCF_028390025.1. Lineage (NCBI taxonomy): Eukaryota > Metazoa > Chordata > Amphibia > Anura > Myobatrachidae > Pseudophryne > Pseudophryne corroboree. Next base: position 661,193,426 of record NC_086448.1, read on the forward strand.
GTGGCATATAATGTGAATTGGGGCATGCACAGTGTGGCATATAGTGTGAAATGAGGTAAAATGCAGTGTGGCATATTATGTTAACTGGGGCATGCACAGTGGTAAAATGCAGTGTGACATATCATGGTAATTAGTAGCATGCATAATATGGCATATAATGTGAACCCGTTAAGAGGCCTATCATTTCAGTCTCAGCTGGCGGCAGAAGTTTTAAAATAGCATCTAAAATGTATTTTACAATATCAAAGTCACTAAATCTTCTGGGGTCAGAGATTGCCCATATTCCCTCAGCCACTTAAAATTTCTATCCCAGTTTAGCAATCACATTTATGGGGCCAATTCAATTAGCTGCAAATTGGCTTAAAATTGCTCTAAAAAAACCCACAGAAGCAACTTTTGCCTTGCAGTAATAGAATCTGTGTTCGGTTAACACATATTTTAGCTTGTAGCCCTGAGTGTGTAAAAAAAGGGAAATATATTTACAATAAAAATGTAGGGACACACCTGTGTCATTTAATTAGCATAATTTGGGCAAAAAAGAGTGACATGTAATCTTTCAGGGAATGTTCTGCAAAAAGCTCATGTAGGATATTTTGAATGGATGGGAAATTAGTTTTTCAACTTGTAGATTGGGGGTACAAGAGTTTTTTCCCCAACATTTTAAACTTGCTTAATTACTATTAAAATCAATAATTTTTCAGTAACCCAAAATAATCTAGAGTCTTTAATTTGGTGAAAAATACTTGCTTACTATAATTTTTCCACTGTGATAAAATAGGGAAACATCAACCACTTTTTAAGAACCTCAAATACTTTACTTATGGCTATGAATAGCCTTCTATACTGTTATCCAGTGTTATTTGCAACTTTTCTGGAGTTCAGGGTAATTTCCTCACTTTTTATGCAGTTCCCCCAAGTTGTGCACTGTACTGGTGCCATGTTAAGCAATTTCTATTTAAATAGCAAGAGTTGTGGGTGCACACATGCTGAAAATAGGTTGTGATACTGTATGTATAAGTCAACCAGAAGTTAAATCGTAACACTGCTCTCCGTATGGCCCTACTGTTCTCCTCTCAGTTTAAGTTACTGTAATAGAAAGAGACCAATCCCTATATGGTCAAATGAAAGCTTTGATCTCTTAAGGTGTGTACACGTGGTGAGATCCTCACTATGCCCGAATTTGACTATGCAATTTCCCTTGAACTCCCCCAGAGCCCAGATAGCACAGATTTTGACTATCTGTGCTTGAGATTTTGTTTATGTATGATTTTGACTATACTTTGTACTAGATAGTACTCTAGATAGTCAAGACTGACTTACCTGCACAGTCTATCTAGCCTTGCGGGAGTGCGCATCAAGATCGAAACGGTATCGCAATTCGCCTAACACCTTGAGATGTGCACAAACTTTCCTTAAGATTTTGACTATATAGTCAAAATCTTACAGATTTATCTCACCGTGTGTACACACCTTTAGACATCTCAACACAAGATAAGGAAGAAAATATTGTTACTTAGAGAGTAAAACCTTTCTCTGTAATGAGTCTGGACTCTACTAAATTTTAAGTCCTGTTGGTATCTTGATAAAGCTGCGCCTGTGTTCTCTCAAACTATTAGAGAGGGGTGTGGCACAGTATGTTTTGTCAACATTCATGGGACCAGATATGCTAAGCCTTAAAAAGTGATAAAGTGGAGAGTGATAAAGTACCAACCAATCAGCTCATCATTTTTTAAGGCTTAGTACATCTCCCCTATGATGTTGATACAACATTGTTGACATGGTCGTAATGACATCATGTAGCATGTTCATGTGTTTAACATGTCTACATTGACTAAGTCAACATTCATCCTGTCAACACTGATAAATGTCAACAAAAGTCCTCAGGCGGTGATGGCACAATGACTTCTGGCATATCTTGGGGCACTTCCAGTGGTATGTATGGCTAACCTTAATCCCTAACCCTCCTGTAGCATAATCCTAATATCCCCTCCTGTAACTTAACCTTACCCTCCCATAGACTAACCCTAACCCTCCCTTCCTAATCCTATTGCCTAACCCTAACATTTCCCCTAATGCCTTACCCTAACCCTCTCTTCCCATAGCCTTACCCTTCCCTGATGGTCCATGCATAATATTGGCATTTAAAATGTTACATTGTGAGCATGTTGACATACTGCACCAACATGTTCAATGCCATTGACTGTCAACATTGTGGTGTTGACATTATGAATGTCAGTATTGTAAATGTCGATATTATGCCTACATGCCCTTAAGAGTATGTATATGAAATGTACTGCATAGAAACTGTTTGTGAGTAGCTGTATATGAGGAAAGAAAAGAAAAACTCCACTCAGAGGGTATTATGTCTTTGGTGTCTTGGTAAGCTATTATTATGTATTGCTCTCTGATTACATCCCTGTAGGACAAATGTGGTGAAATGACAATTCATTCTGGTAATTGTGAAGACAAATGTCAGTATATATATATATATATATATTTTTTTTTTTTTAATATGCACTATTTTATTTTTACAATATGTTTATAACAATATACCAGATTAATTTCTTCAGGCGAGATTTAATCATTGAAATCTTATAGAGATATGTGTTTGATGAGACACTGTATGTGAGTGGCAGATCCAACCCATCAAATATTTGCTGAGGGCTTTAACCTTGGCACCAATCAAATGTGTCTCTCCAATGGATATTGTAAATAATAACAACATAAAAGTAAACATGTTGGAAAAGTACAAAATAATAATACACTAGTGGGCAACATTGACGAATGCTTGCAGTTATAATAAGACTTTCAAAAACAAAGCAATCCTCTCTCACCTCTTCCAAATCCAAACGTGTAAGCTCTTGTTGCCAAAGCTGTCAGATAATAGAAGAAAAATAATAATGAAAGCCAATAATACTGTTAATGTGGCATCTGTGTTTAAAAGTGCTAACAAAATCCTCAGCATAAATTCATGTCAGTGGACTTAGGTCTTTGTGCCAGAGCTGCAAATTTCATCATGCTATTAATTATTAATCTGCAACAAATTTATCAATCAATTGAATTAAACTGGGTTCCCAAAATAATATTCACCCCTCAGGTACCAGCATTTTTATTAAAGATGTAATTCGAAGATTGTTTTTACACTTATGACATTGGGCCTGATTACTGATAGTAAGTAAAGCTAAAAAGCAAAGAAGCAAGCAACTCGGCAAAACCATGTTGCAATGAGGTGCGGCAGAAACCAGTGTTGGACTGGGGCATGGAGGGCCCACCAGAGGAATGCAGTGGCAGTGACCCATGGCCACCCACCACATTGGTTTGCCTAACCATTAGAGAGTGCATGGGTTGGGCCCCTTGATAAATATATATATATATATATATATATATATATATATATATATAGTAAATACTGCTAGTGCATGCAGGATAATGTACCAGATTAATATCCATCATAGTCCCGTGCAGTAAAAGACAACATATGTATAATGTATAATTTAATTGCATAGAGGTGGGGCCCCAGGCACCAAGGGTTACGGTCGTTAGGTCGACACAACTTAGGTCGACACTCATTAGGTTGACCACTGAAGGTCGACAATGCCATTAGGTCGACATGCATTAGGTTGACATGTACTAGGTTGACAGGTCAAAAGGTCGACAATAGATTTTAAATTTTATTTTATTTTTTTGGGGATTTTTTCATACTTAACGATCCACAAGGACTACGATTGGAACGGTAACCTGCCCGAAGCATGGCGAGCGAAGCGAGCCATGCGAGGGGTCATGGTGCACTAATTTGGCTTCCCCTTCACTTTACGGAGAAAACAACACCAAAACGTCAAAAACCTCATGTCGACATTTTGACCTGTCGACCTAGTACATGTCGACATAGCGCCCATGTCGACCTAATGCATGTCGACCTAATGGCAATGTCGACCTCCAGTGGCCGACCTAATGAGTGTCGACCTAAGTTGGGTCGACCCAACGACCCATACCCTGCACCGATGTGGGCAAGTCCAACCCTGGGGGGCAGATGTACAGTAACATGCACAGAGAGCTTTAAATTTGGGTACAGTATAAAAAAAAGCTGGACTACATGCAAAAGCAGCCAGTATTTACCGTGCACAGAAAAAAATATAAATGTATTTGCTCCCCTTGCTTGGCTACATTGTTTGTTCCAGATACAAAGTTACTTGTTTTTTTTTTTTTTGCTTTACTTACAAACATGATTCATGCCCACTATCTTTATATATTAAAAATCTAGTTTATATTTCAGTATGATTATATTAAGAATATACAGTACTTGTAGCCAGAGGTGTAGCTAGGTGCCATGGTGCCTGGAGCAAGGGTATGTTTTGGCACCCCCTCCCCTGTACTGAATTGGGGGCTTAGCCAACATGTGGTGGCATGTTACATTTGAAAAGATAAAATATGAAAAAAGAAAAATTGGTGACAGGGCTGGTACTAGACCTTGTTGAGCTCAGTCATGCAAAAGATTCCTTTGGGTGCCTCCATGTTTAAAATATGGACACTGAGTGACAAAGATGTGCAAATTAAATAGGATTTTAATTACCTACCGGTAAATCCTTTTCTCGTAGTCCGTAGAGGATGCTGGGGCTCCATTTAGTACCATGGAGTATAGATGGGTCCCTTGGGAGCCATGGGTACTTAAGAGTTTAATAGTGTGGGCTGGGTCCTCCCTCTATGCCCCTCCTACCAGACTCCGTCTAGAAATTGTGCCCGAGGAGACCGACATACTTTGAGAGAAGGAAATACATAGATAGTGGTGAGAATCACACCAGCTTGAAAAACCATGCTGACCAGCATGCAACATGGAGAAATCATGCTAACCAGCATGTAACATGGAGAAACCATGCAAACCAGCATGCAACTTGAAGAAAGCAAGCGAATCAGCATGAAACATGTAGAAACCATGCCAACCGGCATGCAACATGAAAGAAACCATGCTAACCAGCAGGAACATGAAGAAACCATGTTAACCCGTATGCAACATTAAGAAAACATGCTAAGCAGCACGCAACATGAAGAAACCCTGCTAACCAGCAGGAACTAGAAGAAACCATGCTAATCAACAGGAAAGAGGAACAGCAACAGCTGAACCAATAAGCAACCAAGTAACAATGCAGGAAAACGAAGCACTGGGCGGGTGCCCAGCATCCTCTACGGACTACAAGAAAAGGATTTACCGGTAGGTAATTAAAATCCTATTTTCTCTTATGTCCTAGAGGATGCTGGGGCTCCATTTAGTACCATGGGGATGTACCAAAGCTCCCAGTATGGGAGAGAGAGCGCTTAGGCTCCTGCAGAACAGATTGACCAAATTCAAGGTCCTCAGAGGACAAAGTATCGAACTTGTAGTACTTAGCAAACATGTATACTTTAAATACATTAATAGCTAGAGATTAAAGAAGGAGAGTATAGGCCCTGTAAAAAACAAGTCGGGAGTCTTAATCAAAAATGATAATGACATAGCGGACATACTTAATTCATTTTTTTCAACAGTATTTACTAGAGAGGACCCAATTCAGGGACTAACACACAATCTCAATAATGAGAATATCCAACTGATAGTTACTTATTTAAGTGAGGAGGTAGTCTGTGACCGATTAAAACATTTAAAGATTAATAAGTCACCGTGTCCCGATGGAATTCACCAAAGGGTTCTAATGGAGCTTCACTCTGAACTTGCAAAACCGCTATTTTTCATCTTTAAGGATTCAGTTATATCAGGTATGGTTCCCAAAGACTGGCGTATAGCGGAAGTAGTGCCTATATTCAAAAACAAAAGTAAATCTGAACCGGGTAACTATAGACCAGTTAGTCTTACATCTATAGTGGGAAAAGTACTGGAAGGTATTCTAAGGGATAGTATTCAGAAGTTCCTTAAAGCCAATAAAATCATTAAAAGGAATCAACATGGATTCGTGAAGGACAGATCCTGTCAAACCAACTTACTTGGTTTTTATGAAACAGTAAGCGCAAAGCTCGATCAGGTTAAAGAGGTGGATGTAATCTTTTTAGACTTTGCCAAAGCTTTCAACACAGTACCACACATGCGACTTATCTCCAAGCTACAAGAAATAGGGCTAGGAAGCACTATATGCACTTGGGTCATGAATTGGTTAGTTAATAGAGAGCAGTGTGTTGTGGTTAATGGATCTCTTTCAAATTGGACTGAAGTGTTAAGTGGGGTGCCACAAGGCTCGGTATTAGGACCGCTATTGTTCAACATTTTCATTAACGACCTAACAGAAGGTCTAGAGAGCATGGTGTCAATTTTTGCAGATGATACCAAATTGTGTAAGGCTATAAATACGGAGGAGGATGCTGAGTCTCTTCAGAATGACTTAGTTAAATTAGAAGCATGGGCAGCCAAATGGAGAATGCGCTTCAACACAGACAAGTGTAAGTTAATGCACTGTGGTAGCAAGAACAAAAATAAAACCTACATACTGAATGTGGTAAAATTAGGGGATACTGTACTGGAAAAAGACTTAGGTGTTCTCATAGCTAGCAAACTAAGCAGCAGTTCCCAAAGTAGGATGGCAGCAAAGAAGGCTAATAAGATACTAGCATGCATAAAATGGGGAATTGATGCAAGGGTCGAGGGTGTTATACTCCTGATATATAAATCACTAGTGAGGCCACACCTTGAATACTGTGTACAATTCTGGGCACCGTACTACAAAAAGGATATCCTGGAGCTAGAAAAGGTTCAGAGGAGGGCGACCAAACTAATTAAGGGCATGGAGATGATGGAATACAAGGAAAGGCTTGAAAGACTAGGCATGTTTACATTGGAAAAGAGGAGACTAAGAGGGGATATGATCAACATCTACAAACATATAAGGGGACAATATACAGAACTTGCGCGGGACCTGTTTTTGGCCAGATCAATACATAGGACTCGTGGACACTCGCTCAGGTTAGAGGAGAGGAGATTCCGCACAATATGTCATAAAGGCTTTTTCACGGTAAGGACAATACGTGTTTGAATTTTCTGCCTGAGGGAGTTGTAATGGCAGACTCTGTCAACACCTTTAAAAATGAATTAGATAAATTACTAATGGATAAGGATATCCAGGGTTATGGTGCATAGTCACGCACTATAGTTACTATAAAAAGGGATAAAATGCAACGGTTGACATCAGCATCAGTCAAAATTTTAGACAAATCATCATGCATAGGAGACCACAAATAGGTTGAACTCAATGGACAATTGACTTTTTTCAACCTCAGATACTGTGTTACTATGTTACTATGTTCAACCCTGACCAAGTAGCTGCTCGGCAAAGAAGTAAAGCAGAGAAACCCCCGGCAGCCGCCCAGAAAGAACCCACTTTACGAGCAGAGTGGGCCTTAACAGATTTTGGACACGGCAAGCCTGCCATGGAATAAGCATGCTGGATAGTAAACCTGATCCCGCTAGAAATTGTCTGCTTAGAAGCAGGACACCCAACCTTGTTGGGATCATAAAGGACAAACAGAGCATCCAAATTACTGTGACTAGAAGTTCTCTTCACATATATCTTCAAAGCCCTCTCAACATCCAAGGACTTTGAGGTAATTGAGGAGTCAGTAGCCACTGGCACTACAATAGGTTGGTTGATAGGAAAAGCTGACACCACCTTTGGAAGAAAATGCTGATGCGTTCTGAGCTCAGCCCTATCTTCATAGAAAATCAAGTAAGGGCTTTTGTAGGACAATGCCCCCAATCCTGACACACGCTTAGCAGATGCCAATGCCAACAGTGTGATAGCCTTCCAAGTAAGAAACTTGACCTCAACCTCATGTAGGTGCCGTAGGAGACACAAAAGGTGGTGGATGTGCAGAACCTATATCAAGAAATTCTGAACCTCAGGGAGAGCAGCCAATTGTTTCTGGAAGAAAATGGACAAGGCCGAAATCTGGACTTTTATGGAGCCCAAGCGTAGGCCCACATCCACACCTGCTCGCAGAAAGTGGAGAAACCGTCCAAGTTGAAACTCCACTGTTGGAAACTTCTTGGATTCACATCAAGACACATACTTTTTCCAAATCCGATGGTAATGTTTAGACGTTACTCCCTTCCTAGCCTGTATCAGGGTAGGAATTACCTTTTTTTGGAATGCCCTTCTGTGCTAAAATCAGGCGTTCAACCTCCATGCCATCAAACGTATCCATGGTAAATCGTGATAAACGAAAAGGCCCTGTTGCAGAAGGTCCTTGCAAAGAGGAAGAGGCCTCGGATCCTCCAGCAGTAATTCCAATAGATCCGCGTACCAAGCCCTTCTTAGCCAGTCCTGAGCAATGAGGATCGCCTGAACTCTTGTTCTTTTTATTAGTTTGAAAATCCTTGGGATGAGCGGAAGAGGAGGGAACACATACACTGACTGGAACATCCACAGAGTTACCAGGGCGTCCACCGCCACTGCCTGTTGGTCTATCAACCTGGAACAGTACCTCCAAAGCTTCTTGTTGAGGCGGGAGGCCATCATGTCTATTTGAGGTACATCCCATCGGCATGTGATCTCTACAAATACCTCCGGATGGAGGCCCCATTCTCCTGGAAGGAGATCGTGTCAGTTGAGGAAGTTCGCTTCCCAGTTGTCAACTCCCAGAATGAAGATTGGTGACAGTGCCATCGTGTGATTTTCAGTCAAGAGGAGGATTCTTGTTACCTCTGACATTGCAGCTCTGCTATTCATTCCACTCTGTCGGTTTATGTAGGACACCGCCATTACATTTTCCGACTGAACCTGAATGGCCTGATCTTGAAGATGTGCCGCTTGTAGAAGGCCGTTGTACCTGTCCCTTAGCTCCAGAATGTTTATCGGAAGGATGGATTCCAGACTTGACCACTTTCCTTAGAAGTTTTCCCCTTGGGTGACAGTTCCCAACCTCTGAGACTGGCATCTGTGGTTAGAAAGATCCAATTCCGAATCCCGAACCTGAAGCCCTTGATAAGGTGAGAAGTTTGCAGCCACCAGAGGAGCGAAATTCTGGCTTTCGGCGACAGGCATATTTGCTGGTGCATGTGAAGATGAGATCCCGACCATTTGTCCAGGAGATCCAGTTGGAAAGACAGTGCAAGGAATCGTAGGAGGCAACCATCTTCCCCAGAAAGCGAATTGATACCCGGGCTGGCTTCTGGACATCCCGGACCATTGATTGGATCACCAACGCTTTCTCCACCGGTAGAAACACCCTCTGCACTTCCATGATAAGAATCATCCCCAGGAAGGAACGCTCCTTGACGGCTCCAAATGTGAAATTGGAAGCTTCAGGATCCACCCATAATCCCGGGACAGTTGGTGTGAGAGAGCAACCCTCTGTAACAACCTCTCCCTGGAGGATGTGGAGGTCATCCAGATATGGAATTATGTCCATTCCGGGGGGTAAATTTACTAAGATGGGAGTTCTATTTAAGATGGGATGTTGCCCATAGCAACCAATCAGATTCCAGATATTATCTTCTAGAAGGTGCAGGATAAATGAGAAGTAGAACCTGATTGGTTGCTATGGGCAACATCCCATCTTAAATAGAACTCCCATCTTAGTAAATTTACCCCCTGGTCTGTCAAGTAGGAGCAAAATCGCTGCCATGGCATTGATGAACACCCCCGGTGTTGCGTAGAAGCCAAGTGCAGTGTTTGGAACTGGAAGTGACATAGTTGTAGTGCAACCTTAGATAGGCCTAGAGAGGTGGCCTGATTGGAATGTGAAGGTAAGCACCCCTGATATTCCGGGATACCAGGAATTTCCTATATCTCGACCAGAGATCACCGCTCTCAGACTCCAACCTGCATTGATCACCCACCAGTAGGGATTCAATGACCTTAGGTTTTAATAGTCACCCCTATTACGTAAACGAGGTAGAACTGGAATAATGATATTTGTTTGTCAAAAGTTAGAATAGCTTCCAGCAGTATTGTACTTTCAGCCTGAGAAGCTAGTAAGCCTGATTTGAAGAATCTGTGAGGCGGGAGTACTAGAAACACTAGTCTGCACCCCTGGGCAGCCTAACGTTTCTCAGGGGACTAGGCAAGATATCGCCTAGATGTTTTACTGAAATCTTTTTAGTCTCTCTCCCACCTGCTTGAGTCCCCGGCAGTGAGGTCCACCATCAAAACGAAGGTTATGAGAATACCAAACCTGAAATCCATTCCCAGGAACCTTGCGGTACAGAGTTTCTGGAATTTCCCTAACGTCCTCTAAAGGAAGTGGAGGAACCCTTGGATTCATGTGTAAACATTGCGGTTTGGAGGGCTTGAAGGATAGGTGTAGGATCTAATTGCCTGGTCTGTGCAGCTGCGGAAGGGAGATATGTCAACTTACCCACAGTTGGCTGCGAGCATACCAACAGGGCCTCACCCGTGAAGTGCTGACTCACCATACCTTTCTTGGATTCTGTATCCGCAGTCCATTGGTGTAGCCACCGTCCCCTGCATGTCAAAACTGTCAGAGCAGTGGTCCTTGTGTTATGCAGGCCCATCTCTTTCATGGCATGCAACCGTGAAGCCTGTAGAATCCTGTATGTGACATAGAAATAAATACTGTACATGTAACTCCTGCACATAGAATCTAAATCATCAAGTAAAGAGCCTGACCACGTTACAATAGCCCCAGAGATCTACGCAATAGTGGGTCTCCGAGTCACACCTGCAGCAGTGTACAGTATCAGAGATTAGTCTCAATCTGCGATCAGCCTTTATGGAGGTTGTACCAGGGACAGGTAACACAACCCTCTTTGACAATTTAGACACTCTTTCGGGATGTGGATAATATCTGGTTTTCCCAAATAAGGAGTTTAACACCCTAGGGAAAGGGAAGGCATATATATATATATATATATACACTGCTCAAAAAAATAAAGGGAACACTTAAACAACACAATGTAACTCCAAGTCAATCACACTTCTGTGAAATCAAACTGTCCACTTAGGAAGCAACACTGATTGACAATCAATTTCACATGCAGTTGTGCAAATGGAATAGACAACAGGTGGGAATTATAGGCAATTAGCAAGACACCCCCAATAAAGGAGTTGTTCTGCAGGTGGTAACCACAGACCATTTCTCAGCTCCTATGCTTTCTGGCTGATGTTTTGGTTACTTTTGAAAGCTGGCAGTGCTTTCACTCTAGTGGTAGCATGAGACGGAGTCTACAACCCACACAAGTGGCTCAGGTACTGCAGCTCATCCAGGATGGCACATCAATGCGAGCTGTGGCAAGAAGGTTTGCTGTGTCTATCAGCCTAGTGTCCAGAGCATGGAGGCGCTACCAGGAGACAGGACAATACATCAGTAGATGTGGAGGAGGCCGTAGGAGGGCAACAACCCAGCAGCAGGACCGCTACCTCCGCCTTTGTGCAAGGAGGAACAGGAGGAGCACTGCCAGAGCCCTGCAAAATGACCTCCAGCAAGCCACAAATGTGCATGTGTCTACTGAAACAATCAGAAACAGACTCCATGAGGGTGGTATGAAGGCCCGATGTCCACAGGTGGGGGTTGTGCTTACAGCCCAACACCGTGCAGGACGTTTGGCATTTGCCAGAGAACACCAAGATTGGCAAATTCGCCACTGGCGCCCTGTGCTCTTCACAGATGAAAGCAGGTTCTCACTGAGCACATGTGACAGACGTGACAGAGTCTGGAGATGCCAAGGAGAACATTCTGCTGCCTGAAACATCCTCCAGCATGAACGGTTTGGCAGTGGGTCAGTAATGGTGTGGGGTGGCATTTCTTTGGGGGGCCACACAGCCCTCCATGTGCTCGACAGAGGTAGCCTGACTGCCATTAGGTACCGAGATGGGATCCTCAGACCCCTTGTGAGACCATATGCTGGTGCAGTTGGCCCTGAGTTCCTCCTAATGCAAGACAATACTAGACCTCATGTGGCTGGAGTGTGTCATCAGTTCCTGCAAGATGAAGGCATTGATGCTATGGACTGGCCCGCCCGTTCCCCAGACCTGAATCCAATTGAGCACATCTGGGACATCATGTGTCGCTCCATCCACCAACGCCACGTTGCACCACAGACTGTACCGGAGTTGGTGGATGCTTTAGTCCAGGTCTGGATGGAGATCACTCAGGAGACCATCCGCCACCTCATAAGGAGCATGCCCAGGCATTGTAGGGAGGTCATACAGGCACGTGGAGGCCACACACACTACTCAGCCTCATTTTGACTTGTTTTAAGGACATTACATCAAAGTTGGATCAGCCTGTAGTGTGTTTTTCCACTTTAATTTTGAGTGTGGCTCCAAATCCAGACCTCCATGGGTTAATAGATTTGATTTCCATTGATAATTTTTGTGTGATTTTGTTGTCAGCACATTCAACTATGTAAAGAACAAAGTATTTAATAAGAATATTTCATTCATTCAGATCTAGGATGTGTTATTTTAGTGTTCCCTTTATTTTTTTGAGCAGTGTGTGTATATATATATATATATATATATAATATTCCTCATCCCTAATAGCCTAAAACATATGTTGCCCCCTCATATGTCATGCAGTATATCGGCAAGTGTACGCTTGTTAGGGTACGTAATTGGGGTGAGAGGCACAGCTGTGGAATGTTAATCCCCAGACTACTCAAACTGCGGCTTCTTCCCAGGATGGGATGTCTTTGAAGAAATATACTTTTAAGTACACCCTATGGAGGCCACCGCAGGGGGATCTGCCACTGAAGCCTGAGAATTTGTACAGTTTTGAGCATGTTATAGACTCCACAGGAGAAGATATACATTCTGCAGTACTGGAAAAAGTCCCTTAACATGGTAAGGTGAGTTACACACACACAGGAAAATGTCAACACAGTTTCCCCCCCACCCCCAGAATATCTTCAGAGAGTCACAGAGTACAAGAAGCCAGCCGCAGAGCACCCTAATAGGCTTTTATTATGATAAAAAACCCTGCTGACTAGCTTAACCTTAACAGGGTAGCTAGTAAATAATTTACTCCCCTCCCTTGTTTATAACACCTTTTTACCGCAGTGTACTATGTGGAGGACAGCGCTCCCTGTCAGTGTGTGTCTGTAGGGAGAAAATGGTGCTGGTGAGTGCTGGATCCGCTCTGAGGAGAAGCCCTGCCCCCTGTAATGGCGCATCTTCCCGCTTTCACAGATTATACTGGCCTTAGGTGATTTTGCTGCAAACAGTGGGATTAGCCCCTGTTAGCATATGTGACCAGTGTAGGGTATGTTGCGCTGGCCCAGGACGCCCCTCACAGCGCTGTACACCAAGTGCCGCTGAGCCTTCTGGAGCGCAGCCTGTCAGAGCTAGTGCCACCATTCCCACAGGTGACCGGTCCGCCGTCACTGTACTCACCACTAATCTTTCATCTGGCTCTCTTAGGGGGTGGCCGCCGTGCTGCAGGAGTGAGCGGTCGCCTCGTGGGCTTGTGATCAGCACCCTCAGGAGCTCAGTGTCCTGTCAGTGGAGATAGAGAACCATTAACTTCTAGAGGTGGTTCCTACTCCCCCCCTAAGTCCCACAAAGCAGGGAGGCTGTTGCCAGCAGCCTGCCTGTACCTAATTAAACTAAGAAAATAATAAAACTAGAAAAACTCCTTAGAGCTCCCCTAGCTGTGACCGGCTCCTACGGGCACATTTTCTAAACTGAGTCTGGCAGGAGGGGCATAGAGGGAGGAGACAGCCCACACCTTTAATCTCTTAAAGTGCCCATGGCCCTAGTGGACCCGTCTATACCCCATGGTACTAAAATGGACCACAGCATCCTCTAGGACATAAGAGAAAATATAGCGGCATGGCTGCATGGGAAGGGGTGTGGACACATAATAGTATCAATTCACATTACACTGCACAGTAGTGTCATTCCCATTACACCACACAGTAGTACCCCTTATACATGTTACGCCACACAGTAGAGTGCTTATATACGTTAAACCACAGTAGAGCTGCTTATACATGTTACGCCACATTAGAGTTGCTTATGCACCTTACACCACAGTAGAGCTGCTTCTACACATTATGCCAAACAGTAGTGCTGCTTATATACGTAATGCCACAGTAAAGCCACTTATACAAGTTATGCCACACAGTAAAGCTACTTATATATGTTATGCCACAGTAGAGCCGCTTATACATATTATGCCACAGAGTAGAGCTGTTGATTCATGTTACGCCACAGTAGAGCCACTTATACACGTTACACCATGGTAGAACACCTTATACATGTTATACTATGGTAGAGCCTCTTATAAACATTACACCACAGTAGAGCCACTAACGTAGCTGTATTTAACTATATACTTGTTTAATTCAAATAATTTAATAATAATAATTTCATTTATAGAACGCTTTTTCTCCAAGAGGACTCAAGGCGCTTAATTAAAAACAGTATATATGCCCCAACTAACTTGACCTCACAACCCCCCAATGCGATAATGAAAATAATGCCCCAAATGTGACGTCCCACTAAGCTGATAATCCCCTAGTAGCTTGAGGGGCAGAGAGAGGTGCTGCCGCTGCCTGAGAGGCAGCGTGAGGTGCTACAGCAGCAGCTGGGGCAGAATAAGGTGCTGCAGCAGCCAAGGTGCCCTCTAACTTTTCTGGTGCCTGGAGCTTGTGCTCCACCGGAGCCACCCTCACTATACCCTGCCTGTAGCTAATAGTAATAATCTCCTGATATGAAGCAGTAGTAAATACCTATAATAAAAAAGAGGCATTTATGTTAAATCTAACCATACTACAGCAATGTTTGCTTGTTTGTTTGTTTGTTTGTTTAAGTAAAAAAGTGCAATATAATAGACATGTTTTTATCACAATCAGTATGCAATATATTCAAATAATTTGTGCACCAGCTGTTTTATTTGAGTGAAAATAGAAATTTATAAGACAAGCAGCTTTCTTACACTGGACTTAATTCATAGTTGAATGCAAACCTGATGGTTTGCATACAACTACGATGGTGGATAAGCTGTACATGTGTCATTACTTGGACTGCCCCCTAAGCACCATTTAGAGGTGGCACTGAGCAGCGTTCTCAAAAATGGGGCGTGTCATCCCTGTTTTCCAAGAGTGTCAAGGCCAGTGTCTTCAGATGTAGATTTACTGTCCTTGGCAGTGCAGATGAGGCACTTGGATGCAGCACACAGATCTGTGATGCCAGCAGAAGGCGTCTTTTGCCATCAGACGTTTCCTGCAGCATTAGCATATTTTAGCAATGCAGTGGTGTCCAAAGACACAGCAGCAATGCAATTAGCATCCATCTCTGAATAACCCCACTATGTTAACAGAGAAAGCACAGTATTTTATAGTTACTGCATAAACTATGATATTTATTTTAGGGAGAAGATTCTTTTTATAAGACAAAACATTTCCAAGCTCTAATATTTATTTTAGTATACAATACAGTATGCGAAATCATTGTAGAGCCACATTATTGTCTATCATATAACTAACATAATTACCACAGTAGGTGCTGTTATAGGGTGTTGTTATAGGGTATAGTAATTAGTGATGAGCGGGTTCGGATCCTCGGGTTCAGAACCCGTCCGAACTTCACCTTTTTTTGCACGGGTCCGAGCAACTCGGATCCTCCAGCCTTGATTGGTTAACCCAAACGCGCCCGAACGTCATCATCCCGCGGTCGGATTCTCGCGAGATTCGTATTCTATATAAGGAGCCGCGCGTCGCCGCCATTTTTCACTCGTGCATTGGAGATGATTTTGAGAGGACGTGGCTGGCGTCCTCTCAGTTTCTATGTTCAGTGGGCTGCAAATATCTGTGCTCAGTGTGCTGCAAATATCTGTGCTCAGTGTGCTGCAAATATCTGTGCTCAGTGTGCTGCAAGTGCAAATATCTACGTTCTCTGCCTGAAAAATGCTCCATATCTGTGCTCAGTGTGCTGCAAATATCTGTGCTCAGTGTGCTAATTGCTTTATTGTGGGGACTGGGGACCAGCAGTATTATATAGTAGGAGGACAGTGCAGAATTTTGCTGACCACCAATATAACTATATATATATATAGCAGTACGGTACAGTAGTCCACTGCTCTACCTCTGTGTCATCAAGTATACTATCCCATCCATACCTGTGGTGCATTTCAGTTTTGCACAGTTTGCTGACCACCAGTATATAATATATAGCAGTACGGTACAGTAGGCCACTGCTCTACCTACCTCTGTGTCGTCAAGTATACTATCCATCCATACCTGTGGTGCATTTCAGTTTTGCACAGTTTGCTGACCACCAGTATATAATATATAGCAGTAGGGTACAGAAGGCCACTGCTCTACCTACCTCTGTGTCAAGTATACTATCCATCAATACCTGTGGTGCATTTCAGTTTTGCACAGTTTTCTGACCACCAGTATATAATATATAGCAGTAGGGTACAGAAGGCCACTGCTCTACCTACCTCTGTGTCGTCAAGTATACTATCCATCCATACCTGTGGTGCATTTCAGTTTTGCACAGTTTGCTGTCCACCAGTATATAATATACAGCAGTATGGTACAGAAGGCCACTGCTCTACCTACCTCTGTGTCGTCAAGTATACTATCCATCCATACCTGTGGTGCATTTCAGTTTTGCACAGTTTGCTGACCACCAGTATATAATATATAGCAGTACGGTACAGTAGGCCACTGCTCTACCTACCTCTGTGTCGTCAAGTATACTATCCATCCATACCTGTGGTGCATTTCAGTTTTGCACAGTTTGCTGACCACCAGTATATAATATATAGCAGTACGGTACAGAAGGCCACTGCTCTACCTACCTCTGTGTCAAGTATACTATCCATCAATACCTGTGGTGCATTTCAGTTTTGCACAGTTTTCTGACCACCAGTATATAATATATAGCAGTACGGTACAGAAGGCCACTGCTCTACCTACCTCTGTGTTGTTAAGTATACTATCCATCCATACCTGTGGTTCATTTCAGTTTTGCACAGTTTGCTGACCACCAGTATATAATATATAGCAGTACGGTACAGAAGGCCACTGCTCTACCTACCTCTGTGGCATCAAGTATACTATCCATCCATACCTGTTGTGCATTTCAGTTTTGCACAGTTTGCTGACCACCAGTATATAATATATAGCAGTATGGTACAGTAGGCCACTGCTCTACTTACCTCTGTGTCGTCAAGTATACTATCCATCCATACCTGTGGTGCATTTCAGTTTTGCACAGTTTACTGACCACCAGTATATAATATATAGCAGTACAGTACAGTAGGCCACTGCTCTACCTTCCTCTGTGTCGTCAAGTATACTATCCATCCATACCTGTGGTGCATTTCAGTTTTGCACAGTTTGCTGACCACCAGTATATAATATATAACAGTACGGTACAGAAGGCCACTGCTCTACCTACCTCTGTGTCGTCAAGTATACTATCCATCCATACCTGTGGTGCATTTAAGTTTTGCATAGTTTGCTGACCACCAGTATATAATATATAGCAGTACGGTACAGTAGGCCACTGCTCTACCTACCTCTGTGTCGTCAAGCATACTATCCATCCATACCTGTGGTGATTTCAGTTTTGCACAGTTTGCTGACCACCAGTATATAATATATAGCAGTACGGTACAGAAGGCCACTGCTCTACCTACCTCTGTGTCGTCAAGTATACTATCCATCCATACCTGTGGTGCATTTCAGTTTTGCACAGTTTGCTGACCACCAGTATATAATATATAGCAGTACAGTACAGTAGGCCACTGCTCTACCTACCTCTGTGTCGTCAAGTATACTATCCATCCATACCTGTGGTGCATTTCAGTTTTGCACAGTTTGCTGACCACCAGTATATAAAAATATAGCAGTACGGTACAGTAGGCCACTGCTCTACCTACCTCTGTGTCGTCAAGTATACTATCCATCCATACCTGTGGTGTATTTCAGTGGTGCGCAGTATATATAGTAGTAGGCCATTGCTATTGATATATTACTGGCATATAATTTCACACATTAAAAAATGGAGAACAAAAATGTGGAGGGTAAAATAGGGAAAGACCAAGATCCACTTCCACCTTGTGCTGAAGCTGCTGCCACTAGTCATGGCCGAGACGATGAAATGCCATCAACGTCGTCTGCCAAGGCCGATGCCCAATGTCATAGTAGAGAGCATGTAAAATCCAAAAAAATAAAGCTCAGTAAAATGACCCAA
Organism: Pseudophryne corroboree; assembly: GCF_028390025.1. NCBI lineage: Eukaryota > Metazoa > Chordata > Amphibia > Anura > Myobatrachidae > Pseudophryne > Pseudophryne corroboree. Next base: position 661,211,575 of record NC_086448.1, read on the forward strand.
AAATCCAAATCAAAATCATCTGAGGAGAAGCGTAAACTTGCCAATGTGCCATTTACGACACGGAGTGGCAAGGAATGGCTGAGGGTCTGGCCTATGTTCATGGCTAGTGGGTCAGCTTCACATGAGGGTGGAAGCACTCATCCTCCTGCTAGAAAACTTAAAAGAGTTAAGATGGCAAAAGCCCAGTAAAGAACTGTGTGTTCTTCTAAATCACAAATCCCCAGGGAGAGTCCAATTGTGTCGGTTGCGATACCTAACCTTCCCAACACTGGACGGGAAGAGGTGGCGCCTTCCACCATTTGCACGCCCCCTGCAAGTGCTGGAAGGAGCACCCGCAGTCCAGTTTCTGATAGTCAAATTGAAGATGTCACTGTTGAAGTACACCAGGATGAGAATATGGTTGTTGCTGGCGCTGGGGAGGAAATTGACAAGGAGGGTTCTAGAGGTGAGGTGGTTTGTAAAAGTCAGGCACCCGGGGAGACACCTGTTGTCCGTGGGATGAAGAAGCCCATTGTGATGGTCTTCAGGTTGCCGGCTGTCGGGATCCCGGCGCACAGTATAACGGCGCTGGAATCCCGACAGCCGGCATACCGATACTTTTTCTCCCTCTTGGGGGTCCACGACCCCCCTAGAGGGAGAATAGATAGCATGGCGCGCATATGGCCATTGACATGCCTGGTCAAATTACAAAAAAAATCACCTAGTCGGTGTGGAATTATTTTAACAGAAATGCGGACAACATTTGTCAAGCTGTGTGTTGCCTTTGTCAAGCTGTAATAAGTAGGGGTAAGGACGTTAACCACCTAGGAACATCCTCCCTTATACGTCACCTGGAGCGCATTCATCAGAAGTCATTGACAAGTTCAAAACTTTGGGTGACAACAGAAGCAGTCCACTGACAACTAAATCCCTTCCTCTTGTAACCAAGCTCCTGCAAACCACACCACCAACTCCCTCAGTGTCAATTTCCTCCTTAGACAGGAACGCCAATAGTCCTGCAGGCCATGTCACTGTCAAGTCTGACGAGTCCTCTCCTGCCTGGGTTTCCGCCGATGCATCCTTGAGTGTAACGCCTACTGCTGCTGACGCTGCTGTTGTTGCTGCTGGGAGTCGACCGTCATTCCAGAGGGGAAGTCGGAAGACCACTTGTACTACTTCCAGTAAGCAATTGACTGTCCAACAGTCCTTTGCGAGGAAGATGAAATATCACAGCAGTCATCGTGCTGCAAAGCAGATAACTCAGGCCTTGGCAGCCTGGGCCGTGTTAAACGTGTTTCCGGTTTCCACCATTAATTCACAGGAAACTAGAGATTTGCTTGAGGTACTGTGTCCCCGGTACCAAATACCATCTAGGTTCCATTTCTCTAGGCAGGCGATACCAAGAATGTACACAGACCTCAGAAAAAGAGTCACCAGGGTCCTAAAAAATGCAGTTGTACCTAATGTCCACTTAACCACGGACATGTGGACAAGTGGAGCAGGGCAGACTAAGGACTATATGACTGTGACAGCCCACTGGGTAGATGTATTGCCTCCGGCAGCAAGAACAGCAGCGGCGGCACCAGTAGCAGCATCTCGCAAACGCCAACTCATTCCTAGGCAGGCTACGCTTTGTATCACCACTTTCCAGAAGAGGCACGCAGCTGACAACCTCTTACGGAAACTGAGGAACATCATCGCAGAATGGCTTACCCCAATTGGACTCTCCTGGGATTTGTGACATCGGACAGCGCCACCAATATTGTGCGTGCATTACATCTGGGCAAATTCCAGCACGTCCCATGTTTTGCACATACATTGAATTTGGTGGTGCAGAATAATTTAAAAAACGACAGGGCCTTGCAAGAGATGCTGTCGGTGGCCCGAAGAATTGCGGGCCACTTTCAGCATTCAGCCACCGCGTGCCGAAGACTGGAGCACCAGCAAACACTCCTGAACCTGCCCCGCCATCATCTGAAGCAAGAGGTGGTAACAAGGTGGAATTCAACCCTCTATATGCTTCAGAGGATGGAGGAGCAGCAAAAGGCCATTCAAGCCTATACTGCTACCTACGATATAGGCAAAGGAGAGGGAATGCACCTGACTCAAGCGCAGTGGAGAATGATTTCAACGTTGTGCAAGGTTCTGCAACCCTTTGAACTTGCCACAAGTGAAGTCAGTTCAGACACTGCCAGCCTGAGTCAGGTCATTCCCCTCATCAGGCTTTTGCGGAAGAAGCTGGAGACATTGAAGGAGGAGCTAAAACAGAGCGATTCCGCTAGGCATGTGGGACTTGTGGATGGAGCCCTTAGATCGCTTAACCAGGATTCACGGGTAATCAATCTGTTGAAATCAGAGCACTACATTTTGGCCACCGTGCTCGATCCTAGATTTAAAACCTACGTTGGATCTCTCTTTCCGGCAGACACAAGTCTGCAGAGGTTCAAAGACCTGCTGGTGAGAAAATTGTCAAGTCAAGCGGAACGTGACCTGTCAACAGCTCCTCCTTCACATTCTCCCGCAACTGGGGCTATGAGGAAAAGGCTAAGAATTCCGAGCCCACCCGCTGGCGATGATGCAGGGCAGTCTGGAGCTAGTGCTGACATCTGGTCCGGACTGAAGGACCTGCCAACGATTACTGACATGTCGTCTACTGTCACTGCATATGATTCTGTCACCATTGAAAGAATGGTGGAGGATTATATGAGTGACCGCATCCAAGTAGGCACGTCAGACAGTCCGTACGTATACTGGCAGGAAAAAGAGGCAATTTGGAGGCCCTTGCAGAAACTGACTTTATTTTACCTAAGTTGCCCCCCCTCCAGTGTGTACTCCGAAAGAGTGTTTAGTGCAGCCGCTCACCTTGTCAGCAATCGGAGTACGAGGTTACTTCCAGAAAATGAGGAGAAGATGATGTTCATCAAAATGAATTATAATCAATTCCTCCGTGGAGACATTCACCAGCATTTTCCTCCAGAAAGTACACAGGGACCTGAGATGGTGGATTCCAGTGGGGACGAATTAATAATCTGTGAGGAGGGGGATGTACACAGTGAAAGGGGTGAGGAATCGGACGATGAGGAGGAGGTGGACATCTTGCCTCTGTAGAGCCAGTTTGTGCAAGGAGAGATTGATTGCTTCTTTTTTGGTGGGGGCCCAAACCAACCAGTCATTTCAGTCACAGTCGTGTGGCAGACCCTGTCGCTGAAATGATGGATTTGTTAAAGTGTGCATGACCTGTTTATACAACATAAGGGTGGGTGGGAGGACCCAAGGACAATTCCATCTTGCACCTCTTTTTTCTTTCATTTTTCTTTTGCATCATGTGCTGTTTGGGGACTATTTTATGAAGTGCCATCCTGTCTGACACTGCAGTGCCACTCCTAGATGGGCCAGGTGTTTGTGTCGGCCACTTGGGTCACTTAGCTTAGTCACACAGCTACCTCATTGCGCCTCTTATTTTCTTTGCATCATGTGCTGTTTGGGGACAATTTTTTAAATCTGCTATCCTGTCTGACACTGCAGTGCCACTCCAAGATGGGCCAGTTGTTTGTGTCGGCCACTTGGGTCGCTTAGCTTAGCCACACAGCTACCTCATTGCACCTCTTTTTTTTCTTTGCATCATGTGCTGTTTGGGGACTATTTTTTAAATCTGCCATCCTGTCTGAGACTGGAGTGCCACTCCTAGATGGGCCAGTTGGCCAGTTGTTTGTGTCAGCAACTTGGGTCGCTTAGCTTAACCATCCAGCGAACTTGGTGCACCTCTTTTTTTCTTTGCATCATGTGCTGTTTGGGGACTATTTTTTAAATCTGCCATCCTGTCTGACACTGCAGTGCCACTCCTACATGGGCCAGGTGTTTGTTTCGGCCACTTGGGTCGCTTAGCTTAGCCACACAGCTACCTCATTGCGCCTATTTTTTTCTTTGCATCATGTGCTGTTTGGGGACTATTTCTTTTAATCTGCCATTCTGTCTGACACTGCAGTGCAACTCCTAGATGGGCCAGGTGTTTGTGTCGGCCACTTGAGTCGCTTAGCTTAGTCACACAGCGACCTTGGTGCACCTCTTTTTTTCTTTGCATCATGTGCTGTTTGGGGACTATTTTTTAAATCTGCCATCCTGTCTGTCACTGCAGTGCCACTCCTAGATGGGCCAGGTGTTTGTGTCGGCCACTTGGGTCGCTTAGCTTAGCCACACAGCTACCTCATTGCACCTCTTTTTTTCTTTGCATCATGTGCTGTTTGGGGACTATTTTTTAAATCTGCCATCCTGTCTGACACTGCATTGCCACTCCTAGATGGGCCAGGTGTTTGTGTCGGCCACTTGGGTCGCTTAGCTTAGTCACACAGCGACCTTGGTGCTTCTCTTTTTTTCTTTGCATCATGTGCTGTTTGGGGACTATTTTTTGAAGTGCCATCCTGTCTGACACTGCAGTGCCACTCCTAGATGGGCCAGGTGTTTGTGTCGGCCACTTGGGTCGCTTAGCTTAGTCATTCAGCGACCTCGGAGCAAATTTTAGGACTAAAAATAATATTGTGAGGTGTGAGGTGTTCAGAATAGACTAGAAATGAGTGGAAATGATGGTTATTGAGGTTAATAATACTATGGGATCAAAATGACCCCCAAATTCTATGATTTAAGCTGTTTTTGAGGTTTTTTGTAAAAAAAACACCCGAATCCAAAACACACCCGAATCCGACAAAAAATTTTCAGGGAGGTTTTGCCAAAATGCGTCCGAATCCAAAACACGGCCGCGGAACCGAATCCAAAACCAAAACACAAAACCCGAAAAATGTCCGGTGCACATCACTAACTATTAGGAATACACTTTATCATTGTAGTGCCAATACAGTATAACATTTAAATAGTATGAAGTAGAGATGTGCGTCGGGCATATTTCGTGTTTTGTGTTTTGGTTCTAATTCCATTTTTCGTGTTTTGGTTTTGGCTTAGTTTTGCCAAAACCACCCTTTCGTGTTTTGGTTTTGGATCTGGATGATTTTTGAAAAAAACATAAAAACAGCTAAAATCACAGAATTTGGGGGTGAGTTTGCTCCTACTGTATTATTAACCTCAATAACATTCATTTCCACTCATTTCAAGTCTAGTATAAACAGCTCACACCTCACAAATTTTTTTATGCCTAAAAGTTGCACCGAGGTTGCTGTATGACTAAGCTAAGCGACACAAGTGTGCGGCACAAACACCTGGCTCATCTAGGAGTGGCACTGCTGTTGCAGACAGGTTGGCACTATTCAAATACAAGTCCCCAAACAGCACATGATGCAAAGAAGAAAAAGAGGTGCAATTAGGTAGCTGGATGGCCAATTTAAACGACACAAGTGTGCGGCCCAAACACCTGGCCAATCTAGGAGTGGCACTGCGGTAGCAGACAGGATGGCAGATTAAAAAAATAGTCCCCAAACAGCAGATGATGCAAAGGATAAAAAAAAGGTGCAATGAGGTAGCTGGATGGACAAGCTAAGCTACACAAGTGTTCGGCACAAACACCTGGCCCATCTAGGAGTGGCACTGCAGTTGCAAACAGGATGGCACAAAAAAAAACTAGTCCCCAAACAGCACTTGATGCAAAGAAGAAAAGGAGGTGCTAGATGGAATTGTCCTTGGGCACTCCCACCCACCCTTATGTTGTATAAACAGGACATGCACACTTTAACAAACCAATCATTGCACACGACTGTGGCTGAAATGACTGGCTTGTTTGGGCCCCCACCAAAAAAGAAGCAATCAATCTCTCCTTGCACAAACTGGCTCTACAGAGGCAAGATGTCCACCTCATCCTTATCCTCCAATTCCTCACCCCTTTCAGTGTGTACAGTCTCCTCACAGAGTATTAATTTGTCCCCACTGGAATCCACCATCATAGGTCCCTGTGTACTTTCTGGAGGCAATTGCTGGAAAAGGCCTTCCCGGAGGAATTTATAATTCATTTTGATGAACATCATCTTCTCCACATTTAGTGGAAGTAACCTCCTACGCTGATCGCTGACACGGTTACCAGCTGCACTGAACACTCTTTCGGAGTACACACTGCAGGGGGGGGGGGGGCAACTTAGGTCAAATAAAGCCAGTTTCTGCAAGGGCCTCCAAATTGCCTCTTTTTCCTGCCAGTATACATACGGACTGTCTGACATGCCTATTTGGATGCGGTCACTCATATAATCCTCCACCACTCTTTCAATGGTGACAGAATCATATGCAGTGACAGTAGACATATCAGTAATCGTTGGCAGGTCCATCAGTCTGGACCAGATGTCAACTTTCGCTCCTGACTGCCCTGCATCACAGCCAGCGGGTGGGCCAGGAAATCTTATCCTTTTCCTTGCAGCCTCAGTGGCGGGAGAAATTGAAGGACGAGCTGTTGACAAGTCACGTTCCGCTTGAGTTGACAATTTACTAACCAGCAAGTCTTTGCACCTCTGCACACTTGTGTCTGCTGGAAAGAGAGACACAATGTAGGCTTTAAACCTAGGATCGAGCACGGTGACCAAAATGTAGTGCTCAGATTTCAACAGATTGATCACCCTTGAATCCTGGCAAAGCGAATGAAGGGCTCCATCCACAAGTCCCACATACTTTGCGGAATCGCTCCGTCTTAGCTCCTCCTTCAATTTATCCAGCTGCTTCTGCAAAAGCCTGATGAGCGGAATGACCTGACTCAAGCTGGCAGTGTCTGAACTGACTTCACGTGTGGCAAGTTCAAAGGGTTGGAGAACCTTTCACAAGACGGAAATCATTCTCCACTGCGCTTGAGTCAGGTGCATTCCCCCTCCTTTGCCTATATCATAAGTGGATGTATAGGCTTGAATGGCCTTTTGCTGCTCCTCCATCCTCTGAAGCATATAGAGTGTTGAATTCCACCTCGTTACCACCTCTTGCTTCAGTTGATGTCGGGGCAGGTCCAGGAGTGTTTGCTGTTGCTCAAAGTCTTCGGCACGCAATGGAAGAATGCCAAAAGTGGCCCACAATTTTTCAGGCCACCGACAGCAACTCCTACACACCCCTGTCATTTAAAAAAAAAAATCTGCACCACCAAATTAATTGTTTGTGCAAAACATGGGACATGCTGGAATTTGCCCAGATGTAATGCACGCACAATATTGGTGGCGTTCTCCGATATCACAAATCCCCAGAAGAGTCCAATTGGGGTAAGCCATTCTGCGATGATGTTCCTCAGATTCCGTAAGAGGTTGTCAGCTGTGCACCTCTTCTGGAAAGCGGTGATACATAGCGTAGCCTGCCTAGGAAAGAGCTGGCGTTTGCGAGATGCTGCTACTGGTGCCACTGCTGTTGTTGCTGCGGGAGTCCATACATCTACCCAGTGGGCTGTCACAGTCATATAGTCCTTAGTCTGCCCTGTTCCACTTGTCCACATGTCCGTGGTTAAGTGGACACTGAATACAACCGCATTTTGTAGGACACTGGTGACTCTTTTTCTGACGTCTGGGTACATTTTCGGTATCGCCTGCCTAGAGAAGTGGAACCTAAATGGGATTTGCGTTCTTCTAAATCACAAATCCCCAGGGAGAGTCCAATTGTGTCGGTTGCGATACCTGACCTTCCCAACATTGGACGGGAAGAGGTGGCGCCTTCCACCATTTGCACGCCCCCTGCAAGTGCCTGAAGGAGCACCCGTAGTCCAGTTCCTGATAGTCAAATTGAAGATGTCACTGTTGAAGTACACCAGGATGAGAATATGGTTGTTGCTGGCGCTGGGGAGGAAATTGACAAGGAGGGTTCTAGAGGTGAGGTGGTTTGTAAAAGCACCCGGGGAGACACCTGTTGTCCGTGGGATGAAGAAGCCCATTGTGATGGTCTTCAGGTTGCCGGCTGTCGGGATCCCGGCGCACAGTATAACCGCGCTGGAATCCCGACAGCCGGCATACTGATACTTTTTCTCCCTCTTGGGGTTCCACGACCCCCCTAGAGGGAGAATAGATAGCATGGCGCGCATATGGCCATTGACATGCCTGGTCAAATGACAAAAAAATCACCTAGTCGGTGTGGAATTATTTTAACAGAAATGCGGACAACATTTGTCAAGCTGTGTGTTGCCTTTGTCAAGCTGTAATAAGTAGGGGTAAGGACGTTAACCACCTAGGAACATCCTCCCTTATACGTCACCTGGAGCGCATTCATCAGAAGTCATTGACAAGTTCAAAACTTTGGGTGACAGCGGAAGCAGTCCACTGACAACTAAATCCCTTCCTCTTGTAACCAAGCTCCTGCAAACCACACCACCAACTCCCTCAGTGTCAATTTCCTCCTTACACAGGAACGCCAATAGTCCTGCAGGCCATGTCACTGTCAAGTCTGACGAGTCCTCTCCTGCCTGGGTTTCCGCCGATGCATCCTTGAGTGTAACGCCTACTGCTGCTGGCGCTGCTGTTGTTGCTGCTGGGAGTCGACCGTCATCCCAGAGGGGAAGTCGGAAGACCACTTGTACTACTTCCAGTAAGCAATTGACTGTCCAACAGTCCTTTGTGAGGAAGATGAAATATCACAGCAGTCATCCTGCTGCAAAGCAGATAACTCAGGCCTTGGCAGCCTGGGCCGTGTTAAACGTGTTTCCGGTATCCACCATTAATTCACAGGAAACTAGAGATTTGCTTGAGGTACTGTGTCCCCGGTACCAAATACCATCTAGGTTCCATTTCTCTAGGCAGGCGATACCAAGAATGTACACAGACCTCAGAAAAAGAGTCACCAGGGTCCTAAAAAATGCAGTTGTACCTAATGTCTACTTAACCACAGACATGTGGACAAGTGGAGCAGGGCAGACTAAGGACTATATGACTGTGACAGCCCACTGGGTAGATGTATTGCCTCCGGCAGCAAGAACAGCAGCGGCGGCACCAGTAGCAGCATCTCGCAAACGCCAACTCATTCCTAGGCAGGCTACACTTTGTATCACCACTTTCCAGAAGAGGCACACAGCTGACAACCTCTTACGGAAACTGAGGAACATCATCGCAGAATGGCTTACCCCAATTGGACTCTCCTGGGATTTGTGACATCGGACAGCGCCACCAATATTGTGCGTGCATTACATCTGGGCAAATTCCAGCATGTCCCATGTTTTGCACATACATTGAATTTGGTGGTGCAGAATAATTTAAAAAACAACAGGGCCGTGCAAGATATGCTGTCGGTGGCCCGAAGAATTGCGGGCCACTTTCGGCATTCAGCCACCGCGTGCCGAAGACTGGAGCACCAGCAAACACTCCTGAACCTGCCCCGCCATCATCTGAAGCAAGAGGTGGTAACGAGGTGGAATTCAACCCTCTATATGCTTCAGAGGATGGAGGAGCAGCAAAAGGCCATTCAAGCCTATACTGCTACCTACGATATAGGCAAAGGAGAGGGAATGCACCTGACTCAAGCGCAGTGGAGAATGATTTCAACGTTGTGCAAGGTTCTGCAACCCTTTGAACTTGCCACAAGTGAAGTCAGTTCAGACACTGCCAGCCTGAGTCAGGTCATTCCCCTCATCTGGCTTTTGCGGAAGAAGCTGGAGACATTGAAGGAGGAGCTAAAACAGAGCGATTCCGCTAGGCATGTGGGACTTGTGGATGGAGCCCTTAATTCGCTTAACCAGGATTCACGGGTAATCAATCTGTTGAAATCAGAGCACTACATTTTGGCCACCGTGCTCTATCCTAGATTTAAAACCTACGTTGGATCTCTCTTTCCGGCAGACACAAGTCTGCAGAGGTTCAAAGACCTACTGGTGAGAAAATTGTCAAGACAAGCGGAACGTGACCTGTCAACAGCTCCTCCTTCACATTCTCCCGCAACTGGGGCTGCGAGGGAAAGGCTAAGAATTCCGAGCCCACCCGCTGGTGGTGATGCAGGGCAGTCTGGAGCTAGTGCTGATATCTGGTCTGGACTGAAGGACCTGCCAACGATTACTGACATGTCGTCTACTGTCACTGCATATGATTCTGTCACCATTGAAAGAATGGTGGAGGATTATATGAGTGACCGCATCCAAGTAGGCACGTCAGACAGTCCATACGTATACTGGCAGGAAAAAGAGGCAATTTGGAGGCCCTTGCAGAAAATGACTTTATTTTACCTAAGTTGCCCCCCCTCCAGTGTGTACTCCGAAAGAGTGTTTAGTGCAGCCGCTCACCTTGTCAGCAATCGGATTACGAGGTTACTTCCAGAAAATGAGGAGAAGATGATGTTCATCAAAATGAATTATAATCAATTCCTCCGTGGAGACATTCACCAGCATTTGCCTCCAGAAAGTACACAGGGACCTGAGATGGTGGATTCCAGTGGGGACGAATTAATAATCTGTGAGGAGGGGGATGTACACAGTGAAAGGGGTGAGGAATCGGACGATGAGGAGGAGGTGGACATCTTGCCTCTGTAGAGCCAGTTTGTGCAAGGAAAGATTGATTGCTTCTTTTTTGTGGGGGCCCAAACCAACCAGTCATTTCAGTCACAGTTGTGTTGCAGACCCTGTCGCTGAAATGATGGATTTGTTAAAGTGTGCATGACCTGTTTATACAACATAAGGGTGGGTGGGAGGACCCAAGGACAATTCCATCTTGCACCTCTTTTTTCTTTCATTTTTCTTTTGCATCATGTGCTGTTTGGGGACTATTTTATGAAGTGCCATCCTGTCTGACACTGCAGTGCCACTCCTAGATGGGCCAGGTGTTTGTGTCGGCCACTTGGGTCACTTAGCTTAGTCACACAGCTACCTCATTGCGCCTCTTATTTTCTTTGCATCATGTGCTGTTTGGGGACAATTTTTTTAATTTGCCATCCTGTCTGACACTGCAGTGCCACTCCTAGATGGGCCAGTTGTTTGTGTCGGCCACTTGGGTCGCTTAGCTTAGCCAAACAGCTACCTCATTGCACCTCTTTTTTTTCTTTGCATCATGTGCTGTTTGGGGACTATTTTTTAAATCTGCCATCCTGTCTGAGACTGGAGTGCCACTCCTAGATGGGCCAGTTGGCCAGTTGTTTGTGTCGGCCACTTGGGTCGCTTAGCTTAACCATCCAGCGACCTTGGTGCACCTCTTTTTTTACTTTGCATCATGTGCTGTTTGGGGACTATTTTTTAAATCTGCCATCCTGTCTGACACTGCAGTGCCACTCCTAGATGGGCCAGTTGTTTGTGTCGGCCACTTGGGTCGCTTAGCTTAGCCAAACAGCTACCTCATTGCACCTCTTTTTTTTCTTTGCATCATGTGCTGTTTGGGGACTATTTTTTAAATCTGCCATCCTGTCTGAGACTGGAGTGCCACTCCTAGATGGGCCAGTTGGCCAGTTGTTTGTGTCGGCCACTTGGGTCGCTTAGCTTAACCATCCAGCGACCTTGGTGCACCTCTTTTTTTACTTTGCATCATGTGCTGTTTGGGGACTATTTTTTAAATCTGCCATCCTGTCTGACACTGCAGTGCCACTCCTAGATGGGCCAGGTGTTTGTGTCGGCCACTTGGGTCGCTTAGCTTAGCCACACAGCTACTTCATTGCACCTCTTTTTTTCTTTGCATCATGTGCTGTTTGGGGACTATTTCTTAAATCTGCCATCCTGTCTGACACTGCAGTGCCACTCCTAGATGGGCCAGGTGTTTGTGTCGGCCACTTGAGTCGCTTAGCTTAGTCACAAAGCGACCTTGGTGCACCTCTTTTTTTCTTTGCATCATGTGCTGTTTGGGGACTATTTTTTAAATCTGCCATCCTGTCTGACACTGCAGTGCCACTCCTAGATGGGCCAGTTGTTTGTGTCGGCCACTTGGGTCGCTTAGCTTAGCCACACAGCTACTTCATTGCACCTCTTTTTTTCTTTGCATCATGTGCTGTTTGGGGACTATTTTTTAAATCTGCCATCCTGTCTGACACTGCAGTGCCACTCCTAGATGGGCCAGTTGTTTGTGTCGGCCACTTGGGTCACTTAGCTTAACCATCCAGCGACCTTGGTGCTCCTCTTTTTTTCTTTGCATCATGTGCTGTTTGGGGACTATTTTTTAAATCTGCCATCCTGTCTGACACTGCATTGCCACTCCTAGATGGGCCAGGTGTTTGTGTCGGCCACTAGGGTCGCTTAGCTTAGTCACACAGCGACCTTGGTGCTTCTCTTTTTTTCTTTGCATCATGTGCTGTTTGGGGACTATTTTTTGAAGAGCCATCCTGTCTGACACTGCAGTGCCACTCCTAGATGGGCCAGGTGTTTGTGTCGGCCACTTGGGTCGCTTAGCTTAGTCATTCAGCGACCTCGGAGCAAATTTTAGGACTAAAAATAATATTGTGTTGTGTGAGGTGTTCAGAATAGACTAGAAATGAGTGGAAATTATGGTTATTGAGGTTAATAATACTATGGGATCAAAATGACCCCCAAATTCTATGATTTAAGCTGTTTTTGAGTTTTTTTGTAAAAAAACACCCGAATCCAAAACACACCCGAATCCGACAAAAAATTTTCAGGGAGGTTTTGCCAAAACGCGTCTGAATCCAAAACACGGCCGCGGAACCGAATCCAAAACCAAAACACAAAACCCGAAAAATGTCCGGTGCACATCACTAATAGGAATACACTTTATCATTGTAGTGCCAATACAGTATAACATTTAAATAGTATGAAGTAGAGATGTGCGTCGGGCATATTTCGTGTTTTGTGTTTTGGTTCTAATTCCATTTTTCGTGTTTTGGTTTTGGCTTAGTTTTGCCAAAACCACCCTTTCGTGTTTTGGTTTTGGTTTTGGATCTGGATGATTTTTGAAAAAAACATAAAAACAGCTAAAATCACAGAATTTGGGGGTGAGTTTGCTCCTACTGTATTATTAACCTCAATAACATTCATTTCCACTCATTTCAAGTCTAGTATAAACAGCTCACACCTCACAAATTTTTTTATGCCTAAAAGTTGCACCGAGGTTGCTGTATGACTAAGCTAAGCGACACAAGTGTGCGGCACAAACACCTGGCTCATCTAGGAGTGGCACTGCTGTTGCAGACAGGTTGGCACTATTCAAATACAAGTCCCCAAACAGCACATGATGCAAAGAAGAAAAAGAGGTGCAATTAGGTAGCTGGATGGCCAATTTAAACGACACAAGTGTGCGGCCCAAACACCTGGCCAATCTAGGAGTGGCACTGCGGTAGCAGACAGGATGGCAGATTTAAAAAATAGTCCCCAAACAGCAGATGATGCAAAGGATAAAAAAAAAGGTGCAATGAGGTAGCTGGATGGACAAGCTAAGCTACACAAGTGTTCGGCACAAACACCTGGCCCATCTAGGAGTGGCACTGCAGTTACAGACAGGATGGCACAAAAAAAAACTAGTCCCCAAACAGCACTTGATGCAAAGAAGAAAAGGAGGTGCAAGATGGAATTGTCCTTGGGCACTCCCACCCACCCTTATGTTGTATAAACAGGACATGCACACTTTAACAAACCAATCATTGCACACGACTGTGGCTGAAATGACTGGCTTGTTTGGGCCCCGACCAAAAAAGAAGCAATCAATCTCTCCTTGCACAAACTGGCTCTACAGAGGCAAGATGTCCACCTCATCCTTATCCTCCAATTCCTCACCCCTTTCAGTGTGTACATTCTCCTCACAGAGTATTAATTTGTCCCCACTGGAATCCACCATCATAGGTCCCTGTGTACTTTCTGGAGGCAATTGCTGGTAAAGGTCTTCCCGGAGGAATTTATAATTAATTTTGATGAACATCATCTTCTCCACATTTAGTGGAAGTAACCTCCTACCCTGATCGCTGACAAGGTTACCAGCTGCACTAAACACTCTTTCGGAGTACACACTGCAGGGGGGGGGGCAACTTAGGTCAAATAAAGCCAGTTTCTGCAAGGGCCTCCAAATTGCCTCTTTTTCCTGCCAGTATACATACGGACTGTCTGACATGCCTACTTGGATGCGGTCACTCATATAATCCTCCACCATTCTTTCAATGGTGACAGAATCATATGCAGTGACAGTAGACATATCAGTAATCGTTGGCAGGTCCATCAGTCTGGACCAGATGTCAACTTTCGCTCCTGACTGCCCTGCATCACAGCCAGCGGGTGGGCCAGGAAATCTTATCCTTTTCCTTGCAGCCTCAGTGGCGGGAGAAATTGAAGGACGGGCTGTTGACAGGTCACGTTCCACTTGAGTTGACAATTTACTAACCAGCAAGTCTTTGCACCTCTGCACACTTGTGTCTGCTGGAAAGAGAGACACAATGTAGGCTTTAAACCTAGGATCGAGCACGGTGACCAAAATGTAGTGCTCAGATTTCAACAGATTGATCACCCTTGAATCCTGGCAAAGCGAATGAAGGGCTCCATCCACAAGTCCCACATACTTTGCGGAATCGCTCCGTCTTAGCTCCTCCTTCAATTTATCCAGCTGCTTCTGCAAAAGCCTGATGAGCGGAATGACCTCAAGCTGGCAGTGTCTGAACTGACTTCACGTGTGGCAAGTTCAAAGGGCTGGAGAACCTTTCACAAGACGGAAATCATTCTCCACTGCGCTTGAGTCAGGTGCATTCCCCCTCCTTTGCCTATATCATAAGTGGATGTATAGGCTTGAATGGCCTTTTGCTGCTCCTCCATCCTCTGAAGCATATAGAGTGTTGAATTCCACCTCGTTACCACCTCTTGCTTCAGTTGATGTCGGGGCAGGTCCAGGAGTGTTTGCTGTTGCTCCAGTCTTCGGCACGCAATGGAAGAATGCCAAAAGTGGCCCACAATTTTCCAGGCCACCGACAGCAACTCCTACACACCCCTGACATTTAAAAAAAAATTCTGCACCACCAAATTAATTGTATGTGCAAAACATGGGACATGCTGGAATTTGCCCAGATGTAATGCACGCACAATATTGGTGGCGTTGTCCGATGTCACAAATCCCCAGGAGAGTCCAATTGGGGTAAGCCATTCTGCGATGATGTTCCTCAGATTCCGTAAGAGGTTGTCAGCTGTGCACCTCTTCTGGAAAGCGGTGATACATAGCGTAGCCTGCCTAGGAAAGAGCTGGCGTTTGCGAGATGCTGCTACTGGTGCCACTTCTGTTGTTGCTGCGGGAGTCCATACATCTACCCAGTGGGCTGTCACAGTCATATAGTCCTTAGTCTGCCCTGATCCACTTGTCCACATGTCCGTGGTTAAGTGGACACTGAATACAACCGCATTTTGTAGGACACTGGTGACTCTTTTTCTGACGTCTGGGTACATTTTCGGTATCGCCTGCCTAGAGAAGTGGAACCTAGATGGGATTTGTTACCCGGGACACAGTACCTCAATCAATTTTCTAAGTCCCACTGAACTAATGGTGGATACCGGATGCATTTCTAACACCAAGATAGCTGTCAAGGCCTCAGTTATCCGCTTTGCAAAAGGATGACTGCTGTCATATTTCATCTTCCTCACAAAGGACTGTTGGACAGTCAATTGCTTACTGAAAGTAGTACAAGTGGTCTTCCGACTTCCCCTCTGGGATGACTATCGACTCCCAGCAGCAACAACAGCAGTGGCGGCAGCAACAGCAGGCGTACCACTCAAAGATCCTACGGAGGAATCCCGGTTAGGAGATGACTCCTCAGTCTTGACAGTGACATGGCCTGCTGGACAACTGACATTCCTGACTGAGGAGGAAGTTGACGTTGAGGGAGTTGGTGGTGTGTCTTGCAGGAGCTTGGGTACAGGAGGAGGAAGGGATTTAGGTGTCAATGGACTGCTTACGCTCTTACCCAAAGTTTCACAACTTGACACTGACTTCTGATTAATGCGCAGCAGGTGACGTATAAGGGAGGATGTTCCTAGGTGGTTAACATCCTTATCCCTACCTATTACAGATTGACAGAGGCAACAGATGGCTTGATACCTGTTGTCAGTATTTGTGGAGAAGTAATTCCACATCGAAGAGGTGGCTTTTTTGGTAGTTTGCCTAGGCATCACAATGGGGTGTAGTAAGGTATGCCAGCGGACGGGTGCCCAGCGACCAGCATACCGGCGCCGGAAGCCCGACCGCTGGCATACCGACCGCCGACATACCGCCCGCCAACATACTGACAGCGTGGCGAGTGCAAATGAGCCCCTTGCAGGCTCGCTCGCCTTGCTGCGGGCACGGTGGCGCGCTATGCGCGCCATGCTATCTATTCTCCCTCTAGGGGGGTCGTGGACCCCCAAGAGGGAGAAAAAGTGTCGGGATTCCAGTGCCGGTATACTGTGCGCCGGGATCCCGACAGCCGGCAACCTGAAGACCACCCATCACAATGGGCTTCATCCCACGGACAACAGGTGTCTCCCCCGGTGCCTGACTTAAACAAACCACATCACCATCAGAATCCTCATCGTCAACTTCTTCCTCAGTGCCAGCAACACCCATATCCTCATCCTGGTGTACTTCAACAGTGACATCTTCAATTTGAATATCAGGAACTGGACTGTGGGAGCTCCTTCCGGCACTTGCAGGGGCGTGCAGTGTTGGGACGGACAGGCATCGCAACCGCCAACACACTTGGACTCTCCTTGGGGATTTGTGATACCATCTCAGAACGCACAGTTCTTTTCTGTGCTCTTTCCAGCTTAACTCTTTTCATTTTTCTAGCGGGAGGATGAGGGCTTCCATCGTCATGTGAAGCTGAACCACTAGCCATGAACATAGGCCAGGGCGTCAGCCGTTTCTTGCCACTCCGTGTCATAAATGGCATATTGCCAAGTTTACGTTTCTCCTCAGACGATTGAAATTTCTTTTTTTTGGTTCTTTTTACTGAACTTCGGCTTTTTGGATTTTACATGCCCTATACTATCACATTGGGCATCGGCCTTGGCAGATGACGTTGATGGCATTTTATTGTCAATGTCATGGCTAGTGGCAGCAGCTTCAGCACTAGGAGGAAGTGGTTCTTCTTGATCTTTCCCTATTTTATCCTCAACATTTTTGTTCTCCATTATTTTTTGGGAGTTATATAAGACTATATGCGGCACAGGAATGACTGGACACTACCATTGGTCTGATGCAGCACAACACAACAACACTGTAAGGGACTTGTGGTTGTTGTTGTTATAATTATTATACAGTAGCAGTGGACATATAGCAGCAGCATATATCATTACTGGAATGACTGATGGACAGGACTTGTTGGTATGCTCGGAACCAACTATGGGTAAGTTGACATATCTTTCTTCCGCAGCTGCACAGACCAGGCAATTAGATCCTACACCTATCCTGCAAGCACTTCAAACCGCAATGTTATTATTATTATACGGCAGCAGTGGACATATAGCAGCAGCGTATACCACTGTGACTGCCTCGTCACTGGAATGACTGATGGACAGGACACTACCACTGGTCTAATGCAGCACAACACAACAACACAACACTGTAAGGGACATGTGGTTGTTGTTATTATTATTATACTGCAGCAGTGGACATATAGGAGCAGCGTATATCGTCACTGGACTGACTGATGAACAGGACACTACCACTGGTCTCATGCAGCACAACACAACAACACAACACTGTAAGGGACTTGTTGTTGTTGTTATTATTATTATTATACTGCAGCAGTGGACATATAGCAGCAGCGTATACCACTGTGACTGCCTCGTCACTGGAATGACTGATGGACAGCACACTACCACTGGTCCGATGCAGCACAATGACAATGTTGACCTAGCATCCATGTCGACCTAATGCATGTCGACCAATAGTGGTCGACCTAATGACTGTCGACCTAAATCTTGTCGACCAAATGACCCATTCCCATTTTAATTATACCTCCCAACTGTCCTGAATACAATGGGAGAGTCCCACTAAATGGATACTGGCCCTCATTCCGAGTCGATCGCTCGCTGCCGTTTTTTGCAGCGGAGAGATCAAGTGAAAAAGCGTCAATTCTGCGCATGCGCATGGTACGCAGCGTGCATGCGCTAAGTACTTACACACAAAACTTTGTAGTTTTACCCAAGCTCGAGCGACATTTTTCAGTCGCACGAGTGTTCGTAGTATGATTGACAGGAAGTGGGTGTTTCTGGGCGGCAACTCTGCGTTTTCAGGGAATGTGCTAAAAAACGCAGGCGTTCCAGGCAAAAACACAGGAGTGGCTGGAGAAACGGGGGAGTGGCTGGCCGAATGCAGGGCGTGTTTGTGACGTCAAACCAGGAACTAAACGGACTGCAGCCATCGCAAGATAGGAGTAGGTCTGGAGCTACTCAGAAACGGCATGACATTTTTCCTGTGCAATTCTGCTAATCTTTCGTTCGCACTTCTGCTAAGCTAAGATACACACCCAGAGGGCGGCGGCTTAGCATTTGCACTTCTGCTAAAAGCAGCTAGCGAGCGATCAACTCGGAATGAGGGCCCTTGTCCAGCTGTCCCACCTGTCGGCCGCAGTGTCCCGCAAGTGGGCAGGGACAAATGGGAGAGCCAGTGATCACCACTGCTCTGCAAAGCAGCCAATGATCACTAAAGAGATGTCGTGTGCATGCACACAGCATCTATCAGTGCAGAGAGGGTTAGCCGGGTGCTGCCCAGCTGCACCCAAAAAGATATAAAAATGGGGGTCGCTGTGCTAGACCCCACTCCCCACCCGAGGCCCTGTCCCCTTTTAGAACGCGACCGCGCCTCCGGATCAGCAGGTCCCGACTCTCCAGAGTCGGAGTTTGGGAGGTATGCTTTACTAAATCTTGTGTGTTGATTATTTCTGCAAAATACTAGAGATTAGCGCCTGAAATTTTTCGGGTTTTGTGTTTTGGTTTTGGGTTCGGTTCCGCGGCCGTGTTTTGGGTTCGAACGCGTTTTGGCAAAACCTCACCGAATTTTTTTTGTCGGATTCGGGTGTGTTTTGGATTCGGGTGTTTTTTTCAAAAAACACTAAAAAACAGCTTAAATCATAGAATTTGGGGGTCATTTTGATCCCAAAGTATTATTAACCTCAAAAACCATAATTTACACTCATTTTCAGTCTATTCTGAATACCTCACACCTCACAATATTATTTTTAGTCCTAAAATTTGCACCGAGGTCGCTGTGTGAGTAAGATAAGCGACCCTAGTGGCCGACACAAACACCGGGCCCATCTAGGAGTGGCACTGCAGTGTCACGCAGGATGTCCCTTCCAAAAAACCCTCCCCAAACAGCACATGACGCAAAGAAAAAAAGAGGCGCAATGAGGTAGCTGTGTGAGTAAGATTAGCGACCCTAGTGGCCGACACAAACACCGGGCCCATCTAGGAGTGGCACTGCAGTGTCACGCAGGATGTCCCTTCCAAAAAACCCTCCCCAAACAGCACATGACGCAAAGAAAAAAAGAGGCTCAATGAGGTAGCTGACTGTGTGAGTAAGATTAGCGACCCTAGTGGCCGACACAAACACCGGGCCCATCTAGGAGTGGCACTGCAGTGTCACGCAGGATGTCCCTTCCAAAAAACCCTCCCCAAACAGCACATGACGCAAAGAAAAAAAGAGGCGCAATGAGGTAGCTGTGTGAGTAAGATTAGCGACCCTAGTGGCCGACACAAACACCGGGCCCATCTAGGAGTGGCACTGCAGTGTCACGCAGGATGTCCCTTCCAAAAAACCCTCCCCAAACAGCACATGACGCAAAGAAAAAAAGAGGCGCAATGAGGTAGCTGTGTGAGTAAGATTAGCGACCCTAGTGGCCGACACAAACACCGGGCCCATCTAGGAGTGGCACTGCAGTGTCACGCAGGATGTCCCTTCCAAAAAAAACTCCCCAAACAGCACATGACGCAAAGAAAAAAAGAGGCGCAATGAGGTAGCTGACTGTGTGAGTAAGATTAGCGACCCTAGTGGCCGACACAAACACCGGGCCCATCTAGGAGTGGCACTGCAGTGTCACGCAGGATGTCCCTTCCAAAAAACCCTCCCCAATCAGCACATGATGCAAAGAAAAAGAAAAGAAAAAAGAGGTGCAAGATGGAATTGTCCTTGGGCCCTCCCACCCACCCTTATGTTGTATAAACAAAACAGGACATGCACACTTTAACCAACCCATCATTTCAGTGACAGGGTCTGCCACACGACTGTGACTGATATGACGGGTTGGTTTGGACCCCCCCCAAAAAAGAAGCAATTAATCTCTCCTTGCACAAACTGGCTCTACAGAGGCAAGATGTCCACCTCATCTTCACCCTCCGATATATCACCGTGTACATCCCCCTCCTCACAGATTATCAATTCGTCCCCACTGGAATCCACCATCTCAGCTCCCTGTGTACTTTGTGGAGGCAATTGCTGCTGGTCAATGTCTCCGCGGAGGAATTGATTATAATTCATTTTAATGAACATCATCTTCTCCACATTTTCTGGATGTAACCTCGTACGCCGATTGCTGACAAGGTGAGCGGCGGCACTAAACACTCTTTCGGAGTACACACTTGTGGGAGGGCAACTTAGGTAGAATAAAGCCAGTTTGTGCAAGGGCCTCCAAATTGCCTCTTTTTCCTGCCAGTATAAGTACGGACTGTGTGACGTGCCTACTTGGATGCGGTCACTCATATAATCCTCCACCATTCTATCAATGTTGAGAGAATCATATGCAGTGACAGTAGACGACATGTCCGTAATCGTTGTCAGGTCCTTCAGTCCGGACCAGATGTCAGCATCAGCAGTCGCTCCAGACTGCCCTGCATCACCGCCAGCGGGTGGGCTCGGAATTCTGAGCCTTTTCCTCGCACCCCCAGTTGCGGGAGAATGTGAAGGAGGAGATGTTGACAGGTCGCGTTCCGCTTGACTTGACAATTTTGTCACCAGCAGGTCTTTCAACCCCAGCAGACCTGTGTCTGCCGGAAAGAGAGATCCAAGGTAGGCTTTAAATCTAGTTTCTATGGTTTTGCTGAGGTGCGCTCCCTGGGTTACTAAGGATGATGTTCTTCGTCCCAAAATAAAGATTTCCTTCTACAGACAGCTTATTCGGCAAATTTTCTTCATTCCAAGTATCCCCAAAAAGAAAAGAGAAACTATATATGGTGAAGTACCGTAGGGATCATATAAGTTCAATGCTTGGGGTAAATGAAAATGTGATATGGTGTAAAATACACCCTAATGCAGCAGATCTACGTACCAGAAACAATGGGGTGTTCCAACTGGCCACCCAAATGCGCTTATAATCTCACTCCTTCTGTTCCTACGGATTCGGATCCCAATCCTTCCCCTCTCCGTTTTAGATATCCGAACAAATGAGAGGAGATAGCAATATAGTGAAGTACTGCTTATTTTAAGGTGCAAAAATAGGTTTATTATCAAAGTGCAATGTAAAACACTAGGTATCTCAAAGACAAAGTGCTGATCCACAGAAAAAAATTATATAAAAATCCACCACAGATCAGTGGACCCACGTACCAGAGTTAGTGGGGTGTCACAATGGCCCACCCAAAAACGCTTCCAGAATTGCTCCCCGGGGTATACAGCAGCAGACAGCGTACTCCCTCTGGCTTCTGCAGGTACCTCCAATCAGTCACCTTGGTGACCCAGGGAGCGCACCTCAGCAAAACCATAGAAACTTAAATTGAACTTTTTTGGGAAATTGGTCACAACCCCAGCTGGGAGACTGCAGCACCTTTGAACTGAAGCGCCATCTGTACATCTTTGTTTTTGGTTTAAATCTAGGATCGAGCACGGTGGCCAAAATGTAGTGCTCTGATTTCAACAGATTGACCACCCGTGAATCCTTGTTAAGCGAATTAAGGGCTGCATCCACAAGTCCCACATGCCTAGCGGAATCGCTCCCTTTTAGCTCCTTCTTCAATGCCTCCAGCTTCTTCTGCAAAAGCCTGATGAGGGGAATGACCTGACTCAGGCTGGCAGTGTCTGAACTGACTTCACGTGTGGCAAGTTCAAAGGGCATCAGAACCTTGCACAACGTTGAAATCATTCTCCACTGCACTTGAGACAGGTGCATTCCACCTACTATATCGTGCTCAATTGTATAGGCTTGAATGGCCTTTTGCTGCTCCTCCAACCTCTGAAGCATATAGAGGGTTGAATTCCACCTCGTTACCACTTCTTGCTTCAGATGATAGCAGGGCAGGTTCAGTAGTTTTTGGTGGTGCTCCAGTCTTCTGTACGTGGTGCCTGTACGCCGAAAGTGTCCCGCAATTTTTCTGGCCACCGACAGCATCTCTTGCACGCCCCTGTCGTTTTTTAAAAAATTCTGCACCACCAAATTCAAGGTATGTGCAAAACATGGGACGTGCTGGAATTTGCCCATATTTAATGCACACACAATATTGCTGGCGTTGTCCGATGCCACAAATCCACAGGAGAGTCCAATTGGGGTAAGCCATTCCGCGATGATCTTCCTCAGTTGCCGTAAGAGGTTTTCAGCTGTGTGCGTATTCTGGAAAGCGGTGATACAAAGCGTAGCCTGCCTAGGAAAGAGTTGGCGTTTGCGAGATGCTGCTACTGGTGCCGCCGCTGCTGTTCTTGCGGCGGGAGTCCATACATCTACCCAGTGGGCTGTCACAGTCATATAGTCCTGACCCTGCCCTGCTCCACTTGTCCACATGTCCGTGGTTAAGTGGACATTGGGTACAACTGCATTTTTTAGGACACTGGTGAGTCTTTTTCTGACGTCCGTGTACATTCTCGGTATCGCCTGCCTAGAGAAGTGGAACCTAGATGGTATTTGGTAACGGGGGCACACTGCCTCAATAAATTGTCTAGTTCCCTGTGAACTAACGGCGGATACCGGACGCACGTCTAACACCAACATAGTTGTCAAGTACTCAGTTATCCGCTTTGCAGTAGGATGACTGCTGTGATATTTCATCTTCCTCGCAAAGGACTGTTGAACAGTCAATTGCTTACTGGAAGTAGTACAAGTGGGCTTACGACTTCCCCTCTGGGATGACCATCGACTCCCAGCGGCAACAACAGCAGCGCCAGCAGCAGTAGGCGTTACACGCAAGGATGCATCGGAGGAATCCCAGGCAGGAGAGGACTCGTCAGAATTGCCAGTGACATGGCCTGCAGGACTATTGGCATTCCTGGGGAAGGAGGAAATTGACACTGAGGGAGTTGGTGGGGTGGTTTGCGTGAGCTTGGTTACAAGAGGAAGGGATTTACTGGTCAGTGGACTGCTTCCGCTGTCACCCAAAGTTTTTGAACTTGTCACTGACTTATTATGAATGCGCTGCAGGTGACGTATAAGGGAGGATGTTCCGAGGTGGTTAACGTCCTTACCCCTACTTATTACAGCTTGACAAAGGGAACACATGGCTTGACACCTGTTGTCCGCATTTCTGGTGAAATACCTCCACACCGAAGAGCTGATTTTTTTGGTATTTTCACCTGGCATGTCAACGGCCATATTCCTCCCACGGACAACAGGTGTCTCCCCGGGTGCCTGACTTAAACAAACCACCTCACCATCAGAATCCTCCTGGTCAATTTCCTCCCCAGCGCCAGCAACACCCATATCCTCCTCATCCTGGTGTACTTCAACACTGACATCTTCAATCTGACTATCAGGAACTGGACTGCGGGTGCTCCTTCCAGCACTTGCAGGGGGCGTGCAAATGGTGGAAGGCGCATGCTCTTCACGTCCAGTGTTGGGAAGGTCAGGCATCGCAACCGACACAATTGGACTCTCTTTGTGGATTTGGGATTTCGAAGAATGCACAGTTCTTTGCTGTGCTGCTTTTGCCAGCTTGAGTCTTTTCATTTTTCTAGCGAGAGGCTGAGTGCTTCCATCCTCATGTGAAGCTGAACCACTAGCCATGAACATAGGCCAGGGCCTCAGCCGTTCCTTGCCACTCCGTGTGGTAAATGGCATATTGGCAAGTTTACGCTTCTCCTCCGACAATTTTATTTTAGGTTTTGGAGTCCTTTTTTTACTGATATTTGGTGTTTTGGATTTGACATGCTCTGTACTATGACATTGGGCATCGGCCTTGGCAGACGACGTTGCTGGCATTTCATCGTCTCGGCCATGACTAGTGGCAGCAGCTTCAGCACGAGGTGGAAGTGGATCTTGATCTTTCCCTAATTTTGGAACCTCAACATTTTTGTTCTCCATATTTTAATAGGCACAACTAAAAGGCACCTCAGGTAAACAATGGAGATGGATGGATTGGATACTAGTATACAATTATGGACGGGCTGCCGAGTGCCGACACAGAGGTAGCCACAGCCGTGAACTACCGCACTGTACTGTGTCTGCTGCTAATATATAGACTGGTTGATAAAGAGATAGTATACTCGTAACTAGTATGTATGTATAAAGAAAGAAAAAAAAACCACGGTTAGGTGGTATATACAATTATGGACGGGCTGCCGAGTGCCGACACAGAGGTAGCCACAGCCGTGAACTACCGCACTGTACTGTGTCTGCTGCTAATATATAGACTGGTTGATAAAGAGATAGTATACTCGTAACTAGTATGTATGTATAAAGAAAGAAAAAAAAACCACGGTTAGGTGGTATATACAATTATGGACGGGCTGCCGAGTGCCGACACAGAGGTAGCCACAGCCGTGAACTACCGCACTGTACTGTGTCTGCTGCTAATATAGACTGGTTGATAAAGAGATAGTATACTCGTAACTAGTATGTATGTATAAAGAAAGAAAAAAAAACCACGGTTAGGTGGTATATACAATTATGGACGGGCTGCCGAGTGCCGACACAGAGGTAGCCACAGCCGTGAACTACCGCACTGTACTGTGTCTGCTGCTAATATATAGACTGGTTGATAAAGAGATAGTATACTCGTAACTAGTATGTATGTATAAAGAAAGAAAAAAAAACCACGGTTAGGTGGTATATACAATTATCGACGGGCTGCCGAGTGCCGACACAGAGGTAGCCACAGCCGTGAACTACCGCACTGTACTGTGTCTGCTGCTAATATATAGACTGGTTGATAAAGAGATAGTATACTCGTAACTAGTATGTATGTATAAAGAAAGAAAAAAAAACCACGGTTAGGTGGTATATACAATTATGGACGGGCTGCCGAGTGCCGACACAAAGGTAGCCACAGCCGTGAACTACCGCACTGTACTGTGTCTGCTGCTAATATATAGACTGGTTGATAAAGAGATAGTATACTCGTAACTAGTATGTATGTATAAAGAAAGAAAAAAAAACCACGGTTAGGTGGTATATACAATTATGGACGGGCTGCCGAGTGCCGACACAGAGGTAGCCACAGCCGTGAACTACCGCACTGTACTGTGTCTGCTGCTAATATATAGACTGGTTGATAAAGAGATAGTATACTCGTAACTAGTATGTATGTATAAAGAAAGAAAAAAAAACCACGGTTAGGTGGTATATACAATTATGGACGGGCTGCCGAGTGCCGACACAGAGGTAGCCACAGCCGTGAACTACCGCACTGTACTGTGTCTGCTGCTAATATATAGACTGGTTGATAAAGAGATAGTATACTCGTAACTAGTATGTATGTATAAAGAAAGAAAAAAAAACCACGGTTAGGTGGTATATACAATTATGGACGGGCTGCCGAGTGCCGACACAGAGGTAGCCACAGCCGTGAACTACCGCACTGTACTGTGTCTGCTGCTAATATATAGACTGGTTGATAAAGAGATAGTATACTCGTAACTAGTATGTATGTATAAAGAAAGAAAAAAAAACCACGGTTAGGTGGTATATACAATTATGGACGGGCTGCCGAGTGCCAACACAGAGGTAGCCACAGCCGTGAACTACCGCACTGTACTGTGTCTGCAGCTAATATATAGACTGGTTGATAAAGAGATAGTATACTCGTAACTAGTATGTATGTCTAAAGAAAGAAAAAAAAACCACGGTTAGGTGGTATATACAATTATGGACGGGCTGCCGAGTGCCGACACAGAGGTAGCCACAGCCGTGAACTACCGCACTGTACTGTGTCTGCTGCTAATATATAGACTGGTTGATAAAGAGATAGTATACTCGTAACTAGTATGTATGTATAAAGAAAGAAAAAAAAACCACGGTTAGGTGGTATATACAATTATGGACGGGCTGCCGAGTGCCGACACAGAGGTAGCCACAGCCGTGAACTACCGCACTGTACTGTGTCTGCTGCTAATATAGACTGGTTGATAAAGAGATAGTATACTACTAATATTATATATACTGGTGGTCAGGTCACTGGTCACTAGTCACACTGGCAGTGGCACTCCTGCAGCAAAAGTGTGCACTGTTTAATTTTAATATAATATTATGTACTCCTGGCTCCTGCTATAACCTATAACTGGCACTGCAGTAGTGCTCCCCAGTCTCCCCAACAATTATAAGCTGTGTGAGCTGAGCAGTCAGACAGATATATAATATATATAGATGATGCAGCACACTGGCCTGAGCCTGAGCAGTGCACACAGATATGGTATGTGACTGACTGAGTCACTGTGTGTATCGCTTTTTTCAGGCAGAGAACGGATATATTAAATAAACTGCACTGTGTGTCTGGTGGTCACTCACTATATAATATATTATATACTCCTGGCTCCTGCTATAACCTATAACTGGCACTGCAGTAGTGCTCCCCAGTCTCCCCCACAATTATAAGCTGTGTGAGCTGAGCAGTCAGACAGATATATATAATATTATATATAGATAATAGATGATGCAGCACACTGGCCTGAGCCTGAGCAGTGCACACAGATATGGTATGTGACTGAGTCACTGTGTGCTGTGTATCGCTTTTTTCAGGCAGAGAACGGATTATAAATAAAACTGGTGGTCACTGGTCACTATCAGCAAAACTCTGCACTGTACTGAGTACTCCTAATGCTCCCCAAAATTAGTAAATCAAGTGTCTCTCTAATCTATTCTAAACGGAGAGGACGCCAGCCACGTCCTCTCCCTATCAATCTCAATGCACGTGTGAAAATGGCGGCGACGCGCGGCTCCTTATATAGAATCCGAGTCTCGCGATAGAATCCGAGCCTCGCGAGAATCCGACAGCGTCATGATGACGTTCGGGCGCGCTCGGGTTAACCGAGCAAGGCGGGAAGATCCGAGTCGCTCGGACCCGTGAAAAAAAACATGAAGTTCTGGCGGGTTCGGATTCAGAGAAACCGAACCCGCTCATCTCTACAAAATACAGGCATTTCTGGAACAGGCAATAACAATAATAATACAGTTAATTCCAAAAATCTGTGGTGCGGGAATGGACAGGTGTGTATTACAGAAAATATTTTCTGTCCGTATAAGGATAAGTTGTGTTCCACTAACCTGTAAACCCCAACTAATTTCATAATTATTTCACTGATTTAGTGAAAGGTATATCAAAGTCTGGAAGAGCTGAAAAAAATGATGAATACAAACTTTATGTAAACTGACATATCTATGTGGAATAGAAGATTAGCGATGTATGCAAGTACATCAGATAAATTGTTGTGGCAGAGCTATACTGGAATCTACATACCCTTGAGGTGATATATCAAACCATCTAAGAAGAAGTCTATAAAGTGATTGGTTGCTATGGGCTACATTTCCAGTTATCACGGATATATTTACTAAAGGTCAATTTTTTTCTCGATTTCCAAACCAACTGAAATCGTCTGAAATCGACATTGTGTTTCACTGTCCAAATCACATATTTACTAGCAGTCGATTTTTTTATTTTTTTTATTTTAAAACCAACATCAGTGTTGGTCAATTGTAGTAGTGTAAAATTTGACAGATTTGGTCGTCCAGTTCAAAACCAACTACTTTGCCTATAAAACCTGCCACAAAACTGACTCAAATTGACTAAAAATACCCTTTGTTCCTTCTGATTTCCTATTGGCCAAAACATACTGCAGGAGACAGGAGTTCATAGAGATTTGTGAGCTTTTCAGTAATTATTGAAAGTTGTGTCTTGTCTTTTTCTGTAGTGTGCTGAACTGTTACTTTGAAGTTTGAGGCCTTTTTTGTCTTGTGTCGTTTACTATTTTTGTCTTTGTCAGTGTTTCTCTGTACATGCCTGGGAAGTGTTTATGAGTACTGAAGTGTTAGTGTAGATTTTCTTTTTATCTTGTTTGTTAATGTAGGTTTTTTGTGTTATTTGTTAAACTGGATAATAACAAGAGGAGGTCTAGAGAGTAGAACAGGGTGGGGTATAGTAGAAGGGGTAGAGTGGAGGAGAGTGAAGGGGCAGAGTAGAGGAAGCATGAGAGAGATAGTAGACAGCACATGGGGAGGAGAAGGACTTTGAGTTTAAGTAGGAGAGGCCATCAAGGAAAACTAAAACAGGGCATAATGTGTGCTTCATCTGTGAGGAAAATTCTGCCCCAGTGAATTCCCTGGTCTTTAATTTTTATTAATTTTTTGGAAGGCGGTCTGCATGACCCTCATCCAGGTGTAAATGTGCCATGTGGCATGCAGTTGTGAATGCAGTCAATGCCATGGGCCAGTACAACTGTACTAAAACGCAGCATGTGAAGCAATTTACAACATCCGCAGAAGACTAAAGTCAAAACTGGCCCAGAAGAGGAGGCCTGGCTGTGGCCCAGGAGGCCACATTTCCTTAGAGGTGGACTACCTCAAATATGAGGAGAAACTGAGGTCCATAAAGCCACAAGAGCTGTACACAGCCTGGTAAGTATTATGCACAATGGCTGCAGAAACTACTGCAAATACTTGTTACTGTAGCAGAGTGGATCTCTCCCTCATTTTGGGAATGGTTAACCTTGAGTGGCTCATGGATCCTTTCCTCTATTAAGAGGAGCTAAGGTATAAAAACCAGACAATGTGAGGCAGTCAGGCCTGTCCAGGTGCCTGTAGTGACCCTTAGAGAGACATTTTCTTCACCCCGGATATGTTTCTATATTGGGTGAAGACCCCTACATGTAAGAAACAAAAGAGAAGGGATCACATAGACTGGTTTACTCGTGATGTTCTTGTAGGACAAAAGGAGTTTTTTTTTATCTTTTTTCCATAACACTATAGCTTGTAATATGCCTAGAAATGTCTCATGAGTAGGGGCTTCTCTGCTCTTTGTTTCACACCTGCAGCAGCTTTGTTAACCATAGGCCTAATTCAGAGGCAATCGCTGAAACGGCAGCGATCGCACTCTGAAGCCTTTTGGGGAGTGCGGCCATGTAGCAGGTGCACTGCGCGTGGGCACCCAGTGAGATAGAAAGCATCTCACTGGTGCGATCGCCTCTGCCTGATTGACAGACAGAGGCGGTTGCGATGCGGCAGGGGGCATGGGGTTAGAATGCCTTTGGGGGGCGCAGTCTGGATAACGTATGCGTGTCTGGGCCAGTGCTGGGGCAGGCCGCGGTGACTGTGTAATGTCACTCACAACTGCTGCAACCCAGAACATGGTGGGTAGGCGCCTACCAATGTAGCTAGGCTGCACAGTCAGGGAGCTACTCGGCGGGTGCGAAAGTATTGCTGCTGTGCAATGCTTTCGCAACTGTGCGTGGGGGCGGGGGGTAGGGCCCGACATGTGGGGCGGACTACCCCTGTGCTGAGCATCCCCCCGCATGTCAGAGAATCTGATCGCTTGTCTGTACTTATCCTCTTGAAGGGGACTTAGCCTTTGAGAGCGATAAAGTGGATAAAGAGATAGACTACCAGCCAATCAGCAACCAAACAAATTAACAGGTGGCGCTTGTCAATCAGTTGAAATAAAAAAACATTTATTTAAGCACAATGAATAAGATTACAACACACTCCCGGGAGAATAAAAAAATGTAACAGAGTTCACAATAATAAAAAAATGTGCCCTATAATAAGGCTGCTTATTTCATTCCTCAGGAAACCAGTTATAATTTGATGAACTTAAATGCACATGTTAAATAGATAACTGCGCCCAGAGAATTTGCACTATCAGTAATATATTTTTGATGCAAACAAATTAAAATATAAAATATATATGTGTAAATAATTAATTGATTGATATACTATCATAACAAAAGTCACTCACGTCTTGGTATACCAAAAGGTACTGAATGAGTCACAAATCCACTGCAGTTGGTATTTGTTGTAAAGACACTTTGTTGAGTTACCTCCGCTGGGCAGGAGCCTATTCTGTCCTTGCTCCCTGGTGTCGTCCCGCTGTGCTGTCAGGGAAACGCACCAGAGCCTCAGCGGGTAAAGTGTGCTGCGCCGTGCAGTGTGCCTCACCGAGCTGTGCAGGTAGATTACACTGCCTCCGGTACCTCCGCACTTGCAGACAGGAGGCTGTTTGAGCTGATATTCCGGAGTGCGCCGGTCTGCGCCGGGTTGCAGGGAAACAGCACCGATGGTGACCACTTCCCCAGATGGCGTGGTTGGCCGTAGCAACGGGGATGGGAAATGCAGTGCAGATGCAGGTGCTCCCGGTGGTGATGCTGTAAGAGTGGGCTACTCTGCACGGACAATGCTTTGGTGCAGCGGCTGATGGGAGTGTGAATCCTTCCAAGTAGAACCTGTATCCTTACCAGCCAATCAGCTCCTAACTGCCATGTTACAGGCTGTGTTTGAAAAATGACAGTTGGGAGATGGTTGGTTGGTTGGTTCTTATCTCTCTCCACGTAATCACTCTCCGAGACGTAGTACATCTGCCCCTGTATGCTTTTATAATATTTTTCTGATAACAAATAAATGATGAAGACAATGGTGGCAACATCCTTTACATCAAGGCAGTGAAGGCATACAGTATCCTAGCTAAAGCTATACCCAAGGACACATTTGACCACTACCCCCACAAGAAAATCTACTTCAAAGGACTTTATACTGGGACTTTCACACATACACAACAGGAGTGGATTCTAACTCCTTTCCATGAGCCTGTTTTGTTCTGGAATAAGTGACTGAGGGGTCTATTTACTAAGCCTTGGATGGAGATAAAGTCGCTGGAGATACAATATCAGCCAATCGGCTCCTAACTACCATGCCACAGGCTGCATTTGAAATATGACAGTTGGGAGCTGATTGGCTGGTACTTTATCTCCAGCCACTTTATCTCCATCCAAGGCTTAGTAAATAGACCCCTAAGGGCCTAATTCAGACTTGATCGCAGCAGCAAAATTGTTCTCTAATGGGCAAAACCAAGGCCCTCATTCCGAGTTGTTCGCTCGCTAGCTGCTTTTAGCAGCATTGCACACGCTAAGCCGCCGCCCGCTGGGAGTGTATCTTACCTTAGCAGAATTGCAAACGAAAGATTAGCAGAATTGCGAATAGAAATTTCTTAGCAGTTTCTGAGTAGCTCGAGACTTACTCCTACACTGCGATCAGTTCAGTCAGTTTCGTTCCTGGTTTGACGTCACAAACACACCCAGCGTTCGCCCAGACACTCCTCCGTTTCTTCAGACACTCCAGCGTTTTTCCCAGAAACGCCAGCGTTTCTCCGCACACTCCCATAAAATGGCCAGTTTCCACCCAGAAACACCCACTTCCTGTCAATCACACTACGATCACCAGAATGATGAAAAAACGTTGTTACGCCGTGAGTAAAATACCAAACTTTGGTGCTAATTTACTTGGCGCAGGCACACTGCGAACATTGCGCATGCGCAGTTTGCAACTAATCGCTCCGTAGCAAAAAAAAATAACGAGCGAACAACTCGGAATCACCCCCCATGTGCACTGCAGGTGAGGCAGATATAACATGTGCAGAGGCAGTTAGATTTGGGTGGGTTATTTTGTTTCTGTACAGGGTAAATACTGGCTGCTTTATTTTTACAATGCAATTTAGATTTCAGTTTGAACACATCCCACCCAAATCTAACTCTCTCTGCACATGTTATATCTGCCCCACCTGCAGTGCACATGGTTTTGCCCATTAGAGAACAATGGGGGTCATTCCGAGTTGTTCGCTCGCAAGCTGCTTTTAGCAGCTTTGCACACGCTAAGCCGCCGCCTACTGGGAGTGAATCTTAGCTTATTAAAATTGTGAATGAAAGATTAGCAGAATTGCCAATAGACACTTCTTAGCAGTTTCTGAGTAGCTCCAGACTTACTCGGTATCTGCGATCAGTTCAGCGCTTGTCGTTCCTGGTTTGACGTCACAAACACACCCAGCGTTCGCCCAGACACTCCTCCGTTTCTCCAGCCACTCCCGCGTTTTTCCCAGAAACTGTAGCGTTTTTTCACACACTCCCATAAAACGGCCTGTTTCCGCCCAGAAACACCCACTTCCTGTCAATCACATTACGATCACTAGAACGAAGAAAAAACCTCGTAATGCCGTGAGTAAAATTCCTAACTGCATAGCAAATTTACTTTGCGCAGTCGCACTGTCGACATTGCGCATGCGCATTAGCGACTAATCGCTCCGTTGCGAGAAAAAAATACAGAGCGAACAACTCGGAATGACCCCCAATGTTGCTGATGTGATAAGGTTTCAATTAGGCCCACAATCAGTATCAGAAAAGAAAAGTTAGTTTATTTTTAACTTGTTTAAAATATAACCCTTGGATTAAAGAGAAGTCATTGGATATAGCAATATCCAAGATAATTTAGACTCTGCTCATGAAGCCATTTTAATTCTGGATAACAGACAGAATTGTAAAAAAAAAACCCCAGCTTTCTCTCCTCTCACAATCAAATGCAGCTCCAACTTATAGTACTCTGTCATTGATGATGTATATGTATATGTACAGCTCAAGCTTCCTTCTTTCACTCTGCCCACCACGTGTTGCAGTTCATATTACACCCTCACAGGCCGCTATTCTTCAATCCTTTGGCATCTTTTAAAAAAAAAACCAGTAGTGCAGTTGTGGCAAGTGAGCAGTCTTAAAACCTCTTTTCCACTGTAACCACCTATGGCCCTCATTCCGAGTTGTTCGCTCGCTAGCTGCTTTTAGCAGTATTGCACACGCTAGGCCGCCGCCCTCTGGGAGTGTATCTTAGCTTAGCAGAATAGCGAACGAAAGATTAGCAGAATTGCTGCTAAATAATTCCTTGCAGTTTCTGAGTAGCTCTAGACCTACTCCTAGATTGCGATCAGCTCAGTCCGTTTAGTTCCTGGTTTGACGTCACAAACACGCCCTGCGTTCAGCCAGCCACTCCCCCATTTCTCCAGACACTCCCGGGTTTTTCCCTGACATGCCTGCGTTTTTTAGCACACTCCCTGAAAACGCTCAGTTACCACCCAGAAACGCCCCTTTCCTGTCAATCATTCACCGATCAGCAGTGTGACTGAAAATCGTCATTCGAACACCAGCAAATCTACTAAGTTTTGTGTAAAATAACTTAGCGCATGCGCTCTGCGTACCATGCGCATGCGCAGTTGGCAACAAATCGCAGCATAGCGAAAATCGGCAACGAGCGAACAACTCGGAATGACTACCTATGTCCCTTGCCCAGCTGATCACCTCAATTTCAAGGAGGAAACAAATAGAAGTGGTACCCAACAGATGGCCCTTTGTTTGGAAGAACAGAACTGCAAATGTGACTGACATCCCCAGAGCTCCTGCACTTAATGTAAAAGAAAACTGCAGGCCCTTTGGTATGCCCAATCAGGTCCGTCCTTTGTAATGCCCAATCTATAAGAAACAGGAGTAATACAATTGGCAACCTTTTCGAATCTGCAGATTTAGCCTGTATTACAGAGACTTGTCTAGATGAAAATGCAGCCCCTATTTTGGAAGCTGCCATCCCAACAAACTACGCTGTGTCCACAACCTAAGACTCAAGCTCCTTAGTTTGACAACAGTGTTAATGAGAAAAGGGGGCATAGACTTAAAAGACGATGGAGGAAGATTAACCAGGTAGAGGATAAGATAAATCTATATAAGCATTATGAAGAATATCATCCACAATCACCCATTAGAAATCAGAGTCCCTGTCACATGAGATCACAGCAGCAAACAATAGGCCTGCTCAGCTTTTCTGTACAGTGGAGATGCTTTGCAAGCCAACATGCCTGCAGCCCGATGAAACTGTCTTTGAGGCAAGATGCAATGAATTTGTAAACTTCTTTGCAGTTAAAGTATCCATCATCTGGGCTGGAATCTCCACAGTGCCATCAGAGGAGGGCCAAACTACCAAGCCTGCTAATGTATTCCACCTGTTATCCTGAACCAGCTTTGACCCAATGGATGTAAAAGATATTGCTGAAATTGCCAAAATATTGCCTCCAACAACCTATGTTCAGGACTTGGCCTCAACAAAGCTCCTAATAGGGTGTATGGACATAATTGGCCATGTATTACTATTTGCAAAAATAGCTCACTGCTCTCTGCAGTCAGGAATTTCTCCTGAACCCTTAAATGTAGCAATTGTTAGACTTCTTCTTAAAAAACCTAATTAAGATCCTGACTGTGGTGGTCATTCCGAGTTGTTCGCTCGCTAACTGCTTTTAGCAGTATTGCACACGCTAGGCCGCCGCCCTCTGGGAGTGTATCTTAGCTTAGCAGAATAGTGAACCAAAGATTAGCAGAACTGCTACTAAATAATTTGTTGCAGTTTCTGAGTAGCTCCTGACCTACTCCTAGATTGCGATCACCTCGTCCGTTTAGTTCCTGGTTTGACGTCACAAACACACCCTGCGTTTGGCCAGCCACTCCCCCGTTTCTCCAGCCCCTCCTGCGTTTTTACCTGGCACGCCTGCGTTTTTTAGCATACTCCCTGAAAACGCCATGTTGTGTAAATCTACTAAGTTTTGTGTTAAATAACTAAGCGCATGTGCGCTGCGTACCATGCGCATGCACATTTTCTACCTAACCGCTCCATTGCGAAAGACGGCAACGAGCGAACAACTCGGAATGACCACCTGTGTGAACAACTACATACCAGAATCAAACCTTCCTTTTCTAGGAAAGGTTATTGAGAAAGTGGTAGCAAATCAACTGGAAATTCGCCTGACAACCCAAGATATTTATGATCCATTCCAATCAGGATTCAGGAGAAGACAGCACAGCCCTGATGTGTGAATTAAATGATCTTCTGATGTCAAGGGACAGTTGTGACATTTCAATCGTAATCCTTCTGGATCTCTCTGCAGCATTTCATAGCATGGACCATGGGATTCTGATTGAGAGCCTGAAAAATTTCTGTGGACTGGATGGCACAGTCCTTAGCTGGGTCAAATCATTTCTCACTGGCAGGTCACAGAGAGTTTTGTCTGGAGTACACTCATCGGCCCTCATTCCGAGTTGTTCGCTCGCTAGCTGCTTTTAGCAGCATTGCACACGCTAAGCCGCCGTCCTCTGGGAGTGTATCTTAGCTTAGCAGAATTGCGAACGAAAGATTAGCAGAATTGCGAATAGAAATTTCGTAGCAGTTTCTGAGTAGCTCCAGACTTACTCCTACATTGCGATCAGTTCAGTCAGTTTCGTTCCTGGTTTGACGTCACAAACACACCCAGCGTTCGCCCAGAAACTCCCCTGTTTCTTCATACACTTCCGCGTTTTTCCCAGAAACGCCAGCGTTTTTTCGCACACTCCCAGAAAACGGCCAGTTTCCGCCCAGAAACACTCACTTCCTGTCAATCACACTACGATCACCAGAACGATGAAAAATCTTTGTTATGCCGTGAGTAAAATACCTAACTTTTGTGTAAAATAACTAAGCGCAAGCGCTCTGCGAACCTTGCGCATGCGCAGTAAGCGACTAATCGCAGTATAGCGAAAATCGGCAACGACGAACAACTCAGAATGACCCCCATCGTTACCAGTGCCACTGCCATATGGTGTCTTACAATGTTCTATACTATCCCCCATGCTTTTTACAGTATACTGTACATGCTACCACTGGGTGAAATGAACAGATACCATGGCCTGATCTACTACTGCTATGAACATGATACACAACTGTACCTGTCTGTTGCTCTGGGTACTGAGGACCCAATAACAACCTTAAATAGCTGTCTATCTGAGCTCCAGGAGTGGATGAGAGCCAGTTGGCTGAGACTGAATCCTGATAAAACAGAGGTTCTTATTATAGGACCGCAACATCAAAGGACAAGACTCAGCATAGCCAACCAACTGGACTTACGCTTGGAGATTCAGAATTACAAACCACTGATCATGTGCGAATCTTAGCGTTGTCCTGGATGGTGGAATGACACTTAAACATCAGATATCAGCCACAATCAAATCCTCATTCTTTCATCTGAGGAACATAGCCTGAATCAAGCACTTAATTCCCTCTGAAGATCTGGCAAAAGTCATACATGCATTTGTATACTCTCAATTAGACAACTGCAATGCACTCTACCTTGCTCTCCCAGCAAAATAATTGCACCACTTACAGCTAGTACAAAACTCAACTGATAGACTGTTAACCAACCAGCCACATTCCAGCCATATAACATCCATACTTTAATCCCTCCATTGGTTGCCTGTAAAATTGTGAATCGTCTTCAAGATTGACTTACTGATTTTTAAAGCACTACAAGACAATGGCCCAAAGTACCTGAATCAGCTTCTGATTCTATACTGCCCCACTCGATTACTGCGATATGTAGATAAAGAATTATTAGCAGTACCTAGAATCTCCTGTAATTTATCTGGGACTCAAGCTTTTAGCCATGTGCCTCCAACTCTATGGATATCGCTTCCCTGTACAGTTCAAGAGGCCCCCACTGCAGAATCCTTTAAAAATGAACTCAATATTTTCCTGTTTACTCAAGCATTTACATTACTGTCCCTTTAATATCTCCATGCTCTCTGAATTTTCTTAAATGCTTTTCTGTACTTCTTTGTTTCTGTTCTGTATTATATTAATTTTGTTAGGTGCCTTGAATCCTATTGGAGAAAGAGCGCTATATAAATAAAATTATTATAATTATAATTATTATTATTATTACTATAATGTAGGTTTGAGACTAGAGTTGGAACACAGGTAACTGCATCTAAATGACTCTTAATATTCTGCAGGAGCAAGCATCAGTAATTATACACTGTACAGTAGCAAAAGATGGTAAACCTCTTGATTGTTCATGGAGGAGATCTTTTATCCAAATGGGAGATCATGGAGGAGGTTTCTTTCACCTGAAATATAGGCTCTATTAGCAAGTCTAACTGTAATTAACTCTATAACATCCAGTCTTATCTGGGGATGTTTTCCATAGAAAAATAAACAGCTTGGTCAATGAATATGACCAAAATTTGCCTATAAATAGACCAGCTTTTTATAGATGAGTTTGACAGAGACATGTACAGATCATTGAGTGTGGTTCCCCCCAGCCTTCCCCAAAACATAACCAGTTCTGGGCTCTTTGAGCCTGTCCTGGTTGAAAAAACAGAGGGAGAAAATATTACTGAGGTCCCCCTGTATCTTAACAACCAGCACCAAGCTCTTGGACTGGTCCTGTTTCCAAAAATAAGGGGGGGGGGGGGCGGTAGGGGTCCCCCGTATTCTTTAAACCAGCATAGGAATCCACTAGCCAAGGAGATAATGCCACAGCCTGGGGACAAACTTATATTGGTCCCCGTAGTTGGGAGCAGGGGATAATGCTACAGCCATGGTGACCAATATAAACATATCACTGGGCTAAGGCATTATGTCCCTGGCTAATGGAGGTCAATGCTTGTTTAAAAAATACGGGTGTCCCCTATGTTTTTTTACGCCGTATTTTTGGAACCAGGACCAGTCCAAGAGCGAGGTGCTGACAGGGCGGATTTAAAGGTGAGGACGGCCCTAGGCACAACAGTAACAGTTGCCCCCCATCTGCTTTATTATTATTTTTATTGATTTAATGATAGACACTTTAATAGAATAATAAAAAAGCCACTATGACATTTTTTTTAATTATACATATTTAATTCAAGATGGTATATGGTACTGTCAAAGTCAAAAATTATTGCAGTACACACATCAAGTACAAACTACACACAGATGGCCTCCGTGTGCGTACTTATTCTGCCGTGCGTGCACATATCTGCAATTTGCGTATGGTCGCATTAGTTTGTGAACACATGGAAAGCTATCAAAACACATTACATATTTAATCCAAATAGTGCACAATGTACACATAGTCTCCCTGCACAACATCAGTAAGTTACAGCAGTTTAAATGGTAACAGAACAAAGGGATTCACCTTTACAGGATAGGAAGGGTCAGAACAAGGTTATAAGGTGGTGTTTGTTATCCAGCTGTAGGGTATTTTAAGGGTAACATTCCGGTGTTGGTCTGCAGCAGATCGCATGTTCCTGTGGATAGTTATGTGCAGGAGCAGAATATAGATATAAACTGTATTTACTGTACATTATGTATGCGGCGGGAATCCAGAGGAGACCACCCACAAGAGCAGTTGGAACAGACATCGCCCACCTATTCAAACCGACCTATGACCTCTCCTGTACTGAAAATGACCATCCCTGTGTCCAATGGACAAAGAGATTACAGTATCCATTGTGTTAGGTTTTGGAAGAATTGTATAAAGAGAGCCTGCTGCAGACCTGGTCAGACACAAGACTCACAAAGTTATCTATCTAGATGACGGAGGACCAGACTGGGTAGCGTGGCAAAATCCAAACAAGTATGTAACATTGACTGTAGCCATTATTCTGGTGTATTGTATTGTATTGTATATATTGTAACCCCCTTTCAGTAATAATATGCTGTGGTGTCAGAACCCAGCAGTTTAATTACAATCTGGTGTCGTGTCTTCCTTTCTCTGCTAAGGTTTAAAGTGTATTATTATTGCATTGCATAGCTGTTAAGGGTTTGTGGTGTATCTCTGGGTGTGTACTTTGTACCGTCAGCGCGGCGTTTGTGCGCAAAGACCGTACACAGTACGGGACTCTTTACGCTAACAGCGTAAAGAGTACATAGTGTGTATTAAGTTTAGCGGCCGCAGCAGCTCCATGGTAAAGTGTATTTAAAGTGTGTTTAAGGTATAGCTTTTCAGTCCTGTATATAAATCAGCTTTCTCAATTGGGGGCTCATCCGGGATTCCACATACTCACAGCCTAATAGGTAACAGCAGACTTAATCTATCAGCAAAAGGGTGGACAGAAAGTATCCTACGTAACCTTTTCTTGGTCGGTGGATACACTAAAAACCCTACTTGTGTGCTGATTACATGACGTCTGGTCTGTATGTTTTGTAGAGATGCTGGTAGAACCTGTAAAGTAAACAGGAAAAAAGCTGTTTAAAAATCTGTGAATTTTTTTTGCCGCCAAAAGCGTACACAACAAAAGGCACCCATACCCTTTGTATACCCTCTCACATTGTTGCCATAAGATTCAAATTGTTAGATTAATTTAGATCTGTGTGAAACCGGTTACATTTTGTTGCTATATAGTTAAAACTAAAATCAATGTTTAAGGAAGTAAGTGTAAAGCACAAACACAGTCTGGCCTGGTTGTAAAGGTTTATACAGAAAGAAACTGTGTTGATTTAATTGAGCGATTGTAGTTAGTATTGCTCACATTTATAGAAGTTGTGGGATTTGTTTAATTGCGGACGTACGGTTTTGTACAAAGTACAGGACTGCGCACGCAGCGTAAGAGACACGCACGGTCGCGTGTTTATGCAAAGTGCGTAAGAGTACGGGCGCTAAGTACAAATTACACAATAGTTCGTTTAGTTTAAAGGTGGGACAGTAGCCACGCTATAATAGCACAAAACTGTCCGGTTTATAAAGCAGATTAGTATACAACCCTTTTTTTTAAATTGCCTCTGGGGTAAAGCTGACAACCTGAATGAATCCAAATTTTCTGTACAGAAAAACAAAGTGTATTTGAGTGAGCGAACGTAGGAGTGAGTGGATATTTGAACCCAGGGAATTCGGGATCCCGTCGTGTGGTACATCAAGTAAGAAGATGCTTGGTGGCGTGTAGTGGCTGACTCACGTTAATATAGATTAAAATACGCAAGTCGTGAGGTGATTTGCAGAGGAGCGTGATAGTGCATAGTATTGCGATTGAAGTTAAAAGGTTTTTGTATTACGCTCCGGGCTGAGGGTCACAGTTTGTACATTGACCCGTGGTTGTACGGCAGATAGGTAACAAGTACCTATACGCTGTGCAATTGGACCACGCGTTTGTGGGTGCGATATATACAGCACAACTTGATACCCCTTTATGAACGTTTGCGTAAAATTGCGGTATCATTAGCGCTGTATAGAGCATACGCAAGCGTGATTTGTGTATAAGTGTATAGGGAGTTTTCGCTGGTCTCTCTCAGGAAAATCTCCAGCGGTGTATATTCACTGGAATAGGTAAGTCACTCCTAAACACTTCCAGTGAATAGAAACCAGATAGGGGCCTCACTGGGTTTGCGGTGGTCACTATTGGAGTGAGTCGTGGTACTCAGCGGAGAAGGAGTGGGTGAAAGCGCTCTAAGAACTTTCACCATCTATTCGTATTGTGCATTGGGGATTGAGTAAAAAGGAAAATGTCCATGATGGGATCCAATTGCACAAGCGGTGGACGTTTTGTAGCCAGGGTTCAGGTTGAAGAGCCGCGGCCCAAGGGGTCAGCGAGGTTTGTTATGTGTGGTAAATATGGATCACACACGGAAGACTTTTTGTCTGAATGGGTACGTATGACTGACAAAGATAGGGTACCATTCCCTAGGGTGGGCAGCTTTGAACCAGAGGTATTACAGAACTTAAGGATAAGGATATGTCTGATAAAAATCCAAGAAACAAAGGATTAGACATACAGATTGTTTAAATTTATGGCAACAGGAGGGGGATGTGCAACGGGAATTAGCTCGCACAGCAGGTTCCAAACCTAGCGGGAAAACAATGGCGACCGCACCACCACCACCATATATTGTGGGGGAGAAAGTGGCTACAGACAATGGTACATTGGTACAGGATAGGAGAGTAATTGATAAATGTACTAACGCTAACCCTTGCCAGTTGTATCCCATTTTAAATTTTCCCCAGGACTGCGAGCAGGAAGATAAGCCCAGCACAATATCGGCATTCTCTCTAGCAGCCACCATACAGTACACTCAGGTGGGCACGGCCCAACCAACAAGAGCAGTAGTCAGGCCCCCTAGCGGAGGGACAAGTGAGGTCGTGTCCACAGGTAAGTACGGTACCATACATTATGCAGAGACAATAGCTCCCCACATTGTAGAATCAAACCAGAATGATGTAATTGAATTAAATCCTGTCAGGGTGATTTCAGTCCCCAATGGGAAGACTGACGCTCCCATCAGGAACATTGCCATGCACTGTCCCTGGTCCCGAGCAGAGTTAAGGTCAATTATGTCAGAATTTCCCGATCCCAGAAAAGATCTAGTCGCATGCTAGAGGTTCATTAAAGAGTTAGGTAACGCCAACGAACCCACGAACAAAGATTGGCGAACAGTGCTACGGGTATGTTTACCCTCAAATATTGACTCCGCAAAATTCATAACTGATTGTAAGTTAGACGCAGAAGTACCTCTCACTGATGAATACAATCAGGAGAATGTACGGCAAATCAATCTGCAATTAAGAGTATATTTCCCTACTTTTGTCAAATGGAATAAAATCTTTTCCATAAGACAAAAGGAAGGTGAAATGGCATCCGAATACTTCCATCGAGCACTGCAGGAAATGTCTAGATACACTGGAATCGAGGACATAAATGATAATGCGCATCACAGGGAGGTATCTGTTACTGTATTAATGGACGGGTTAAAAGAGGCATTAAGAGCAAGGGTTCAGACCCTCTACCAAACTGGAGAGGTATCTTGGTGGCTGCATTGAGAGAGTCAGCTATCGAGCACGACAGGAACATCAGTAAGCACAGGGAGTCTCAGGGGGAAAAGCTGATGACAGTGAGTATAGACGCGCTTACCAAAAAGCCATATCAGCCGAAACCCCAAACCCCTGATGGTAAGTCACGTATAGTAACATGCTATGCTTGTCACCAGGTAGGACATTACTCAAGGGAATGTAAGAATAAAGGTACACATAATGTATACCGACCCCCTAGACCAGGATATGAACCACACTACAATGCACATAATTGGGATCAGGGACCATTTAGGAGAAATTACGAGCCACATGCAGAGGAAACAAGGAGGTACCCACCAAGGAGAGACTGGCAGGCCTCCAAAAATTCTCAGCTACCCCCCTCACATATTGTAGCTGCCAATGCGCTGCTGGAGGGTCTCAACACACAATAGGGGTTGGTTCACACCTGTAGTCTGCAGCCAGTGAAGTTGATTGCTAGCCTTGGTAGTGAACCTGAGGTAATGGTTGATGTAGCTGGTGTACCATTACCTTTTCTCGTAGATACAGGGGCGGCCAGGTCAGTGTTAAATTCAACGATAGGTATAAAAACCACGGGTAAAACAATTTCAGCAATGGGAGTAACAGGAACTGTGCAACAATACCCTTTGAGTAGACCGGCAGAGATTACGATAGGGCCTTTGCAAACCAAACATTCTTTTCTGTTGGCTGCATCGGCTCCGACTAATCTACTCGGCAGAGATTTATTGTGTAAAATGCGGTGTGTCATATACTGTACTCCTGAGGGTGTCTTTTTGGATATACCTGGGAACCATGCTCAAGAAGTACAAGATATATTAGACACCCCTCAAAGGCTAATGTTGCATTCTACTGTTATAGATAAGTGTCCATCAAAGGTAGAGGAAATTATCTCACAAATACCGGGTTCCCTTTGGACCAAAGATAGATAAGACACTGGATTGATAGATACTCCAGTAGTAGTACAAGTAAAAGATGGTAGGATAGCTCCAAAAATCCCTCAGTATCCTCTGAAGCCAGAGGTAGAATTAGGAGTGTACCCTGTCATAGAGCGGCTGCTACATCAGGGCATCCTAGTCAGGACGTCCAGCACCGCCAATAGTCCCATCTTCCCTGTGAAAAAGAGTGGGGGGAGGGGTTATAGGCTAGTGCAGGATCTAAGGGGGATAAACAAGATAGTTGAGAGCCAATTCCCGTAGTGCCCAATCCAGCTGTCATCCTCATGCAAATTCCATCTACTGCAAAATTATTCACTGTCATTGACCTCTGTTCTGCTTTCTTTTCTGTCCTTCTTCACCCTGACAGCCAATACCTTTTTGCTTTTACATACAGGGGAGTACAGTACACCTGGACTCGTCTCCCCCAAGGTTTCATTGACAGCCCAAGTATTTTATCTCAGGCCTTGCATGACTGTTTAAAATCCTTTCAACCTGAGAGTGGATTAGTGCTAATACAGTATGTCGATGACTTATTGTTGTGTTCTGACTCACTCAAATCGTCCTTGAAAGACACGAAACAGCTTCTGTTTCATCTTTCCCAAATGGGACACAAGGTTTCAAAGGATAAGTTGCAGTTGTGCCGGACCAGGGTAAAATATTTCGGACATTGCTTGACTCAAGGACTTAGACACCTCACCGCTGATAGAATACAGGCGATTCGCGACATGACTCTGCCACAAATGCAACAACAGATCCGCACTTTCCTTGGAATGTGTGAATACTGTCGAAACTGGATTCCAGAGTTCTCTATACTGGCTTTACCTTTGCAAGAAATGGTCTATTCAAACAAATCAGAACGGGTTTCGCACACAGATGAGTCCGAACTGGCATTTGAGAGACTTAAACAGTGCCTATCACAGGCACCTGCATTAGGTATGCCAGATTATGAGGAGCCCTTTGAATTGTACGGTACAGAAAGTGCAGGGTGCGTGGCAGGCGTTTTAACTCAGAGACATGGTGATGCCAGCAGACCGGTAGCATACTACAGTGCACAGTTGGACACGGTAGCGCGGTCTCTCCCCACTTGCTTGCGAAGTGTTGCAGCGATAGCTTTGCTGGTAAGTAAAAGCGAGGACGTAGTGTTAGGACATGACCTGACCATTCATACACCTTATGCAGTATCAGCCTTACTGAACTCAGCCCAAACCAGACATGTCTCATCTGCTCAGTTTACAAAGTGGGAATTATCACTGATGGCCCCGGTAAACATCACCATTAAGAGATGCAGCTCACTAAATCCTGCAACTTACTTGCCAAGTGTGCCTGGACAGGCACAAAGGGTGGAGGATGAGAATAATGGTGAAGGAGGATTTAGTGCAGATACTGATACGCATGATTGTATGGAATACCTGAATCAGACTTTCACAGCGACACCTGACATCAGTGACAACCCACTGGAAGGAGTAGACTTTACCTTCTTCACTGACGCTAGTTGCCACAGACAGACAGAATCGGGAGACTAGTGTACTGGATATGCAGTTGTAGATGACAGAGGTATCATAGAAGCTGAACCCCTGGGCCCACCGCACTCAGCACAAGTTGCTGAGTTGGTCACCCTAACCAGAGCGTGTAAATTGGCCAAGGGTAAGTCAGCTAATATATACACTGATTCTAGGTATGCCTTTGGAGTGGTGCATGATTTCGGGGCCCTATGGCGGCTCAGAAATTTCATGACGGCAGCTGGCACACCTGTAGCGCATGCGTCCCACATAAAAAGGCTTCTAACAGCGATACAGGAATCAGACAGAGTGGCTGTTATCAAGTGCAAAGCACATACTTACAACCAAGACCCAATATCACTTGGTAACAGCCGGGCAGACGAAGCTGCTAAATCAGCAGCCAGCACCCCCATACAAACGAACATCACATCATTGATGACATTCAACACAATCAATACACAAAACTTAATTGAAATGCAAGATTTGTGTTCTATACAGGAAAAGGCGGTCTGGAGGTCAAAGGGGTATGGCCAGGAGTCCTCAGGACTTTGGACAGGTGGACATGGTAAGCCAGTGGCCCCCAGAGCATATCTTCCAAGCTTAGCTGAGGCGGC
This sequence comes from Pseudophryne corroboree, assembly GCF_028390025.1. Lineage (NCBI taxonomy): Eukaryota > Metazoa > Chordata > Amphibia > Anura > Myobatrachidae > Pseudophryne > Pseudophryne corroboree. Next base: position 661,256,159 of record NC_086448.1, read on the forward strand.
ACACGGTCTGACTCATCTGGGCAAAGAGGGTATGTGCAAGCTGGTAAGAGCCTACTGGTGTGCGCCAGGATTCTTTTCTCATGCAGGTAAGAGAGCAATGACATGTTTTACTTGCTTGAGGAAGAATATTGCAAAGTCAATACCAACAGAGCCATCCCATATCCCTCCGACAGATGGACCTTTTCAGGTAATACAAATCGATTTCATACAGTTACCACCCTGTAGGAATTTGAAATATGTGTTAGTTTGTATTGATGTATTTTCCAACTGGGTACAAGCATTCCCTGCTGCCACAAATACTGCTACGTTCACTGCAAAGAAAATTGTGCAGGAATTTGTGTGTAGATATGGTATCCCTAGAATAATTGAAAGTGACAGGGGTACCCATTTTACAGGTGAAGTCTTTCAGGTCATGTGCAAACTGATGGGAATTAATAGCAAGCTGCATACTCCGTACCGGCCACAGGCGAGTGCAAAGGTGTAGAGAGTGAACAGCACTATTAAGAACAAGCTGAGCAAATTAATGTCTGAAACTGGATTGCCGTGGCCAGAAGCTTTGCCACTAGTGTTGTACAGCATCAAAACCACTCCCAGGTCTCCCCTTAACCTATCACCCTTCGAAATTCTTTTTGGTCGACAACCTTATGTAATGATAGACCCCCAGGATGATTTGAAATGTAATAACGAAGTGACTGTGAAATATTTGGTTGGGATGAGCCAGCAGCTAAGAATCAACAAAGAAATTTAAAGCTGGTGATTCCTGACCTACCGAACAGTAATTGTCATGACATTGAGCATGGGGATTATGTGATGATTCGAAATTTCTCACGCTCAAGTTGCCTCATAGACAGGTGGGAAGGACCATATCAAGTCTTGTTAACCAGCACGACAGCATTGAAGGTCGCCAAAAGAGAGACTTGGGTCCACTCGTCCCACTGCAAGAAGGTCGCTGACCCGGAAAGAACTTGTGACAAAGAGCAGAGTGTAGAGAATCTCGTATCACTGGAGTGTCTATTCCGGGAAAGTTGAGAGGCAGGACTGTTGAAGGGCATCTGAGCAAAGAGAGTAACAAGACCTAGAACGGTTGTCGTACCACTTTCTTTTTTCACCTCCCCCTGCATTTTTCCTTTCTTTTCTCCTTCTTATTTTCCTCCTTTCCCTAACGAAATGGATCGATCACAAGAGACTGCGTTTCGGCTTCTGTTAGTAATTCTGGTTTTGATCAGGACAGTTTGCTTTGGTGAGGGTCCCAGAGAGGTCGAGCAGGGATCTGGAATGGGTTCTGATGGCGAGTATGAATTTGTAGGATCTCAGGATCAGCACAGCACTTTAGTAAAGGCTGGCATCAGTAAGTGCTCTGGTAGTCAAAGAGCTCGGAGGCACTGTGAGGGGTTATTGTCTGATGAATATTGTATTTGTAGGAATTGTGAGAATATAGTTGAGGATAGGTGCATCCAGAGATGTCAGTCCAACCTTAATATCGACATGGACCGTCATCCATTGAGTGATTACCACTCACTAGTGGGTAAGGTCTTAAACCAGACAGAATGCTGGTTGTGCTCACAGGTACCTCAAGGTCAGAGCAAGTCAGGATTGCTTCCATACCCTTTAGCAATAGATGAGGTACTCGATTTACGGGGTGGGAGACCGGTGGACAAGAAATTCAACATCTCTAGGCCCCCTAGTTTGAAGCTCCACCAGTATCATGTAGACAGGTCCTTATTATGTTTTAATATTTCCAATTACCGAAAACCGGGAAATTGGGAAGTGACGTGGAATAACCAGACAATGACCTTTTCACACAGAGCTGATAGGATACCCATAGACTCTGAACTTGTACGCCAAATAGCCAACAGTGGAAGGTATTTTCGCTATAGGTATACTCGTGGAAGCAAAACCGTGTGGGTTGGAAAAGTATCGCCAGGGTATTGTGCCCATATCATCCAGCCCGATACTTGTACTGAGCAGATGGGAGAACTAGGGATTGGTTTCTTTACTTGGAAAGTTTGTAATATGTTGATGTTATATTTTGTCCCCTATGTTCTCCCAGATGATGCCTATTTCATATGTGGGAGGAAGGCGTACAAGTGGCTTGCCCCGTGCTCAGAGGGTTTGTATTATATTGGGAGAGTACTGCCAGAGGTCATGACCATAACCCATGATAAGATGAAATACGTTCACCGCAGTGCCCAGGCTCCTTATACTCATACTCATTATGAACACATCATCAAGAGACACCTCATAGATAGGGCAGAGCACGCAGCCTCTGATTTGATCCACGAATCCAACGGGATTCAATTCCTTTTCACATTAGACATCACCCGTACTGCCAGAGGAATTATAAATTATAGGTATATCCATGCGCTAGCGAACTTGATAGATAATATCACTGAGATGTATGACGACACCTTCAGGTATACGGGAAGGGAGTTACAAGCTTACAAGAAGGAACTGATTCAGCACAGAATGGTCCTTAATTATGTCACAGCCATGACAGGTGGGTACTGTGTTACTCTGGCAACTCAATATGGTGTGAAGTGCTGTACGTATATTAGGAACAGCACTGATGACCCCACGGAGATCATCGATCAAAAGATGGACGATATCTTGCAGTTGGAGTGGGAGTTCAGGAGGAAGCACAACCTTACCTTAGCGACTGTGAGTAATGAACTGACCGGCTGGGTCTCATGGTTGAACCCATGCACATGGGCCCTCATTCCGAGTTGTTCGCTCGCTAGCTTCTTTTAGCAGCATTGCACACGCTAAGCCGCCGCCCTCTGGGAGTGTATCTTAGCTTAGCAGAATTGCGAACGAAAGATTAGCACAATTGCGAATAGAAATTTCTTAGCAGATTCTGAGTAACTCCAGACTTACTCAGCCATTGCGATCAGTTCAGTCAGTTTCGTTCCTGGTTTGATGTCACAAACACACCCAGCGTTCGCCCAGACACTCCCTCGTTTCTTCAGACACTCCCGCGTTTTTCCCAGAAACGATAGCGTTTTTTCGCACACGCCCAGAAAACGGCCAGTTTCCGCCCAGAAACACCCACTTCCTGTCAATCACAGTACGATCACCAGAACGATGAAAAATCCTCATTATGCCTTGAGTAAAATACCAAACTTTTGTGTAAAATAACTAAGCGCATGCGCTCTGCGAACCTTGCGCATGCGCAGTAAGCGACTAATCGCAATATAGTTAAAATTGTCAACGAGCGAACAACTCGGAATGACCCCCATGGTTCTCAGGTTTAGGAGAGTGGGCTCAGAATGTCATTATGAGTGTGGGAAGTTTCTACTTTGTATCCTGGGAGTCGTCATAATTATTGGTTCGATATTTAGGTATGTTCGAATTCTAATGCGGCACAAGCACGGCACAACTCTGATGAGTCTAAGGAGCGAGGGTACTGTTATAGCAGCAGATTTAATTTATGACCCATCCATAGAGACAGTGTTATGATAAGGATTGCAAATGAATTCCATGGCCTGTTTCTTTCACCCGTTTTTCTTTTGTCTCCCCCTCTGCCCAGATTCAGCCATCCGGAAAAAGACGTCAGCCCTACCCAAAATGTTTATGTGAATGTATTTTCATATATGTGTCTTATCTTCATCTCTGCAACCTCCAGTTAACGCCACACATAGTCAACAGGTGATATCCACATATACTAGCACTCAAATATGTTTCCCCCTCCATGTATCATCAACTAAATGTGCACTCCATTTGTTGGAACAAGAAGCCGAAAAGAGCTCGGTAGTGTTTGTTGGCCCATTTACAGACCCTTAATATGGGATGAGAAGGATTTAATGTATACTTCGCAATACCTCGAAGCTTATTTCATATACGGCACGATGATACATGCCCCTCAGACATGGATTCATACATACATGCTTTTTACTATCCCACTAGGTCATATATTTCTCACCTACAACTCTCCCCCGACCATCCAAACTTCTGTAGATATTGTGTAGATATTTTTCTGTTTATTGATTAGATAGTGGCAGTTATAGGTGACTGCCAAAGGGTGGACTGTCAAAGTCAAAAAATGTTGCAGTACACACATCAAGTACAAACTACACACAGATAGCCTCCATGCGCGTACTTTTTCTGCCGTGCGTGCACATATCCGCAATTTGCGTATGGTCGCTCCCGCGGCCCTGCGCATTAGCGCGTGGTATGGGTATTTACGGTAGAGTTTGTGAACGCATGGAAAGCTATCAAAACACATTACATATTTAATCCAAATAGTGCACAATGTACACATAGTGCCCTGCATCAGTAAGTTACAGCAGTTTAAATGGTAACATAACAAATGGATTCACCTTTACAGGATAGGAGGGGACAGAGCAAGGTTATAAGGTGGTGTTTGTTATCCAGCTGTAGGGTATTTTAAGGGTAACATTCCGGTGTTGGTCTGCAGCAGATCGCATGTTCCTGTGGATAGTTATGTGCAGGAGCAGAATATAGATATAAACTGTATTTACTGTACATTATGTATACGGCGGGAATCCAGAGGAGACCACCCACAAGAGCAGTTGGAACAGACATCGCCCACCTATTCAAACCGACCTATGACCTATCATGTACTGTAAATGACCATCCCTGTGTCCAATGGACAAAGAGATTACAGTATCCATTGTGTTAGGTTTTGGAAGAATTGTATAAAGAGAGCCTGCTGCAGGCCTGGTCAGACACAAGACTCACAAAGTTATCTATCTAGGTGACGGAGGACCAGACTGGGTAGCACGGCAAAATCCAAACAAGTATGTAACATTGACTGTAGCCATTATTCTGGTGTATTGTATTGTATTGTATTGTATATATTGTAACCCCCTTTCAGTAATAATATGCTGTGGTGTCGGAACCCAGCAGTTTAATTACAATCTGGTGTCGTGTCTTCCTTTCCCTGCTAAGGTTTAAAGTGTATTATTATGGCATTGCATAGCTGCTAAGGGTTTGCGGTGTATCTCTTGGTGTGTACGCGCTGTGTGTACTTTGTAACGTCAGCGCCGTGTTTGTGCACAAAGTCCGTACACAGTACGGGACTCTTTACGCTAACAGCGTAAAGAGTACGTAGAGAGTGTGTATTAAGTATAGCGGCCGCAGCGGCTCCATGGTAAAGTGTATTTAAAGTGTGTTTAAGGTATAGCTTTTCATTCCTGTATCTAAATCAGCATTCTCAGTACAGTACAGTGAAAATATTTTGCAGTAATAGGTACTTTTTTGGCTGACAGTACCAACACACGCATCCAAGTGCTGCACTATTATGGGGCATAAAATTAATAACTGCTGTGGGGAGGTGTCTTTTATGAATCAGTGGGACAGAGTCCCCTTCAATAAGTTGCTGTGGGGCCCACAATGTTCTGGTTAGGCCCAAGTGTTGAAGTACAGTATGGTTTTTATTTATAAAACACAATAAGTAGTCATAAAAACAAAATTACTAAAAAAAATGTCTACTTTTAAATAAAACAGCTCTGGTACAAATAGGTGGGTTTTTTAGCCCTATTCTGGCTATGGTTATTAAGGAGCTCTGTGAATGTAATGAAGGCTCTTAAGGGGTCATTCTGACCCGATCACATGCTGCAGTAGTTCGTAGCGGTGCAATCGGATCTGAACTGTGCACGCGCCGTGACCGCAATGCGCAGGCGCATCGATGTCTTGGGACGGGAAGCGACGGGCAGCGTGGGACCTTACGAAGTAAGCGATCAAAGTGGTGATCACAAGGTGATTGACAGCATTTCTGGGTGGCAACTGACCGTTTTCTGGGAGTGCCGTGGAAAACGCAGGCTTGTCCAGGTGTTTGCGGGGCGGTTGTCTGACGTCAATTCCGGGACCTTACAGGCTGAAGTGATTGCAGCGGCTGAGTAAGTTCAGAGCTACTCAGAAACTGCACAAAAACTTTTTGCACAGCTCCCCTGCACAAGCAATGGCACACTTGCTAAGCTAAAATACACCACCATAGTTGGCGACTATCTGATTGCATGGCTGCAAAAAACTGCTACCGTGTGTCACAATCCGGGTAACTAGATGTCGTTTCTTACTTAAGTGCCTCCTGAGGTTGGCTCAGCGAGCCAGGGCCGGGCTGTAGTCTGTGTGGCCTGCAGCGCTGGCTTTAGCAGGCCTCCTCAGTGTTTGCACTGGCGGTGGTGCGGCGTTCTCAGTCCCGTCACGGTTGTCGCTGCCGCGCCCGTGGTTCCCCGGCGGATGTGTGTTCCCTGTGTGCTCCGGCCGCTGCTTCCATCTCTGTGGCCGCTAAACACACTGGGCGCGTGGACTTCTGCTGTTGCTGCCTCCGCCGCCATTGTTACCTCACACATGGGTTCTAAGTTCCTGGTTCCTCTTCTGCATTCATCTATGGGTGCAGCCATGTTGGGTTTGCATTACATGGTACTGTTTCACCTATCCACAGTGCTGATAGAACCGGAGCCTAATTGTCCACCAATCCCAGTCATCCTACAGGTATAAATATCCTGTCCCAGCGCTTGGAGGGTTGTCAGTGCTTCAATTGTCTCCTGTGATCCCAGTGTGCAGTTCTCTGTGGACTCTCTGCATTAGCCTGACTCCCTGGTGATTTCCTCTCTGGTGATATTCCAGCTGCCTGTGTCCCTGCCCTGAGGTGCACCCTGTCACCATTGTTCCCGCACCCAGTGCTAACAGCATTTCATGCTCCGGCTTCCCAGTAGCCACTTTCCAGAGTTTCACAGTTTTCCAGCGAACCCTAGCTTCATTTACAGTTTTCCAGAGAATCCCAGCTTCACTTACAGTCTTCCAGCGAATCCTAGCTTCATTTACAGTTTTCCAGCGAACCCTAGCTTCACTTACAGTTTTCCAGCGAACCCTAGCATCATTTATAATTTACCCAGGAACTCTTTTATTATTTACAGACTCACCTACTTCTCCCAGCATCACATTATTACCTCACGTGGGCCCCCAGGCTTTATACAGAACTCTCCTTCATACTCCGGATTACTGGTCCTAACCAGTTGTGCTTCAACTAACCACTTGTGATGATTCATGTTCTTTTGCATCTTATATGACTTTTCATTTAATAAAACCTCTGAAAGATACCTTCAGTTGTCGTGGTCACGCCTTCGGGCATTCATTGCTACTGTCCTAGTACATGTCTAGGAGTCTACTCACACCACCCAGGTTCCGGTATCCGTCAGCCCCTACAACTGAGGCTTTCAGATAACCTCACCAGCCCTCAGTTGTGACAGTAAGCACTGACCTAATGGATCCGGTCGGAGACCAAGTCCAAGGGACCAGGCCAATGCAAGAACTGGCAGCCCGTCTCGAACATCAGGAGGCTGCGCAAGGCCATGTTATCCGATGTCTCCAGGATCTCTCCTCCCGACTGGATGAAATTCAAGCTACCCTCCATGGGTCAGGAGCATCCAGCATGCTGACAGTAGTAGCTCCGGTGGTATCCCCACCCACCATACTTACTTCTCCTCCTCGTCTCTATTTGCCGACACCTGCCAAATATAATGGATCTCCGAAAGCCTTCAGGGGTTTCCTAAACCAGTGCGAGATCCACTTTGAGTTGCAGCCCAGCAGTTTTCCTACAGACCGCACTAAAGTGGCGTATATCATCTCCCTACTCAGTGGTTCCGCCATTGACTGGGCATCGCCCCTATGGGAAAGATCCGATACCCTGCTGTCATCTTACTCTGACTTTGTGGCAACATTCAGATGAATTTTTGATGAGCCAGGTCGAGTGTCGTCAGCTTCTTTTGAGATCCTTCGGCTGCGTCAGGGGACACGAACTTTCGGCCAGTATATAGTACATTTTCAGACGTTAGCTTCCGAAGTCTCCTGGTATGAGGAAGCCCTTTATGCAGCATTTTGGCAGGGATTGTCAGAACATATTAAAGATGAGCTTGCTACTAGAGACATGCCCTCGAAACTGAATGAGCTTATATCGCTCTGCACTAAAGTTGACCTACGGTTCCGCGAAAGGGCCATGGAGCGAGGCAGATCAACAGCTCATAAGACTTCTTCTGGTCCTCCTCCTCGCCAGCCGTGTCCGTCTAAAGATGAACCTATGCAGGTAGGTCATTCACGACTGTCTCCAGCAGAGCACAGAAGACGTTTGTCCAACCGCCTGTGCCTATACTGTGCTGCACCTTCCCACCTCATTAGCGCTTGTCCCGAGCGTCCGGGAAACTCCAAATCCTAGCCCGCAAAGGAGAGGATCGGCTAGGAGTAATGTATGCATCTCCGCCTTCAAGTGACTACAACGTCTCAGTTTCTCTACAAGTGGCTCAGCGTTCAAAGAATCTTGTGGCCTTATTGGATTCTGGAGCAGCCGGAAACATTATTACTGAAAGGTTTGTTAAGCAGTGGTCTCTACCCACTGAGAGACTTTTATCCCCAATTTCTTTAACTGCCATGGACGGCAGTAGGATTCCTGATGCGGTGATTACCTCTAAGACCCTACCTATCCGTCTGAAGGTAGGGGTTCTACACACCGATTTGATTTCCTTCCTGGTAATCCCAAGAGCCACTCATCCTGTGGTTCTAGGCCTCCCATGGCTCCGTCTGCATAATCCTCAAATTGATTGGAAGACGACCCAAATCCTGGCATGGGGTCCTTCCTGTTCCAAGACCTGTCTACAAAAAGTGCTTCCAGTTTGCAAATCCTCCTCTAAGTCTCCTGATGTTCCACCTTCTCCATATCAGAATTTCACTGATGTATTCAGCAAGGACTCTGCCGATATTCTTCCTCCTCATAGAGAATAGGATTGTCCTATCGATCTCATTCCAGGGAAAACTCCTCCTCGTGGACGCACGTATCCATTGTCGTTGCCTGAGACCCACTCCATGGAGGAGTATATCAAGGAAAATCTTGCAAAAGGATTCATCCGGCCTTCATTTTCCACAGCTGGCGCAGGCTTCTTCTTTGTGAAGAAGAAGGATGGCGGCCTGCAGCCTTGTATTGACTACCGGGGTCTGAATGACATCACAGTGAAAAATCGGTACCCTCTGCCACTCATCACCGAGTTGTTTGACCGCGTCAGTGGAGCCACTATCTTCACAAAGTTAGATCTGAGGGGTGCTTATAATCTCATCTGGATCCGAAAGGGTGACGAGTGGAAGACCACTTTAAACACCCATGACGGACATTACGAGTACCTTGTCATGCCTTTCGGACTCAGTAACGCTCCAGCGGTATTTCAACACTTTGTGAATGAAATCTTCAGGGACATTCTCTATCGTCATGTTGTGGTTTATCTCGATGATATCCTTATCTTTGCCAATGGTTTGGAGGAACATCGGTTCTGGGTGAAAGAGGTCTTGTCCTGTCTCCGAGTTATTCATCTGTATTGGAAACTGGAAAAGTGCGTTTTTGAAGTGAAATCCATTCCATTCTTGGGGTATATTGTATCCGGTTCTGGCCTGGAGATGGCCCCAGAGTAGCTCCAAGCGATCCAAGAATGGCCGATCCCTATAACCCTTAAGGGTATCCAGAGATTCCTAGGGTTTGCCAATTACTACAGGAAATTTATTCAAGACTTTTCTACCATTGTAGCGCCTATTACAGCGCTCACCAAAAAGGGTGCCAATTCTTCTAAATGGCCAGAGGAAGCTGTCCAAGCTTTTCATTTGTTGAAAAGAAGATTCATCTCGGCTTCGGTTTTGAACTAGCCAGACACCAGCTCGCCCTTCATCCTTGAGGTGGACACCTCTTCTGTTGGAGTGGGCGCAGTGCTGTCTCAAAGAGCTAATGATGGTCATCTACACACTTGTGGCTTCTTCTCGCGAAAGTTCTCTCCTGCTGAGCGGAATTACACCATTGGTGACCAAGAACTTTTGATCAAGCTCGCTTTGGAAGAATGGAGGTACTTATTAGAAGGAGCTTCTCATACCATCACCATTACGATGGAGTCAAGCTGAAATTCTCTACAGCCTATCACCCTCAGACTAATGGGAAAACTGAGAGGGTAAATCAGGACTTGGAGGCCTTCCTCCGCACTTATGTGTCCTTTTCCCAGGACGATTGGGCTCAACTTCTCCCATGGGCTGAATTCTGCCACAACAATCAGTATCATTCTTCATCTTCCTCCACGCCAACCTTCACCAATTATGGGTTCCACCCAAAAGTGCCTGAGTTCCAGCCGCTTCCAGCAACATCCGTGCCTGCAGCTGACATCAAAATCCGACAGCTTTCAAATAACTGGAAGAATGTTCGTGCAGCTCTGTTAAAAGCTTCATCTAGGTATAAGAGATTTGCGGATAAGAAGCGTAGGGCGATTCCTGCCCTTAAAATTGGTGACCATGTCTGGCTGTCTACGAAGAATCTACGACTGAGGGTTCAGAGTATGAAATTCGCTCCCCGTTATATCGGCCCTTTTCTGATTGAGCAAGTCGTCAACCCAGTGGCTTACAAACTTCAATTACCTCAGTTCCTGAAAGTTCCTAAGACATTCCACATTTCTCTTCTCAAACCAGTGATTCTGATTAAAATCTTTGATTCCTGTTTCAGATATGAAAACCTCCAGTATTTAATAGATTGGAAGGGCTACGGCCCTGAAGAATGGTTTTGGACCAACGCTTCTGATGTCCATGCTCCCAGGTTGATTTGGGAATTCCATTCCAGATGCCACGAAAACCTAAGAAGTGTCCTGGGGCCACTCCTAAAGGGGGGAGGGTGCTGTCACAATCCGGGTAACTAGACGGCGTTTCTTACCAGTAAAGTGCCTCCTGAGGTTGGCTCAGCGAGCCAGGGCCGGGCTGTAGTCTGTGTGGCCTGCAGCGCTGGCTTTAGCAGGCCTCCTTAGTGTTTGCACTGGCGGTGGTGCGGCGTTCTCAGTCCCGTCACGGTTGTCGCTGCCGCGCCCGTGGTTCCCTGACGGATGTGTGTTCCCCGTGTGCTCCGGCCGCCGCTTCCATCTCTGTGGCCGCTAAACACACTGGGCGCGTGGACTTCTGCTGTTGCTGCCTCCGCCACCATTGTTACCTCACACATGGGTTCTAAGTTCCTGGTTCCCCTTCTGCATTCATCTATGGGCGCAGCCATGTTGGGTTTGCATCACATGATACTGTTTCACCTATCCACAGTGCTGATAGAACCGGAGCCTAATTGTCCACCAAACCCAGTCATCCTACATGTATAAATATCCTGTCCCAGCGCTTGGAGGGTTGTTAGTGCTTCAATTGTCTCCTGTGATCCCAGTGTGCAGTTCTCTGTGGACTCTCTCTGCGTTAGCCTGACTCCCTGGTGATTTCCTCTCCGGTGATATTCCAGCTGCCTGTTGCCCTGCCCTAAGGTGCACTCTGTCACCATTGTTCCCACACCCAGTGCTAACAGCATTTCATGCTCCGGCTTCCCAGTAGCCACTTTCCAGAGTTTCGGTTTTCCAGCGAACCCTAGCTTCATTTACAGTTTTCCAGTGAACCCCAGCTTCACTTACAGTTTTTCCAGCGTATCCTAGCTTCATTTACAGTTTTCCAGCGAACCCCAGCTTCATCTACAGTTTGCCTACGAACCCCAGCTTCATTTATAATTTACCCAGGAACTCTGTTATTATTTACAGACTCACCTACTTCTCCGAGCATCACATTATTACCTCACGTGGGCCCCTAGGCTTTATATAGAACTCTCCTTCACACTCCAGATTACTGGTCCTAACCAGTTGTGCTTCAACTAACCACTTGTGACGATTCATGTTCTTTTGCACCTTGTATGACTTTTCATTTAATAAAACCTCTGAAAGATACCTTCAGTTGTCGTGGTCACACCTTCGGGCATTCTTTGCTACTGTCCTAGTACATGTCTAAGAGTCTACTCACACCACCCAGGTTCCGGTATTCATCAGCCCCTACAACTGAGGCTTCCGGATACCCTCACCAGTCCTCAGTTGTGACAGTAAGCACTGACCTAATGGATCCGGTCGGTGACCAAGTCCAAGGGACCAGGCCAATGCAAGAACTGGCAGCCCGTCTCGAACATCAGGAGGCTGCGCAAGGCCATGTTTTCCGATGTATCCAGGATCTCTCCTCCCGACTGGATGAAATTCAAGTTACCCTCCGTGGGTCAGGAGCATCCAGCATGCTGACAGTAGTATCTCCGGTGGTATCCCCACCCAGCCCCTACAACTGAGGCTTCCAGATACCCTCACCAGCCCTCAGTTGTGACACCGTGCGATCAACTCGGAATGAGGACCTTAATTGCCCAGTGGATACTTGATAATACAGCAGTAGAGATACAATAGTCTTTGCTCCGGTGTATCCACAGAAATGGGAGTACTCATGGCTTTGGGGGTGCCCTCCTAGTGTTGCAGGCAAGACTCATTTCAGTGCTCCATGAGGTTCCGATATGGTCGCAGAGCAACTGCAGCTCTATTGGTTTCCTTATTAATGGTAGAAAGTTTGCAGCTTTTTCTTGTCTTTGCGTCTTATACTCTGTAGCTTAGACGCTGCTGATTTGAATCCTCACTTTGAGTATTGTGTGCAGAGAGGAATAGATATTCTACTGCACATGGTGCTTCTTACACAGTCTCCCAATAGTGAAGCTCAGCAGACAGCAACCGGTAGAGTTACCCACCTCTAAGTGTGCCTTTTGTTAGCAAAGGACACACTGCACTCAGTAGATCTGTGTGCGGCTGTGGATATGTTGCACTTGGTGGATCTGTGTGTGGTTTGACTATACAGACTTCAACATATTTCTTTTGGATAACCAGGCTTCTGCAGGGAATGTGGATGTGCGGTCAGGGCCGTCTTTTCGTATGGGCTCAATGGGCTCTTTCCCAAGGGCCCCAGGAGTAAAAGGGCCCTAGGCTGATAGCTAAGGGTCCCCTCTTTCCAGGGGTACCAGATTTTTTAAAATCGGCCCTGGGGAACCAGAGATATCAGACTTCAAAGCAGTGGTCCCCATCCAAGCCTGTTAATTGTTCTTCCCAGCCAGATATCTCGGTTTCTGTCTAACTTAGAGTTTTTCTGAGGGTATACTCCAAAAGCTGTGACTCTCCCCTTTCAGTAGACACTGGCAGCTTGTCTCTACTGTGCTCAGAACCAGAGATATCAGCCTTCAAGCAGCTGGTCCCTGCTCCAGCTCCACATGCCTAATATGCAGTTTTATATTTTTGTCGGCGGATTGCTCTGGCTCCTGAAGTCTGATCCCCAAGTTCCCAGAACCTCCTGAAAGGAGGGACTCTCTAGTTTTTTTTATCCCATTAAAGCTAAGAAATCTATTTCCAGGAACTGGAGATATCTGCAGTAAAGCAAGCTGCCCTGACCCCCGGAAAATGATGAATATTAAGCCCACTCCACTATCCACCCCTCCCCTGTGTATTAAACACCCCTACTACCCTGGAAGTCATGTACCCGGGCCCCTTCATTCAGCACAATGTCCCCTTCTACAGTTTAGTGTTCTCGTTCCCGCCCCATTTGTGCAGTAAAGGAGTAATTAGCAGAAATTATTTCTCCAGGTCCTACATGCTGAGCCAAAGATAGAACCCCCCTATCCCCCGCGGAACATCAAAGCTGCCGCTGATAGCACCCCCCACCCCTACCGCTGATGGGTGGGTAGGGGCCCCAGTGCATTGCTGTGTCCAGGGGCCTACACTGCTGTTAAGACGGCTCTGTGTGCGGTTGATATTGATGATCAGGGATGATTAGGGCTGCCATCAGAAATTGTGGTGCCTGACAAAATAGGAAGAGCCCCCACACCAGAGGCAAAATAGACTGTGCCCCTCCATCCCCATAGGCAAAATAGACTGTGATGCCCCCATCCCCCTCCCTAGACAATGCGTGTGCAGTAGCACAGTTTTGGGGGGCAAAAAAGTTAGTAATGTGGCAATAATCCTGCCAGTCACTTCAATCTCATCCCTTATGTTTCTGCAGCTCCAGCCAGGGGCTCTAATAGCTGTGTTGGGCCCAGGTACTGGGAGGCGGCATGGACAATGCAGGTAGGTGTGGCCAGTCCCACTTTCTCATTCGAAAATATTAAAAAGTAGGTATTGTGAATCCGCGTGGGGGCGCCGGCATGGGGGCAGATAGGCACCGGTGGCAGGTGGGAAAGAGGCAGGCAATGTGTCACCCTCCACACCCCCTCACACATCATGTAGTGATGCAGGTAGGGAGGAGTAACTGCTGCATCAGCTGCTCTTTCCCAGCACAGTACACTGCAGCTCTCTCTCCCTGCTCCATGTGCCAGTGCTGTCTACAACGGGGAAGGAGGGGCAGTGGGGGCTGTGGGACCCTGGTCCTCCAACAGGCCTGGATAAAGAGTACCTGCTCCCCCACCCATTAGTGCCAATGGCTCCAGATCCGCAGTGTATCTACAGCTCAAGCCAGCCCCCTTCTGTATCTCCAGCCCCCAGTTTCTCTCTGTCTCTCTGTCCAGCTAGACCCCTTTTGTGTATCCATACAGCTCCCCTTCTATGTCTTCATCCAGCTCCACTTATGTCTCTCCACCCAGCCTGACCTTATGTCTCTACAGCCAGGTCTCCTTCTGTATCTAGCCAGCCATTCTGTATTTCTCTGACGTCCTAGTGGATGCTGGGGACTCCGTCAGGACCATGGGATTAGCGGCTCCGCAGGAGACAGGGCACAAAAATAAAGCTTTAGGATCAGGTGGTGTGCACTGGCTCCTCCCCCTATGACCCTCCTCCAAGCCTCAGTTAGGTTTTTGTGCCCGTCCGAGCAGGGTGCAATCTAGGTGGCTCTCCTAAAGAGCTGCTTAGAAAAAGTTTTTAGGTTTTTTATTTTACAGTGAGTCCTGCTGGCAACAGGCTCACTGCAACGAGGGACTTAGGGGAGAAGAAGTGAACTCACCTGCGTGCAGGATGGATTGGCTTCTTAGGCTACTGGACACCATTAGCTCCAGAGGGATCGAACACAGGCCCAGCCATGGAGTCCGGTCCCGGAGCCGCGCCGCCGACCCCCTTACAGATGCCGAAAAGCGAAGAGGTCCAGAAACCGGCGGCAGAAGACTTTTCAGTCTTCATGAGGTAGCGCACAGCACTGCAGCTGTGCGCCATTGTTGTCACACACTTCACACCAGCGGTCACGGAAGGTGCAGGGCGCGGCAGGGGGCGCCCTGGGCAGCAATGAGAATACCTTGTTCTGGCTAAAAAATACATCACATATAGCCCCTGGGGCTATATGGATGTATTTAACCCCTGCCAGGTCTCACAAACTCCGGAGAAGAGCCCGTCGAAATAGGGGGCGGGGCCTATCTCCTCAGCACACAGCGCCATTTTCCTGCTCAGCTCCGCTGCGAGGAAGGCTCCCAGGACTCTCCCCTGCACTGCACTACAGAAACAGGGTAAAACAGAGAGGGGGGGGCACTTTTTTGGCGTTTTTTGATATATATTAAGCTGCTATAAGGGAGACAACACTTCTATAGGGTTGTTCCTATATATTTATAGCGCTTGGGTGTGTGCTGGCAAACTCTCCCTCTGTCTCCCCAAAGGGCTAGTGGGGTCCTGTCTTCGATAAGAGCATTCCCTGTGTGTCTGCTGTGTGTCGGTACGTGTGTGTCGACATGTATGAGGACGATGTTGGTGTGGAGGCGGAGCAATTGCCGGTAATGGTGATGTCACCCCCTAGGGAGTCGACACCGGAATGGATGGCTTTGTTTATGGAATTACGTGATAATGTCAGCACATTACAAAAATCAGTTGACGACATGAGACGGCCGGCAAACCAGTTAGTACCTGTACAGGCGTCTCAGACACCGTCAGGGGCTGTAAAACGCCCTTTACCTCAGTCGGTCGACACAGACCCAGACACGGACACCGAATCTAGTGTCGACGGTGAAGAAACAAACGTATTTTCCAGTAGGGCCACACGTTATATGATCACGGCAATGAAGGAGGCTTTGCATATCTCTGATACTGCATGTACCACAAAAAGGGGTATTATGTGGGGTCTGAAAAAACTACCTGTAGTTTTTCCTGAATCAGACGAATTGAATGAAGTGTGTGATGAAGCGTGGGTTAACCCCGATAGAAAACTGCTAATTTCAAAGAAGTTATTGGCATTATATCCTTTCCCGCCAGAGGTTAGGGCGCGCTGGGAAACACCCCCTAGGGTGGATAAGGCGCTCACACGCTTATCAAAACAAGTGGCGTTACCGTCTCCTGAAACGGCCGCCCTCAAGGATCCAGCGGATAGGAGGCTGGAAACTACCCTGAAAAGTATATACACTCATACTGGTGTTATACTGCGACCAGCCATCGCCTCTGCATGGATGTGCAGTGCTGGGGTGGTTTGGTCGGATTCCCTGACTGAAAATATTGATACCCTAGATAGGGACAGTATTTTATTGACTTTAGAGCAATTAAAGGATGCTTTTCTTTATATGCGAGATGCTCAGAGGGATATTTGCACTCTGGCATCGAGAGTAAGTGCGATGTCCATATCTGCCAGAAGAAGTTTATGGACGCGACAATGGTCAGGTGATGCGAATTCCAAACGGCATATGGAAGTATTGCCGTATAAGGGGGAGGAATTATTTGGGGTCGGTCTATCGGATTTGGTGGCCACGGCAACAGCCGGGAAATCCACCTTTTTACCTCAGGTCCACTCCCAACAGAAAAAGACACCGTCTTTTCAGCCGCAGTCCTTTCGTTCCTATAGGAACAAGCGGGCGAAAGGACAGTCATATTTGCCCCGAGGCAAAGGAAAGGGTAAGAGAGTGCACCAAGCAGCTTCTTCCCAGGAGCAGAAGCCCCCCCCGGCTTCTGCAAAGCCCTCAGCATGACGTTGGGGCTTTACAAGCGGACTCAGGGGCGGTGGGGGGTCGACTCAAGAATTTCAGCGCACAGTGGGCTCACTCACAGGTGGACCCCTGGATCCTGCAGATAGTATCTCAGGGTTACAGGTTGGAATTCGAGAAGTCTCCCCCTCGCCGGTTCCTAAAGTCTGCTCTGCCAACGTCTCCCTCAGACAGGGCGACGGTATTGGAAGCCATTCACAAGCTGTATTCTCAGCAGGTGATAGACGACACGTCTGCTGTTCCTAGGGATGATTCTGGACACAGTCCAGAAAAAGGTGTTTCTCCCGGAGAAGAAAGCCAGGGAGTTATCCGTGCTAGTCAGGAACCTCCTAAAACCAGGAAAAGTGTCTGTGCATCAATGCACAAGAGTCCTGGGAAAAATGGTGGCTTCTTACGAAGCGATTCCATTCGGCAGATTCCACGCACGAACTTTTCAGTGGGATCTGCTGGACAAATGGTCCGGATCGCATCTGCAGATGCATCAGCGGATAACTTTGTCTCCAGGGACAAGGGTGTCTCTTCTGTGGTGGTTGCAGAGTGCTCATCTGTTAGAGGGCCGCAGATTCGGCATACAGGACTGGGTCCTGGTGACCACGGATGCCAGTCTGAGAGGCTGGGGAGCGGTCACACAGGGAAGAAACTTCCAGGGAGTGTGGTCAAGCCTGGAGATGTCTCTTCACATAAATATACTGGAGCTAAGAGCGATTTACAATGCTCTAAGCCTGGCAAAACCCCTGCTTCAGGGTCAGCCGGTGTTGATCCAGTCGGACAACATCACGGCAGTCGCCCACGTAAACAGACAGGGCGGCACAAGAAGCAGGAGAGCAATGGCAGAAGCTGCAAGGATTCTTCGCTGGGCGGAAGATCATGTGATAGCACTGTCAGCAGTGTTCATTCCGGGAGTGGACAACTGGGAAGCAGACTTCCTCAGCAGACACGATCTACACCCGGGAGAGTGGGGACTTCATCCAGAAGTCTTCCACATGATTGTGAACCGTTGGGAAAAACCAAAGGTGGACATGATGGCGTCTCGCATCAACAAAAAACTGGACAGGTATTGCGCCAGGTCAAGAGACCCTCAGGCAATAGCTGTGGACGCTCTGGTAACACCGTGGGTGTTCCAGTCAGTGTATGTGTTTCCTCCTCTGCCTCTCATACCAAAAGTACTGAGAATTATACGGCAAAGGGGAGTAAGAACGATACTCGTGGCTCCGGATTGGCCAAGAAGAACTTGGTACCCGGAACTTCAGGAGATGCTCACGGAAGATCCGTGGCCTCTACCTCTAAGACGGGACCTGCTTCAGCAGGGACCGTGTCTATTCCAAGACTTACCGCGGCTGCGTTTGACGGCATGGCGGTTGAACGCCGAATTCTAAGGGAAAAAGGCATTCCGGAAGAGGTCATTCCTACACTGGTAAAAGCCAGGAAGGAGGTGACTGCACAACATTATCACCGCATTTGGAGAAAATATGTTGCGTGGTGTGAGGCCAGGAAGGCCCCCACGGAGGAATTTCAATTGGGTCGATTCCTACATTTCCTGCAAACAGGATTGTCTATGGGCCTCAAATTGGGGTCCATTAAGGTTCAAATTTCGGCCCTGTCGATTTTCTTCCAGAAAGAATTGGCTTCAGTTCCTGAAGTCCAGACTTTTGTAAAAGGAGTACTACATATACAGCCCCCGGTTGTGCCCCCAGTGGCTCCGTGGGACCTTAATGTAGTTTTGGATTTTCTCAAATCCCATTGGTTTGAGCCACTCAAATCGGTGGATTTGAAATATCTTACATGGAAAGTAACCATGCTACTGGCCCTGGCTTCAGCCAGGAGAGTGTCAGAATTGGCGGCTTTATCGTATAAAAGCCCATATCTGATTTTCCATTCGGACAGGGCAGAACTGCGGACGCGTCCTCATTTTCTGCCTAAGGTGGTGTCAGCGTTTCACCTGAACCAGCCTATTGTGGTGCCTGCGGCTACTAGCGATTTGGAGGATTCCAAGTTACTGGACGTTGTCAGGGCATTGAAAATATATATTTCAAGGACGGCTGGAGTCAGAAAATCTGACTCGCTGTTTATACTGTATGCACCCAACAAGCTGGGTGCTCCTGCTTCTAAGCAGACGATTGCTCGTTGGATTTGTAGCACAATTCAACTTGCACATTCTGTGGCAGGCCTGCCACAGCCTAAATCTGTCAAGGCCCATTCCACAAGGAAGGTGGGCTCATCCTGGGCGGCTGCCCGAGGGGTCTCGGCATTACAACTCTGCCGAGCAGCTACGTGGTCGGGGGAGAACACGTTTGTAAAATTCTACAAATTTGATACCCTGGCTAAAGAGGACCTGGAGTTCTCTCATTCGGTGCTGCAGAGTCATCCGCACTCTCCCGCCCGTTTGGGAGCTTTGGTATAATCCCCATGGTCCTGACGGAGTCCCCAGCATCCACTAGGACGTCAGAGAAAATAAGATTTTACTTACCGATAAATCTATTTCTCGTAGTCCGTAGTGGATGCTGGGCGCCCATCCCAAGTGCGGATTGTCTGCAATACTTGTACATAGTTATTGTTACAAAAAAATCGGTTTGTTATTGTTGTGAGCCGTCTGTTCAGAGGCTCCTACGTTTGTCATACTGTTAACTGGGTTCAGATCACAAGTTGTACGGTGTGATTGGTGTGGCTGGTATGAGTCTTACCCGGGATTCAAAATCCTTCCTTATTGTGTACGCTCGTCCGGGCACAGTATCCTAACTGAGGCTTGGAGGAGGGTCATAGGGGGAGGAGCCAGTGCACACCACCTGATCCTAAAGCTTTATTTTTGTGCCCTGTCTCCTGCGGAGCCGCTAATCCCATGGTCCTGACGGAGTCCCCAGCATCCACTACGGACTACGAGAAATAGATTTATCGGTAAGTAAAATCTTATTTTCCAGCCAGCCCCCTTCTAAGTCTCTTGCCCGCCCTCTTCTGTATCTCCAGCCAGCCCCCATCTGTATCTTTAGCCAGCCCCCTCTCTTTATCTCATGCCAGCTCCCATTATGTGTCTCATGTCTGCCCTTTCTGTGTCTCTATCCAGCCCCTCTTCTGTGTCTTCAGTCAGGGCCCCCTTCTATATGCCCAACCTACCCCATTCTGTGTCTCCAGCTCTGGCCCCCATTCCGTCTCAAGTTGTCCATGCATCCAGCCCCTGCAGGCCACAGACAATTATCTCCTGTGCCTTCTGGTTGCAACTGTCATTATAGTGGTGCGGCCAGCTCAAGAGCTCCACAGTGTGGTTACAGTGGGCATCTGTGACGTCATTACATCAACTGTGCCTTTTGTAATAAAAAAACCCACAACATTTAATCAAACTACAAGGCAGCCACCAGCAAACGCCAGCTGCAGCACAGCCCCAGACCTCACACCACAGTAACAGATGGATATCCATCCATCTAAACCAGGGGTGGGCAATTATTTCAGCTGGGGGGCCGCTTAACACTTCCAACGAATATTCGAGGGCCACACACAAAATACTCAAAAAGAGTCCCCTTTTTACACATTACGGCAGATAGCGTCCCCTTTTTACACATTACGGCAGACATCGTCCCCCTTTTTACACATTACAGCAGACAGCGCCCCCGTTTTTACACATTACGGCAGACATTGTTCCCCTTTTTACACATTACAGCAGACTGCGTCCACTTTTTACACAATACGGCAGACATCATCCCCCTTTTTACACATTACAGCAGACAGCGCCCCTGTTTTTACACATTACGGCAGACATTGTCCCCCTTTTTACACATTACGGCAGACTGCGTCCACTTTTTACACATTACGGCAGACTGCGTCCCCTTTTTACACATTACGGCAGACATTGTCCCCCTTTTTACACATTACGGCAGACTGCGTCCACTTTTTACACATTACGGCAGACTGCGTCCCCTTTTTACACATTACGGCAGACATCGTCCCCCTTTTTACACATTACAGCAGACAGTGCCTCCGTTTTTACACATTATGGCAGACATCATCCCCCTTTTTACACATTACGGCAGACAGCATCACCCTTTTTTACACATTACGGCAGACAGTCCCTACCCCCCTATCCCCTCCCTCCCCTAAACCCTTATTGTAGTTTTTAACTCAGCTGCCTCCCCACCCCTAAACCTATATGGCAGCTTAAGCAGTGATCCAGGGGCTGGCAGGACAGGGGGTTTACCTGTTAGTCACAGTGGCAGACGATCCCCGCTGTCCGATGATGCCGCCTGGAGTCACTGCTGATGTGGCCTCTTGCTCCCGCTCGCTGGCCGCTGCTTCTTCTCCTCACTCAGCCGCCAAGCGCAGTGCCCGCCCCCCGTGCCGCCCAGCGCGCTTGGTAACAGAGGAAATCCCGGTCAGCTGACCTTGTGACGTGACCGGGATTTCCTCAGCGGCGCCTCGTCTGAGAACAGTGCAATGACAAGCGGCCTGTCGGGCCGCTTGTCATTGCACTCTAATGGGGCACAGCGGGCCAGGCACGATCGGTCCGCGGGCCGCCTGTTGCCCACCCCTAATCTAAACCGTGTTTGAACTAGGGGTGGGCCCCCTTCTCTTCCAGTTCTGATGGCAGCCTTGTTAATGATGTCTGCTCTTGTAGCTGGAGGACTGGATGTGGTCCAAATGCCTAGATGCATACAACTAAGAATGCAGTCACATCATTGCATATAGCTTACAGTCACTGTAGACGCACTAAGCAGTATTATAGCATCTAAAGATGGTCAAAGTCATTGCACTTGCACAAAGTCATTGCACACTCAGATGCACAGCTGTACACCAGTAGAAGGACTGGTATTAGCGTAAGCAAAAGTTGCAAGTGTGACTATAGCAAAAGGCTTAAACTTGTCGCAACAGCATGCAACTCACAATCGGGGGTCATTCTGACCTAATCGCATGGAGCAACTTTTTGCTGCCCGTGCAATCAGGTAGACGCCGCCTATGGAGGAGTGTTTTTTGGCATAGCAAGGCTGCGTTTGCTTGTGCAACCCTGCTATGCCAAAAAAGTTTTGTGCAGAACTAGATTAGGGTAAGACTTACTTACCCTGTGCGATCACTTCAGCGTTGCAGGTCCCGGAATTGACGTCAGACATCCGCCCTCCAAACGCCTCGACACGCATGCGTTCGGATCTCCACGCCCCGAAAATGGTGAGTTGATGCCCAGATCCACCTTTCTCCTGTCAATCTTCATGCGGTCGCCGCTGTGACCACTTTCTTCGTTGGAGGCGTCGCTGCATGGCGATGGCCGTCGCCAGGCAATGACGCGCTTGTGCAATGCGGCCGCAGCGCATGCGCAGTTCCGACCTGATCGCACGGCTGCAAAGAAGTGCAGCTTGCGATTGGGTCAGAATGACCCCCAATTAGCCCAAAGTGTGACTTAGAATAAGCTCCAAAATATTACCAGGTTAATATCTTATTTTTGTAAGGAATTCAGAAAGTTGTAACTTCAACCAGTATCTGCTCAGGCACCTGCTTGAGGTGAGGTTTTTATTCAGGAGCATCAAATAGGGGAAGTTGAAGAATAGGAGACAGCACACCATTTAAATCATCAGGGGAAAACATAGCCATTCAACCTTTGGTTTCCACCTGTATAGGCTTTTTCAGGTGTTATGTAACCTGCTTGTTCCTAAGGCCTGAAACACAGTTCTAAGGATTTTTACGCATTCAACTCACATTCTGGACGTCTATCAAATGCACTATGAAGCTAAACATCCAAAATATAATGTTAGCAAATTGACCTTTATAAACACACTTCTTGACAAGGATACATTTCATTTTACTTCAATTCTAACCTCACCTGCATTGTTATAAAGTATTACCAATGGAATTCTATTGGAACACTTAGTAAACACAATGGGGGTCATTCCGAGTTGTTCGCTCTGTAATTTTTTTTCGCATCGCAGCGATTTTCCGCTTAGTGCGCATGCGCAATGTCAGCAGTGCGACTGCGCCAAGTAAATTTGCTATGCAGTTAGGAATTTTACTCACGGCTTTTTCTTCGTTCTGGTGATCGTAGTGTGATTGACAGGAAGTGGGTGTTACTGGGCGGAAACTGGCCGTTTTATGGGTGTGTGCGGAAAAACGCTACCGTTTCTGGGAAAAACGCGGGAGTGGCTGGAGAAACGGAGGAGTGTCTGGGCGAACGCTGGGTGTGTTTATGACGTCAACCCAGGAACGACAAGCACTGAACTGATCGCAGATGCCGAGTAAGGTTGAAGCTACTCAGAAACTGCTAAGAGGTGTGTAATCGCAATTTTGAGAATCTTTCGTTCGCAATTTTAAGATGCTAAGATTCACTCCCAGTAGGCGGCGGCTTAGCGTGTGTAAAGATGCTAAAAACAGCTTGCGAGCGAACAACTCGGAATGACCGCCAATGTACACACAGGAAAGGCTAACACTCTGCTAAAGTGAGGACACTGGCCCTCATTCCGAGTTGATCGCTAGCTGCTTTCAGTCGCAGCGCGGTGATTAGTTGAAAAAGCGGCACTTCTGCGCAGTACGCATGCGCGAAGTACTTTCACACAAAACTATGCGCTTTTCAGTCGCTGTGTTTATCGGTGTGTGATTGACAGAAAGTGGGTGTTTCTGGGTGGTAACTTGCCGTTTTCAGGGAGTGTGCTAAAAAACGCAGGCGAGACAGGTAAAAACGCAGGCGTGTCTGGGGAAACGGGAGAGTGGCTGGCCGAACGCAAGGCATGTTTGTGACGTCAAAGCAGGAACTAAACTGATTGAGGTGATCGCAAGCTAGGAGTAAGTTTCGAGCTGCTCAGAAACTGCATGAAATTTTTTACGAGCAGTTCTGCTAACCTTTCGTTCGCACTTCTGCTAAGCTAAGATACACTCCCAGAGGGCGGCGGCCTAGCGTGTGCACTGCTGCTAAAGGCAGCTAGCGAGCGATCAACTCGGAATGAGGGCCAATGTACATGAATGCTCTAAAACTGCCCTAGGGTATGACTCGGCTTTTCATACACTGTATTACGATTATGGTTGAGCGTAATTGCAAACACGTTTATACTGTATGTGAGCAAACATTTGTACTGTCACTGCTTTAATTTTGGCTGGCTTACAATTTCTATTTTTTTAAGTGCTTGCCACACCCCTAATCGTATAAGTTAATTAGCTTTATTCTTTTACAGCCTGTACTAGCTTATTTGCACACAACATTTGTTTCACTATATAATAGTGGTTATGCTTGTACATCCATAAAAATTATCTTTTGTCTATATTAAATCTTTTCTTTAAGAGCAATGAGACTTAACAAGACATATTTATAAGACGTGTGTTTCAACTCATAAAAAAAGTAATAATAATAAAAAAAATTATACAGTAGTATTCAAGCTAGATACAATTTATGCTTTATATACTGTAGTTGACAGCAGTTTCTTTTAGAAGAGAAAAAAGCTGTAGTGCTCCTGTATTTCTGACCGTAAGAGTTTTTCAGGTTTTAAAGCAATTCTATGTATTCTACAGATGCTGTAAAATTATTGATTGATTGATTGATTAATTGATTGATTACCAGTTATTTATATAGCACACACATATTCCACAGTGCTATACACAGAATATTTGGCCATTCACATCAGTTCCTGGCTCAGTGGAGCTTACAATCTATATTCCCTACCACATGTGCATATGTTCTGTGTCATCAGTATCTGCTTTATATTATTTTAATAATTTTACAGTTAAATTGAGTTTATAAGGCACCAATTGTGGTGCCTCCTATCAACAATGGGAAAGCGACAGAAGCAGGGGCTAGGGCTGAGGTGTGGGTGGTAAAAGCACATTGAAATAGCTTTAAAAATGGCATCTATACAAGTTGTATTGAGTGTGCATGGCGCTGTATGCTGAATTAAACAGTCTTTCCTTAGGAAAAAACTTTCTCTGGCAAAAGTAGTCGTCTTCTAACACACCGTAACCAATGGAAACTAACTTACATTCGGGTTCTCACCCGCAGACTCTGAAAGGTCTCTTTATAGCTGGACCCAAACACTGTGTAGCATAGACACGTATACGATGGTAGATACACTTGAGAAAAAGCACTTACAAGAGCTTTCGATCCCGCGTTCATATAGCAGTTTATTTTAACAGATCGTCTTTCCACATTAGACTAGGTAATCCACATAAAAGTTTTTAATAATTAAAAAGTATTCACAGGGTCTCGGAAAACACAGAGGAACAGTACTCAGGAGCGGTGAAGTGCATTATAGGAGGTCCGGCTGCAGACACGGACTTCTGGTGGAAACGGCAAACCTCAGATGGTATAAGCACCTTCTCCTCCTGTTGTCCGATCTGCTGTGTGCGGCAGCAACTATAACGCATTTCAAGGCGGAGCCTCTTCATCAGACAGTGTCGCATGCAGTGCACATCCAGATATTTAAAGATCACCACCACTGGTCACATGATAGCTGCAGCCAGTCATCAGACATTCTGTTTCATTCACACCTGATTTACTACATACAGGTTAATAGCTACACCAGTATCAGTTGTCTCTAAATCAACACATCTGAATACATTGTAACAATTTATCTGTAAACAGACATGTAAGCTTGGCAATACGGTAGTATCCTTAATATCTCAAAATTCAGACATAAAATAATCCTACAATAATATATAACAATACAGAAATAGATAATATGCATAAAAGTATGTATGTATGTATGTATGTATATATGGCAGCTATGTGTGATATGTATTTGTTTTTTTTTTAACAACAAACCATGTCCTCTCCGGAGTCCAGAGTGGGCCAGGTCAGCATTCAGCAAACCCCACCCCTCCAGCTCTCCCAGTGTGATTGCAGCGAGCATCGCCCCCTCAAGAACCTCATATTGCTGCTGCTGCTGCAATCAGCCATGCTGTGCCCCTCTGCTGCCGCCATGAAGCACCCCCCCAGAGTCTTTACAGCTGCGGTGATCGGCACACAAGGGGAAACGCGCTTGTCTGGCCCCAAGTAAGTAGACCAGCATTGTGGTGGCTGCTGTGGGCAGAGAGAGACAGGCAGCGCTGAGGCAGATATCTGGTATCCCGAGTGGGCGGCTCTGAGCGCTGCACATCAGGTCAGGTCATTCTGCAGGGGGAGGGTACGGCCCAGGCTGCAAGCTCCTAGGGTAGCATACCCACTGAGACTCCAGGATCTCATGATATTACAGACACCCTGATGTCACGCTGTACCCCCCCTCCTGTTTTCTGTCACTGTGTCACCCCCCGTGTTCTGTCACTGTGTATCCCCCCCATGTTCTTTCACTGTGTTTCCCCACCATGTTCTGTCACTATGTTTTCCCCCCATGTTCTGTTAATGCGTCACCCCCCCTCGTGTTCTGTCACTGTGTCACAACCCCCCCGTGTTCTGTCACTTTCACCCCAATGTTCTGTCACTGTGCCCCCCCCCGTGTTCTGTCACTGTGTCACACCCACCTCTGTGCCCTGTCACGTCACTCTGTCACTCCCCTCCCCCAGTTTGTGTTATGTCATTTTGTCACAATCCCCCCTCTGTGTTCAGTCACTGTGTCACTCAGTTGCTGTGTCGATCCCACCCCCACATGTTCTCTTACAGCCACTGTGCCACCCTCCCCTAGATACCCTGCACAGGGCCGTAACTAACACTATGCCAGTGGTGCCTGGCACAGTGCATATGCATTGTGGGCACAGAGCCGCTGGCAGTTACCTCACAGACCTGCCACCACTGCAGCATCAAACACATGGGAGGGAGGGTGCAAATTAATAGTTTGCAGGGAGGCGCCGAACACCCTAGCACCGGTCCTGCTCATAGTGTTGTTTGAAATGCACAGACACATTATGTGTTTCTGCACCCTTTTTTATATTGCGAATGTGTTCATTCGATCTTTCCTTCAACATCCTCCCTGTCCTTACTATATATTGTAGCCCACACTGACACTCTAATAGATAAACAACATTTCTACTACAACACGTATTAAAATCTTTTATGGCGTAAATACGCTGAGTAGCGTGAGATCTATATTCAGTAATTTTGCTATTGGCTTCACACATCCTACACATGTGACAAGAACCACACTTATAAAAACTTTTTGATGTGATTCTAGTCAGCATCCTTTCCACAGGTATAGCACTCTTTACTAGTGCATTTGTAAGATTTTTGGCCCGCCTATAAGTAAAGGTGGGTTTGTCTGAAAATCTTCTAAATCAGGATCCCTCGTCATGAGATTCCAGTGCTTTTTAATGATTCTCTCAATGATTTTATATTGTGTGGTATAACCAGTAATGAAATGGATCTTGTTATTGTTGAGATTGTTACCATCTTGGTTAACTTTACTTTCCAGTACAGTTTATCTTTCAATTTCCCTTACATCTATACAGGTTTTTTCTACTGACCGTGGATCATATCCCTTTTGTACAAAATTACAGTCCATCTTTATGGCCTGCTGATCATACACCTCAACATTAGTAGAATTTCAACGTAATCTGCGGAACTGTCCCTTAGGTATACTCCGGATACAGTGGTGATTACTATCTGTACTAATGTAGGAATTGCAATCCGTAGGTTTGACATAATTTCTGGTCTTGATCTGATTTTCCTCAACATAAATAGTGAGGTCCAAAAAATTGATTTCCTTCTCACTAATATCAAACGATAATTCGATGCCCCGGTCGTTCTGGTTTAAATATTGACAAGAGTCTAAAGAAGTTCTATCATCCTTCCAGATAAATACCACGTCATCTATGTAGCGGGCCCAGAATATTAGGCTGTCACCCCACTGGTGGCCTAAGTCCTAACCTTGCTCTGTCCCCTCACATCCTGTAAAGCTGAATAACTCTATTGTTCTACCCTTTGAGTAAATGTAACTTGCTGGCAATGTGTGTGGAGACTATGTGTAAATTGTGTACTATATGAATTGAATATTGAATATGTCTTTGTAGCTTTTCTGTGCGAATGCGTATGCTACCGTATATACTCATACCATGTGCCAATACGCAAGGCTCGTGAACCAGTGTACATAGCGTGAGTGCATGCGTATGCACAGCGAAAACGCGCACGCACAGAGGCCACTCTGTGTGGTGTTTGCACGTGGTGTGTGTAATATTTTCGACTTTGACAGTCCACCCTTTGACAGTGAACAATAACTGTCATAAAGTACTAACAAAATATTTCAAAACACATAATGGGTGACCTAGACACACGTATCTACTTATTTTGCAAATCAGACACTGACTATGGTTGGGGAAGACAGGAAGGAGGACGAGACATCCTCTATATGCACCCGGCAGTCAAGGGACCACTGGTTGGGTGTGGGATGACATTCAACCTATAGAGTATGCTGGGACAGTGCTATAGCCTAAGATGTCTGATTTGAATGAACGTTGCATACACACTAGTGATGTGCACCAGAAATTTTTCGGGTTTTCTGTTTTGGTTTTAGATTCGGTTCCGAGGCCGTGTTTTGGATTCGGACGCGTTTTGGCAAAACTTCCTTGAAATTTTTTTGTCAGATTCGGGTGTTTTTTTACAAAAAACACTCAAAAACAGCTTAAATCATAGAATTTGGGGGTCATTTTGATCACATAGTATTATTAACCTCAATAACCATAATTTCCACTCATTTTCAGTCTATTCTGAACACCTCACAATATTATTTTTAGTCCTAAAATTTGCACCGAGGTCACTGGATGGCTAAGCTAAGCGACCCTAGTGGCCGACACAAACACCTGGCCCCTCTAGGAGTGGCACTGCACTGTCAGACCGGATGGCACTTCAAAAAAATAGTAACCAAACATCACATGATGCAAAGAAAAAAAGGGGCGCAATGAGGTAGCTGTGTGACTAAGCTAAGCGACCCAAGTGGCCGACACAAACACCTGGCCCATCTAGGAGTGGCACTGCAGTGTCAGACAGGATGGCAGATTTAAAAAATAGTCCCCAAACAGCACATGATGCAAAGAAAAAGAGAGGTGAACCAAGGTCGCTGGATGGCTAAGCTAAGCGACCCAAGTGACCGACACAAACAACTGGCCCATCTAGGAGTGGCACTGCAGTGTCAGACAGGATGGCACTTCAAAAAAATAGTCCCCAAACAGCACATGATTCAAAGAAAAAAAGAGGCGCAATGAGGTAGCTGTGTGACTAAGCTAAGCGACCCAAGTGGCCGACACAAACACCTGGCCCATCTAGGAGTGGCACTGCAGTGTCAGACAGGATGGCAGATTTAAAAAAATAGTCCCCAAACAGCACATGATGCAAATAAAAAAAGAGGTGCACCAAGGTCGCTGTGTGACTAAGTTAAGCGACCCAAGTGGCTGACACAAACACCTGGCCCATCTAGGAGTGGCACTGCAGTGTGAGACAGAATGGCAGATTTAAAAAATAGTCCCCAAACAGCACATGATGCAAAGAAAAAAAGAGGTGCACCAAGGTTGCGGGATGGCTAAGCTGAGCGACCCAAGTGGCCGACACAAACACCTGGCCCATCTAGGAGTGGCACTGCAGTGTCAGACAGGATGGCAGATTTAAAAAATAGTCCCCAAACAGCACATGATGCAAAGAAAAAAAGAGGTGCACCAAGGTCGCTGGATGGCTAAGCTAAGCGACACAAGTGGCCGACACAAACGCCTGGCCCATCTAGGAGTGGCACTGCAGTGTCAGGCAGGATGGCACTACAAAAAAATAGTCCCCAAACAGCACATGATGCAAAGATAAATGAAAGAAAAAAGAGGTACAAGATGGAATTGTCCTTTGTCCCTCCTACCCACCCTTATGTTGTATAAATAGGACATGCACACTTTAACAAACCCATAATTTCAGCGACAGGGTCTGCCACACGACTGTGGCTAAAATGACTGGTTGGTTTGGGCCCCCACCAAAAAAGAAGCAATCAATCTCTCCTTGCACAAACTGGCTCTACAGAGGAAAGATGTCCACCTCCTCCTCATCGTCCAATTCCTCACCCCTTTCACTGTGTACATCCCCCTCCTCACAGATTATTAATTCGTCCCCACTGGAATCCACCATCTCAGGTCCCTGTGTACTTTCTGGAGGCAATTGCTGGTGAATGTCTCCACGGAGGAATTGATTATAATTCATTTTGATGAACATCATCTTCTCCACATTTTCTGGAAGTAACCTCGTACGCCGATTGCTGACAAGGTGAGAGGATGCACTAAACACTCTTTCGGAGTACACACTGGAGGGGGGGCAACTTAAGTTAAATAAAGCCAGTTTCTGCAAGGGCCTCCAAATTGCCTCTTTTTCCTGCGAGTATACGTACGGACTGTCTGACATGCCTACTTGGATGCGGTCACTCATATAATCCTCCACCATTCTTTCAATGGTGACAGAATCATATGCAGTGACAGTAGACGACATGTCAGTAATCGTTGTCAGGTCCTTCAGTCCGGACCAGATGTCAGCACTCGTTCCAGACTGCCCTGCATCACCGCCAGCGGATGGGCTCGGAATTCTTAGCCTTTTCCTCGCAGCCCCAGTTGCGGGAGAATGTGAAGGAGGAGCTGTTGACGGGTCACGTTCCGCTTGACTTGACAATTTTCTCACCAGCAGGTCTTTGAACCTCTGCAGACTTGTGTCTGCCGGAAAGAGAGATACAACGTAGGTTTTAAATCTAGGATCGAGCACGGTAGCCAAAATGTAGTGCTCTGATTTCAACAGATTGACCACCCGTGAATCCTGGTTAAGCGAATTAAGGGCTCCATCCACAAGTCCCACATGCCTAGCGGAATCGCTCTGTTTTAGCTCCTCCTTCAATGTCTCCAGCTTTTTCTGCAAAAGCCTGATGAGGGGAATGACCTGACTCAGGCTGGCAGTGTCTGAACTGACTTCACGTGTGGCAAGTTCAATGGTTGCAGAACCTTGCACAACGTTGAAATCATTCTCCACTGCGCTTGAGTCAGGTGCATTCCCCCTCCTTTTTTTATATCGTAGGCAGATGTATAGGCTTAAATGGCCTTTTGCTGCTCCTCCATCCTCTGAAGCATATAGAGGGTTGAATTCCAACTCGTTACCACCTCTTGCTTCAGATGATGGCAGGGCAGGTTCAGGACTGTTTGTTGGTGCTCCAGTCTTCGGCACGCGGTGGCTGAATGCTGAAAGTGGCCCGCAATTCTTCGGGCCACCGACAGCATCTCTTGCACGCCCCTGTCGTTTTTTAAATAATTCTGCACCACCAAATTCAATGTATGTGCAAAACATGGGACGTGCTGGAATTTGCCCAGATGTAATGCACGCACAATATTGGTGGCATTGTCCGATGTCACAAATCCCCAGGAGAGTCCAATTGGGGTAAGCCATTCTGCGATGATGTTCCTCAGTTTCCGTAAGAAGTTGTCAGCTGTGTGCCTCTTCTGGAAAGCGGTGATACAAAGCGTAGCCTGCCTAGGAACAAGTTGGCGTTTGCGAGATGCTGCTACTGGTGCCGCCGCTGCTGCTCTTGCTGCGGGAGGCAATACATCTACCCAGTGGGCTTTCACAGTCATATAGTCCTGAGTCTGCCCTGCTCCACTTGTCCACATGTCCGTGGTTAAGTGGACATTGGGTACAACTGCATTTTTTAGGACACTGGTGACTCTTTTTCTGACGTCTGTGTACATTTTTGGTATCGCCTGCCTAGAGAAATGGAACCTAGATGGTATTTGGTACCAGGGACACAGTACCTCAATCAAGTCTCTAGTTCCCTGTGAATTAACGGTGGATACCGGAAACACGTTTCTCACCATCCAGACTGCCAAGGCCTGAGTTATCCGCTTTGCAGCAGGATGACTGCTGTGATATTTCATCTTCCTCGCAAAGGACTGTTGGACAGTCAATTGCTTACTGGAAGTAGTACAAGTGGTCTTCCGACTTCCCCTCTGGGATGACGATCGACTCCCAGCAGCGACAACAGCAGCGCCAGCAGCAGTAGGCGTAACACTCAAGGATGCATCGGAGGAATCCCAGGCAGGAGAGGACTCATCAGACTTGACAGTAACATGGCTTGCAGGACTATTGGCTTTCCTGTGTAAGGAGGAAATTGACACTGAGGGAGTTGGTGGTGTGGTTTGCAGGAGCTTGGTTACAAGAGGAAGGGATTTAGTGG
The DNA here is from genome assembly GCF_028390025.1 of Pseudophryne corroboree. Classification (NCBI taxonomy): domain Eukaryota; kingdom Metazoa; phylum Chordata; class Amphibia; order Anura; family Myobatrachidae; genus Pseudophryne; species Pseudophryne corroboree. The sequence continues at coordinate 661,287,932 of NC_086448.1, forward strand.
TCAGTGGACTGCTTCCGCTGTCATCCAAAGTTTTTGAACTTGTCACTGAATTCTAAAGAATGCGGTCCAGGTGACGTATAAGGGAGGATGTTCCTAGGTGGTTAACGTCCTTACCCCTACTTATTACAGCTTGAAAAAGGCAACACACGACTTGACACCAGTTGTCCGCATTTCTGTTGAAATAATTCCACACCGAAGAGGTGATTTTTTCTGTATTTTGACCAGGCATGTCAATGGCCATATTCGTCCCATGGACAACAGGTGTCTCCCCGGGTGCCTGACTTAAACAAACCACCTCACCATCATAATCCTCCTTGTCAATTTCCTCCCCAGCACCAGCAAAACCCATATCCTCATCCTGGTGTACTTCAACAGTGACATCTTCAATTTGACTATCAGGAACTGGACTGCGGGTGCACCTTCCAGCATTTGCAGGGGGTGTGCAAATGGTGGAAGGCGCCACCTCTTCCTGTCCAGTTTGGGAAGGTCAGGCATCGCAACAGACACAATTGGACTCTCCTTGGGGATTTGTGATTTAGAAGAACGCACAGTTCTTTGCTGTGCTTTTGCCATCTTAACTCTTTTAAGTTTTCTAGCGGGAGGATGAGTGCTTCCATCCTCAGGTGAAGCTGAACCACTAGCCTTGATTATAGGCCAGGGCCTCAGCTGTTCCTTGCCACTCCGTGTCGTAAATGGCACATTGGCAAGTTTATGCTTCTCCTCAGACGATTTTGATTTAGATTTTTGGGTCATTTTACTGAGCTTTATTTTTTTGGATTTTACATGCTCTCTACTATGACATTGGGCATCGGCCTTGGCAGACGACGTTGATGGCATTTCATCGTCTCGGCCATGACTAGTGGCAGCAGCTTCAGCACGAGGTGGAAGTGGATCTTGATCTTTCCCTATTTTATCCTCCACATTTTTGTGTGGAATTATATGCCAGTAATATATCAATAGCAATGGCCTACTATACTGCGCACAACTGAAATGCACCACAGGTATGGATGGATAGTATACTTGACGACACAGAGGTAGGTAGAGCAGTGGCCTACTGTACCGTACTGCTATATATTATATACTGGTGGTCAGCAAATTGTGCAAAACTGAAATGCACCACAGGTATGGATGGATAGTATACTTGACGACACAGAGGTAGGTAGAGCAGTGGCCTACTGTACCGTACTGCTGTATATTATATACTGGTGGTCAGCAAACTGTGCAAAACTGAAATGCACCACAGGTATGGATGGATAGTATACTTGACGACACAGATGTAGGTAGAGCAGTGGCCTTCTGTGCCGTACTGCTATATAGTATATACTGGTGGTCAGCAAACTGTGCAAAACTGAAATGCACCACAGGTATGGATGGATAGTATTCTTGACGACTCAGAGGTAGGTAGAGCAGTGGACTACTGTACCGTACTGCTATATATATAGTTATACTGGTGGTCAGCAAAATTCTGCACTGTCCTACTACTATATACTACAATGCAGCACAGATATGGAGCGTTTTTCAGGCAGAGAACGTATAATACTGGTGGTCACTGGTCAGCAAATCTCTGCACTGTCCTCCTACTATATAATACTGCTGGTCCCCAGTCCCCACAATAAAGCAATTAGCACACTGAGCACAGATATTTGCAGCACACTGAGCACAGTCAGATATGGAGCATTTTTCAGGCAGAGAACGTAGATATTTGCACTTGCAGCACACTGAGCACAGATATTTGCAGCACACTGAGCACAGATATTTGCAGCACAATTTGCAGCCCACTGAACATAGAAACTGAGAGGACGCCAGCCACGTCCTCTCACGATCATCTCCAATGCACGAGTGAAAAATGGCGGCGACGCTCAACTCCTTATATAGAATACGAATCTCGCGAGAATCCGACCACGGGATGATGACGTTCGGGTGCGCTCGGGTTAACCGAGCAAGGCGGGAGGATCCGAGTCTGCCTCGGACCCGTGTAAAAAGGGTCAAGTTCGGGGCGGTTCGGATCCCGACGAACCGAACCCGCTCATCACTAATACATACATGTACCTATGTCTTTGCACACTGATGTCCGGAATCGGTAGAAATTCTGCTGGGTAGAGGGTGAGAGAAACACAAAAAAATGGTGAAAGAAAACAGACCATGAAATTCATTTACATTCCTATCACAGCATTGTCTCTATCGTCGGATCGTATACCAAATCTGATGCATTTAAAACGCACCTGCTCCTTAGCCTCATCAAATTTGTATTATGCCTTTTTCACTGCATTAAAATTCGAACACATTTAAATATCAGGCCGATAATTATGATAACACCCAGGATACAGAGGAGAAACTTCCCCACATTTGCAATCATACTTTGTGCACACTATCCTAACTCAGAGAACCACTTGAGTGGGTTCAACCATGAGCCCATCCAGTCAATTCATTACCCACAGCTGCTAAAGTGAGATTGTGTTTCCTTCTAAACTCCCATTTCAACTGCAAGATCTCGTCCATCTTTTGATCAATGGTCTCCGTTGGGTCCTCAGTACTGTTCGTAATATATGTGCAGCACTTTACACCATATTGAGTCACCAAAGTAACACAATACCCACCTGTCACGGCCGTGACGTAATTTAAGACCATCCTGTGTTGGACCAGTTCCTTCTTGTAGGCCTGTAGTTCCCTACCCGTATACCTGAAGGTGTCATCATACATCTCAGTGATATTATCTATTAAGTTCGCTAGCGCATGAATGTACCTATAATTTATGATTCCTCTGGCAGTATGGGTGATATCTAATGCAAGAAGAATCTGAATCCCGGTGGATTCATGAAGCAAATTAGAGGCTGCGAGCTCTCTCCTGTCTATGAGATGTCTCTTGAAAATGTGTTCATAGTGGGTGTGAGTATAAGGAGGCGGGGAGCTGCGGTGAATGTCTTTCATTTTGTCACGTGTAATGGTCATGACTTCTGGTAGTACTCTGCCTATGTAACACAACCCTTCAGAGCTCGGAGTAAGCCACTTGTACGCCTTCCTTCTGTTAGGCGCCGAGGGTCAGCTCGTCAGTGCGGCCGGCGCCCTGCAACGGGGACGCCACTGTCGGATCGTGTTCCCCGTTGCTGGGTCTAAGTTTATATCATCACTGGTTTCCTGGCTGTGTAGCATGCAGCTGCACGGCATGTTGTAATTATCACTCATCTGTTTCCCTGGCCATGCAGCTTGTCAGCTGCATGGCATTTAATCCAATCAGCCTCCAAACAGCTGATTGGAAGACTCTCTGTTAAAAGCACTCCCTGGACTCCTCACAGACGCCGGTGATATCTTCCTGTTTGCCTGATTCTGTTGCAGAGAGAGTTCCCAGTCCCGGTCTGTTCGTTTGTTCCTGTTCTCAGTGATCCAGTACTCGGAAGTTACCATCTGTTCCTGGAGTCTGACCGAGCACCTTTAACATCTGGTGGTGTTCGTGAGTCGCGGCGCAGCCGTGTGTTGCGGCTTGTCCGCTACTATTTATTATTGTGTTTATTTTGAGTTCTGGTGCTTTGCGGAGGATTCCGCTTCCACAAGATCCACTCTGGTGTCCAGCGGTGCCGGATAGGAGTGTCGGATCCGTGGATCCTTGGTTGTCCTTTTCCCTGGCGGCTAGTCCGCACATACCTTTTGATTTAGTTAAGTTAGCTTGTAACCCCTGGCTTGGTTGCTTAGTCAGAGGGCCCCTTGTTATCTCCCTGTCTCGGACTTCCCCTTGTCTCCCATTAAGACCTGCGGGGGCATCGGGGTTGGGCAGACATAATCCGCCCTTCGAACGCGGCTGCCATGGGCTCAAGCAACCATAGTCTCGCAGGGGATTTCTGATAACACGGGCGAGACAACGGAGTTAGGGCGCCAGGGGTTACTAGGCTCTCCAGCTCCCACAACCTGTATTTCATTCCTGTACTCAGATCTCTGCCATAAGATCTTCTCCAGTCTGGAGTACAGGAATCGTAACATTATCACCGGCCAGACAAAAGAAAAAATTTCAACAGGAGTTAATTTTTTCACTTATCCAGTAGGGAGAATTTTGTCGGCCTCATGAATCCCACCGGTGTTGGGCCAAATCCTGGCCAGTTTTTGGTTAGTCAGATTCAGGAACTTACCCAGATGGTTCAGGATCTGTCCCTCCGGGTGAGCTCACAGGAAGATCTGTTACGGACTTCCCCGAGGGTCATCCCTGAACCAAAAATGCATCTGCCTGACCGTTTTTCTGGGGATAGAAAACAGTTTTTTAATTTTAAAGAGTCTTGTAAACTGTATTTTCGTTTAAGACCAGTTTCCTCAGGTACGGAGGCTCAGCGGGTTGGAATTATAATTTCTCTGCTTCAGGGGGATCCTCAGACCTGGGCTTTTGGTTTAAAGACAGACGATCCGGCCTTATCGTCTGTAGACGCTTTTTTGAAATCTTTAGGGCTATTGTATGACGACCCTGATAGAGAGGCATCCGCAGAAAGTCAGTTGCGTGCTCTAAGACAGGGTAGGAATCCTGCAGAGAATTATTGTACGGAGTTTCGCCGTTGGTCGAACGACTGTGGCTGGAATGATCCTGCCCTGCGCAGTCAGTTTCGCCTCGGCTTATCTGAATCTATAAAAGACAGCCTCCTTCAGTATCCCGCTCCTGAGAACCTTGATAAACTCATGGAGCTCTCTATTAAAATAGATCGTCGGCTCAGAGAGCGGAGGACTGAGAAAGGGGCATCTGTAGTTTCTTTTCCCTGTGTTTCTTCCGTTCCGATAGACATGGAGGAGCCTATGCAGATTGGTCTCTCCAAATTGTCTCCGGAAGAAAGAACCAGGAGGCAAAATTCTGGTCTGTGTTTGTACTGCGGAGGTAAGGGACATTTTGCCCGTAGTTGCCCAAACAAGTCGGGAAACTTCCTGACCAAGTGAATAGTGAGGGGGTTCACTTTGGTCTACAGCTCATCTCCTCAAATAATTCACTATTGGTTCCTGCTAAAGTTTCTTATGACAGCCTCTGTTCCTCGGTCTCTGCTTTTGTGGACAGTGGAGCTGCAGGAAACTTTATGGACTTAACATGGGCCAAGGCCTTAGGTATTCCTCAGTTAACCTTAAGTAGGTGTATCACCATGCATGGTTTAGATGGGAGTCCCTTATCCAATGGGGTTATTTCTCTATGTACACCTCCTGTTTTGCTCTCGGTGGGAGCTCTACATTCTGAAAAGATTGAGTTTTTTCTTACCCATTGTCCAGCAGTTCCTGTGGTTCTGGGTCACCCTTGGCTGGCCTTTCATAATCCCATCATAGATTGGCAGTCTGGGGAGATTCTACAATGGAGTACCATCTGTGATAAAGAATGTATTACACTTCCTATCCGAGTAGCTGCTGCCAGGCCCGCACATATTCCTGGAGAGTACCAAGATTTTTTGGATGTGTTTTCCAAGGGCAATGCGGATATTTTGCCTCCCCATAGGCCTTATGATTGTACCATAGAGTTAATTCCTGGTGCCACGTTGCCTAAAGGAAGGTTATATGCATTGTCTGGTCCTGAAACTGTGGCCATGAATGAGTATGTGAAAGAAAGTCTTGAGAAAGGGTTTATCAGGCCATCTAAATCCCCTTTAAGTGCAGGTTTTTTCTTCGTAGAGAAGAAGGATGGTTCCCTCAGACCCTGCATTGACTTTCGAGCCCTGAATAAAATCTCAGTAAAGAATACTTACCCTCTGCCTCTGATCTCTGTCCTCTTTGATCAGCTACGTTCGGCTGTTATTTTTTCCAAGATTGACCTGAGAGGAGCATATAATCTCATTAGAATCAGATCGGGGGATGAGTGGAAAACGGCATTCAGTACTCAATCAGGTCACTATGAGTATCTGGTCATGCCTTTCGGCCTATCTAACGCTCCGGCAGTCTTTCAGGATCTCATTAATGATGTGCTCCGTGAGTTTCTGGGAAGATTCGTTGTGGTCTATTTAGACGACATTTTGATTTATTCTGACTCTATAGAACAACATGTTACCCAGGTGCGTCAGGTACTTAAGAAATTACGTGAAAATCACTTGTATGCCAAACCGGAGAAGTGTGAATTTCACGTCACGGAGGTATCCTTTTTAGGGTACATTATTTCCCCTCGGGGATTCCGAATGGAACCTAAGAAGCTCCAAGCCATCCTGAGTTGGGCGCAACCCACCAACTTAAAAGCAATTCAGCGCTTTTTAGGGTTTGCGAACTACTACAGAAGGTTTATTCACTCTTTCTCTGACATAGTTGCTCCCATTGTGGCACTCACTAAGAAGGGAGCAGATCCTACCAATTGGTCATGTGAAGCTAAAGTATCTTTTCAGGCCTTGAAACAAGCCTTTGTCTCAGCCCCTGTCCTTAGACATCCCAACCCAGAATTGCCTTTCATCGTTGAGGTAGATGCCTCGGAGGTTGGTGTAGGGGCTATCCTTTCTCAGAAGGATCCAGATTCCCTTGAGTTACATCCTTGTGCCTTTATGTCCAGGAAATTCTCATCTGCTGAATCCAACTACGATGTTGGTAATCGGGAGTTGCTGGCTATTAAATGGGCTTTTGAGGAGTGGAGACATTGGCTTGAAGGAGCGACCCATACCATTTCTGTTTTGACAGATCACAAAAATCTTCAATACATTGAATCAGCTAAGCGACTGAATGCCCGACAGGCTCGTTGGGCTTTATTTTTCACTCGTTTCAAATTCATTATCACCTTCAGACCTGGTTCCAAGAATACCAAGGCAGATGCCCTCTCACGCAGTTTTCTTCCCGCTCAAGACAACAGTCCTGTTACTCTCATACTTCCGCCTTCAGTCATTCAGGCAGGTCTCACACAGGATGTTTTTTCTCAATTGAAGCTGCTTCAACATCAAGCTCCGGGAAATACTCCTGCTGGTCGTCTTTTTGTTCCTGAGTTTTTGAGAGCAACTGTTTTGGAGGAATTTCATGATAGCAAAGTTGCAGGGCATCTGGGAGTCGCTAAAACTTTTGAATTGGTATCCCGCGCAGTGTGGTGGCCTGGTCTTTCTAAAGACATTAAAGAGTTTGTTTTTTCGTGTCAGGTCTGTGCACAGCATAAAGTTCCCCGTTCTTTGCCTATTGGTCAACTTATGCCATTGAATGTTCCTCTTAGACCATGGTCGCATATCTCCATGGATTTTGTGGTGGATCTCCCTCTGTCAGCTGGATGCACAGTCATATGGGTGGTAGTGGACCGTTTTAGTAAGATGGCTCATTTTATTGGTCTTCCCTGATTGCCATCTGCCCAGGGATTGGCAGTCTTGTTCCTCCGTCATGTTTTCAGACTCCATGGGTTACCCACTGATATTGTTTCTGACAGGGGTCCACAATTCATTGCACAGTTTTGGAAGTCTTTTTGTGCTTCGTTAAAAATGAAATTATCATTAACCTCCGGTTATCATCCACAATCAAATGGACAGACTGAGCGAGTGAACCAATCCTTAAAACAATATTTGCGTTTGTACTCGGCCAAACTCCAAAATGACTGGTCTGAGTTTCTTCCATTGGCAGAGTTTGCTTATAATAATGCCTGTCATTCCTCTACCAATGTGTCTCCATTTTTTGCAGTTTTTGGTTTCCACCCCAGAGCTAATTCATTTTTCCAACATTCCTCTGTCTCCTCTCTGGCCCTGACCTCTCATCTTAAACTTATTTGGAAAAAAGTGCACATAGCTCTCAGAAAAGCAGCTTTCAAGGAAAAAGATTTTTCGGACAGGTTCCGGCGGCCGTGCACTTTTAGAGTAGGAGACAGGGTGTGGCTGTCGACTCGCAATATCAAACTTCGACAAACCTCAGCCAGATTGGGTCCTAGATTTATTGGACCATTTCTCATTATCAAAAAAGTCAATCCAGTTGCTTTCCGGTTACAGCTACCAAAAACGTTACGAATCGGAAATACCTTCCATTGCTCTTTGCTCTAACCATATGTTTCATCTAGCAGATTTCCTCGTAAAAAACCTCAGGGGAGATCACCAGTTAATGTACAGGGTCAGCAGGAGTTCGTGGTTGAGAAGGTTCTCGATTCCAAGCTGTCCCGGGGTCGGCTTTTTTTTTTGGTGCATTGGACAGGTTATGGTCCTGAGGAAAGGTCGTGGGTCCTAGATGAGGACCTTCATGCCCCAAGGCTCAAAAGGGCATTTTTTCAAGAATTTCCTCAGAAACCCGGATTTAGGGGTTCCTTGACCCCTCCTCAAGGGGGGGGTACTGTTAGGCGCCGAGGGTCCGCTCGTCAGTGCGGCCGGCGCCTAGCAACGGGGACGCCACTGTCGGATCGTGTTCCCCGTTGCTGGGTCTAAGTTTATATCATCACTGGTTTCCTGGCTGTGTAGCATGCAGCTGCACGGCATGTTGTAATTATCACTCATCTGTTTCCCTGGCCATGCAGCTTGTCAGCTGCATGGCATTTAATCCAATCAGCCTCCAAACAGCTGATTGGAAGACTCTCTGTTAAAAGCACTCCCTGGACTCCTCACAGACGCCGGTGATAGCTTCCTGTTTGCCTGATTCTGCTGCAGAGAGAGTTCCCAGTCCCGGTCTGTTCGTTTGTTCCTGTTCTCAGTGATCCAGTACTCGGAAGTTACCATCTGTTCCTGGAGTCTGACCGAGCACCTTTAACATCTGGTGGTGTTCGTGAGTCGCGGCGCAGCCGTGTGTTGCGGCTTGTCCGCTACTATTTATTATTGTGTTTATTTTGAGTTCTGGTGCTTTGCGGAGGATTCCGCTTCCACAAGATCCACTCTGGTGTCCAGCGGTGCCGGATAGGAGTGTCGGATCCGTGGATCCTTGGTTGTCCTTTTCCCTGGCGGCTAGTCCGCACATACCTTTTGATTTAGTTAAGTTAGCTTGTAACCCCTGGCTTGGTTGCTTAGTCAGAGGGCCCCTTGTTATCTCCCTGTCTCGGACTTCCCCTTGTCTCCCATTAAGACCTGCGGGGGCATCGGGGTTGGGCAGACATAATCCGCCCTTCGAACGCGGCTGCCATGGGCTCAAGCAACCATAGTCTCGCAGGGGATTTCTGATAACACGGGCGAGACAACGGAGTTAGGGCGCCAGGGGTTACTAGGCTCTCCAGCTCCCACAACCTGTATTTCATTCCTGTACTCAGATCTCTGCCATAAGATCTTCTCCAGTCTGGAGTACAGGAATCGTAACACCTTCCACATATGAAATAAGCATCATCTGGGAGAACATAGGGGACAAAATGCATCAATATCATCAAAATGCATCAATACCACTCCCCAGTTTTTCCATCTGTTTGACCCAAGTATCTGGCTGGATGATGTGTGCACAATATCCCTGTGACACTTTTCCAACCAACATGGTTTTGATCCCACGTGTATACTTGTATCGGAAATACCTCCCACTTGTGGCTATCCCACGTACAAGTTCAGAGTTGATGGGTTCTTTATCAGCTCTGTGTGAGAAGGTCATTGTCTGATTGTTCCAAGTCACTTACCAATTTCCTGGTTTCCGGAAATTGGTTATGTTAAAACACAGTAGTGATCTATCTACGTGGTACTGGTGGAGCTTTAGGCTAGGGGGTCTAGATATATTGTATTTTCTGTCCACCGGTCTCCCCGCATGCAATTCGAGTGCCTCATTTACTGTTAATGGGTATGGCACTAATCCCAATTTAATCTGTCCTTGAGGTACTTGTGAGCACACTCAGCATTCTGTTTGGTTTAAGACCATACCCACTAATGAGTGATAGTCGCTCAAAGGATGTCCGTCAATATTGATATTATTGTTTGACTGACATCTCTGGATGCACCCATCTTCGACTATGTTATAGCAGTACTTACATATGCAGTATTCATCAGACAATAACCCTTCACATTGCCTCTGAGCTCCGTGACTACCAGATCTCTTACTTATACCAGCTTTGACCAAAGTGATGGACTGATCCTGGGGTCTTACAAATTCATCCTCTCCATCAGAACCCATTCCAGATCCTTGCTTGACTTCTCGGGGGCCCTCGCAAAAACAAATTGTCCTGATCAAAAATAGAATCACAAGGAAAATTCGGAATACAGTGTCTTGATGAGTCTCTCTCTCGGCAACCTTCAGTGCTGTTGTGCTGGTCAACAAAACTTGATATGGTCCTTCCCAACATTTCGAATCATCACATAGTCCCTAGGTTCAATTTCATGACAATTCCTGTTTGGTAGGTCAGGAATCGCCAGTTTCAAATTCCTTTGCTGGTTTCTCAATTGCTGGCTCATCCTAACCAAATATTGCACAGTCATTTCATTATTGCATTTCAGATCATCCTGGGGATCTATCATTACATAGGGCTGTTGTACAAAAATAATTTCAAAGGGTGATAGGCTAAGCGGTGACCTGGGAGTGGTTCTGATGCTGTACAACACTAGTGGCAGTGCCTCTGGCCACAACAGTCCAGTTTCAGCCATCCCTTTGCTCAGCTTGTTCTTAATAGTGCTATTCATTTTTTCCACCTTCGCACTGGCCTGTGGCCGGTAGGGAGTATGTAGCTTACTATTAATACCCATAAGATTGCACATGACTTGAAAGACTTCACCTGTAAAATGGGTACCTCTATCACTCTCAATAATCCTAGGGATACCATATCTACACACAAATTCCTGCACAATTTTCTTAGCAGTAAACACAGCAGTATTTGTGGTGGCAGGGAATGCCTCTACCCAGTTTGAGAAGACATCAGTGCATACGAGTAAATACTTCAAATTCCTGCAGGGTGGTAGCTGTATGAAGTTGATTTGTATTACCTGGAAAGGTCCATCTGTAGGAGGGATATGGGATGGCTCCGTGGGTATTGTCTTACCAATATTCTTCCTCAAGCAAGTAAGACATGTCATTGTTTTCTTGCCTGCTTGAGAAGAGAACCCTGGTGCACTCCAGTAAGCTCTTACCAATTTGCACATGCCTTCCTTGCCCAGATGAGTCAGACCATGTGCAGCCACAGCTAGACTTGGGAGATACGCCCTGGGGGCCACTGGCTTACCTTGTCCATCTCTCCAGAGTCCTGAGGACTCCTGACCATATCCCTTCACCTTCCAGACCAGCTTCTCCTGTAGGGAATACAAATCTTGCATTTCAATTAACTGTTGTGTATTTACTGTATTGAATGTCATCAGTTGTGTGGTGGTGCTTTGTATGGTGGTGCTTGCTTCCAATTTAGCAGCTTCATCTGCTCGGCTGTTGGGTCTTGTTTGTAAGTGTGTGCTTTACACTTGATAAGAGCCACTCTATCAGGTTCCTGTATAGCCATCAGCAGTCTTTTGATGTGTGACACATGCGCCACAGGTGTGCCAGCTGCCATCATTAAATTTCTGAGGCGCCACAGGGCCCCAAAATCATGCACCACTCCAAAAGCATATCTAGAATCTGTGTATATATTACCTGACTTACCCTTTGCCAACTCACATGCTCTGGTCAGTGCTACCAGCTCAGTGACTTGTGCTGAGTGAGGTGGACCAAGGTGTTCAGCTTCTATAATACCTTCATCATCTACAACTGAGTATCCGGTCAGTGGCGGTTCCAGGGGGGGGGCACGCGGGCCCGTGCCCCCCCTGTCATGTCTGGCACTTTAAACAAACAATCACTTGTTCACATCTTGGACAGGTTAACGGAGTCCGCCGGCGAAGTTTCCGTACAAGCCGCTATTAGCGCTAAGCGGCACTGTTCGGGATCAATGAGATCTGTGATCTGGGGACGGTTAGGCTGTGATCACAGATCTCATTGATCCAGAACAGTGCCGCTTAGCGCTAATAGCGGCTTGTACAGGAGTTTCGCCGGCGGACTTCGTAAACCTATCCAAGACGTGAACAAGTGATTGTACCACCAGAGCCTGGCAACTGGACCACCTTCAAGGGAGTCAAAGGTACACACCACCACACTGTTGTTTGCGGACACTTTACCCTGAGGAGCAGCGGGGGTTAATATCACAAACTGGCAGGAAAATCCTGTTCACTTAGGATACCAACGGATTCTGGTTGATCTTGATATATACCAGTACTGCCCGGAGCTCAGCCTTAGACAGTGTGAGACTCCGACGTGGCTGCAGCAGCGGCCACCATCCATTTAGAGGCTGGCTGCTGGCAGAGGTAGCGGCTCCTCTCAGGATGTTCTTCTTGCGTGGAGGGGTTGCTTGAGAGGTAGCACATGGTGGTGACAGCGTTTTCACTCCTCAGTGGCATAATGTGAATTTTGGCTCATACCGTGTGCTATAATGTGAATTTCGTCTCATACTGTGTGCTATAATGTGAATTTCGGCTCAAACCGTGCAGGGCCATCTTAACAGTAGTGTAGGCCCCTGGGCACAGCAATGCACTGGGCCCCCTACCCATCCTTAAGAGGTAGGCGTGTGGATGCTATCAGCGGCAGCTTTGATGTCCCGCGGGAGTTAGGGGGTGCTCTATCTTCTGCTCAGCATGTAGGACCTGGAGCAATAATTTCTGCTAATTTCGCCTTTACTGCACAGATGGGGCTAAACTATAGAAGGGGGCATTGGGCTGAATGAAGGGGCCCTGGTGCATGACTTCCAGTGTGGTATGGGGTGTTTAACACGTAGTGAAGGGGTGGATAGTGGAGTGGGCTTAATATTTATAATTTTTTGGTGGGAGGGCATCTTGCTTGACTGCAGATATCTCAAGTTCCTGAAAATATATTTCTTAGCTTTAAATGGGATACAAAACTAGAGAGTCCCACCTTACAGATAGTTCTGGGGAATTGGGGTTCAGAGTTCCGGAGCCAGAGCAATACACCAATGAAATTCTAAAACTGCATACTAGCCGTGTGGAGCTGGAGCAGGGACCATCTGCTTGAAGGTTGATATCTCTGGTTTTGGGCATAGTAGAGAAAAGCTGCCAGTGTATACTGAAAGGGGAGAGTCACAGCTTTTGGATTATACCCTCAGACAAACTCTAAGTTAGACAGAATCGGAGATATCCGGCTGGGAAGAGCAATTAACAGGCTTGGATGGGGAACACTGCTTTCAAGTCGGATATCTCTGGTTCCCCAGGGCCGATTTTCAAAAATCTGGTACCCCTGGAAAGAGGGGACCCTCAGCTATCAGCATAGGGCCCTTATACTCCTGGGGCCCTTGGGCAAGAGCCCATTGAGCCCATACGAAAAGACGGCCCTGAAACCGTGTGGTATAATGTGAATCTCGGCTCATATTGTGTGCTATAATGTGAATTTCAGCTCATACCGTATGGTATAATGTGAATTTAGGCTCATACTGTGTGCTATAATGTGAATTTAGGCTCATACTGTGTGGTATAATGTGAATTTTGGCTCATAACGTGTGGTATAATGTGAATTTCGGCTCATACTGTGTGCTATAATGTGAATTTTGTCTCATACTATGTGCTATAATGTGAATTTCGGCTCATACCGTGTGCTATAATGTGAATTTAGGCTCATACCGTGTGCTATAATGTGAATTTAGGCTCATACCGTGTGCTATAATGTGAATTTCGGCTCATACCGTGTGCTATAATGTGAATTTCAGCTCATACCATGTGCTATAATGTTTGTTTCCCCAGTGAATCTTTCCCTTCATGCCTCTGTAAACCTCACTACAAATGTCTCACTACTCCCTCTTACTCCTACAGAGACCTTAGGTACCCACTGCCTCTCCCTGTCCCCCTCTCCTTGTTACCCACTGCCACCTCCCCCTGGCATCACCCACTTTTTCCTCGTCACCCTTTCCCCGGTGTTACCCACTCTGCCTCTCACTGTCACCCTCTCTCTGTCACCCACTGCCTCTCCGTCTCCCACTATGTTTCCTTCATCCACTGCCTCTCCCCTGCGTCACTATAAACCCATCACCCTCTCTCTCGTGTCACCCGCTGCCTCTCCAAAGTGTCACTCTCTTCCCGTCTTACGAATACGATGTTCCCTTTGAGGCTATGACCCTTGTTGCTAGGTCATGCCCTTGTTGTGAGGCCACGCACACCTTCATGGACCGCACGCCTTCGGCATGCACAAGGTGCCCCCCCTGTCATTTTTTCCTAGATCCGCCCCTGTATCCGGTGCACATGTCTCTTGAGTTCGTCTGTCTGTGTCAACTACCGTCAGTGTAAAAGGTATGGTCTATGACTACTAGTGGGTTGTCACTAATGTCAGGTCTCACAGTGAAGGTCTGGTTCAAGTATTCCATACAATCATGCGTATCAGTGTCTGTACTAAATCTTCCTTCACCATTGTTCTTATCCTCCACCCTTTGTGCATGACAAGGCACACTTGGCAAATAAGTTGCAGGATTTAGTGTGCTACACCTTTTTATGGTGATGTTTACAGGGGCCATCAGTGATAGTTCCCATTTTGCAAACCGAGTGGATGAGACATGTCTGGTTAGGGCAGAGATTAGCAAGGCTGATGATGCATGAGGTGTTTGGATTGTCAGGTTATGTCCTAACACTACATATTCACTTTTACTTACCAACAAAGCTATGGCTGCAACACTTCATAGGCTAATGGGGAGAGAGCGTGCTACAGTGTCCAGCTGTGTACTGTAGTAGGCTACCAGTCTGCTGGCATCACCATGTTTCTGTGTTAGGACTCCTGCTGTGCACCCAGCACTTTCGGTACCATATAACTCAAAAGGTTTCTCATAAAATGGCATCCTTAATGCTGGTGCTTGTGACAAGCACTCTTTTAGTCTCTCAAATGCCTGTTCGGACTCTTCAGTATGAGAGACCCATTCTGGTTTGCTTGAAGAGACCATTTCTTGCAGTGGTAGTGCCAGAATAGAGAACCCCGGAATCCAATTTTGACAATATCCACACATTCCTAGAAATGTGCGAATTTGTTGCTGAGTCTGCGACAGAGTCATGTCACGGATGGCCTGTATCCTGTCTGTGCTCAGGTGCCTTAGCCCTTGTGTCAAGCAGTGTCCCAAGTATTTAACCTTTGTCCGGCACAACTGTAATTTATACTTAGACACCTTGTGTCCTGTCTGGGAGAGGTGAAACAGAAGCTGTTTAGTGTCTACCAGGGACGACTCAAATGAATCAGAGCATAACAACAAGTCATCAACATATTGTATCAGCATCGACCCATTCTCAGGTTGAAAGGATTGCAAACAGTCATGTAGGGCTTGGGAAAAAATACTTGGGCTGTCAATGAAACCTTGGGGGATTCCTAGCTTTGGAATGCAAGTGGGGTCACGTGACTTCCGTTCTGTGACCCGCAGCTCGCATCCTGAGATTGCATAGCAAATATTGTTAGCCGAGAGCGGAGTCACGTGAACAAGCAATAAAGAGGTCTCATGAAATAACTTACTATTAATGGCCACTACTTCCAGGACTTGGGATGCAAGGGGGGGTCACGTGACTTCTAGTCCGTGACCCGCAGCTAGTGTCCTGATGTATCAAATTACCATGGCAGTCACTGTTAGCCAAGGGGCCCCATGGGAACAGTGTCACATGAAACAAGGTTACGTGACTGACTATCTAGCTTAATGCTCGTCGCCACTATTTCCGGGATTTGAGACGCACATGCGGTCACATGATATTTTGTCCATGAACCGCAGATTGCATCTGAATTTAGCCATTAGTTATAATAAGTAATAACTTTCTTTTAGCAGTGACAGAGAAAGGGAAACATCACTAACAGTCTAAAATAATTTCTTAGATCCAATTACTTGTTAATAGACACTCTTCCGGATCAATGGTCAAGTGATTTTCTTATTTGTGACACATAAGGTGGTGCAGATCAATTTATAACAATAGTTATGGCATTATATAAAAAGACATTATATATATAGAGATCTCATGGGTTCTTTAATCCTTTAGCCACCAGATGGCATAATCATAATTAACATACAATAAATAGAGGGTCAAATCAACCTCCCACAAATACATGTAAATAAAAGAAGATAAATACCCATATAGGCATCTTTTCAGGACATTAAATATTTAATTGTAATATTTAGCACCAGACCATATAAAAAGGGTATTAGAATAAATACCGGACACCCCTTAATTCAAAACCGCTCTCATCTAGTAGAAAGAGGAAAGAGAAAGAAGATCTAAATAATACTAGTTCATTCTACTTACTCATTGAGACCTGCAGGAAAAATTCTGTTCTTTCTTAGCATCCAAAATACTTCTTGTTTACACAGTTTATTACAATGATCACCCCCTAGTATTGTTTTTGGAATAAATTCCAGACCCAGTAATTTCAGGCATCTGGGATTACTATTATGATGATGTTCATAGTGTTTTGATACACTATGAGTTTGAACTTTCTTTAGTACATTTCTGCTAGAAACCTGGTCTTAGGAGGATGGGTTGTTCTCCCGATATATTTTAAATTACAACCACAGATAAGCATATAAATTACATATGAAGTATTACAATTTATAAAACTGTTGATTTGAGAGGGTCTGTCTCCACCTTCTACAGTGACTGTCAAAGTCCAATCTTGTGCATAATTACACGTCAAACATCTGTTCTTATTACACTTAATAAACCCTTTTGTTTTCTCGGGTTGCTGTGTGAGCCAATTAAATTTCCCTGTTGTGTTTTTAGGTTGTCCAATAATGGTCTTAAGATGACTTGGTGCTAATAGATTCTTAAAAGATTTATTTCTCCAAAAAATAAAACAGGGTTTAGTTGGAAGGATGTTGGATAAATTGGTATCTTGTCTGATAAAATTGTAGTTTCCTGTTACAATGCCCCTAATATCAGAATGGCAATTGTGATAGGTTGAAATGAAAGAAACATATTTATCAGGATCTTCGCTTTTCTCTTTTCTAGATGGAACCAAGAGTTTCTCTCTCTCTATACTCTTGACATATTTTAATGATTTTTGTACTAATTGTCTTGGGTATTCTCTAACTAAAAAGGATTCAACCATACTGTAGCTTCTGCTTGTTTATCAAAAGCATCTCGATCTGAGCAATTTCTACACAAAGTACAGTAGTTGGCTTTTTGGTATGCTCTTTTTCCAGGGTAAATGATGAGCGCTATTGAAATGTAGACAGGCTTTCGTGCCTATTTCCTTTAGATAATTACAGGTGGAAATTCTATTATCTTTAATTGTTAGAGAAACATCTAGAAAGTTAATATAGGAAGTGTGAAAAGAATGTGTACAGTAAATGAAGGATTATACGTGTTAGAATTGAGATTAGTGCCAAAGGAGTCACCTGTAAATAAAAAGTGGAAAGAAATAGAAAATAATTGTGTTTCAAAAATTGTCAGTCCATACTGGTGGCACCACTCTTCGTTCAGTTGTGATCATGCACTTTTGAGTACTTTTTTCTAAGAGCTTTTATTTTCTACCTGCTGCTGGGTTTTCTTGATGCCTCGGGCACTCAGTATTTTTTAGATATATTATAATACACTATGGAATCCTTTACAGTGCCAGTGACCTTCTTCTTGATCTCCTCCTTGTCTCTGATAGCCAGCAGCTCCTGTACCTCCTTGTCCCTCCAGTGAGCAGCCATGTCTCCTCTCCTCTCTGCAGCATTAAAAGGACATCAGATGTCACATGATCTAATTTCTCAATCAGCTCGTTTTTTCCACACACGGATAGAAAAAGCCGGGTCGCAACATTTACACTGGCGGCTATCCGTGTAACACACGGAAATAACACTCCAAAAGACAGGGATACAATTCCCGGGTCAATAGACCAGGAAAGATGCAGACACACCCGTTCTCACTGAGAGATGACCTGGGTCATCATCGCTTGCCCCAGCAATATCCCAGGATTTTGCGGCAGTATGAACGTGGTATAATAGAAATCATTGTGGTTCGACTGACATCAGAATGAGAGCTAGACCTGCGGACACAACCAACTAACCTCTATCAGTGGAGAGTTTTGATTATTTAGAACAGAAAAAGTGAAGCATTTGTCTAACATATCAGAAATCACCATCAAATGGAAAAATTGATCAGTGGACATGATCAGCCATTGGGTAATGTGTGGTCATCAACTGGAGGAGTGTAGCCATTGCACAAATGACATGGCATAATATTACGCACTCGCATAATATTACCTGAGTCCATCTCAGAATCAGACCCCCTTATACTGTAAACATAATTGCAGATATAATAAAAACATTGCTTTGTGATCATCTGTGTCTGAGATATACCACTGGAACAATTTGATTATAGCATAACAGTTCACACTTACATTAAATGAGAAAACAGTGGAGTGAAAACACTAGTGTCTATAGAGAATGCCGCCCATATGGCTGCTATAGAGACCTAAAGTGGTGAGGCTAAATTGGGCCCAATCTTGACCTACTTACTTTGTTGCCAGTAATGATCTGCTTCTGACGCTTGCAGCCAGATCCTCCCCTCCTGAGCTCACAGACAGACACATCTCCCATTTGTGTCTTCCCCTGCACCACTTGTAGCTGAACTGCCCTCTGTCGCTTGCAACTGCATCCCCTCTCCCCTCACTGCAGCTTTCCCCTTCCCAATTTTTGACAGGGCCTTTCCCTCCCCCAATTTTTTCTGGACCCCTTCCCCCTCAGCGTCAGACAAGCCCCTTAGGTTCCACAGAGCCCCCTGTACAGTCTTATCCATAAACCAGCCCTGGTTAGGCTATGGTTAGGCTATGGTTAGGCTATGGTTAGGGTTAGCTGTTAGGTGTAGGATTACATAAGATGTATATAGAAAACTGCATGATCGACATGCCAACTGTTGATATTCACAATGTCGACGTTCTCGCAATGTCTACATTGTGAATATTCACATTCTGAATGTTGGCTTTTTGTTCCACACCGGTATATTGGCATAGTGAGAGCACCCACTGATCTTTAGCATCTGTGGCCTACATATAAGTTTTATATGGATTATTGTTTTTTTAGTAATAGGCAGCACTGTTTGAAAGGAGCACTCGAAATATGGGGACACAGTCAATATACCGGCTGTTGGGATAGCAGCGTTCAGGAGACCGATGTCAGAATCCCATCAGTCGGTGAAGTACTGATGCCCAGAATCTCGACACACGCTCGGTATTCCCACTTAGTTGGTGTGCCCATGCCACCAACCGAGTGGGAATAGAACCTGTGGCTCGCTTTGCTCGCCACAGTGCCCGATGCGCGGCAAGCACAGCAAGCCCACGAGAGGACTCCGCTACCGGGATTCCAGCAGACAGGATGCTGCTCTCTGTACAGTGACAGCCAGTATCCTGTCTACAGAGATATCATATGTATCCCGAAATATGTATGATTTACTTTTACTTCACCTAAAAAAATATAATGCAGCAGCTCTGCGCTGTCTTTCCATGTTTGTAATCCTAAAATTATTCAACCATATTGGTAAGTGAACCCCCTCAGACACTTTGGTAGTGCTCAGGCTTAGAGAATGTACCCATCAAAATGAATCTACTGTATATACAGGTTGGAAATATTCTACTATATGCATATTCTATGTTCTGTTCTTTTCTAATCTATTTATATATGGAAAAATGCAATAAAAGTGTATTTTGTTGAACAAAAGTGGATCATATGCATTTCTATTCAATTTACTTTATTTTTAATATTTGAAGATATAAAAGCATCATCATTTTTCTTTTGAGTTTGTGATTGGCAAAGGAAAAATAATTCATCCTTGCATAATGTTTCCATTTGTAGTCAGTCAGTACATGTTATATCACATCTGGAAAAGCTATTTACACGAAGAGACTGTGCATTGTAGCATACATGGGTCATCTGTTAGATTTCTCTGCTTTTCTCATCTAAGTAATGCTTGGAACATTGGGGGTAATTCCAAGTTGATCGCATCAGAAATTTAGTTAGCAATTGGGCAAAACCATGTGCACTGCAGGGGGAGGGGGGGGGGGGGGGGGGCAGATTTAACATGTGCAGAGAGAGTTTGATTTGGGTGGGGTGTGTTCAATCTGCAAACTAATTTGCAGTGTAAAAATAAAGCAGCCAGTATTTACCCTGCACAGAAATAAAATAACCCACCCAAATCTAACTCTCTCTGCACATGTTAAATCTGCCTCCCCTGCAGTGCACATGGTTTTGCCCAATTGCTAACTAAATTCCTGCTGCGATCAACTTGAAATTACCCCCATTGTTGCTGCCTCTCCACAGTACAACTGTTGTGCCTCATTGTCTCTCTGTCCTGATAAAACCCATGTTTTTCAAACATGAATATTATTCTTTTTTTTCCCCATTCCAGTTTTGTTGTAGAAAAAAGACTCTCTGACTTTCTGCCACAACAACATGCATAAACACAATTGTATTTTTAGCAAATAATAAATACTGCTTTTCATAGCTTTAGTTTTGGTAATTAACTCTATGTGGCTGATGCAGGAATGAACGTACATGTGTTTGCAGAGCGTGTTTTGGGCAAATTCATACTGTAAATGGGTATGCAGCTTACAGGCAATGCAGAGTTGTACAGATTTTGATCCCATCTACAGTGTGAGCTATACAGACCTGACACAAGTGTAAAATGTAAATACTTTTTGGAGGTGTGTCTAGTGAACCTACAGTAGTATAGGGTAGGCATTAGTGCAAGCTGAGGATGATGACTAGCAGCAAACCAGATCAGAGCTTTTAGGAGGGGTGTGCAAGTGGAGCTGTCGCCTAATGCACAGAGCCCAGTGCTGGCCCCATCACTGCCCGATGGCCCCAGCATCTAGCAGCAGGGGGCTTGGAGTATCACCCTGTGGCAGGGTTGGACTGGCCCACAGGGGTACAGGGAAATACCCTGGTGGTCCCCACTGCCTGCTGGCCCACCTCCTCCTCCAGGGATCAGGTTCCAGACTGTGCACTTGAATTATACATCATACTTATGTTACCTTATACTGCAGAGAACTGTGGTGTATTATCTACAGTGCATTGCTGTTATTAATCTGGTACATCATATGTTCTCAAACTCGGTCCTCAGGACCCCACATAGTGCATGTTTTGCAGGTAACCCAGCAGGTGCACAGGTGTATTAATTACTCACTGACACATTTTAAAAGGTCTACAGGTGGAGCTAATTATTTCACTTGTGATTCTGTGAGGAGACCAGGAAAACATGCACTGTGCGGGGTCCTGTGGACCGAGTTTGAGAACCTGTGTGGTACATTATCATGCATGCACTAGCAGTATTAAATAGATGTAGTTATCAAGGGGCCCAGACCTTGCAATAATGGTTAGCCAAGCTTCTAAGCACTGCATTTCCCCGGTATTCCCTTCATGCCCCAGTTCGACACTGCTTAATTGCTGCCTGGAGTGTCCAAAGGATGATCCAGTCACCCTTTAGTGCAGAGGTTCTCAAACTTGGTCCTCAGGACCCCACACAGTGCATGTTTTGCAGGTAACCCAGCAGGTGCACAGGTGTATTAATTACTCACTGACACATTTTAAAAGGTCCACAGGTGGAGCTAATTATTTCACTTGTGATTCTGTGAGGAGACCTGCAAAACATGCACCGTGTGGGCCCCCGAGGACCGAGTTTGAGAACCTCTGCTTTAGTGTGTAGAGCCACCCAGAACATCCGGGCACCTCTCCACTTTCTGATGCTAGTGGCCCCACCTCTCTCACATCGCATCACATGTTTGGGAGCGAAGCAGACAAAGGGCAGCAGTGAGCCCTGCCAGGGGTGTTGCGAGGGTAGCTCCAGTAAAGCGCAAGCTCTGGGCCTCAAAAAAGTTAGAGGGCGCAGATGCGGCACACACTAACTTGGACTCAGAGACTAGGTGGGGAACAGGTAAGGCCAGAAGTGACAGCAGGAGACACTGACATCCAGCACATGCCGGAGCTCTGCCCACCCTCCTTATATGTCTCACTGCTTGTAGCTGTGCAGCCAGGTTACTTTTATCCTGCAGCCCTTACTGCTGCAGCACCTCTTTCTGTCCTGGCTGCTGCAGCACCTCTCTCTGCCCAAGCTGTTGCAGCACCCCTCTTTGCCCCGGCTGCTACAGCACCTTTCTCTACATTGATGCTGCAGCACCTCTCTATGCCCCACCTCTCTCTGCATTAGAAGCTGCAACATAACATGTACTGTATAAATGGCTCTTCTGTGGTGTAACATGTATAAGCGACTCTACCATGGTGTAACATGTATAAGCGGCTCAACTGCAGTGTAACGTATATAGGGGGTCAATCCGAGTTGTTCGCTCGTTATTTTTTTGTCGCAACGGAGCGAATAGTCGCTAATGCGCATGCGCAATGTCCGCAGTGCGACTGCGCCAAGTAAATTTGCTATGCAGTTAGGTATTTTACTCATGGCATTACGAGGTTTTTTCTTCGTTCTGGTTGATCGTAATGTGATTGACAGGAAGTGGGTGTTTCTGGGCGGAAACTGGCCGTTTTATGGGAGTGTGTGAAAAAACGCTACCGTTTCTGGGAAAAACGCGGGAGTGGCTGGAGAAACGGAGGAGTGTCTGGGCGAACGCTGGGTGTGTTTGTGACGTCAAACCAGGAACGACAAGCACTGAACTGATCGCAGATGCCGAGTAAGTCTGGAGCTACTCAGAAACTGCTAAGAAGTGTCTATTCGCAATTCTGCTAATCTTTCGTTCGCAATTTTAATATGCTAAGATTCACTCCCAGTAAGCGGCGGCTTAGCGTGTGCAAAGCTGCTAAAAGCAGCTTGCGAGCGAACAACTCGGAATGACCCCCATAAGCAGCTCTACTGTGTGGCATAACGTGTATAAGGGGCTATACTGTGGCATAACGTGTATAAGGGGCTATACTGTGGCATACCATGTATAAACAGCTCTTCTGTGGTGTAACATATATAAGCGTCTCTACTGTGTAGTGTAATGTGAATTACGATCTCTACTGTGTGGTGTAAAGTGATTAACGGTTACTACTGTGCAGTGTAATGTGAATTGGTACTATTCTCTGATCACACCCCTTCCCCATGAAGTCACGTGCTGCGTGCTTGGGGCACGTACTGTCCCTGTTTAAAAAATTGGGGGTTGTCAAGAGGAAACTTTCACCCTGAGATCTACAAGATCTATAACGTCACCACATGTTGGCCAGGCCATCAATTCAGTACGGGAGGGAGGGGGGCACCAAAACATACCCTTGCTCCGGGCACAATGCTGCCTAGCTACACCTCTGAGCCCTGCACCAGGGCTGACTGAATGCATATGCTACAGGCATAGATGCATACCTATGCATAAGGGCTACATACATTATTTTACTACACAGTTCTGTTAAGCAAATAATTCCCAACCTATTTCAACTCTTCATCGACCTGAAGTGGTTCTGTCTCTTACACAGAGTGGAGTCAGCATGTACTGTACAGTGTTGGACTATTACTGTACTTTGCGTGCACGCAGGAAAATGGGGCAGGGTCATTGCTTAAGGGGACATGCCAAAAGTCAAGCATGTACCCGTGTCTCTCTGTAGGCAGGCAGCCAAGCAGAGCACCGGATGGCTGTGCTGCTCAGCCAGCCTAGATTACTTTGTGTGGCCGGACTGGCCCATCAAGCTATCGCTCCTTTGGAACATTTGCCAGGTGGGCAGTCCAGCCATGTGGTACTAATCCTAATGAAAGCATTTTAACCATGTCGGCAGTATGTAAGCATAAAGCTTTACCATTGTGTTTAAACTTTAAAGAGGTATTGCTGACTTGATTAAAAGGTTTTAATTTAAATTAGTACCTCATCAGCTTAATGTCGCCGGCATTGTACTTTCCATATTCTAATCGTTGACATTGTAAGTACTGACAAAACAAACCAAACCCATATCAGCTACATTGTACCCCCATGAAGAAAAGGAATCATCATCCGGGTCTTTACTGTAGGTCTTTAGGCTATAAAGCTAAAGTTTTACTTGCAAGTAAAAGAACTTTGATAGTGTTAAGTTACCACAAAACAGATTGCTGAACCTGCCAAGCGCTGTGACTAGCAAAAAAAAGAAAAGACAAAGGAAAAAAATTTGCAGTGACAATAAGAATTTTTGAACATATGACTGATCGGGAGACAGGATAGGAGTAGCTGCAGAAACACAGGCAAGGGATAAGGAACTAAAGGTCCCTGCTTGAATGCCTGATAACACTATCTGAAGATGGCGTTAGCTCTTGAATTCTAGCTCAGGGACAAGTAATTTTTTTGTTGCTTGATTCATTTCCATAATATTTCAGTTACCATAGACTTCAGTTTTATGGTTATGCCAGACACGTGCATTATTATATATACAGTGATTTGCAAAATCTCCAGTGTAAAAAACAGTAAATGAAGCAGATACTAGAAGTTAAGAAAAACATGCATAAACAGCTGTTGTCTACATTTATTTGCCTCTTTCCCCAATAGTTATCATAACCAATATTCAGATATGACCAGTACAAACAAGGCATTTGTTTACACTGAATTAAAATACTGCTTCATGAATACTGAATAATTTCACAAATTGGGGCAGCACATTGGTGTAAACGCTCGCGTTGCTGCCTCACAACACTGGGGTTATGGGCATGTTTCCACCAAGCCCCTATCTGTGTGGAGTTTGTATGTTCCCCAGTGTGTATGTTTCCGCTGGTCACCCCAGCTTCCTCTCACAAGCCAAAAACGTACTGATAGGCCAATCTACAAGCAGTAGGGAATTTGCTATAACTTTCTAAGCTCCACTCGGGTTGGGACTGTTGTAAGTGACTAAATATTCTCTGCAAAGTGCTGCATTGTATGTGTATTTTATATAAATAATAAATATGCTAAACATGGAGTATGACATATGACTGTTGCACCCTGTAAAAATGCTACTTGCCTACATTATTTGCACAGCGCCCATGGGGAGGCAGGTGATTGTTGTTTATCTGTAAGTACAATAGAATAATTGCATGTGCACCAGTTATACCCCTTTCACATCAACAAAATAAATAACCCGGGTTATTGCTGAGATGTTGCTGGTTCAACCTGGGTCAAGGTGCAGTATGAAAGCGCCAAAGTGAATAACCCGGGTCGAGCAACCCTGCATTTCAACCCGGGTTAAAAGAAGGTTTAAACACGGGTCAGACATGGGATGCTTGTGCATTGTGAAAGCCTCTGTCCTGGGATATTCAACCCGGGTCTAGAGAAAGGTGTTGAATGGCTGTTTAAGTGTCTGCTCAGAGCAGTCCCCATCCCCTCTATTTCCTTTGAAGCCTCATCAATGTGAGCCAGAAAAGTCCATTTTAAATCACATCACAGGGTTTAACATGGGTGACCCCGGTCAGTGTGAAAGGAACCAAACCGGGAATAACCCATGTTGAAACTGCAATGTGAAAGGGTCTGATGCTGCTCTTGCCCAGTTTGGACCCAGGTTCAAAAGGTATGAGAGAATTGTCCAATTTTGACACATATCTTTAAGATTTGACTTTTAGGCAGCATATATTTAGGTGTCCCAAGGACCTGTTGCAAGATACCCCATTGAATATCATGATGGATTCATTTTTTACACCAAATGTGTCTATGTGTTAGGTTGAAAGTACCATGTATCTTGAGATGGGTGCATACTAAAATACAGCCAGATACATAAGTGAATTAATGCAATTTTCTGTGTAACGAAAAGTACCAATTTTATATTTAATTCTAAATCAGGCCCAACCAAACTGCTATGAAATGTATAATTTACAGCAATTTGCTTGGTCATGGGATTACAGTAATTGTGAATTGATTTGATAAAGCCTTTGCAGCTGCTTTGAGAAATATCTGATTTTTCGTTATCATTCATTTAGAAACTGGCAGATATATTCAATATCTCTGTACAATTTTGGAAATTTACAAAAAACATTCAGCTACATATGGGTGTTGATCATAGAGAAAACCATATTCATGAATGCAGAGTTTTCCAAACTTCCTCATTAAAGCCCAGGTTTTCAGGATATCCATGCTTGAGCACAGGTGAGGTAATTAGTATTTCAGTCAATTTGATTTATTCATCTGGGCTCAAGCATTGAAATCCTTAAAACCTAGACTATATTATATATCATTATATGCTGCTATAAATAAGAAGAAATTGCACTTAAGCATATATTGTTAAATACTGAGATGTGCGGCTAGCACTATTCATGTTTTGTGTTTTGGTTCTAATTCCACTTTTGTGTTTTGGTTTTGGTTTGGTTTTGCCAAAACCACCCTTTCGAGTTTTGGTTTTGGATCTGGATGATTTT
Organism: Pseudophryne corroboree; assembly: GCF_028390025.1. Classification (NCBI taxonomy): domain Eukaryota; kingdom Metazoa; phylum Chordata; class Amphibia; order Anura; family Myobatrachidae; genus Pseudophryne; species Pseudophryne corroboree. Next base: position 661,313,980 of record NC_086448.1, read on the forward strand.
TGAAAAAAACATAAAAACAGCTAAAATTACAGAATTTGGGGGTGATTTTGCTCCTACGGTATTATTAACCTCAATAACATTAATTTCCACTCATTTCCAGTCTATTCTGAGCACCTCACAACTCACAATATTGTTTTTAGGCCTAAAAGTTGCACCAAGGTGGCTGCATGACTAAGCTAAGCGACACAAGTGTGCAGCACAAACACTTGGCCCATCTATGAGTGGCACTGCAGTTGCAGACAAGATGGCACAATTCCACAACTAGTCCCCAAACAGCACATGATGCAGAGAAGAAAAAGAGGTGCAATGAGGTAGCGGGATGGCCAAGCTAAGAGATACAAGTGTGCGGCACAAACACCTGGCCCATCTAGGAGTGGCACTGCAGTGGCAGACAGGATGGCAGATTTAGAAAATAAGCCCCAAACAGCACATGATGCAAAGAAGAAAAAGAGGAGCAATGAGGTAGCTGGATGGCCAAGCTAAGTGACACAAGTGTTCGGCACAAACACTTGGCCCATCTAGGAGTGGCACTGCAGTTACAGACAGGATGGCACTTAAAAAAAACTAGTCCCCAAACAGCACATGATGCAAAGAAGAAAAAGAGGTGCAAGATGGAATTGTCCTTGGGCCCTCCCACCCACCCTTATGTTGTATAAACAGGAAATGCACACTTCAACAAACCAATCATTTCAGCAACAGGGTCTGCCACATGACTGTGGCTGAAAAGACTGGTTTCTTTGGGCCCCCACCAAAATAGAAGCAATCAATCTCTCCTTGCACAAACTGGCTCTACAGAGGCAAGATGTCCCCCTCATTGTCATCCTCCGATTCCTCACCCCTTTCACTGTCTACATCCTCCTCCTCACAGAGTATTAATCCGTTGCCACTGGAATCAACCATCAGAGGTCCCTGTGTACTTTCAGGAGGCATTTACTGGGAAAGGTCTTCCCAGAGGAATTTATAATTAATTTTGCTGAACATTATCTTCTCCACACTTAGTGGAAGTAAACTTCTACGACAATCGCTGACAAGGTTACCGGCTGCATTAAACACTCTTTCGGAGTACACACTGGAGGGGGGGCAACTTAGGTAAAATAAAGCCAGTTTGTGCAAGGGCATCCAAATTGCCTCTTTTTCCTGCCAGTATACATACTGACATGACATGCCTACATGGATGCTGTCACTCATATAATCCTCCACCATTCTTTCAATGGTGACAGAATCATATGCAGTGACAGTAGACATGTCAGTAATCGTTGGCAGGTCCTTCAGTCCGGACCAGATGTCAGCTTTCGCTCCTGACTGCCCTGCATCACCGCCAGTGGGTGGGCTAGGAAGTCTTATCCTTTTCCCTGCAGCCCCATTGGTTGGAGAAATTGAAGGACGAGCTATTGACGGTCACGTTCCGCTTGAGTTGACAATTTACTAACCAGCAGGTCTTTGCACCTCTGCACACTTGTGTCTGCTGGAAATAGAGATACAACGTAGGCTTTAAACCTAGGATCGAGCACGGTGGACAAAATGTAGTGCTTTGATTTCAACAGATTGACAACCCTTAAATCCTGGCAAAGCGAATGAAGGGCTCCATCCACAAGTCCCACATACTTTGCGGAGTCGCTCCGTCTTAGCTCCTCTTTCAGTTTCTCCAGCTGCTTCTGCAAAAGCCTGATGAGGGGACTGACCTGACTCAAGCTGGCAGTGTCTGAACTGACTTCATGTGGAGCAAGTTCGAAGGGTTGGAGAACCTTGCACAAGACGGAAATCATTCTCCACTGCACTTGAATCAGGTGCATTACCCCTCCTTTGCCTATATCGTAGGCGGATGTATAGGCTTGAATGACCTTTTGCTGCTCCTCCATCCTCTGAAGCATATAGAGTGTTGAATTCCACCTCGTTACCACCTCTTGCTTCAGTTTATGGCAGGACAGGTTCAGGAGTGTTTGCTGGCGCTCCAGTCTTCGGCACGCAGTGGCAGAATGCCGAAAGTGGCCCGCAATTTTTCGGGCCACCGACTGCATCTCCTGCACACCCCTGTCATTTTTCAAAAAATTCTGCACCACAAAATTAATTGTATGAGCAAAACATGGGACATGGTGGAATTTGCCCAGATGTAATGCACGCACAATATTGGTGACGTTGTCCGATATCACAAATCCTTAGGAGAGTCCAATTGGGGTAAGGCATTCTGCAATGATGTTCCTCAGTTTCCGTAAGAGGTTGTCAGCTGTGTGCCTCTTATGGAAAGCGGTGATACATAGTGTAGCCTGCCTAGGAACTTGTTGGCATTTGCGAGATGCACTACTGGTGCCGCTGCTGTTGTTGCTGCGGGAGGCAATACATCTACCTAGTGGGCTGACACAGTCATATAGTCCTTAGTCTGCCCTGTTACACTTGTCCATATGTCCTTGGTTAAGTGGATACTGGATACAATCGCATTTTGTAGGACACTGGTGACTCTTTCTCTGACGTCTGGGTACATTCTCGGTATCGCCTGCCTAGAGAAGTGGAACCTAGATGGGATTTGATACCGGGGACACAGTACATCAAACAATTCTCTAAGTCCCACTGAACTAATGGCGGATACCGGATGCACGTCTAACACCAACATAGCTGTCAAGTCCTCAGTTATCCGCTTTGCAAAAGGATGACTGCTGTCATATTTCATCTTCCTCACAAAGGACTGTTGGACAGTCAATAGCTTACTGGAAGTACTACAAGTGGTCTTCCGACTTCTCCTCTGAGATGACGATTGACTCCCAGCAGCAACAACAGCAGCGGCGGCAGCAACAGCAGCAGGCATACCACTCAATGATCCTCCGGAGGAATCCCGTTTAGGAGAGGACTCCTCAGTATTGACAATGACATGGCCTGCAGGACTACTGATGTTCCTGACTGAGGAGCAAGTTGACATTGAGGGTGTTGGTGGTGTGGCTTGCAGGAGCTTGGGTACAGGAGGAAGAATGGATTTAGGTGTCAGTGGAATGCTTATGCTCTTTCTCAAAATTTCACAACTTGACACTGACTTATGATGAATGCGCTGCAGGTGACGTGTAAAGGAGGATGTTCCTAGGTGGTTAACATCCTTACCCCTACTTATTACAGATTGCCAGAGGCAACAGATGGCTTGACACCTGTTGTCCGGATTTGTGGAGAAATAATTCCACACTGAAGAGGTGGCTTTTTTGGTAGTTTGCCCAGGCATCACAATGGGCTTCTACATCCCATGGACAACAGATGTCTCCCTTGGTGGCTGACTTAAACCACATCACCATCAGAATCCTCATCATCAACTTCCTCCTCAGCGCCAGCAACACCCATATCCTCATCCTGGTGTACTTCAACAGTGACATCTTTAATTTGAATATCAGGAACTGGACTGTGGGTGCTCCTTCCAGCACTTGCAGGGGGCATGCAAATGGTGGAAGGAGCCTCCTCTTCCCATCCAGTGTTGGGAAGGTCAGGAATCGCAACCGCCGACACACTTGAACTCTCCTTGGGGATTTGTGATACCATCTCAGAGCACACAGTTCTTTTCTGTGCTCTTTCCAGTTTAACCCTTTTCATTTTTCTAGTGGGAGGATGAGGGCTTCCATCGTCATGTGAAGCTGAACCACTAGCCATGAACATAGACCAGGGCCTCAGCCATCCCTTGCCATTCCGTGTCATAAATGGCATATTGGCAAGTTTACGTTTATCCTCAGATGATTTAAATTTGTTTTTTTGGTTCTTTTTACTGAACTTTGGATTTTACATGCCCTCTTATATCACATTGGGCATTGGCTTTGGCAGACGATTTTGATGGCATTTCTTCATCTATGTCATGGCTAGTGGCAGCAGCTTCAGCACTAGGAGGAAGTGGTTCTTGATATTTCCCTATTTTATCCTCCAAATTTTTGTTATCAATTATGTTTCTGGAGTTATATAACAGAATATAAGGCAAAGGAATGACTGATGGCTCATATCCAGGACACTTCCACTGGTCTGATGCAGCACAACACAACAATACTGTAAGGGACTTGTAGTTGTTGTTGTTGTTGTTGTTGTTATTATAATACTGTAGCAGTGGACATATAGCAGCAGTGTATACCACTATGACTGCCTCGTCACTGGAATGACTGATGGACAGGACACTACCACTGGTCTGATGCAGCACAACACAACAACACTGTAAGGGACTTGTGGTTGTTGTTGTTGTTGTTATTATTATTATAATACTGTAGCAGTGGACATATAGCAGCAGTGTATACCACTATGACTGCCTCGTCACTGGAATGACTGATGGCCAGGACACTACCACTGGTCTGATGCAGGACAACACAGCACCACTGAAAGGGGCTTGTGGTTGTTGTTGTTAATATTATAATACTGTAGCAGTGGACATATAGCAGCAGTGTATACCACTGTGACTGCCTCATCACTGGAATGACTGATGGACAGGACACTACCACTGGTCTGATGCAGCACAATACATCAACACTGTAAGGGATTTATACAGCTACACTGGATATATGGCAGCAGAGGACACCACCACTGTGACTGGTCACTGGAATGATGCACAACAGACTTCCCCTGGTCTAATGCAGGACAACACAGCAAAAATGCAAGCCAGCAGCACTGGGGACATATAGCAGCAGAGGACATCAACAATGTGACTGCTTGGACTGATGCAGCGCAATACACTGACTACACTGGACTGGACAGCACAACACAGCACAAAACTCGCCACCCCACTTTCCCGCCTCCACACAGACACTGAACACTGAGGACATGTCCTCTCAATACACTCTCCGAGACTGGAGTGAAAATGACCACGAAGTGCGGCTCCTTATATGGAATCTAAATCCCACGAGAATCCGACAGCGGGATGATGATGTTTTGCCTCGTTCTGGTTTCTGAGTCAGGCGGGAAAACCCAAGCCTGACTCGGATCCAGGTTCGGAAGGCAAAGTCCGGTAGGGTTCGGTTCTCTGAGAACTGAACCCACTCATCTCTACAAAAAACAGATATATAGTGAAGGCGCACAAAAAAAAAAAATGACGGCTGCTTGTTTGATACAATTATATATTTAACAATTTATTGACATTTTAAGCAACCTTTAATAGCTTATAAAATACACATACTAATAGCATATAACACATACACAACAGGGAAAGCATAAGCGTTAAAGTTCCACATGCAAGCTAGCAAGTTGCTTTTAGTTCAATTTTCTTTTTATTAAACTGATTAATGGGCACGTGCAATAAAAGTAAATAAGAATAAAATGTTCAGTTCTCAGATCAATAAGGAGTGTTAAGTAATAATATACTTCACCGTTCCATTTGGGCAGCAGTAATAAGGGGCACTCCTATTTAAGATGCACAGCCCGTGTATCCTCCTAAGTTCTCCATATGACTTGGAGTCCCAGCTATAAGTATGGGAGAGGAGGGCTGTAGCTGCACAAATGAGGAGCGTGCTTGGCAGCGGCTTGTGGAAACCAGGGGATGCTCATGGAGATCACGTCTTACAGCTTCCGGGTTCGGTGTTTCCGGTTAGTGCGTTACAAATGCGTCATGCGGTCCACCTGTTGTGTATGTCACCTGATGCGTTTCTCTGCCCAATAGGGTGGCGGTTTCATCAGAGGGTGGATCATTGGTTGTCATTTTATCCTCATAGGAGACTCCTGACTGGTTAATTCATTTAACTCATAATTATGTTGTGGATCATTCACATTAAAAGATAGCAACCGTGCTTCAATTAGAAATCAGCAGCATGTGTTACAAATTCATTATTCACCTATAATAATAGTTATAACTAGTTAGTTATAACTTATACCTTATAACAAATAATAAAATATATTAAATATAAAATAGTAATATCACAGCAAGGTGCCTGGCCTATCCTATAGAGTATATAACCAACATTGGGAAATGTATGAAAAAAGTTTTTTGCAGAAACCATATTGGCTCAATTATAAATGGTAAAAAGTAAGACATAACAACTTTTTCACACTTATCAAAAAGAGAGACACTAGAGATAAGGGGGGTCATTCCGACCCGATCGCTCACTGCAGTTTATCACAGCGCAGTGATCGGGTCGGAATTGCGCATGCACCAGCGCCGCAGTGCGCTGGCGCATGCCGGATGGCTGAAGGCCGTCGTTTCCCTGCGATCGCCTCTGCCTGATTGACAGGCAGAGGCAGTCACTGGGCGGGAGGGGGTGGCACGGCGGCGTTTGGCCGCCGTTATGGGGCGCTGCCCGGCCAACGCAGGCGTGGCTGGACTGTGCGGGGGTGGGCTGCAGCGGCTGCGTGACGTCACACGCAGCCGCTGCGGGCCGGGGAGCGACGAGTAGCTCCCGGCCAGCATGCTAAAGCTGAGCTGGCCGGGAGCTACTCCTAAAGTGCAAAAGCATCACCTCTGTGTGATGCTTTTGTTTATGTTTAAATGTATGTGAAATCATTGCTATTACACTACCAGGCTCAGATTGACACACATGCTGCTTGCAATCCACATCATATGTTTAAATGTATGTGATGTTTTTCTTGCCAATTCCTATGTATGTGATTGAATTTATTGTGGATAGCTAGAGTAGTTTATGTCTGATTACCCACCCTGTGCAATTTGTTCTTTGATCAACTAGCATTTCAATCAGGTAACCAAATGTTCTGAGGTAGGCCTGTTCTTAATCAGAGACAGTATTTCTTTAGATTCAGTTAAGGGGTCAGCTTGCTGGGGGTAGCTTGCGTGGATTTTAACAAGTGTGGATTTAAGAAGTGTGTTATCCGAACAGTTAAAAAAAACAGTTGAAAAAACATTGAACAACATCAAGGAAAGGTAACTTACTTTAACAACTTACTCCACTTAACCCAAAAATACACAAACAACCACAGCATGTTCATCAAACTACTGTTTCTTATTTCAATTCATGGAATTCTCACCAAATTTAACACGTTTTACACTCACCCTGAAACTCACCCCTCTGTGCACATTACAGCTTCTATTCTCCACTCCCCTCTTCTAACCACTCATGAGCTTTATACTTACTTCTCTGTAAGTACTTTGACAACCACAATTGGCCACCAGAATAAACACTCGCAAACATCCACCAATATTTATCTCACTCTTCTGCTTTTATTAGCTGGTGACATATCACCAAATCCAGGTCCCAACCACCTTTCCCTCTCACACTCAGCTGTCTCAAAACAACATAGAAATCCATCTAACCTCATAAATATCACGTGTCTCCCATCCCCCTCCAAGTCACTAAAATGTGCCTTATTGAATGCAAGCTCTGTTTGCAACAAATTAACATCCATCCATGACCTCTTCATATCTCACAACTTTAATCTGCTGGCTATAACAGAAACATGGCTCACACAATCAGACACGGCCTCCCCTGCAGCACTGTCACACGGTGGTTTCCACTTCACACACACACACACACACACACACACACACACACACACACACATACACACACACACACACACACACACACACACACACACACACACACACACACATCTAGGCCTAATAATAGTAAAGGTGGTGGGGTTGGAATCTTACTGTCACAGTTTTTCATATACACTGTTCTACCTCAGGTTCCATCACATGCATTCACATAATTTGAAGTTCACTCTATCAGGATTTTCACCCCCTTCTCTCTGCGTGTTGCAGCTATCTATCGCCCTCCTGGGCAACCTAAACAACAATTTCTAGAAGATTTTTCTGCCTGGCTCCCACACTTCTTATCCTCTGACATCTCCACCATCATTATGGGCAATTTCAATATAGCACTTGACAGTCCACAATCTGTTCATGCATCCAAACTCCTCTCTCTAACCTCCTCTCTTGGCCTAACCCAATGGTCCGACTCCTCTACTCACCAGGAGGGCCACTGCCTTGATCTTGTGTTCACCAGGCTCTGCTCAGTTTTCCAACTCATTAACACTCCTTTCCCTCTCTCTGATCACAACCTGATCACCTTCACAATCTCTTCTATTACTTTAAATTCTAGGACACTAAAACCAAACAAGCCTCCTCTAACACGTATAAATACTAACAATATAAATTTTCTACAACTTTCCACTTCTCTGCAACAACGTCTCTCACCAATCTCTACATTCACCACACCGGACACTGCTGTATCCCACCTGCACTAGACCCTAGAGAGCGCCCTTGATGAAGTTGCTCTAGCTACCCATCACACTCCACGTAGGCTTAGATGCCAACCATGGCACTCTAAATCAACAAGACACCTACAAAAAATGTCACGTAAGGTAGAACATCAGTGGCAGAAATCTCAGAATCCAAGTGACTTTCTCACATATAAGACTACCTACCACTCCTATCGTCAGGCCCTGGACACTGCCAAACAAACATATTTCCAATCTCTGATCTCTTATCATACCACCAACCCCAAATGACTGTTTACTGGTAGCCGGCACTCCTGATTTCCTTATGGTCACTTTGCACCATTGCACAGCTAAAACTGAGCTCCTACCAGAGGTCATTTAAAACATGTATGCATCGAGGCGGCACTCTTACAGACTTGCAATAAATAGACTCTCAGTCCTGTTGCAATTAACGTTTCAGAACTCTTAATGTGCATACTCACGGTGCAATATGCACTAACTTTCCTTACGATTTGACTATAAGGTCAAAATCGAAAGGAAAGTTATTGCATATTGCACCATGTGTACACAGCTTGCAATGCCGATGCGCGGTTATGCGGGATCGGCATCACAAGAAAAAACAGACTGTGCAGGCAGCCCAACATTGACTATGTTGGTGGCGCCAGGTTCCGGCCACATCACATTGTCAATGTTAGGCATTGAGTGCATTGCACCCTGTGTATACCCCATTACTTTTGCTCTTTCATCAGGACCCTATAAATAAAAACATAATATATATATATATATATATTTGTGTGTGTGTGTGTGTGTATATATATATGTGTATATATATGTATATATGTGTATATATATATATATATACACACACACACACACACATATACATACAGTACATGTACATAGGCATACATACAACATACTATCAAACATACACACAGCATACATACATATAGCATATACATTACATACACACAGAATACATATATACATTCTGTATACACACACATATCACATTACACACACACACACACACACACACACACACACACACACACACACACACACACACTTTATTTATTATAACTGCTTCCCCCTGGTTCAGCCTTTTTCCCTCCACTGATACCTTGCACCTCGTTCGGCTCTCAAGAACTGCCTGCAGCCTGAGAGGAGCTAAGCTGCGTGCTTCCGCTGCAGCTCCTTCTACTGGCAGCCAGCGGATCACTGTCAATGTTAGGAAGCAGCTACAGTACCGCAGCGGCATCGCAGATACTGGCTGCTCGTGAGTAAAAATAATAAATTAAATGCTCTGCAGCGCTGACAGTTCAGAGGCCAGGGGGGGTTTCTAGGTACTCGGAAACCCCCCCTGCGTGCGCGTATGATTTACCCTCCCTCACCTCCCCCACTAGCTACTATCAGTGCACAAGAACTTGCTTCCTACTTCAAGGATAAGATTGATAAAATCCGAGATAAAATGGTATGCTCTAACTCAGCCAGTGACCTGCTCAAATCCCTATCTGAACCTTCTGGCACTTTCTCTTCATTTGATCCCACAAGTGAAGATAAAGTATCAACACTCTTTTCATCCTCCTACTCCACTACCTCTCCTCTTGATCCTATACCCTCACAGGTCAGTAAAAGTTTGTCTCCTGTGCTTATCCCAACCTTAACTAAAATCTGTAATCTCTCTCTCTACTGGCATCTTTCCATCTCTGTTTAAACATGCAGTGATTACTCCCATTCTGAAAAAACACAACTCTGACCCAAACACACTCTCTATCTACCGTCCCATTTCTCAGCTACCCAGTCCCTCCAAGCTACTTGAGAGACTTACCTACACTCGCCTTACACACTTTCTTAACTCCCACAAATTACTGGACCCACTTCAGTCAGGCTTTCGTGCCCAACACTCCACGGAGACGGCACTGACCAAAGTAGTGAATGATATGGTCACTGCTAGATCAAAAGGCCATTACACACTACTTATTCTTCTAGATCTCTCTGCTGCTTTTGACACTGTTGACCACTCTCTTCTCATACAAACACTAGAGTCCCTAGGTCTTCAGGACACAGCCCTTACTTGGTTCTCATCCTACCTATTTAATCTATCTTTCAGTGTTCACTTCTCTGATTCTACCTCCTCTTCTCTACCTCTATCAGTTGGAGTACCGCAAGGCTCAGGCTTAGGTCCTCTGCTTTTCTCAATCTATACCTCCTCTCTTGGTAAACTAATCAGCTCCTTCGGATTTCAGAATCATTTGTACGCTGATGATACTCAAATCTACCTATCCTCCCCAGATTTATCACCATCTGTATTGGCTCGTGTCACTGGATGCCTGTCTGCCATTTCATCTTGGATGTCATCTCGCCACCTCAAACTCAACATTTCCAAAACAGAATTAATTATTTTCCCACCAGCTAAGGGTAGTTACCAACCTGATATTGCCATAACTGTTGACAATGCAACTATCCACCCTACCCCACAAGCTTGCTGCCTAGGTGTCATCCTTGACTCCGAACTGTCGTTTGTTCCACACATTCAATCTGTCTCTAAATCATGTTACATGCACCTTAAAAACATATCCAAAATACGCCCTTATCTTACACAAGACACTGCAAAAACTCTGATCCATGCACTCATCATCTCCCGCATTGATTATTGTAATAGTCTCCTTACTGGTCTTCCTAAACATAGGCTCTCACCACTTCAATCCATTTTAAATGCAGCTGCGAGGCTAATCTTCCTCGCCAGACGTTCTTTGTCTGCTGATCCACTCTGTCAGTCCCTCCATTGGTTACCGGTATTCTACCGTGTTAAATATAAAATACTTTTACTTACATACAAGGCTATTAACCAAACTGCACCATCATACATCTCCTCACTCATCTCAAAATATCTCCCTACCAGACCCCTCCGCTCTGCACAAGATCTGCGTCTCTCATCCAGATGTATTACCTGTTCCCACTCAAAATTACAGGACTTTACCCGGGCTTAACCTACTCTGTGGAATGCCCTCCCACGCGCAATAAGACTCTCCACTAGTCTCCAAACCTTTAAACGTTCCCTGAAAACTCATCTCTTCAGACAAGCCTACCAAATTCCTGACCCACACACATAACCTTCAATGCTTCCCTATCCAGTTACATCCCCTCTGCACAGTCCCCATAACCTCACATTTTGTCTTCCAACATTGCTGGGTGATCATATCATTCAACCCACTAAGAACCTAGCAATCTGGGGAACCATTATGTAACAGGTTGCATCTATCCTTGTGTATCAATGCCTGTTTCCCTATAGATTGTAAGCTTGCGAGCAGGGCCTTCCTACCTCAATGTCTGTCTTTGCCCAGTTTTGTTCTATAACTGTTGTTCTAATTGTAAAGCGCAACGGAATATGTTGCGCTATATAAGAAACTGCTAATAAATAATAATAAATAAATAAATGCTTTTGCACTTCTGTAGGGACAGGGCCGGCACTGACATGCGGGGCGGCATAGCCATGTGCTGGGCGTCCCCCCGCATGTCTATTGCTCAGGATCATCCGTAATCTGTAGAATTAACTTAATAGCCTCCAAAAAATCAGGAACATCCACATGTGAACTACCCTCCCCATCAGCCGTATCTGAGTCAGAACCTGTGGGGTCAGTATACGTGCTGTCTTCATCAGACTAGGTGTCAGTGACAGCAGTGGATTGTGAGGAGACAAGCGCTCGCTTAGAGGACCCCTTGGACTTAGGCGAGCGAAGGTCAAACTTTTTAGTAGTCAGGGACTGGTTCAACTTCTTTAACTGAGCAGATAAATCGTCTGCCCACGGCGGGTTAGCTGCAGGAACCACATATGGTTGTACCGTCATTGGGGGTCTCATAGGGGGTGATAGTTTATGAACTAGCGTATGCAGAAGCGTGGAAAAAGCGGCCCACGGTGGGTCAGTATGTGCCTTTGTTGCCACAGTCCCACTGGGGGGCAAGGAGCCCCCAGAACCAGAGCCCACAGCTGCTATATTCTCCTCATATGGGTCTGTGGCTTCAGCAACACCGGCAGTGTGTTCAGCCCCAGAACTGTTACCCTCAGAAGCAGACATGATATAACTTGCAGTATGAGGTAACACAGTACAATTATCAGCAGCACTATATCTCTAAACCCAAACCCCTGCACTGTGTAGTCAGCACTAGCAGAGATAAAGGAGAGATATTGTGACTAAATCACAGAGAAAAATACGTAATACAGTATATCTTTGTGAAAATCCTATATTAAATAACACCTGACGCACCAAGCCCCCTCAGGTTATAGAATATAGGGATAGCAGGTTGAGTGAAAGACACGAAATGGACACCACTCAGCTATCAAATGCACACACAGATAGTCACAGTTTGTACAATGCAGAGGTTATTACTGACAATAATACTGCACTGGACTAGCTTACACAGCTATATAACAAATGATATAACAGTACACAGTAAGAACTGGATGTATATCACAGGGTAATTGTACTAGAAAACCCTGACTAAATGCACTCTTTCTTACTAACACTGACTAAAAAAGCAGGTAGAATACTTAAGAGTCATGTAAAGTCACAGCACTGACAACCAGGCGGCTTTACATAGGAGGAATTGCCCAGACAGTCCCAGGAACAGTGAGCTGAGGGATAATGGCGCCGCAGACACTGACTGGGAGTGAGGAAAAGACAGATATGCAGCTCCAGGGCGGGAACACTTGCTAGAAAAGGTGCCCTGGAGCTGGGGGAGGGGCTTCAGGTGTAAGCCTTATCCCCTCTGCTGGCAAAACCACCGGGTACTGTGGGCGATATAAGAATTGGTTTAGAGAGAAAACCTGACCTGCGCCCATGCCCTGGTGATCTAGTGGGATCGCCTGTATCCACAGTGTCCACCGCCAGCGCATGCGGCCCGCCTCCCAATGACCGCACCGGATCGCGATAAAGACCGGATCCCACAAGCAGGACCCACTTACCACCTCCCGAAGCGCGGCCACGCGATCCTGGAGAGCCCCAGCCATGTGTGTCTAACGTGAAGAAAACCGGAGCCTCCGCTGTAGGTACCCGGTAACCAGGGCTCGGGAGTGTACAGCGCCGCTGGGGAGAGCTGGAGCTGCAGCAGTGAATGTCACAAGACATTTACCACCGCTGCTGCCCTTGAAGTCTTCACTTTTTACCTCATAAAAAGCTTTTCTTAGGGCTGCCTGGAGCAGCCCCTCTGTTCAGTGCCTGCTTACTGCAGCACCAACTTACAAAACTGAGCTCCTGTGCAGGGAGGCGGGGTTATAGAGGAGGCGGCGCTGTGCATTCTGGGAACAGTCAAAGCTTTGAGCCTGTTGGTGCCTCGGGTCAAGATCCTACTCTACACCCCATTGTCCAATCCTTGTGGAGCCCAGTGTACCCCGCAGCAGAAATGAACGATATCTCGTTCATTAATGAACGAGATCATTCATATCTTTCAGTGTAATCGCTAAGAGTGTAGGGCCCATTATATATGTCCTGGGTTACTGTACACAGGAACAAATATAACAAAAACAATTCAGACAATCAGCCGCTAAAAAGCAATGCCTTATTGCCACAACCAGTAGCCAAAGCCACACCAAAAGTCAAGGTCTCCCAGACTCCATGAAAGACAGTATAGAAGACAGGTCACAACATGATGACTAATACAAACAATATATCCTAGATGACTGACTAGACAAAGCACAACCCAATTTGGGGTTTAACACTAATACCAGAATGCAAACCACAAAACTAGCTTGCAAATTAAAGCCCAAGCTTACCAAAATAGACTTAACAAAAAGATCAGTTACAAATCAACAGAACAAAAAAAAACTTCACAAAATGGATCATGTTCACTGAGAGGGCATCACTTCACAATCTGCTGTTTAGAATGGCCTGACGCTGGCCCTGCGCTCCTGGTCAGCCATTACAGTGGCTGTCAATGGGGCAGAGACATCTGCAGCTGTCGAAATATTTAGCTGCAGGTGTCAGAACGGTCAGTGCCACTGACCGTTCTTACATTGCCCTGCATATTGGGGTGCTATCTTAAAGATAGCAGTACTGATAATGACAGGGGCACATAGCACCCGTCACCATGCATTGCACACACCACCGCATTAATACATGGGGTGGAAACAGTATCAGTGCACATAACAAGCACTGATATCACTTCCGCCCATATCGCCGCTTTTTACATCTACCCTATTTCGCGCTGTAGGCGCTAGTATTTAAGAGACAAAGTAGACACTTGATATCCAACCGAGTTCTCCTATGTGTCAAAAAAAATGTTGTTATGCATAAATAACTCAACACATCTCAAAAGTCAGGGGTCAATCTACAAGAGGGTAAACGTGCAGGCGTATGCAGAGGTATGCTCTGGGTAGTGCAGTTCACAAGAGACAGGCCAGAGTACCAGGATCTCCCTACCTCCATTGCCTCGCACATCAGAGCAACACATATATTATGCAACTTAAAGGGTATAATTCACAGTATACATGAACCAGTATTGCCTAGGTGAAAAGCGTTTTATCAAATGCTCTGTGATATTCAAAATCAGGAGCCATATACATGAAAATTAACCCCACAGCATCGGATGGTGCAGTTCCAGGGGCATAACTAGAACTTTGTGGGCCTCATAGAAAAATCTTGAAAGACCCCCTTCCCTCACCATTGCCACTACAATGCCCCTTAGGGGGGCAGGAGAGAGAGGGGAGTGAGAGACAAAGAGGATGTCAAGAGTAGAAAGAGAGAGAGGAGCGAGAAAGAGGGTTTCATGAAAAAAAAGAGGCATTGAGAGAGGGGAGAGAGAGATGGTGTCAGGGAGAAAGAGAGAAAAAGGGACGAGAGGGAAGAGATAGAGGGTGTCAGAGAGAGAAAGGGAGTAGGAGTTAGAGTGAGGGAGGGGTGCGAGTGGGAGTGAGAGAATGCCATGGAGGGGGGTTAGAGAGAAAGAGGGAAGCAAGAGAGCGAGTGTGTTTCAGGGAGTGAAAGAGGGAGAGAGAGAGTGCGAGCGGGTATTATTGAGAGAGATAACGATAGAGACAGTGTCAGGGAAAAAGAGGGGGGAGAGAGAGAGAGAGATAGTGTCAGAGCGAGAGAGAGAGTGTCAGAGGGTGAGAGAGACAGAGTGTTAGGAATAGAGACAGTGTCAGAGAGTGTCAGGAAGAGAGTGAGAGAGACAGTGTCAGGGAGTATAGAGTAAAAAAGAGAGAAAGAGAGAGAAGCAAGAGAGAGAGTATTAAGGTGCATACACACTTGCCAAGTAAGTGAACGTCGCTCATTTTCACCACTGCTGAGTGACGTTGTTCACTTTCTCGACAAGCATATATGCCGCCACCAATGAGCAATGCATAGCCCCGCGGGTGGTTAGCGTCCCTCGCTGTCGGCCATGCATGCAGCTCAATTTGTACTATTGTCCAAGAGCTGCCTGCACTGCCTGGCCGCTGCATGACGTCACTGAGTGATATGGTCATCATATCACTCAGTATGTATGGACTGCCGCTGACCGCCCTGGCCCGGGAGGGGAAACAATAGGCGACATCGCTCATAGAGCACGTTGCCTAGTGTGTGCCCACCTTAAGGGAAAGGAGAGAGATGAAGGAGGAGTGAGCGAGACAGACACTACTTAACTACAGCACAGGACAGGGGGGCATAGATGGGCAGATGGACGGGCATCATCGGACAGATGGACGTGCATAGACAGACAGATGGACAGGCATAGACGGACAGAGCACCACATGGGGGCATAGATGAATAGATGGACAGACGGACGGGGTGAATATACGGATAGACAGAGTACCATATAGGGCATAGATAGACAGACGGACATGGGTTGGGCATAGATGGACAGACGGATGGATGGGGGGCATAGATGGAAAAAGCACAATATGTGGGCATAAAGAGATAGATGGAAAGATGGACGTGGGGCAAGCATAGGCGGATGGATGGAGGGGGTATATAGGTGCAGAGCACCATATGGGGCATAAATGGATAGATTGACAGATAGACGTGGGGGGTTAGCATAGACAAATAGATAGATGGTAGGGAAGAGGGGGCTCACCGTCAATGGGAGTGTGCCGCACAGATCGTAATGTAGCTATGCTTCCTGTTTCCCTCCAACAAAATGCGATTCCGGTCATACATTGAGGGCGACTCTGCACTCTGCCTCCCACCAGCTGCCCTCCCTCCAAGGAAGTAAACTGCCAGGCCCCCAAACCTGGCACGCAGCAGTACTAAATAAATAAAGAAAATATTTTTTTCTAAAGAGTGCAGTGGGATTGCTTCCTCTGCACCCTCTATAGTTACTACTGTCCCTGTCCCTACCACCACACACTTCAAATGGCACATGTCAATTAGTGCAGTGTCAGTGAGATGAGTTGTAGATTTCACTGGCCCTGCTAATACATATCCCCAAGCAGCACTCATTGAGGATGGATTTAGTGTGGAGCGCTTTTCCCATATTTTGATGCCTACCTGGCAGCCTGTTGATCGTCTTCTTCAAAAGAGGAAAAGGGGAGGACAGAGTCCGGCCAGCCAGGGATGAGTGCCCATTCTTATTTACTGTGCTTGTCACCGCTGAAATCCCAGGAGGATGCATAATTTTGGCAGAGAGCTGGAGACCTCACACTGGCAGCGACCAGTGCAGGTCATGTGCGGAGGGGGGGAAAGAGGAGCAGAGACAATGCTACAGAGTTGGGCGCCCACAGCATCCATGCTCAAGGTCTCTCAAAGAAGAGGAGGAGCTCAGCTGAGCTTTCATTGGCAGCGGGTCGTGCCAGCCCTGGGTTTAGGGGAGCAGAGTCTAAGGAGCCTATGTTCTTCATCGGTGATATCCATAAGATGATTTGAGCTTTGAAACCCTCTGGCATGCCATCAGATGTGGCAAGCAAGGGCAAGGAATGAAAATAGATTGTAAAGCTGGGTTTTGTACACGAATTGCGTATAAGCCAGAAAGATTTCCAATGGAAACATCAGGGAACCAGAGAAAATTCAGCAGACATGAGAGACATCAGGAATAAGCCAGGTTGAGTAAGATGGAGAAAGTCAAGTTATGGGATACAGACAAGTTAGACACTGGAAACTAGCAACACTGGAGCACTGTTAGTGAGCCTGACACACTGGCACAGATCTCTGCTCAGAGCTGCATTAAATAGGCTAACAAATATGAAACTAGCACCTAGGTCATGTTGGCAGTCATGTGATGAGGTGACAGAACAGCCTGAAGAAAGTAATAGTGGCACCCAGCCCAGTAAGCACCTGATGGGTCCTGGCGCTGCCTCATATTTTGTGCGAAAAAATATAAATACATTTCATGGCTTCCAAAATCTGTCTTTTAACACCAATATACTAAACATCACAACTGAGGAGTAGCACTGTATCACAAGAAAAATGCAAATATTTGTGTGTAGCAGGTTGGTAATCTACCACCAGAGTCACTCACCTCTGAGCTGGTGCACTGGCCAGCATGGAGAGAAGATCAGAGTGGAGACCAGTGCTCCTGCACAGTAAGGCCCTGTCATCAGAGGGGTAACACGCGTAAGGCCCTCACCCCTCCAAAAAATAGCCA
Source organism: Pseudophryne corroboree (assembly GCF_028390025.1). Classification (NCBI taxonomy): domain Eukaryota; kingdom Metazoa; phylum Chordata; class Amphibia; order Anura; family Myobatrachidae; genus Pseudophryne; species Pseudophryne corroboree. The sequence goes on from NC_086448.1 coordinate 661,331,650, forward strand.
TGAAATCAACTATGTGTGCGCACCGAAGGCGCGCACCAAAAATTGGGCATGGCCACGCACCAGTGGTCACATACCAGAAGGGGCATGGCCACTGAAAATGGGGTATGCCAACATGACTATCACCTACCCCCGTGTCGCCTCTCAGCACACTATCACCTCCCCCTGCATCATCTTTCAGCACACTATCACCTACCCCTTGTGTCGTCACTCAACACACTATCACCTACTCCTTGTGTAGTATCTCAGCACACCTTCATTTAATTTTTGCACATTACGGTAGTAGAGTTCCCTATTTACATAGTACACAGGCAGAGTTCCCTTTTTACACAGTACGCCAGCAGAGTCCCCTTTTTACACATTACACAGGCAGAGTTCCCTTTCTACACAGTACACAGGCAGAGTCCCCTTTTTACACAGTACACAGTCAGAGACCCCTATTTACACAATACACACAGTGCTAGATACACATTACCCCACAGTGCCAGGTACACATTGCCCCACAGTGCCAGATACATATTGCCCCACAGTGCCAGATACACATTACCCCACAGTGCCAGGTACACATTGTCCCACAGTGTCAGATACACAAATGCCCCACAGTGCCAGGTACACAAATGCCCCACAGTGCCATATACACATTGCCCCAGAGTGCCAGATACCTATTGCCCCACAGTGCCAGATACACAAATGCCCCACAGTGCTAGGTACACATTGCCCCACAGTGCCAGATACATGACCTCCTCCTTCCCGCTCACCGCTGTCTCAGGCCTTTGCTATTTGAGGGGAGGAGAGTCGGCACAGCGCCTTGCCTGCCCCTCAATGCTCCATGAAGTCCGGTCTCCGGCGGCGGCTAGCTTAAAGGAGGCACTGGTTCATTAGCCAATCAGAGATCGCGGACCGGCAGCCAATCAGGAGCCGAATCCATGAGCTCTGATTGGCTAACAAACCAATGAGACTCGACTCACCACCGGAGACCAGACAGACACTGAGCACATTGAGGGGCAGGAGAGGCGCTGCGCTCTCCTCCCCTCAGGGGCAGAGCAATAGTGGGGTCGGGTGGGCATGATGCCCTCTGTTGGGCCTGCCAAGGCACCTAGGGCACGTGCCCTGCTTGACCCCCCCTTAGTTACGCCTCTTCCTGTCATTACTGCAAACCCTGTAACTGCAGTATTTCCTGCACTACATGAAAAACCTTACCTGTAATTCATCATATATCCTTGTGCACACAGTCACTACTAGAGAGTGGTGGTCCTTATCTTGCTGAATAAATAATCCTTATTCTTCTCCCCCCATGTTTCCTCAATGGGTAGCAGAGAGTGATGATGACATCACTGTCATGTACACACCAAGCCTTGCCTCACAGAGATTTAGACTCTTCAGGGAGTCAAGGAGGTCACTGCTACTTTAGAGAATCTCGCTGACATTCAGGGCATGTATGAACTATGGCAAGATTTATCAAACTTTCCAAAGAGAACAAGTAACGGTTTTTCCCATAGATCCGATCAAATTCTATCATTTTATAGAATGTACTAGATAAAAGATAGTTGGAATCTGATTGGTTGCTATGAGAAAACCCTCCATTTGTACTTTTTTAAAAGGTTTGATAAATCTCCCCCTCAGTAGTGATTAACAAAACCTCTTTTTTTAACAGAAGATATTGTTACAGTCAATGTTCTATGAGCTAATAAAGAATGCAATTGAATAGTCTGACATTTTAAATACTTTAAACTAAAATCTGCGCTCTCAGAGAAGTTGTTTGTTAAAGGTTTTTTATTGAATTAAAAATATAACTATGTTTACTTTTAATCTATCAGAAATACATAACATTAATTTGAAAATGCAAACAATTACATTATAGTCTGTTTCTGTACATAGCCTAGACAACTAATAAACATTCTAAGCACAGATCACAATGAGCCCAAAGGAGCTGTATTAAGCTCCAAACACTAAAGTATCTCAGATATCTTCAGGATTTACAGTACAATGTTTTAAATTGTGCTACAGAAACCTCCTCGGTCTGAGGGAATGTTTCATAGCAGACACAATCTTGAATTCCCCAACACACAATAGGTAATTTACCACTGAATAAAGGATTCGTTTTCTTTGCTAATTCCCTCTTCAGAAGTACGGAAAGCCTGTCAAATATACAATCTTTCAGGATATGCTAGTATAATTATTAATCTATTGATAAAAGATGCATATTTTCCACAAGGCATTCTCTGACATAAACTGGGTACCTTACTTGTTCATTCATATATCACAATTTCAGCTCAGAAGCTTTGTATTTCTAACTGAAAGTTACCTTTAGCCTACAGGATACACTGTAAGTACTTAATTTTTAATGTGTTGGGAGAACCAAAAATTATTTCAGGAGATGGGATCTGAATTTGCGTGGAAAGTGCTGACCTGACTTGTATGAGAGCAGAATATGTGGATGGGCATAGCATCATGATATGGGGAAGTGTATGCTGTATGTGTATGTAGTAAGGTCCCTTGTGAGCCAATATGTTGTAAACAGTAGCTTTGGATCTCGATCAAATGTAGTGAGGCAGATAAACACAATAAGCAGGTGTGTGAAGGGGAAACTGATGGACTACATAAGCAGAGCCGGCCATAGGCATAGGCAAACTAGGCAATTGCCTAGGGCATTTGAAATGCCAAGGGCATCAGCAGCTTCTGCTGATTAAAATGATATGCGGCATGTCTATATTCTGTGTGTAGCATTTCATATGCAGATACAGCCACAGTCTCACACAGTATATAGACATGCTGCATATCATTTTAATCAGCAGAAGCTGCTTGTGCATCCTAGCCACATAGCAATGCAAATAAGATGCATTTTCATAAAAAAAAGGTGCCAGACGTTAGCATTGAGGCAAGATTTATGAGGACACATCTGTATCCAAGCAAAGGCAAAGGTCACAGTGTTAGTGGCAGTGTGAGTGCTGTGTGCATGTGAGTGGGTTGGATGTGCAGTAGTGTTCGGAATATGTGTAAGGAGCATTATGTGTGTCATTATGTGTGTCATGTAAAAATGCATTAATAATGTGCAACATATATGTAAGGGGCACTGTGTGTGTCATTATGTGTATAAGGGCATTAATAATGTGCGGCATGTGTGTAACAGGGTACTACTGTATGTGTGTCATTATGTGTATAGGGGCACTAATAATGTGCAGCAAATGTGTAGGGGGCACTATGTGTGTCATTATGTGTATAAGGGCATTAATAATGTGCGGTATATCTGTAACAGGGTACTACTGTATGTGTGTCATTATGTGTATAGGGGCACTAATAATGTGCAGCAAATGTGTAGGGGGCACTATGTGTGTCATTATGTGTATAAGGGCATTAATAATGTGCGGCATATGTGTAAGGGACATTATGTGTAAAAGGGCATTAATAAAGGTTGTCATAATGTGTAAGGCGCATTATGTTTATAAGGACATTACTAATGTGTCTCATATGTGTAATGGGCATTACTGTGTGTAATTATGTGTATAAATGCATTACTAATGTGTGGCATTATGTGTATAAGGTGCTTTACTTTGTGGCATTGCGTATAGAAAGGGCACTACTGTGTTGTCTAATGTGAATAAGGAGCAATAGGGTTTGGTGTAATGTGAATAAGGCGCAATTCAGTATGATGTAATGTGAATAAGGGGCTCTACTGTGAGGAGTAACGTTTAAGGTAAAGTGATACTACTGTGGGATGTAATATGAATTATGGACTTTTTGGGCTGTGCGCCAAATGTGCAAACTGTTCCTATTTAAAATATAGGGGGTACAAACCCCAAAATAAGGACTGCTATGTGTGAGGGGTGATGGTGCTGGCAAAGAGGTGCAAGGTGCAAGGTCAGAGGCGGAACCAGCGGTTGTGCTAGGGGGCACCAGCCACAATCTTGCCTAGGGCATCATATTGGTTAGGGCCGGCTTTGTACATAAGCCAACAACCAAACAACAATTAAAATGCTTATTCAATGAACACCTCCTCTCCCACAGGTTTTCAGTAAATTATTCTTAGAAACAAGTGCTAAATAAGTGGTGATATGGCACAAGAGAAATGTAAACTTGTGTGGACATTTTGTATAACAAACCCTACCTTTATATAAAAAATGTCAGTGGTGCTGTGCACAAAAGCCCCTGCAGCCATTACAATGTCTGACCAGGCAGCTGCCAGTGCCATAGTTATGGTGTAATATTAGGTAGCAAACAATTAATTAGGCTTTAATGCTACTTTATTTACAGTAAAACCAGTGTGACTGGCTGCTGCTTCTAATTGATGGAAAGGTAAGGTAAAAAAACAAAAAAAAATATAAACTTTGTCTAAAAACATTTGGTAACATATACAAAATACAAAATTACAGTACACATAAGTGCAATAATCACACAGCCGGTGTATATCTTAAAAGCTTTAAATCCTAAAAAGGATAATATACTATAAAAAGTCCATTGTATTAATACAAATAGTGTTGTCATGATTTGTATCCCTATAACTGGGGATAATTTATAGGGGATCAGTGTGAATTACCGACGATCAGGATGCCGGCTGTCAGTAGACAGACAACGGCATCCTGGCCATCAGCAAACTGGCAGTGGGGCATGTGCAGAGAGTCCTCTTGCGGGCTCGCTACGCTCGCCACGCTGTGGGCTCGGTGGCTCACTACACTCATTACAGGTTCTATTCCCACTCTACGGGTTTCTTGGACACTCACGTGTGGGAATAGCCCCTGTGAGCTGGAAATTCCAGCTGGCGGCATTGACAGCAGTCGGGATTCCAGCATCGGTATCCTAAACGCCGGGATCCCGCTTGATGGCAAATTAACTGCATCCCATTTATAGACCCTATTAATGGAGTCGGTAATACTTCCAAAACAACCTCATATAGTATCCTACTAAACATCAGTTTCTGATAGAGCTCAGACCAACTGCCAGTAACGCAATGCAGGTGTTACTTAGTAATGGTGTTTTTTGGTTACTCCTTCAGATTTACATCCAACTTTTAATCATCATCAATATACAGAGACAGAGGTAAGATGGTAACATCCAGTAGGCATTTTTCAGAAATGCTTTGTAAAACCATATGATCACTTAATGGTTTACATACTAACCGGAAAGTGGTCGCAACGATCACCAATTAGGTTACATATGTGTTCTTATATACCTTGCATTTTTTTGGCAATACATTGTACAAGACACATGGCTTGAACTAAATGCCATGCTAGTTTCAGACATTTGCCCTTTAGCATCTTTTCACACTGCGTAGTGGGCCTGATTCTGATTTGGAAGTAAAGCAGAAAAAGCAAAGCAAGTAACTTTGTATCTGGAACAAACCAGATACATTTATATTTTTTCAGTGCACGGTAAATACTATCTGCTTTTGCATGTAGCCCACAAAATGTTAGATAGATTTATTGTTAAACTACAATTTAGATTTCAGTTTGGACATACCCCACCCAACTCTAAATATCTTCACATGTTACATCTGCCCCACGTACAGTGCAACATGGTTTTGCCCAGGTGCACAGTTACTTGCTTTTTTCCTTTACTTCCAAGACAGAATCAGGTTCAGTGTCTTTTCCCATCGCAGATGAAACCAAGCAAGTTTGTAACTTGAACAAGGTTTAGAATTTGTACTTTTCTTGCGATAATGGCAGTATAAATATGCATAATGTTGTGTGGCGGAATGCAATACCTGGCTCAGTCCATTGGCGGGCTGTACAGGGGGCAGAGTGCCATGTGCCCCCCGGGCCAGTACAATTATGCAGCATTGTGGCTGCTGCTGCTGCGCTTTGAGTGCATATACCTGACAGCTAGAAAGGCTCTCTGCCTGCCTCCCTGCTGTCAGTGGCAGACTGTGGCTGCAGCACACTGCTGTGTGTGTCTGCTTGGCAGGAGGTCAGTGAGGGGGTGGCGCTTAGCGGGCCATGAACAGGGATGGGGGGTCAGTAAGGTAGTAGTGGTGGGTAGAATGCATTTGGGCCCCAGCGACTATCGCAGAGGACAGCTGCTTTGCCTTGACCAGACAATCTGCCCTAGCAGCAGCATGTTCATTTCCCTCCTTCATGGGCAGTGATAGAACACCTCTTCCTCCCTTCTCATGACTGCAGCCATGCTGACTGGGCTCCACAGCTCCTCTAAGGGCCTCCATCAGGGATATGTGGTCATGGAAACAGCCAGAATTGGCCTAGAAAAGTAGGTTAAAAGTGCATGGCAATGTCATCATGACCTTAATGTCAGGCACTGGGGCTTACCCACGGAGTCAAGGTGCGGGTGCGTATAACTACACATATTACTAATAAACTAATGCCAAGTAACAAAGTAACTATATTTGGCAATTTAGCAATAATCCTTGCAGTATTCAGACCACTTGTAGAGTTTTTGAATTAATACACTTGAAATAGTGCTACCATATTATAACATTTTATATGCACAATATCTTCAAATCTAAGAAAAAGAGTATCTTATTATCTATGCTATCATCCTCTTTATATATTGTAGGCTGAATCAATGTTTCCAAGTAATCATTTCATAGGAAATGGAGTCTAGACACATAGGGGGTAATTCTGAGTTGATCGCAGCAGGATTTTTGTTAGCAGTTGGGCAAAACCATGTGCACTGCAGGGGAGGCAGATATAACATGTGCAGAGAGAGTTAGATTTGGGTATGGTGTGTTCAATCTGCAATATAAATTGCAGTGTAAAAATAAAGCAGCCAGTTTTTATCCTGCACAGAAACAAAATAACCCACCCAAATCTAACTCTCTCTGCACATGTTATATCTGCCCCCCCTGCAGGGCACATGGTTTTACCCAACTGCTAAAAAATGTCCTGCTGCAATCAACTTGGAATTACCCCCATAATACATATGGAATAGCCCCTGTGTTCCATAGAGTAAGGCTCCAGCACCCAAGCCCATTGGATTGGTGCAACTGGCCTCAACCAGTTTTATTGTGCAGAAAAATAAACATCAAAATAAATACCTTTGCCGTCTGGCGCTAACTATACACCAGATAGTCCTAACCTACTAAAAAAAATACAAGAAGTTTTTACCAGGAACAGCTCACTGGATTTCAAGAGCAGGTTTCTCTCACAGAGACTCCATAGTCTCTCCTTTTATCCAAGCAGCGAGAGAGCAATGATCAGGCTGACAGCTTTTTTAACACACTGCCTACTTTACACCTAAAAGCCCTAATTAGCCTTTTGTGAGGCTAACAGCTCAAAGTGTTATGCACACCAGTGCCTGCAGGAAAGTACTGGTGTCAGGACTGTTATGCACTCCAGTGCCTGCAGGAATGTACTGGTGTTTGAACTGTTATGCAAAACAAATGGACTCACAGACAGACTAGGGAATATGACATAACGTACACAGAAGGTGGTAGGGTAACAAAATACACACAACGTGAACAGAGAAGCCCAGAGGCTAAGGAACTGGGTATCTCCCTTGTATTAGAACTGCTCAGATGTGAAAAGCAAGATGTTGTGTTTTAATACATAGAAAACCCGAAATGCTGTTGCTAAGGGCAACAGCAAAACCCTAAAGGGTTACCAACGGGTGTGGCAGTAAACTCCTTGGTCAGAGATGGAATGATAGACACAAGGAGATTCTCCACAATCCTAATTCTCACTTGCAGTGCACAGGTTCGGTTTACTGCCACTAAACTGACCCCTGATACCTAGCACAGTGAGACAGGATTAGACAGGCAAGTCTTAGAATACAGCCGCAAACTTGCTAAGTTCACAGAGTAGTAACAGAACCCCAGCAAGCTAAACGACTGACTCCAGTCTTACTGCTAGGTCTGGATTGGCAGAGTGTAATACCAAATCCCCAGGCCTATTTGCAGTAAGCAACAAACAAATACAAAGCTACACAGTACTGGCTAACTTTCAGAAACTGACTAACCAACAAAGATTCAGCAGCATCTGCTTACCCTGAAAAGAGGCCTTATAAAGCAGGTGCTGTCCACGCCCCACTCAGACCTCACAGACTGTGAGCACAAAAACCAGCACCGGATCCCCTGCCATGCACAGAGCCTATAACCACTGCACAGCAAAAGACCCGAACCGGAGTATCAGCTGCGCTCAGGTTACTCCGCTAGCACTTGTCTCCCGGTTGCCATGACGACGTGGCAGCACAGGGCAGGAGACCCTAACAGTACCCCCCCTCTGACGAGGGGTCAAAGAACCCCTACCACCGGGTTTATCGGGGAACTGCGAGAAGAAAGAGCGTATCAGTCTGGGGGCATGAAGATCACAACTGCGCACCCACGACCACTCCTCCGGGCCATACCCCTTCCAGTGCACCAAAAATGACAGCCGACCCCGAACCACCTTGGAGTCAAGAATCCTTTCAACAACAAACTCCCTCTGGCCACGTATCAGAAGAGGGGAAGGTCTTCCACTGGAAGAAGGATTACTAATCGCCCGTTTTAAAAGGGAACAATGAAATGTTTTATTGATACCCAAAGAACGGGGCAGATCTAACTGAAATGCCACCGGATTGATAACCCTGGTGATCTTATAAGGGCCGATGAACCGGGGGCCTAACTTATGAGATGGCTGTCTCAACTTCAAATTCTTGGTAGACAACCAGACGAAGTCTCCTAATTTGAAGCTGCAGGGTCTTTTCCGCTTATCAAAAACCCTTTTGGTCACTAATGACACAGACACAAGGGCTTTCTTCACTTTCCGCCAAATACCTCTAAGGACCGAAACCACAGAGGAACCACCAGGCGTGGAGTCCAGGGGGTCAAAAGAATTGGCCTTAGGATGATGCCCATACACACAAAGGAAGGGAGAGATCCCTGTAGCAGAGTGAGCCGCGTTGTTATAGGCAAACTCCGCCATGGACAGATGAGCAACCCAGTCAGTCTGACACTTGGAGACATAACACCTGAGGAACTGCTCCAAGGACTGGTTCACCCTTTCAGTCTGCCCATTAGACTGCGGATGGTAGCCCGACGACAAGCTGACAGAAATCTGGAGATCGGAACAAAATGCCCTCCAGAATTTGGCCACAAACTGGGATCCGCGGTCAGAGACCACATCAAGTGGCAACCCGTGGAGACGCACAACATGCAGCATAAATAATTCAGACAGGCGTCTGGCCGATGGCAGCCCAACCAGTGGAACGAAGTGCGCCATCTTCGAAAACCTGTCAACGACAACCCAGATGGCTGTCATCCCCGAGGATTTGGGCAAGTCCACCACAAAATCCATTGAAATGTGGGTCCATGGCTTAGATGGGATAGAGAGTGGATGTAGTCGGCCAACAGGAACCCCTCTAGGAGTCTTATTTCGGGCACAGATGTCACATGCCCGAACCCACTGATCCACATCCTTAGCCACCGAGGGCCACCACACCGCCCTAGATAGCAACTCCCGAGTTCTGGCAATACCCGGGTGACCTGCAGACTTCTTGGCATGGAATTCCAGGAACACTCGCTGTCTTAACCTAGGAGGCACAAACAAAAGACCTACCGGAAGGTCTGGAGGAGCCTGCTCCTGTGCTCTAAGGACTAATGATAAGAGGTCCTGGGTAATGCCCACTTTAATACATGATGGGGAAACAATGGGCAACGGCTCCTCGGTGGTCTCCTGGATTGGAGCAAAACTCCGCGAGAGCGCATCAGCCTTGATGTTTTTTGACCCAGGGCGATATGTTATCAAAAAATTAAAGCGAGCAAAAAACAAAGCCCATCGTGCCTGCCTGGCATTGAGACGCTTCGCTGACTCTAAATATGCCAGATTCTTATGGTCAGTGAGAATTGAGACCACAAACTTAGCCCCCTCAAGCCAGTGTCTCCACTCCTCGAGTGCATCCTTAATAGCCAACAATTCCCGGTTACCCACGTCATAATTCATCTCGGCAGGCAAAAATTTACGGGAAAAGTAAGCACAGGGATGAAGGCGATTATCTGACACTCCCATCTGAGAAAGCACTGCCCCAATACCCATCTCAGAGGCATCCACCTCCACCACAAAAGGACGCTCTGGATCTGGGTGTCGCTGCACCTTGGCCGAAACAAATGCCCTTTTGAGACGGGCAAAAGCCGCTTTAGCCTCACAAGACCAGTGAGCAACATCCGCCCCTTTCTTAGTGAGTGCCACCAAGGGCGCCACTATAGACAAAAATCCAGCGATAAATCGTCTATAAAAATTCGCAAAGCCCAGGAAACGCTGAAGCGCCTTCAAACTAGTGGGCTGCACCAAATCCAGGACTGCCTGTACCTTGGAACCCTCCATTTGGAAACCTTCTGGGGAGATAATATATCCTAGAAATGTGATTTGCTGAACTTCAAATTCGCACTTCTCCAGCTTCGCCCCAAGCCGGTGGTCTCTGAGTTTCTGGAGGACTAAGCGTACATGCTTCCGATGTTCCTCCAGGGAATGGGAGAAGATTAGGATGTCATCTAAGTATACAACTAAGAATCTATCCAAATATTCCCTGAGCACATCATTCATGAAATCCTGGAAGACTGCCGGGGCATTACAGAGCCCAAAAGGCATCACCAAATATTCATAATGCCCCGAGTGGGTATTAAAGGCAGTCTTCCATTCATCCCCCTCTCTTATTCGGATTAGATTGTACGCACCGCGTAGGTCAATCTTAGAAAAAATTGTGGCAGTACGAAGCTGGTCAAACAAGACCGAAATGAGAGGCAGTGGGTATGAGTTTTTAATCGTGATACGGTTCAATTCCCTGAAGTCGATGCAGGGTCGCAACGAACCGTCCTTTTTACCCACGAAGAAGAACCCCGACCCAACTGGAGACTGTGAAGGTCTGATAAATCCCTTAGCCAAGTTCTCCTGAATGTACTCTGCCATAGCCTGAGTCTCAGGACGTGACAGGGAGTACAACCTGCTCTTGGGAAGCTTAGCATTTGGCAACAAATCAATGGCACAGTCATAGGAGCGATGGGGAGGTAGTACCTCTGCAACTTTTTTGGAGAACAGGTCCGCAAAATCTGCATAACACCCTGGCAATCCTGGCAAACTTAGCTGCGAGAACCTGACTGGAAGGCTCAAGCAACTCCTGAAACAATCAGTACTCCAACTAAGAATCTCCCCAGAGACCCAGTCAAATTGAGGATTGTGGGCCCTTAACCAGGGTAACCCCAACACCAATGGGGCAAAAGTACAGACAGTCACATAAAAGGACAATTTTTCAGAGTGTGTGGCTCCAATAAACAAAGAAATCTGGCTAGTGCAATAGGTAATTTTACCTTGGGATAATGGTTCCCCGTTTAACCCACAAATCTCAATTTCCGATGCCAAGGGTACTAAGGGAACAGAGTGTTTCAGGGCGAATTGGCGGTCCATAAAAACCCCGTCGGCCCCACTGTCCACAAAGGCCTCAGTCTTGACAGTTTGACCGAGGATCTTCAAGGTCACCGGAATGATAAAAGTCTTCTTGGGAAATTCTGACTTCTGGCCTGACAGGATATTTCCCATCACCCTCAGGCCCTGAAGTTTTCCGGCTTTTCTGGGCATGATACTACCACATGACCTTTATTCCCACAGTACAAACACAACCCCTGCTGTCTCCTCCGCATCTTCTCACGCGAGGAGAGGCGGGTAGCCCCAATCTGCATAGGCTCCTCGGAAAATTCCTCAGAGTCTGAGGTTCCCTTGGGAAGGAAGGAAATCTCAGTCTCCCTTTCAAGCCTACGCTCTCTCAGCCGTCTATCCACCCGGATGGATAACTGCATGAGCTGATCCAAGCTATCAGGCAAGGGATGTTGTACCAGTTGGTCCTTTATCTGGTTAGAAAGACCTCTTCGGTACTGGTGTCTCAGGGCTGGGTCATTCCACTGGGTATCATGGGCCAACCTCCGAAACTCCGTACAGTAAACCTCAACTGGCCTTCGCCCTTGCTTAAGGATCGAAATCTGAGCCTCGGCTGAGGCCGTCTTGTCAGGGTCATCATACAACATGCCCAGTGCCGTAAAAAAAGCATCAACACTTTTAAGCGACGGACAGTCAGGCTGCAACCCATATGCCCAGACCTGTGGGTCTCCTTGTAGCAAGGAAATCACTATGCCCACCCGCTGAATCTCCGACCCAGAAGACTGAGGCCTAAGCCGGAAGTATAGCTTGCAGCTCTCCTTGAAACAAAAGAACTGCGAGCGATCTCCAGAAAAACGATCCGGGAGATTTACTTTCGGCTCCTTAACCCCTGCAGATGCTGCTGCTGCGGGAGCTCCGCCAGCAGCCTGGGAGGTGTGCATTTTAATGGACAAATCATTACATTTTTGAGTCAGGACCTGCACCTGATCAACCACCTGTTGCAACGTATTTTGAGGGGTATGCTCCATATTCCCACAAAATTTCAACAGGAGTATTGGGCTGCTGAATATGTTATGCACACCAGTGCCTGCAGGAAAGTACTGGTGTCAGGACTGTTATGCACTCCAGTGCCTGCAGGAATGTACTGGTGTTTGAACTGTTATGCAAAACAAATGGACTCACAGACAGACTAGGGAATATGACATAACGTACACAGAAGGTGGTAGGGTAACAAAATACACACAACGTGAACAGAGAAGCCCAGAGGCTAAGGAACTGGGTATCTCCCTTGTATTAGAACTGCTCAGATGTGAAAAGCAAGATGTTGTGTTTTAATACATAGAAAACCCGAAATGCTGTTGCTAAGGGCAACAGCAAAACCCTAAAGGGTTACCAACGGGTGTGGCAGTAAACTCCTTGGTCAGAGATGGAATGATAGACACAAGGAGATTCTCCACAATCCTAATTCTCACTTGCAGTGCACAGGTTCGGTTTACTGCCACTAAACTGACCCCTGATACCTAGCACAGTGAGACAGGATTAGACAGGCAAGTCTTAGAATACAGCCGCAAACTTGCTAAGTTCACAGAGTAGTAACAGAACCCCAGCAAGCTAAACGACTGACTCCAGTCTTACTGCTAGGTCTGGATTGGCAGAGTGTAATACCAAATCCCCAGGCCTATTTGCAGTAAGCAACAAACAAATACAAAGCTACACAGTACTGGCTAACTTTCAGAAACTGACTAACCAACAAAGATTCAGCAGCATCTGCTTACCCTGAAAAGAGGCCTTATAAAGCAGGTGCTGTCCACGCCCCACTCAGACCTCACAGACTGTGAGCACAAAAACCAGCACCGGATCCCCTGCCATGCACAGAGCCTATAACCACTGCACAGCAAAAGACCCGAACCGGAGTATCAGCTGCGCTCAGGTTACTCCGCTAGCACTTGTCTCCCGGTTGCCATGACGACGTGGCAGCACAGGGCAGGAGACCCTAACACAAAGGCCTGAACTGAGCCTAAAATCGATCTTGAACCCACCCTCTCTTCTCACATCCAACCCCAGGACCCTAATCCGGATCTTACCAAAAGCTTTCAGCAGAACCAACACAATATTCCTGGGGTTTTAAAACACATAGGAAATAATCCTGGGGAAAATATTCCTGTCTTCCACAACAATTCCAGTGATCTTGTAACAATATATTTGCAAAGATATGGTTAATCCACCAGGACAACTTCACGCCGTCTCTGATTCTGGTGGTCCCTAACAATGCATGATAACAGTAACCACTCTGGGCCATATTATTGTCTACTGGAAGGCCAAAGGATAATAGCACATACAAAATTTATCTAAATTGTGAGCCGGCTTACAAGGAGTCACTCCCAAATGACACTACAAGAACTAGAATGCTTTCCAAATGCTGGACCCATTTGTGCCTCTCAAAACTGCAGTATAAAATGGAAGATTCTCAATCAAGGATCCGGTATAAAATACCGGCAGACGGAATGTCGGCTGACAGTATGCGACAGCGGCATCCCGTCTGCTGGTATCCTGGCAGCCAGGCAAAGAGTCCCCTCATAGGCTTGCTGCACTTGCCATGCTTTGGGCCCAGAGGTGAGCTTTGCTCGCCACAGGTTCTATTCCCACTCGGTTGATGGCATGGACCCACAAACTGAGTGGGAATTAGGGGCGGGTGTCGGGATTCCACCTGCCGGTATAATGTCAGCTGTCAGGATTCCAGCATCGGTATCCTGAACGCCAGAGTTCCCGACAGCCAGCATTTTTAGCTGAATCCTTCAATCAAATTAGTAATACCCCTCAGGTGCTTGGGACAGGTTATTCTCAATAAGAAAAATACAGAATTGTTTACTGTGATACTGATACCTGGGATGTAGTTGGGATCCCAGCACTCGGGATCCTGACAGTTAGAATGCCGGTGCTGGAATCCCGACGCCAAACAGAATACTGGCGCCGGCATCCCAACATGCGGGATCCTGAACATAAGTATCCCGGGGAGGTTATTGTTTGGATGCAGGGGGAGGGATAGGATAAGGCTGCAGGGCGGAGGGGGGTTGGAAGGTTTGGTGTAGGCTGTACCACTGTCAGCATCACAACTGCCAGGATCCTGTACCCAATGCTGATATATTCAGGATCCCAGCAGTTGGAATACCGATATGGGTTAAAATGCTGGTGCGGGGGTGCAGAATGCCGCAATTTTTGTCAAGGTCTGCCGGGGGCTTCCTACTTGTAAGGTGAACGTGGGGGGAAGAGGATGTTAGGGTTATGCTGTGGGAATGTAGGGTTAGCGTTAGGCTGCTGGGGATGGAGGGTTAGGTTTAGGATACAGGGAGGGGGGATTAGGGCAAGGGACCATCGGGGAGAGTTATGGTTAGGCTGCTGTGGGCAGAGTTTGGGTCAGGCTGCAGGAAAGGAGGGTTAGGGTAAGGGAGGTTAGGGTTGGTTTACTTATTAAATAGGTGTGGGGATCATGAGTGTCAGGATGCCACTCTCAGTATTCTGACTACTGGCATCCCAAGCACTGGGATCCCGATACCATCCTATACTGATACCTATATGCTGATGTATACTTAGAAAACCAATTAGACATATAATAAATATCCTGATCTAGAACAGATCGATTTTTATCTGTGCATATTTTTGTATATTATTATTATTATTATTATTATTATTATTATTATTATGTTAACTATTATTATTATTATTATTATTATTATTATTATTATTATCATCATTATTATTATTATTATTATTATTATTATTATTATTATCCTTTATTTGTATGATGCCACTAGGGTTCCGCATCACCTAGGAAAGTACATAAACCAATTAGCAGAACAAGAAAACAATGACAATTACAAATCAATGCAGGACAAATATATGGTATCAGGGGTGGATGAGATGGAAAACCAGCCCGGGAAATTTATGGAAGCAGCCCTAATGAGGGTGGGGTCTGTTGGGATGGGGTCTGTCAAGGGAGTGGGATAGTTTTGGTGTAAACAAACATCCAATTCTTGAAACACTTCTATATCTATAGTCTCAAATGACCTCAAAATCTAATAATTACATTTCCTCCTCAGGATGAATAATATCATTTGCAGCACAGGCAATCATGTGAAGCAAGCAACTTATTTGTATAATCTATAGTGATATTATAAAAAATATCCCTTATTTGGTTAATAATTGTTAAAGTTACCCTGTGTGATAAAGATACAGGTTGAGTATCCCTTATCCAAAATGCTTGGGACCAGAGGTATTTTGGATATCGGATTTTTCCGTATTTTGGAATAATTGCATACCATAATGAGATATCATGGTGAAGGGACCTAAATCTAAGCACAGAATGGCTTTATGTGTCATATACACCTTATACACACAGCCTGAAGGTCATTTTACCCAATACTTTTTATAACTTTGTGCATTAAACAAAGTGTGTGTACATTCACACAATTCATTTATGTTTCTTATACACCTTATACACACAGCCTGAAGGTCATTTAATACAATATTTTTAATAACTTTGTGTATTAAACAAAGTTAGTGTACATTGAGCCATCAAAAAACAAAGGTTTCACTATTTCACTCTCACTCAAAAAAGTCCGTATTTCGGAATATTCCGTATTTCGGAATATTTGGATATGGGATACTCAACCTATGTAAACTTCCACCAGCTATTATTGCCTAAAAGGTGTCCAAGTTTGGGAAAATTAAATCTTGTCTTCTCAATGCAAAGTTGTTTAGTTAACTTAATATATATATATATATATATATATATATATATATATATATATACAGACACTCACTTTTACAAAAGAAAAGAAAAAAGACCAGCACTCACGTTTTGATGATGAAAAGAAAAAAAGGGGTTTATTCCTTACAGAAAAAACATCTGGACATGATCCTGAGGATTCTCATTCTCATTCAAATAATAATGAATAATGTCCCATACGATTGTTATCAAAACCTATTATCAATTAGTATGGGATAGGGTAGAACCTAATTCAGTCACACCCTATTCTACAATGATTGTCCCGCGCCTGCTTCCGGTTATTATTTGAATGAGAATGAGAATCCTCATTATGATACATTTTGATCAGTTGTTGTGTTCAACATGGTCCCTTATAAACACTCTAAATGTACTGTATGCATATGTGCTGTTGGAATATATCCTGTATAAAATTCAACATTATAAAAGATTGGACTTAATTATACATACCATACGTGAAAGCCTGAGTTTTATAACCAAATGTTGTTAAAAATAGTTATTTCCAACGGATTTTTTTGCATTTTCAATCCATAGGTCATTGTCACAGCAATTTTACTCTGTTTATTTATTGGTGAACTATATGTGATAAACACGAATATTGTAATGTAAGTAATTCCGTCTAATTACCCTTGATACAATTGGGTCTATTTACTGTAACAATCATAACAAATAATCCCTGTCTTTGATCATGTTATAAAATGTAATATCTAAATGAACTTAACAGTTGCCAATTAGTTGTTGATTGTAGCCAATAGTAGAGAGATACTTGTAACCATTCCTTTATCAATCGATCTTGTTTTTTCCTCCTTCTCTTGTTATTTTATCCTTCTCTGATTTGTTTCTACCTTCTCGATCTTCTGTGAATATATGTATATGGTCACTTTTATTAACATCATTTTCAGATCATCTACCTTTAAAAATACTGTTCATGCCCACGGCAAAGGCTGGATGGGTTTTTAATTTACATATATTGATCTTTTTGGTATGCAAGTAGATAATTATAATGTAGTAACAATATGCTAAATGAACATACCAATAATGTATTCCTTTTTTTATATAAACCACTCAGATCACGACCCCTGAAGAAGTCCTATATGGATGAAACACGTTGGGTTTTTATGTGTTTGAGAATTTGAGTATACATCTGAACTCTCTGGTGGAAGAATTGATATTCTATTCATGTGTAGATATCATCAAACTAATATCGTCAGATGATTACCAATCTATATTGTTCACTTATTGTATAAGATTATTTATCTGTTTTATTGATGTTATGTATTATTGCAGTATTTACTGTCAAATTTTAAGAATAAACACATCTATATGTGAAATCTGAGGTGGTTTAGCTCCCATGAGAATTCTTTTTTCCTATTCCTAATTTTGTGCCTTGTCTGACAGGAGGCATTTCTTAGTGGTACGAGCTATAACATTCACTAGCGCAAAAAAAGGGTTCTTTATTTTTTGTATATATATATATATATATATATATATATATAATAAAGGTAATCCACCGTTACAACATCAATACTTCTAAGCAGTGTTTATAGATACATTCCAATGCTGTTCCAATTGTGTTGTTCTGTATCCACAAATACTGAGTATAACATACATTGTAACTATTTGCCGTCATACACACAAGACTCCTGTGCCTGTGCTAAATCAGTGTAGCTGAATAGTCCTTATCATGTACCTAAGATATGAAATAGTTTCAATTATCCACCAGAGATACAGTATATTATTAGCCAGAAATATTAGTGTTATATCAGTTATAATTATAATTGATAATGTCTTAAAGGCTCTATATACTTAGATTGTAATAAATCTGGGCATTTTTTTCACAGTGTGTCCCATAAATGTCAACGTTATTTCTCCAGTAAGCATTTTGAAAAGAGTCACATTAATAGTATGCTTACACAAAATAACCTTATACAGTACCTCAGATGGAATATGGGGTCTCTCACAATACTTCCATCATTAGACCCTATGAAGGGTATCCAATTATCCCCGATCTGTTTTCAGCAGGTTGGTCATTATCGCAGTATCCTATTACAGGCCGTTTTCATCGGACGAAAATGGACCCATGATCGCATTAAAACACATGGGATCAGGGATAAGTCCCTGATTCCATGTGTTATCACAACTCCAGCAGCCCGCTTATTGCGTAATATGTGCCGACATTGGGGGAAAGAGCCTGCTGCATTGGGGCTAATAGGATAGCCCCCGGCGATACAATTATCCACGGGCAATATGGCTATTAGTTAAGGGGGGTACTCACGGAGCGATATTCTAAGCAATCTGACTAGATTGCTTAGAATTTGAGCATTATCGCTCTGTGTGTACCACCTACAGCGATAGCGATGCGCAGCCCCGCGCATCGCTATCGCTGGTGCTAGATTGGCCTGCCGTGCAGGACAATCTAGCGGGTCGCTAGATTGGGCGAAATGAGCGGGTGAAATGAGCGGGTGAAATGAGCAGCCCCCCCCCCCGTCTCCACCCGCACGCTCAGCACAGATCACGCTGTGCTGAGCGGCGGGAGAGATGTGTGCTGAGCAGTTAACTCTAAGTGCAATACCTCCAATTGATACCTTTAAATGGTTATAACTCAATAGTATAGTTAGTTGTATGAGGTGGTGATGTAGGTTCAGTATAGTACTGGTTACTTTAATTATCTGCAGATAATATATTTCTAATAATCACATGCAATGGGTCTCAAACAAACGACTGCACCCCTGTAAGTTACTAGGGGGGTAATTCAGACTGGATCGCTGCAGCGACAGCAATCGGTGTCTGAATTTCTTTGTGGAGTGTGCGCACGCAGGCGTGTCTGGACCATTGCGGGGGCGGGCTGTGGCTGATGTGTGACATCAAACGCAGCCACTACGACCCGGGAAGCGGCGGGTAGCTCCCTGCCAACGTGCAGGAGCTGCACAAGCAGGGAGCTACTCGCTGGGTGCAAAAGCATCACCGACGTGCGATGATTTTGCACCCGTGTGGGGGGGAGGGCAGAGCCAGACATGCGGGGAGGACTTGCCCTGTGCTGGGTGCCCCCAGCATGTCTGAGAAACTGATCGTAGATGTGCTAAATCTGAATTAGGCCATAGGTCTTATGAATCCATTCATTAGCAGAATCCATGTGTGTGTGACTAGAGGTCAGTGTTTTACTATCAAGAATATATAGGTGGCAGAGTAGCAGACATCAAGAATATATAGGTGGTAGAGTAGCAGACAATGTGGTTATAATAGCTATACATCAATATACAGTATTTGATGTAATTAACAGCCACACTTATTATATTATGAGATCTTTCATTACACACTTCATATGTTTCTTAAAGAGCTTCAGCACTTATATCACCAGACACTAGAGAAAGCTCCCAATAATTTCAGCTCAGTAAAATGAATGTATAAGGTAGAGATGAGCGCCTGAAATTTTTCGGGTTTTGTGTTTTGGTTTTGGGTTCGGTTCCGCGGCCGTGTTTTGGGTTCGAACGCGTTTTGGCAAAACCTCACCGAATTTTTTTTGTCGGATTCGGGTGTGTTTTGGATTCGGGTGTTTTTTTTCAAAAAACACTAAAAAACAGCTTAAATCATAGAATTTGGGGGTCATTTTGATCCCAAAGTATTATTAACCTCAAAAACCATAATTTCCACTCATTTTCAGTCTATTCTGAATACCTCACACCTCACAATATTATTTTTAGTCCTAAAATTTGCACCGAGGTCGCTGTGTGAGTAAGATAAGCGACCCTAGTGGCCGACACAAACACCGGGCCCATCTAGGAGTGGCACTGCAGTGTCACGCAGGATGTCCCTTCCAAAAAACCCTCCCCAAACAGCACATGACGCAAAGAAAAAAAGAGGCGCAATGAGGTAGCTGTGTGAGTAAGATTAGCGACCCTAGTGGCCGACACAAACACCGGGCCCATCTAGGAGTGGCACTGCAGTGTCACGCAGGATGTCCCTTCCAAAAAACCCTCCCCAAACAGCACATGACGCAAAGAAAAAAAGAGGCGCAATGAGGTAGCTGACTGTGTGAGTAAGATTAGCGACCCTAGTGGCCGACACAAACACCGGGCCCATCTAGGAGTGGCACTGCAGTGTCACGCAGGATGTCCCTTCCAAAAAACCCTCCCCAATCAGCACATGATGCAAAGAAAAAGAAAAGAAAAAAGAGGTGCAAGATGGAATTGTCCTTGGGCCCTCCCAGTCCCACCCACCCTTATGTTGTATAAACAAAACAGGACATGCACACTTTAACCAACCCATCATTTCAGTGACAGGGTCTGCCACACGACTGTGACTGATATGACGGGTTGGTTTGGACCCCCCAAAAAAGAAGCAATTAATCTCTCCTTGCACAAACTGGCTCTACAGAGGCAAGATGTCCACCTCATCTTCACCCTCCGATATATCACCGTGTACATCCCCCTCCTCACAGATTATCAATTCGTCCCCACTGGAATCCACCATCTCAGCTCCCTGTGTACTTTGTGGAGGCAATTGCTGCTGGTCAATGTCTCCGCGGAGGAATTGATTATAATTCATTTTAATGAACATCATCTTCTCCACATTTTCTGGATGTAACCTCGTACGCCGATTGCTGACAAGGTGAGCGGCGGCACTAAACACTCTTTCGGAGTACACACTTGTGGGAGGGCAACTTAGGTAGAATAAAGCCAGTTTGTGCAAGGGCCTCCAAATTGCCTCTTTTTCCTGCCAGTATAAGTACGGACTGTGTGACGTGCCTACTAGGATGCGGTCACTCATATAATCCTCCACCATTCTATCAATGTTGAGAGAATCATATGCAGTGACAGTAGACGACATGTCCGTAATCGTTGTCAGGTCCTTCAGTCCGGACCAGATGTCAGCATCAGCAGTCGCTCCAGACTGCCCTGCATCACCGCCAGCGGGTGGGCTCGGAATTCTGAGCCTTTTCCTCGCACCCCCAGTTGCGGGAGAATGTGAAGGAGGAGATGTTGACAGGTCGCGTTCCGCTTGACTTGACAATTTTGTCACCAGCAGGTCTTTCAACCCCAGCAGACCTGTGTCTGCCGGAAAGAGAGATCCAAGGTAGGCTTTAAATCTAGGATCGAGCACGGTGGCCAAAATGTAGTGCTCTGATTTCAACAGATTGACCACCCGTGAATCCTTGTTAAGCGAATTAAGGGCTGCATCCACAAGTCCCACATGCCTAGCGGAATCGCTCCCTTTTAGCTCCTTCTTCAATGCCTCCAGCTTCTTCTGCAAAAGCCTGATGAGGGGAATGACCTGACTCAGGCTGGCAGTGTCTGAACTGACTTCACGTGTGGCAAGTTCAAAGGGCATCAGAACCTTGCACAACGTTGAAATCATTCTCCACTGCACTTGAGACAGGTGCATTCCACCTACTATATCGTGCTCAATTGTATAGGCTTGAATGGCCTTTTGCTGCTCCTCCAACCACTGAAGCATATAGAGGGTTGAATTCCACCTCGTTACCACTTCTTGCTTCAGATGATGGCAGGGCAGGTTCAGTAGTTTTTGGTGGTGCTCCAGTCTTCTGTACGTGGTGCCTGTACGCCGAAAGTGTCCCGCAATTTTTCTGGCCACCGACAGCATCTCTTGCACGCCCCTGTCGTTTTTTAAAAAATTCTGCACCACCAAATTCAAGGTATGTGCAAAACATGGGACGTGCTGGAATTTGCCCATATTTAATGCACACACAATATTGCTGGCGTTGTCCGATGCCACAAATCCACAGGAGAGTCCAATTGGGGTAAGCCATTCCGCGATGATCTTCCTCAGTTGCCGTAAGAGGTTTTCAGCTGTGTGCGTATTCTGGAAAGCGGTGATACAAAGCGTAGCCTGCCTAGGAAAGAGTTGGCGTTTGCGAGATGCTGCTACTGGTGCCGCCGCTGCTGTTCTTGCGGCGGGAGTCCATACATCGACCCAGTGGGCTGTCACAGTCATATAGTCCTGACCCTGCCCTGCTCCACTTGTCCACATGTCCGTGGTTAAGTGGACATTGGGTACAACTGCATTTTTTAGGACACTGGTGAGTCTTTTTCTGACGTCCGTGTACATTCTCGGTATCGCCTGCCTAGAGAAGTGGAACCTAGATGGTATTTGGTAACGGGGGCACACTGCCTCAATAAATTGTCTAGTTCCCTGTGAACTAACGGCGGATACCGGACGCACGTCTAACACCAACATAGTTGTCAAGGACTCAGTTATCCGCTTTGCAGTAGGATGACTGCTGTGATATTTCATCTTCCTCGCAAAGGACTGTTGAACAGTCAATTGCTTACTGGAAGTAGTACAAGTGGGCTTACGACTTCCCCTCTGGGATGACCATCGACTCCCAGTGGCAACAACAGCAGCGCCAGCAGCAGTAGGCGTTACACGCAAGGATGCATCGGAGGAATCCCAGGCAGGAGAGGACTCGTCAGAATTGCCAGTGACATGGCCTGCAGGACTATTGGCATTCCTGGGGAAGGAGGAAATTGACACTGAGGGAGTTGGTGGGGTGGTTTGCGTGAGCTTGGTTACAAGAGGAAGGGATTTACTGGTCAGTGGACTGCTTCCGCTGTAACCCAAAGTTTTTGAACTTGTCACTGACTTATTATGAATGCGCTGCAGGTGACGTATAAGGGAGGATGTTCCGAGGTGGTTAACGTCCTTACCCCTACTTATTACAGCTTGACAAAGGGAACACACGGCTTGACACCTGTTGTCCGCATTTCTGGTGAAATACCTCCACACCGAAGAGCTGATTTTTTTGGTATTTTCACCTGGCATGTCAACGGCCATATTCCTCCCACGGACAACAGGTGTCTCCCCGGGTGCCTGACTTAAACAAACCACCTCACCATCAGAATCCTCCTGGTCAATTTCCTCCCCAGCGCCAGCAACACCCATATCCTCCTCATCCTGGTGTACTTCAACACTGACATCTTCAATCTGACTATCAGGAACTGGACTGCGGGTGCTCCTTCCAGCACTTGCAGGGGGCGTGCAAATGGTGGAAGGCGCATGCTCTTCACGTCCAGTGTTGGGAAGGTCAGGCATCGCAACCGACACAATTGGACTCTCCTTGTGGATTTGGGATTTCGAAGAATGCACAGTTCTTTGCTGTGCTGCTTTTGCCAGCTTGAGTCTTTTCATTTTTCTAGCGAGAGGCTGAGTGCTTCCATCCTCATGTGAAGCTGAACCACTAGCCATGAACATAGGCCAGGGCCTCAGCCGTTCCTTGCCACTCCGTGTGGTAAATGGCATATTGGCAAGTTTACGCTTCTCCTCCGACAATTTTATTTTAGGTTTTGGAGTCCTTTTTTTACTGATATTTGGTGTTTTGGATTTGACATGCTCTGTACTATGACATTGGGCATCGGCCTTGGCAGACGACGTTGCTGGCATTTCATCGTCTCGGCCATGACTAGTGGCAGCAGCTTCAGCACGAGGTGGAAGTGGATCTTGATCTTTCCCTAATTTTGGAACCTCAACATTTTTGTTCTCCATATTTTAATAGGCACAACTAAAAGGCACCTCAGGTAAACAATGGAGATGGATGGATTGGATACTAGTATACAATTATGGACGGGCTGCCGAGTGCCGACACAGAGGTAGCCACAGCCGTGAACTACCGCACTGTACTGTGTCTGCTGCTAATATATAGACTGGTTGATAAAGAGATAGTATACTCGTAACTAGTATGTATGTATAAAGAAAGAAAAAAAAACCACGGTTAGGTGGTATATACAATTATGGACGGGCTGCCGAGTGCCGACACAGAGGTAGCCACAGCCGTGAACTACCGCACTGTACTGTGTCTGCTGCTAATATATAGACTGGTTGATAAAGAGATAGTATACTCGTAACTAGTATGTATGTATAAAGAAAGAAAAAAAAACCACGGTTAGGTGGTATATACAATTATGGACGGGCTGCCGAGTGCCGACACAGAGGTAGCCACAGCCGTGAACTACCGCACTGTACTGTGTCTGCTGCTAATATAGACTGGTTGATAAAGAGATAGTATACTCGTAACTAGTATGTATGTATAAAGAAAGAAAAAAAAACCACGGTTAGGTGGTATATACAATTATGGACGGGCTGCCGAGTGCCGACACAGAGGTAGCCACAGCCGTGAACTACCACACTGTACTGTGTCTGCTGCTAATATATAGACTGGTTGATAAAGAGATAGTATACTCGTAACTAGTATGTATGTATAAAGAAA
Organism: Pseudophryne corroboree; assembly: GCF_028390025.1. Lineage (NCBI taxonomy): Eukaryota > Metazoa > Chordata > Amphibia > Anura > Myobatrachidae > Pseudophryne > Pseudophryne corroboree. The sequence goes on from NC_086448.1 coordinate 661,355,942, forward strand.
GAAAAAAAAACCACGGTTAGGTGGTATATACAATTATGGACGGGCTGCCGAGTGCCGACACAGAGGTAGCCACAGCCGTGAACTACCGCACTGTACTGTGTCTGCTACTAATATATAGACTGGTTGATAAAGAGATAGTATACTCGTAACTAGTATGTATGTATAAAGAAAGAAAAAAAAACCACGGTTAGGTGGTATATACAATTATGGACGGGCTGCCGAGTGCCGACACAGAGGTAGCCACAGCCGTGAACTACCGCACTGTACTGTGTCTGCTGCTAATATAGACTGGTTGATAAAGAGATAGTATACTCGTAACTAGTATGTATGTATAAAGAAAGAAAAAAAAACCACGGTTAGGTGGTATATACAATTATGGACGGGCTGCCGAGTGCCGACACAGAGGTAGCCACAGCCGTGAACTACCGCACTGTACTGTGTCTGCTGCTAATATATAGACTGGTTGATAAAGAGATAGTATACTCGTAACTAGTATGTATGTATAAAGAAAGAAAAAAAAACCACGGTTAGGTGGTATATACAATTATGGACGGGCTGCCGAGTGCCGACACAGAGGTAGCCACAGCCGTGAACTACCGCACTGTACTGTGTCTGCTGCTAATATATAGACTGGTTGATAAAGAGATAGTATACTCGTAACTAGTATGTATGTATAAAGAAAGAAAAAAAAACCACGGTTAGGTGGTATATACAATTATGGACGGGCTGCCGAGTGCCGACACAGAGGTAGCCACAGCCGTGAACTACCGCACTGTACTGTGTCTGCTGCTAATATAGACTGGTTGATAAAGAGATAGTATACTACTAATATTATATATACTGGTGGTCAGGTCACTGGTCACTAGTCACACTGGCAGTGGCACTCCTGCAGCAAAAGTGTGCACTGTTTAATTTTAATATAATATTATGTACTCCTGGCTCCTGCTATAACCTATAACTGGCACTGCAGTAGTGCTCCCCAGTCTCCCCCACAATTATAAGCTGTGTGAGCTGAGCAGTCAGACAGATATATAATATATATAGATGATGCAGCACACTGGCCTGAGCCTGAGCAGTGCACACAGATATGGTATGTGACTGACTGAGTCACTGTGTGTATCGCTTTTTTCAGGCAGAGAACGGATATATTAAATAAACTGCACTGTGTGTCTGGTGGTCACTCACTATATAATATATTATGTACTCCTGGCTCCTGCTATAACCTATAACTGGCACTGCAGTAGTGCTCCCCAGTCTCCCCCACAATTATAAGCTGTGTGAGCTGAGCAGTCAGACAGATATATATAATATTATATATAGATAATAGATGATGCAGCACACTGGCCTGAGCCTGAGCAGTGCACACAGATATGGTATGTGACTGAGTCACTGTGTGCTGTGTATCGCTTTTTTCAGGCAGAGAACGGATTATAAATAAAACTGGTGGTCACTATCAGCAAAACTCTGCACTGTACTGAGTACTCCTAATGCTCCCCAAAATTAGTAAATCAAGTGTCTCTCTAATCTATTCTAAACGGAGAGGATGCCAGCCACGTCCTCTCCCTATCAATCTCAATGCACGTGTGAAAATGGCGGCGACGCGCGGCTCCTTATATAGAATCCGAGTCTCGCGATAGAATCCGAGCCTCGCGAGAATCCGACAGCGTCATGATGACGTTCGGGCGCGCTCGGGTTAACCGAGCAAGGCGGGAAGATCCGAGTCGCTCGGACCCGTGAAAAAAAACATGAAGTTCTGGCGGGTTCGGATTCAGAGAAACCGAACCCGCTCATCTCTAGTATAAGGTAGCGCTGTGTATTCAGTGAGATAGGGGACCTTTAAATCACCCAGAGATCCCTTGTGATTGATATCAAGAGAACACAGCACTTCAGCTATACCATAGTTTGCTCAAAGAGCCACAGCTATATATGTAGCCATGCTCAGCTTTGCAAGATGTGTACGCATCATGGCATAGCTGGCGCGACTAGTATGCCCACAATTAGGTCATGTACATGCGTGCATACACACATATCCATAGGAATTAATTTATCGATCGCCGGCTACAAATAATTGCAGCCTGGCACAACAAGCTGCAAGCCACGAGGCAGTATCCCGCATGGCAGCAAAGCTGAGCAGGGCTACATCTTAATATTATAGCAGGTAGGGTGGCTTTTAGCTTGTACGATCGTAAGTCATTGTATAAATTAAGTTCTTATTGGTAAGAACACACTAAATAGCAGGCACTGTAACTAACCTAATGTGTATTTCGCAAACTGCTTAATCATAGCAACCTAAAGCAGCAGGTGAGTTTTACCTTGAATGTCCTTCATGGGCTACATCAGGTCCTCCCGATTCATCCGCTATACCACTTATCCCAGCTAACAGCACCTGGAAGTGCATGCTAGCCAGGAGCCAATGACAAATTCAAGTTTGTGGACAGTGCAGAACACAAATCCCGGAAATGTGGCAACTGGCCAGGGCAGACACATGAATCATCCCAGGCTGGTAGGCAGGTTATGATAGCCCGGCAAAGGTAGAAATGGACTGGCCCAGTAGGACCTTACCCACTATACCAGCAGGCCAATTCGAACCTGCATGGTATATTATTTATATCAGCAGTTATGACACGGAAATATTTATCAGGGTGATAGAAACTTAGAGTTAGGTGCCATTGTAGGGAGTATGGAGAAGATTATAGTCTAAGTTAGAGAAGGTAAAGCACATGAGGTGAGAGGGCCCTGCTTGTTAGAGCTTACAATACATTCTAACATTCTTAAGGGAAAGGGTAGACATACTGTATAAGGGTGATACACACAGGTATAGTAAACATTGAGCATGGAACAGAAGGTTAGGATGAGAGATGGCTGGGTTTGATGGTACAATAATCATTACATTATATATAATTTGGATAATTAAGAAAATATAAAAAACATACAGTATATACACTATCTCCAAAACTTCATGCACTTAGCCTCCTACCCTTTATACTTGACAGCCCGTGTCACCTATTTGATCAAGCGCATTCTTTCATATTATTGGTATTTTAATATTTCACCATGGGTTTTGTGTGATTTTCTTCTAGTTGAGGAATTATTTTATCTTAACTAGTGATTAATAAAGGTTAAGTTTTATTTATTTGACCAGTGCACCCATTCACTACCTTCTTTCCATGTTTATTTTGTCTATATATACTTCTACACACTGCACCAACATACCAATCCATACCGATCCAGATGGTCCATGAAAATGCACAATATGGATGGTCACACTGCTGGATCCATCCAACTAATCAAAGAAGCAGCACCTGTGATGGAACTAGAGCAAGCCGGAGCCCACTGCAATGAAGGGGCCTGCAGCGGCATTGACAGCAGTACTAATAATCAGTCAGACTGATTCATTACACTAGCAGACAAACAATGGTAGTTGCTCAGTCATTCCTGGAGATAATTATGTATCAGGTGCTGGAAAGGGGGAGGGGTTACAGACAAACAACAGACAGAGAGGGGGGTGCAAATCCCCACACCTAAATTTACCTTCAGCACACTAAAAATTACCTGTAACTGTAACAGAAATTCAGAGAATTAGTCACACATCTTTGCAAACACATGTTTAGCTGCTGAGCCACTTCATGGCTTCTCCGATATCAGCAGTCCTAACACTACATAATAGCAGTGCCCACATAGGGCCATGTAATTTGTCACAGTAGGCCTCATGATAAGGGCTATTACTAAAAAACATCCAGACAGAGAGCTAACTTACCTGGGAGCCACCCCAAGATCTCCCATTGGCACTACAAGGAACAGCATGCCTTCCAAATACTGCTCCCATTCAATGCCTATCGCACACAAGCAGACAATCAATGGTAGTTGCTCGGTCATTCCTGGAGATAATTATGTATCAGGTGCTGGAAAGGTGGAGGTGTCACAGACAAACAACAGACAGAGAGGGGGGTTGCAAATCTCACCCCTAAATTTCCCTTCAGCACACTAAAAATTACCTGTAACCATACCTGAACCTATCTGACAATAGAAATTCAGAGAATTAGTCACACATCTTTGCAAACACATGTTTAGCTGCTGAGTCACTTCACGGCTTCTCCGATATCAGCAGTCCTAACACTACATAATAGCAGTGCCCACATAGGGCCATGAAATTTGTCACAGTAGGCCTCATGATAAAGGCTATTACTAAAACACATCCAGACAGAGAGCTAATTTACCTGGGAGCCACCCCAGGATCTTCCATTGGCACTACAAGGAACAGCATGCCTTCCAAAAACTGCTCCCATTCAATGCCTATCGCACACAAGCAGACAAACAACGGTAGTTGCTTGGTCATTCCTGGAGATAATTATGTATCAGGTGCTGGAAAGGGGGAGGGGTCACAGACAAACAACAGACAGAGGGGGGTGCAAATCTCCACCCCTCACTCCATGCTTTCCCCCTCTCTTTGCCCCTCTCTCTCCCTTCTCTCTTTCTCTCCCTCCTGCCCCCTCTCTCTATCCCTTCCTCTCTCTCCCTCTCTCTCTCCCTCCCTCACTCTCTTTCTCTGCCTCACTTTCTCTCTCTCCCATCCATCTTGTAAATTTAAACAACCTTCCTTTGAGGCCACGCCCCTTGTAGTGAGACCACTTCCCTTTTATGGGAGCACATTCACACTCAGCATGCAAAAATTTTCCTAGTACTGCTGACCACCTCTCTTTCCCCTATCATGGTGCCCTCCGCTGTTATTTTCTTCTGGATCCACCCCTGGATGGCAGTGGCATATGTAGCATGTGCCTTGGGGTAGCACATATTTGGGTGCAGCACTTGGATGGTACCGTCAGCCTAAAATGTATAAGTAACTGCAAAATATTTCCATTGTACTGTACCATATGCCATCTTGAATGGAGTGTAAACAAGTAGGACGTGCACCTTATAAATAGTGCCCTTTAAGCTTTCCTACTTAGTAAATATGTATACCTAATTAATAAATAAAAAAAATTATAGTTAGTGGCTTTTTTATTATTCTATTAAATTGGGAGCCATCAAATGAGGGCTTGTAACCAATCAATGGAAATAATAAAATTAGGTGGTATTGGAGGGTGGGGCAGCCGTTACTGATGCCTAGGGGCGCCCTCACCACTATATTTGCCCCAGCTGGCTGGTGACCATTTTATGAATGGTGTAGTTAAAATAGCGACAATAGTCCACTACAAATAAAATCACTAGAACAAATGGCAGCTGACACCACATTGTTAGCATTTTAGATTAACTTCCTACAGCAAATAGACAAATAAATAACTGAGGGGTCATTTAAGGGGTCATTGATAGGTGACTTTTATCTGTTATTTATCTGTTATTCAAAACATATGCTGACAGAATTGGTGTGTATATGACTCTCACTTGTTAGCAATGTATTATTTCAAGTAGTTCTCTGAGTATTGTGGTATATTCTGAAAAATGGATTCTAATCTAAACATGTTAAAAAGTTATTTATCTGAAGCAGTAGCTGAACACTACACTGATGTCAATGAAATTACCATAATGTAATAAGTTACTGTAACCAAACTTTCATATGACTAGAGAATTAATTGCTAAAACTTCTGAGAACTAGAAACAAAGCAATTTCACAAACAATTTACTGCAATCATTCATGCTCTAAACACAGGTGTTGACTAAGATTTGCTTGCATTGGCAATGCTTGGCTTAACGCTGATCAGAAGTGACAATCAGCACCATAAGTTTCAAAATGTAGAAATAAAACATACACAGCCTCAACACATACATATAGACATCTCCCCAGTGCCTAAACCTAATATCCCATAGCTTAACCCAGTGGTTCTCAAACTTTTTTTTAATCACAGCACCCTAGAATATCAGAATACTTTTCATGGCACCCCTAGGCCAAAAGTTTATTTTTGGGAAATTTAGAAATAAATATGAAATTAGGTAAATTGTATTTATATGTCATCCTTAGGTGCAGTTATTGGTGAAGGACAGGATTCACTTCTCTTTGTCCACATATTTAATGACAGACAGCCACCATCAGTGGATTACCGTAATAGATTGAACAAAAATAATTTGAATTGGTCCTAGACCACCAACCCGAGGCACCTCTGCAAGTGTCCTGAGGCACCCACGGATGCCACGGCATACAATTTGAGAACCACTGGCCTAACCCTAACCCTGCCCATGTATACATTAAACAAATACTATAAAATATATCAAATTAACAATGCAAATGCATACATTTTTTTGCATGCTGAGAAAATACTGTCTGCTTTTGCATGTATAGAAAGGGTGTGGTATATGTAGTTGACTTTTAGAATTTCAACAGCATCATATGGACATGGAGGGCCCATTCCGAGTTGATCGCTAGCTGCCGTTGTTCGCAGCGTAGCAATCAGGCTAAAAATCGGCATTTCTGCATTTGCGTATGGACCGCAATGCGCACGCACAATGTATTGGTGGTTTTGCACGGGTTCTAGCGATGTTTTCATTCGCACTGGCGGCCACAAGAAGATTGACAGGAAGTGGGCGTTTCCGGGTGTGAACTGACCGTTTTCAGGGAGTGCTTAGTGAAACGCAGGCATGCCAGGGAAAAGGCAGGCGTGGCTGGCTGAGCGCTGGGCGGGTGTGTGACGTCAAAAGCCAACCCACCAACGTTAGAACCAACGCACACGAAGAGTAACTACAGGGCTGGTCTTGTTCTGCACAAAATGTTTTTGCACAACTCTGCTGCACAGGCGTTAGCACTTCTGCAAAGCGAAAATACACTCCCCGGTGGGTGGTAACAATGCGTTTGCACGGCTGCTAAAAACTGCTAGCGAGCAATCAACTCGGAATGACCACCATGGTCTGTACCATAGAATGTCAACACGTTAAATGTCAACATTCACAATATTGACACTGACATAATGTCAGCGTTGCCAGAATGTCGACATGGTGAATGTTGACAGTCGGCATGTTGACAATTATATTTTCCTTTGAGTCTTGCCTTAAGCCTAACCCTATTGGTAGCCTAACCGTATTCTAACCCTAACCATAATGCAGTCTAACCCTAACCCTAATTGAAGCCTAACCTTAACCCTAACCCTAAAATGCTATGTTGACATTCACAATGTTGATAGTATGTCAGTTTTGACATTATGTCGGTTTCGGCACGCTGAATGGAGACAATCTGTACATGTCAACATCCTGAATGCTGGCACTCAGAACATGTTGACATTGTGCTGTTGACATTCTGTATGTTAACATATTGACTGCATACTGTAATGTACAAATACTGGGCAGCTCTGTTTTTACAATGATATTTAGAATTAAGCCCCTCCCACTTATACATCTCTCTGGGTATATTTACTAAATTGCAGATTTAAAGAAGTGGAGGTGTTGCCCATAACATTCAATCAGATTTTAGCTATTATCTTCTAGAAGGTGCTAGATAAATACTAAGCAGAATCTGATTGGTCGCTACAGGCAACAGCTACACTCAGTGTCAGTCTGGGGTATCGAGGGCTCACTAGGGGTATGCAGTGGTAGGGTCCCCTGCTGAGGGATGTAGCCAGCCTCCACAGAGGCTTGTCTAGCCATTAGAGAGTGCTGGGTCTGGACCCTTTATAATATATTAATACTGCTAGTACATGCACAATAATCTACCAGATTAATAACACCAATGCACTTTAGAAAATACACCACAGTCCTATTCAGTATAATGTAACACAAGTATAATGTATAATTGAAGTTCACAGTCTGGAACCTGATCCCTATTTGAGGTGGTGGGGACCTCAGGCAGTGGGGCCCTCTGGGGGTTTCTCCTGATCCCTGGTGGGCCAGTCTGACCCTGTCTCCACTTCAATAAACCTGCAGTTTAGTAAACATACCCATTTAAATGTGCCCATTTGCAGTGCACCATGGTTTTTCCTTTTTTCCTTTTAACCTAACTCTGCATAAGGCCCAGGATCTAAATCCATATCCTGCTATGTAAAAGGATGTGATAAAGTGCAGAATGTAAAATATGTACGTCCTAATAAAAACATACACCTGCTCAGCTGGGTCCAGACAGGAGTACACAAAGGAAAACGCAACCAATATAAATGACTATTTTATTATATTTAGAAAGGCTGTAGATAAGATTTATGTGTTACTGTGGCACATCATTCTGTATGACTAGTAGAAGTCATTTTAGTCATTACAGTAGATAATAAATCTACTTACTGTATATACAGTAGGATCCACAAAATTAGCTGGGGGCTTAACTTATCTTCCAATTCTTCAGACCATTAGTTTAAGTTGGCAGTCCCCAATAGAAAGACAGAAGAAGCCTGCAAGAGCTGGACAATAATCACATAAGCAGCGGAAAAGTAAATGTGAACTATAATGATCTCAATATTTAAGGTTCCAATGTCAACTGCAATGCCAGCGAGAGCAATGTTATCATTATCTTTTGACTGGTGAAGATTTGTAGCTTGTCAGGGACATTTTTATATATGTCATGGGCACCAGGAATCATTATGGTGCAGAAGAAATCTGAAACCTCCAGCAATAAACACTGCGTCATAGTATATATAATACAACATAGAGATTAACCCTAGTACTGTATGTATGTGTGTGCTTGTACTTGTGGTTGAGAATATAGATTGTAAGCTCCACTGGGGCAGGGACTGATGTAAATGGCCAAATATTCACTGTAAAGCGCTGCAGAATATTTATGTGCTATAGAATTAACTGGTAATAAACTAAATTAATTGATATATTTTTCATTATTCTTTATGTATGTAGGCTTTAAGTCACTTTGAATTTCAAAGGGTCACACTCACAACTTACCTTTCTGAGAAAGATGAGAGCAATTTCCAATTCTGTTAAACAAAAAATGGAATCTTAAAAATGAAGTGTTCCTAGTCCTACCCCAAACATATAACAAAGCAGAACATAGTGACCATTGTGGACTGGGCCGGAACACGACTCTAAACCATCCTGAGCTGTTAGAACTACTGTAGGAAGTAGAGATCATGCAGGTGCCATTGGCATCTACAGATGTGTCCACTTACATCTTTGCTGTTTTGTTCAATTTGGCACAACATGCAAAACACTGCTAAGCTGTTTTTCACGAGTATCTAGGCATAGCTAAATCTCTGAGTCTATGGCATGCAAAACCATGCCATACATGGAGGAATATAGCAAAGATATATGTGGACACATCTGTATGTTGCTGCCCCCAATGCCCTGTGTCCCGTGTGACAGCAGCACTCGCACACCCTTAGTTCCGGCCCTGGATGAGGGTCCAGCTCTATTCATAGACTATGAACCCCACGAAATGGAATGGAAGTTGCTCATATCAGTTCATGGGTTGGGACAGGTTTGTGAAAGGGGGGGTTTATCTAGACTTGAAAAACACAAAATCCCCCCCCCCCGCCGTACTGCCATTAACCAGTAACAAAGCAACCGTTTATATGTAGAGGCAGATCTACTATGAAACTAATGTAGCTTAAGCTTCAGGGCCCCTAATCCCGGAAGGGCTCTGAAGCAACTTTTTTTTGAATGAGTGAATTTTTCCACAAATCTGTGGAGTTTTCAAGTATGTGTTATTAAGGGATGTGGTCAAAATGCCGGTGGTCGGGATGCCGGCAGTCAGAATCCCGATGCCGGAATCCCAACACCAGATGAAATGCCAACGCTGGAACTCCATTACCAGATGAAAAGCCAACACCGGAATCCCGACCGCCTTAGCCAATGGGGGGGTAGGTTTAGGCAACCCTTGGGTTGGGTTAGAGTTAGGCTGTGGGGAAGGGAGGGTTAGGGGGGTATTGGAGAAGGGTAGATAGCTTCTGTTGGGATTGTCTCCATCGGGATGCAAGGGTTGGTCTTCTGACCGCCAGCATCCGAACTCCGGGATATCATATCACACCCATTATTAAAATAAGGCTATTTTAGTGATAGAATCATAAGCCAATGACAACCAGCATAGCTGCTATTACAGTTTGGAAGCGCATCGCTTAGTACCACAGGAGCTGCTGGGAGTTGTAGTCTAGCTCTGTGATTTACGCTCTGTAAAAAGCATGAAATGTGTATTCGTTTTAAACTACAATTCCCGACAGCCTGCAAAACTTCTCTTTGTGACATGGTGGAGCCTGAAAGGGCCAATCCTAGAAAGGAGGTTGGGAGCAATGAAATATGAGAATGAGCCCGTCTAATAAGGTAATTTTGCTGGCCCTGAGCGGTGTCTGCGCTTTCAGGAGTTTATTGTAGAGAGGGAGGGGGTGGGTGTGGTGGAGGTGGTGGGTTTAAGTGCTGTGAGGTGATTTATTACATTCCCTAATTTTCATCCCCATTAACTCAAAAATATAGCCCATTTTGTGCCATTTGGGCCTCAAGGTTCTTGCAAGGGCAGCAAGGCACTTTGGACATTGTTGGATGTTGCCCTATTGTTGCTGGTTGTGAAGAGGCCCCCCTAAAAGTTCAAACTTCAGGGTCCCAAAAATATATATCCATCACTGGTTGCATATACATGTTAAGCCACCTAGCCACTTTGTGGAGCTTCCATTAACCACTTAACTAATATTTTTTCCAAAAACAGCTCAGAAATTGCAAAGGTTTTTTTTATGATTGAATTAGGTTAACAACATTTATTTAAAGTATATCCAAAACATTTTTATAAAAAAAAAAAAAAAAAAAAAACCATTGCGACCATCGCGACTTCAGTTTCCTGACACGTCTGCATTATATCTCAACATACAATGCTACTTTATGGCAGTTTTCTTGTACAATTATTTGTTTTTGTGGCCTAGGTACAGTAAACATCTTCCTTTCAAGTACCTGGATGTAACTATTGTGGGTTCAGGAGGTGTCATTGCTGTCAGCCCCAACTGGCCTGCTCCTCTCTTGCACTCAACACAAATCCCCTGGGTCACCCTCATTTCAGAGTTACCACCACACTGCTCAGTGCTCACTGGACTGATCTGTATGAGCTCTCTGAGTAGTGCATAAATGTACAAAGCATTGATTTCAAATGACTGGTCAGTTGTGGGATGCTTTACTGTAGAGCACTATCAGTCCATCATTAATATCCTAGAAATTTTACTATTTTATATAGGTACTGACTATATTTACCACTGCTATGTGGTAGACCTCTAATGCCATGTAATACAATCATTACCATAGTCCGCAATCTACCCTTCCACCACACAAGGGTGCAAAATATGCATAGTCAGCACTAGTGGTCACAGTTACAGTATGTGCTGTAGCACATATTTTTACCATATATGACAGCGAGGGGTGCAGTCTCGAAAAAAGGGGTCCCACTCCAGCTAATCAAATAGTCGTTCACAGACATATCGCGTTGGCCCCGCAGCACAGCTGACAGCCAATATATCTACCGATATATTGGCGCATCGCTGTGTGTGTACGGACGACCAGCCGGCTGCCCGTACACATGCTGCGGCGGCCGGTGGTGATTGACAGCTGAACTGGGCGGGCGTGTGTACACACCCACCCAGTTCATGACATCAGTCCCCAACGGATCAGACAGTGTGTATGCACAGCACACTGCCCGATCCATCCATTGGTACAGTATATCTGCCAATCAATTGATCAGCAGATGTATCTATCAGTGTGTACCCACCTTTAGCCACTCTTCATTTTTTTTATGTATTTACAGCTCAAAGCCTCCCATTGTTAACATATGTATGTAACCATTTGTATATAATAATAATAATAATAATAATAATAATAATAATTCAGAGAGCTGTTGAATGTGCAAATTGTGGTCCATCTATTATTTTTGGCTTTAAGTGTGTTTTGGAATAAAGAGAGTCTGTGTCAGGTTATGAATCACCGTTAATCCCTGGAAAATTATGAGGATCCAGGTGAATTGGTTATCTGTTGAATTATTTTACTTATCTTTAAGGTAGCTCCTTAGACAACAGCTCTGCATGACAGCTTCCCAGCTCAAAGTAGACTACGACTGTCTAAAGCAACACCTGTTCCCTTGCCAGGGGTTAAAGCGAGCCAGAATGGGGCGGAACTGCATTCCGTCAGTTCCACTTGGACCTCCTCCGGCTCACCTAACCCGATGTGTGGCCAGCGCTGCAGGGAGATGCCGGGCACCCGCTGAGATTGTGTTACCAGCGGGCGCCCGGCTCTCTCTCCACATCGGCAGCCGGAGGCAGGAGCTCAGCACTGAGCTCCGGCTTCAGGCAGTGTCACTGTGCGCTATGGTACAGACGTCATGACGTCTCTCCTATAGTGCTGAGGAGCAGATGACCAGAGGACTGCAGCAGTCTGGAAGCGGAGCGGAGCTCGGTGAATATGGTGTATTTTGTTTGTTTTTTTCTTTTGTATAGCGGCATCTACTGGGGGCAAACTACTGGGGGGGGGATTACTACAGAGGGGCACCTACTGGGGGGCATTACTGCTGAGGGGCACCTACTGGAGGCATTACTACTGGGGGGCATCTACTGGGGGCAAATTACTGGGGGATATTACTATTGGGGGCATCTACTGGGGGCAAACTACAGGGGGGGCATCTACTGAGGGCAAACTACTGGGGGACATTACTACTGGGGGCAAACTACTGCGGGACATTACTGCTGGGGGGCATCTACTGAGGGCAAACTACTGGGGTACATTACTACTGGGGGCATCTACTGGGGGCAAACTACTGGGGGACATTACTACTGGGGGCATTTATGGGGGAAAACTACTAGGGGGCATTATTAGTGGGGGCAAGCTACAAGGGGGCAAACTACTGGGGGCAAGCTACAAGGGGACACACTATAAGAGGGCAAACTGCAAGGGGCAAGCTACTGGGGAAACTACAAGGGGGCAAACTACAGGAGGGCATCTACTGGCAGCAAACTACTGGGAGACATTAGTACTGGGGGGCATCTACTGGGGCAAACTACTAGGGGGCATCTACTGGGGCAAACTACTGGGGGGCATTATTACTGAGGGCAAGCTACAAGGGGGCAAACTACTGGGGGGCAAGCTACAAGGGGGCATTACTACTGGGGGCATAACTACAGGGGCATTACTACTGGGGGCATAACTATAGGGGCAATACTACTTGGGGGCATTACTACTGGGGGCATTACTACTGGGGGCTAAACTACAAGGGGGCATAACAACAGGGGCTAAACTACTGGGGGCATAACTACAGGGGCTAAACTACAAGGGGGCAAACTACAGAGGGGCATTACTACTGGGGGCTAAACTACTGGTAGCTAAACTACAAGGGACAAACTACTGGGGCTAAACTACTGGGGCATTACCACTGGGAGGCTAAAGTAAAGGGGGAGTAAACTACTGGGGTCATAACTGCAGGGGCATTACCACTGGGGGCATAACTACTTGGGCTAAATGACTGGGGGCATTACTACCGGCAACATTACTACTGCGGACAATACTACACAGGGGCATTACCATTAAGGGCATTACTACTGGGGGCACTACTAATGAGGGCATTGTAAAGGGGGCACTTCATAAAGGGCATCACTCCTGGGGACATAAGGGGCACTACTATTGCGGGCATTGCATAAGGGGCACCACTACTATGGTCTCTATATAAGGGGCACTACCACTGTGGGCACTACCAGTACAGTGGACATTGCATAAGGAGCACTACTACTGTGGGCATTGTATAAGGGGCGCTACTGCTGTGGGCATTATAAGTATTATGGAGTGCCACTACTGTGGGCATTATTACTATTGTGTGACCACGTCCCTTTCTTTTTGAGACCATGCCCCTTTTAGGCGCACGCAATACCTTTATTTTTAGGCGCACGCAATACCTTTATTACATGGGCGCCGTGGGAAGGGGGGTGAGTTCCACCACCTCTCTAGGACCACTATAAGCACTGTCCCTTGCTATTAGTAAAAAGCTGTAGCCAGTATCAAAAACATAAGCTTGTGAATGGAGCACTTTTATGGGGATAACATGAATAACCACTGAAAAGAGATGAGGAGGGAGGTGTCAGGGCCCCTTTACAATGCTGCTATGAGGCCCAAACAGTTTTCGTTACCCCCACCTTTAGCAGAAGTGATGTGAAGTAGTCGCTAGCTTGTCTTTTATTTGAAAAATGTGGGTAACTAAGTTGGACCAAACTGTTGGACCAAACTGGAAATGGGTCTCACAGATTTCAGCATACTGCACATATGCACCAAAGAAAGAAATTGGCAACAATACCGGATTAGGTTTACACACTTGGACAGAATTTAGTAGTGCGTATGGATTAATCCGCCCATTGATAGAGGACACTATCTGTAAAATGGGAGTTTATGGTTAATAACTGGGTGGTGATATGCGAACACACAGAACTACTGTATACCGTCTCGTGGGAATGTCATGGAAGTGTCACTGGAGTGTTGTTGGTGTGTATGCCAGCTTCCTGCAGATGGAAATCAAAAACTTATTTTTCCACAGATCAGCGCAAATTCAGAATCTAGTGATGTTTGCGACTGTGGATGTAATATAGTGGGTGACATAGGCTTCCACGGGCAGATGCATGGATTTTTTTACACTACTATATTAGTGATGTGCACCGGACATTTTTCGGGTTTTGTGTTTTGGTTTTGGATTCGGTTCCGCGGCCGTGTTTTGGATTCGGACGCATTTTGGCAAAACCTCACCGAAATTTTTTTGTCGGATTCGGGTGTGTTTTGAATTCGGGTGTTTTTTTCAAAAAACCCTAAAAAACAGCTTAAATCATAGAATTTGGGGGTCATTTTGATCCCATAGTATTATTAACCTCAATAACCATAATTTCCACTCATTGCCAGTCTATTCTGAACACCTCACACCTCACAATATTATTTTTAGTCCTAAAATTTGTACCGAGGTCGCTGGATGGCTAAGCTAAGCGACACAAGTGGCCGACACAAACACCTGGCCCATCTAGGAGTGGCACTGCAGTGTCAGGCAGGATGGCACTTCAAAAAAATAGTCCCCAAACAGCACATGACGCAAAGAAAAAAAGAGGCGCACCAAGGTCGCTGTGTGACTAAGCTAAGTACACAAGTGGTCGACACAAACACCTGGCCCATCTAGGAGTGGCACTGCAGTGTCAGGCAGGATGGCACTTCTAAACAATTGTCCCCAAACAGCACATGATGCAAAGAAAAAAAGAGGCGCACCAAGGTCACTGTGTGACTAAGCTAGTATACTTGACGACACAGAGGTAGGTAGAGCAGTGGCCTTCCATACCGTACTGCTATATATACTGGTGATCACTGTGTCAGCAAACTGCAAAACTAAAATGCACCACAGGTATAGAATGTAGATGGATAGTATACTTAATGATGACACAGAGGTAGGTAGAGCAGTGGCCTTCCGTACCGTACTGCTATATATACTGGTGGTCACTGTGTCAGCAAACTGCAAAACTAAAATGCACCACAGGTATAGAATGTAGATGGATAGTATACTTAATGACGACACAGAGGTAGGTAAAGCAGTGGCCTTCCGTACCGTACTGCTATGTATAGTATACTGGTGGTCACTGTGTCAGCAAACTGCAAAACTAAAATGCACCACAGGTATAGAATGTAGATGGATAGTATACTTAATGATGACACAGAGGTAGGTACAGCAGTGGCCTTCCGTACCATACTGCTATATATAGTATACTGGTGGTCACTGTGTCAGCAAACTGCAAAACTAAAATGCACCACAGGTATAGAATGTAGATGGATAGTATACTTAATGACGACACAGAGGTAGGTACAGCAGTGGCCTTCCGTACCGTACTGCTATATATACTGGTGGTCACTGTGTCAGCAAACTGCAAAACTAAAATGCACCACAGGTATAGAATGTAGATGGATAGTATACTTAATGACGACACAGAGGTAGGTACAGCAGTGGCCTACTGTACCGTAATGCTATATATTATATTATATTATATTATATACTGGTGGTCACTGGTCAGCAAATCTCTGCACTGTACTCCTCCTATATAATATTAATTATACTGGTGGTCCCCAGTCCCCACAATAAAGCAGCACACTGAGCACAGATATGGAGTGTTTTTCAGGCAGACAACGTATACTGGTGGTCACTGTCAGCAAAACTCTGCACTGTACTCCTGCTATATAATACAGCTGCTCCCCAGTCCCCACAATTAAGCAGTGTGAGCACAGATATATGCAGCACACTGAGCACAGATATGGAGTGTTTTTTTCAGGCAGAGAACGGATAAAACTGGTGGTCACTGATCAGCAAAACTCTGCACTGTACTCCTCCTATATTATACAGCTGCTTCCCAGTCCTCCCCACAATTAAGCAATAATGCACAATCAAGTTCAACAATAACGGAGAGGACGCCAGCCACGTCCTCTCCCTAACATTTCCAATGCATGAGTGAAAATGGCGGCGACACGCGGCTGCTTATATAGAATCCGAATCTCGCGAGAATCCGACAGCGGGATGATGACGTTCGGGCGCGCTTGGGTTAACCGAGCCATACGGGAGAATCCGAGTATGCCTCGGACCCGTGTAAAGTGGGTGAAGTTCGGGGGGATTTCGGTTTCCGAGAAACCGAACCCGCTCATCACTATACTATATCAATATGCTTGATATTTAAAAGGGCAATGCTTTTTTCCAGTCGTGTCTTATTAGTAAAAGCATTGCCCTTTTAAATATCAGGCATAAATATGATCAGCAGCACCAGTATTTACAACCCTATGCTTCATAAATAAAGACCACAGTCATTTTTATATAGATAATTATTTAATAAGAGACTTGGGCCAATATTTACTAAGATTTCGAGTTTGTCCAATTTGTGTTTTTTTTTCTAAGTCCCAATCCGGGAATTCACTAAGCACCAATCTCGGCAGTGTTTTGACTATTCGTAATGGTTTGATTAGCAAAGTTCAGAAATACGAATGAATAGACCATCGGTCAAACGCGGCTGTTATTTCATACAATACGGGTATTCACTATTCATTCGTATTTGGGTGTTAGTCTCTGAGTGCTCAAGTGCGGGAGTATTTTTTTGCGAATCGTTTAAAAAAGCAGCAAAAAAATAGACCTGCTTTTTCCAGTCGAGTTTGGATAACCATGCGCGGATCAGTGAGATCTGTGCATGGTTATCTATGGGAAAGGGTCTGTTTAGTGTAAAAACAGGGGAAAAAATCCGCACGGCCCCCGGCTGTGGCATTATGTACCTGGCTAGTGGAGCCCGGTGCTGGTTTCAAAAATATGGGGGACCCCTACGCTTTTTGTCCCCCGTATTTTTGGAACCAGGACCAGGCGCAGAGCCCGGTGCTGGTTGATGAAATATGGGGGAACCCCTGTCATTTCCCATATTTTGTCAACCAGGACCGGCTCAAAGAGCCCGAGGCTGGTTGTGCTTAGGAGGGGGGACCCCACGCAATTTTTTCAGAATTTTAAAGACTTTAAACACCCTTTTAAGGTACACAATGAAGCCCTGCACGGATCTCACAGATCCGGCCGGGATTCCTTGTGTTTTGTCAGGCAGTGTTTTACTCATCACTCCCGTAAAACACTGCCTGACATTACGAATCAATTCGACATCGGAAAATACGAATTGTGAAAAGTCGGCAGCATAGTGAATGACCGTATCAGGATTCAAAAAGTTGCAGTAAAATGCACCCGATACCATTCGAGATCAAACACCCTTCAAAACGCCAAAAACACAAATCTTTGTAAATATACCCCTTGGTTCCCTTTTATATCAGATATTAAAGCGAGACATCTCAAAAATATTATTTTTCATAGAAACAAGTTCTACAATCATAAGCTAATTTATAAAGTAGGACGTTGTCTAGTATTTCAGTCATTTTATGAACAATTATATTGCCTCTATGTTTTACAGTGCAGAACATCCCATTATTCATGCAAGTCATTTTGCATGTGTTTGTATTTCACAGTTGTATACAACAGGGACTGTGCCACACTAATAGCTTTCTGTAACTTTACATAAAAACTAATGTTCAACTCTACAGTAATTCTTTATCTTTGACAGAGAATTGTGAAATGGAAACATGTTCCTCAATGTACGTAGAGTAAAATGAATTCAGTCTATGATGAGTATTTATAGTCATTCGGTAGCAGCTTTACCATCCTGGAAATCCTATATCTGTCTTTCTGATTCCCACATGTATCTCTGTATTCACTATTACCAATTAGAGACTGACCCTAAAAACACTGACTGTTACAAAATGTAAAGTTGGTAAAATTTGCTGTAAAATATCTAATTGTCACTTACTGTAGGTTATGCTTAAAGATGAGATGCAGGGGTGTTTCTAGTGAGGAGGAGGCCCGTGTTCAGGCTCCGTCTGGGCCCCCTCCTCTCTAGCCAGCAGCGCTGCATTTCTGGGCACTAGGGTCCCTAGGGAACCCTAGCGCTGTCCCAGAGTCTACAGCGCATGCGCAGATAGCTGGGAAAATGGCACCATGCCTTTTTTTCCAGTGATTTTCCTACTATGCATGCACGAAACACCGAGAAAATGGCGCAGCGCCATTTTCCCAGTGATTTCACCAGTGCTGTTGCTGTGACGTAAGACTCCAAAAGGGTATTGAATATAATGGGTGCAGAGTGTGCGGTGTGGGCCCCCACACACTGCACCTATTATAAATATGCCAGTGATGAGATGTACATTATAGATTAGCAGACAGAACAGTTTCAGATTAACCACATTCTTTTCTTGGATCATAAAAGGCCACAATAGAATTTTTCCTTGATTTCCATAGTTTGCCTGATGATTATTGTTACACAGTTTGTAAACAGCGTTCATCCTTAAGCTGTAGGGGCTGATACACAGCTGATCACAAAGTAGTCATAATTGCAGCAGCATGGCATGCATACCACGCTAAATATCTATGGGCCTAGTTCAGAGTTGTATGATATTGCACAGCCACAGGGAAGTGTCTGTGCAATAACGTCCAGCTAGATTGCTTATGCAGCAGGAGGCGTCTGGTGTAAATAGATGCCTCCTGCCTACTTCTGCGATCCACTGCCACATCTCAACATGCACCATCTGATTACTCTGCAGGACTATAGTCATCTAAGTTACCTTCAGGTTACTCAGATTTCCATCTCAGATCCGCAGGGTCGGCTCTACCATTAGGCAGCTTTAGGCAGCTGCCTAGGGGCGCCAGCCACTGGAGGGCACCACTGAATTCATCTAGGTATGGCTCTGATAATACTGTATACTGTACTCTTACTGTACTGTACTTTGCATTCAATACAGATACTGTTTGCACACAGGTTTTACATGAATCATTGGCAATGCTGCAGGAGTGTCTCATTAGGCAATCTAAAATATACCACGACTATGGGTGGGGATACAGTAGGGAAGTTCTGCCACCATAAGCTGTCTGCTGTGTATAGCAGATTTCCATCTGGGATGCATTTGTGTGTTTGTAATAAGAAAAAAGCATTTTACTGTACATTTAGTGGATACAGTATTTCTCCCCCATAACGACACATCATACTGTACAGGTACCCCCATGTACTGTACCGTGCCATACTGTAAAATGGAATATTTATTGGAAAAGCATCAATATTAATGTAAAAAAAAGTATTTGTTACAACATCCGATTCCATGTACTGCACTGATCAAAATGTACAGTACTCTTATTCAGGACTTATAAAACTGAAAATAACTGTTCATACACATCAATAACATTACTACTGTATAATATTCTACATTAGTTTATGCAATAATCAGACAAAGGCGATTTTATAAACATTTTTAATAATGCACCAATTTAAAATTTTAAACAGAAAATACAGTACAGAACTACATATTTGTGGCTTGACCATTTCTTTCGACTATAACAGGTAATACTTTATACAGGTGATTTATATAATTATTACAATGCTCAGGTGTGAGTACTTCTAGCCAAAATTTCTTTATCCCATCCAACAGCTGCTGTTTTGTTGTTGGCTTCGCAACACTCCTAATGTACCTCTTCAATTGAGCCCACACTAATTCGATTGGGTTCATGTCTGGTGATCTATTAAAAAAAAAAAAAAAAAAAGCGTATAGAAAAAAAGTTAGTCAATTAATGACATTAAATAGAGAAAATTAAACATACAATATTGTACTGTTTATTAAACCAAAAAATAAATTTACAGTACTAGAGTGCTATCCAACATTTTACTTGTACACTGTTGAAAGAATACTCACTCTGGTGGTGTGCGTTCCCAATTCATACCTTTCTCTTCCATAAATTTGGCTGAGATGGAGTGTTTAGGATCATTGTCTTGGAATATCCTATGGTGAGTTGGGTAATATTTATTCACAAATGGCACCATACATCCCTCTACTATTGTTTCTTGGAAAAATTTCTTATCCATGATCCCTACAGAAATCAAAAAATGTTGTTCATTAATAAGCAACTCATTTTATTGTGCAGTTACATGTACTCTACAGTACAGCATGTATTTTTACAGAACACAGGCACAGAATAAAGTATAGTACTGTACCTTCGAAAAATAATAGGGGACCAGCTCCTAATCGTGTTATGCCTCCCCATACATGGACTTTCAATGGATGCTTTGGGCGTGGTTTTAATGAGATATGGTTACATTTCCGGAATGACATTCTGGAGAACCGCTCAAGAGCAACAGACGATTCATCTGTGAAAATGACATCATGAAATGTTTCACCACTCTCAATCCATCGCCATGCCTGTTCCACTCTCTTTTCCTTATTCACATCTCTTATCATGGGAGATATCCTGTGAAGAGCCAAAAATAATGAAATCAGATACAGTAATGAAATTACTGATTTACAGATTACTGTATATACAGTAGACTGTATGTGCAGTATACTGTATTATATACCTACCGTATACATTAAACTGTACATACATTACAGTATATACAGAGTAATATATATATACAGTATACATACATACACACACAAACACAGTATACAGTATGTAATCATCACAATAAGCCGGCAATGATTCATTGCTGTCTCTGAGTGCCTATACAGTAGGTATCTCTTTTGGGATAGAATATATATATATATATATATATATATATATATATATACACACACATACTGTATATAGTATAAAGTACACACTCTGTATAATGATTTATGGCATTGTTATATCACTTATCAAGGGATTATTAACAGTGAATAAGTGTGCATTTACTGTATGGTTTATACTGCTTTCAGTATTTTACCTTGTTACGCCAAAGGTCCATCCCATTTTCCGTCGCATCCTTCTGACGCTGGTGGCCGATATGTCCAGGTCATACTTGGAATGGAGAATTCGTTTTATTTGCAAAGCAGTACGCTCATCATCCTCACGAGTTAGTTCCTCCACAATTTGTTGCACTCTCCTACAGTACAATACAGTATGAAAAATATGAATTAATGAACAGCACAATCACAGTTAGATGAAGTTTTTTTTTTATTTCCAAAAAATTGTCTATGGTATACAGCAAGTCATTTAAACATTACAGTAGTGTACAGTACGTACCATGTGCATTTTGTAGGAAATACAAATCTGGGCGTTGTTCTCTCGAATGCATGATAGCGCACAGTTTCTAAAGTGACTATAATGCCACTTTCCTTGAGCCATGCATGGATCTCTTTGATGGTTTTATTTTATTTTTTCATGTTGGCGATTATCTTGCTCATCGTTTTGTTGATAGTTACTGGCATGTTGTCCAACTATAATTCCTGTATGGAGAAAAAACATTTGTGAATACTGTAGTCTAAAATTTACACATCTGAAAATTTGTAAGAGTTTTATGATAAAAGTTAATACTGTACATGTTTACTATACAGTACCTGATGGTTTATGCCTTAGAGGACTCGGACACTCGCATTTGTAAAGCACGGTATTTTCCACCGCCTCCTGCTAGCCCTCCATTCCCATTATGCCTTAGGGAACTCAGACGCTCATGTATTTTAAAAGCACGGTGTTTATACATTGTACTGTACATTCTTCCTTTTACACAATTAGTTGCGTCTCCATACACATACAGTACTCTACAGTAGGTCACCATCTTTTTCCACCGTCTCCCGTTACGCCTACAGTATTAACATTACAGTCGTCACTGACCAATTGCCAGAGCTGTACAGGTACAGGTAGATCAATCCGCCGCTATACTGTACGATCGAAAGAACTGGATTAGTGGAGCATTAGCCACCCAGTGGTGGAGATGTGTAATGCATGCTGAGTATCTAGATCGCCTCAACGCGCCTGCCTGTGATTAAACTCAGCTATCGCCTTAGCGTGACTAAACGGACGTCTAGGCGGGGAATCGGTCAAGACAAAGGTGGCTACATCTGTATGTCTATTTCTGCTAGGCGACTCTTGTGGACCCGACAGTGGATGGGAGACGCCGACTCAAAGCGGCATATGGAGTCATTGCCTTACAAGGGGGAGGAGTTGTTTGGAGAAGGCCTCTCGGACCTTGTCTCTACTGCTACGGCCGGTAAAACGAATTTTTTACCTTATGTTCCCCCGCAGCATGCTAAGAAGGTACCGTATTATCAAATGCAGTCCTTTCGTTCCAATAAAAGCAAGAAGGTACGAGGATCGCCCTTTGTTGCCAGAGGTAAAGGCAAGGGAAAAAAGCTGCACTCGGCTAGTTCCCAAGAGCAGAAGTCCTCCCCTACTTCCGAAAAGTCCACCGCATGATGCTGGGGCTTTCCGGGGGGGGGGGTCAGATCAAGTGGGGGCACGTCTTCGTCTTTTCAGCCACGTCTAGGTTCTCTCACAGGTGGATCCCTGGGCAATAGAGATTGTTTCTCAGGAATACAGACTGGAATTCGAAGGCATGCATCCTCGCCGGTTTTTCAGATCGGCTCGGCCTGCTTCCCCGTCGGAGAGGGAGCTGTGTAAGCTGCAATTCACAAATTGTACATTCAACAGGTGATAGTCGAAATTCCTCGTCTTCAGCAAGGAGAGGGTTATTATTCATCCCTGTTTGTGGTACCGAAACCGGACGGTTCGGTCAGACCCATTTTAAATCTGAAATCCCTGAACCTGTACTTGAAGAGGTTCAAGTTCAAAATGGAATCGCTCAGAGCGGTCATCACCAGCCTGGAGGGAGGGGTTTGGATGGTGTCCCTGGACAAAAAGGATGCGTACCTTCATGTTCCGATTTTCCCTCCTCACCAGGCATTCCTGAGATTTGCAGTACAGGACTGTCACTACCAATTTAAGACGTTGCCGTTTGGTCTTTCCACGGACCCGAGAATTTTCACCAAGGTAATGGCGGAAATGATGGTGCTCCTGCGCAGGCAGGGCGTCACAATTATCCCATACTTGGACGATCTCCTCATAAAGGCGAGATCTCGGGAGAAGTTGCTGGACAGCGTGTCTCTGTCCATGAAGACGTGGCAGAGGCACGGCTGGATTCTCAATTTACCGAAATCCCAGCTAGTCCCTGCAACGCGTCTGGCCTTTTTGGGCCTGATTCTAGACACAGACCAAAAAAGAGTTTTTCTTCCAGTGGAGAAGGCTCGGGAGCTCGTAGCTCTGGTCAGGAACCTATTGAAGCCAAAAAAGGTTTCAGTGCATCATTGCACGAGGGTTCTGGGGAAGATGGTGGCTTCATACGAGGCCATCCTCTTCGGCAGGTTCCATGCATGGACCTTTCAATGGGACCTATTGGACAAATGGTCCGGGTCCTATCTACACATGCAAAATCGGATCACCCTGTCTCCCAGGGCCAGGGTGTCTCTCCTGTGGTGGCTGCGCAGTGCTCACCTCCTGGAGGGTCGCAGGTTCGGCATTCAGGACTGGGTCCTGGTGACCACGGACGCAAGCCTCCGAGGTTGGGGAGCTGTCGCACTAGGAAGAAATTTCCAGGGTCTCTGGTCAAGCCTAGAGACTGGTCTCCACATCAATGTCCTGGAGTTGAGGGCCATATACAACGCCCTACGCCAAGCGGAGGAATGGCTTCGGAACAAACCGGTTCTGATTCAGTCAGACAATGTCACGGCAGTAGAAAAAGAGAAATGTGTACCAGCGCTGGCTGAATAAATTCAGATAATATATTGCTAGTAATAAATTAATAATAGTACTGATACGGATGGTTTGTTCTATGTAAAAAGGTATCAATTTAATAACATATCATAAATAACAATTCTAAAAAAGAAAAGGAATTCCTTTAGCCACAAGGTGGCAATAAAAGCTTATATATAGCTTATATGGACAGGATTTCATATATTTCTCGTTCCTCAATGTCAATAATGTCCATTCCTATGGGCTAGGACAGCTTCCCTCTGTACATTCACTGTGTTAGGCAAATATTTACCAGATCCCCTCGTTGGAAAGCATCAGCTTTGGAACAAGTCCTTTGTATAGCTGTGGGGGTGCATAGACCAGTTTAGATGATGAGGTCCAGTGATGGGAGCGAAGTCCAAATTGTGCCCAAGGAAGAGCGGCTTGTGTAGGCCAGTCGGTGGAATGGAATCCAGATGGAAAGTGTAAACTCAAGTCCAGATAGGGAAAGCTCAACGCGTTTCACTGGTATAATCCAGCTTCCTCAGGAGCATGCTCCTGAGGAAGCTGGATTATACCAGTGAAACGACCACTGGATTATACCAGTGAGCTTTCCCTATCTGGACTTAAGTTTACACTTTCCATCTGGATTCCGTTCCACCCACTGGCCTGCACAAGCCGCTCTTCCTTGGGCACAATTTGGACTTCGCTCCCATCACTGGACCTCATCATCTAAACTGGTCTACGCACCCCCACAGCTATACAAAGGACTTGTTCCAAAGCTGATGCTTTCCAACGAGGGGATCTGGTAAATATTTGCCTAACACAGTGAATGTACAGAGGGAAGCTGTCCTAGCCCATAGGAATGGACATTATTGACATTGGGGAACGAGAAATATATGAAATCCTGTCCAGATAAGCTATATATAAGCTTTTATTGCCACCTTGTGGCTAAAGGAATTCCTTTTCTTTTTTAGAATTGTTATTTATGATATGTTATTAAATTGATACCTTTTTACATAGAACAAACCATCCGTATCAGTACTATTATTAATTTATTACTAGCAATATATTATCTGAATTTATTCAGCCAGCGCTGGTACACATTTCTCTTTTTCTATGGTTTAGTTTTGAGGAATTGACCTTCCTCTTACCTGCTGCTGTTGGTCGCGCACCTACATATCTGTTATTTGTAATGTCACGGCAGTGGCTCATGAAAACCGCCAAGGCGGCACAAGGAGCAGAGTGGCAATGGCAGAGGCGACCAGTATTCTACGCTGGGCGGAAGGCCATGTAAGCGCACTATCAGCAGTGTTCATCCTGGGGGTGGACAACTGGGAGGCGGACTTCCTCAGCAGGCACGACCTGCATCCGGGAGAGTGGGGACTTCATCAAGAAGTCTTCACACATATCACGGATCAGTGGGGACTGCCTCAGATAGACATGATGGCGTCCCACCTCAACAAAATGCTAAAGAGGTATTGCGCCAGGTCAAGAGACCCTCAGGCGGTTGCGGTAGATGCTCTGGTGACACCTTGGGTGTTCAGATCGGTCTATGTGTTTCCTCCTCTACCTCTCATACCCAAGGTGTTGAGGATAATAAGAATTAGAAGGGTCAGAACAATCCTCATTGTTCCAGATTGGCCAAGGAGGACTTGGTATCCGGATCTGCAAGAGTTGCTCACAGAAGATCCGTGGCCTCTTCCTCTAAGGCAGGACCTGCTGCAGCAGGGGCCCTGTCTGTTCCAAGACTTACCGCGGCTGCGTTTGACGGCATGGCAGTTGAACGCCGGATCCTAGCAGAAAAAGGGATTCTGGAGGAGGTCATTCCTACCCTGATCAAGGCTAGGAAGGACGTGACGTCGAAACATTATCACCGTATATGGCGAAAATATGTTTCTTGGTGTGAGGCCAGAGCTGCTTCTACGGAGGAGTTCCAGTTGGGCCGTCTGCTTCACTTCCTTCAAACGGGAGTGAATTTGGGCCTCAAATTAGGGTCCATAAAGGTTCAAATTTCGGCCTTATCCATTTTCTTTCAAAGAGAATTGGCTTCTCTTCCTGAAGTACAGACTTTTGTGAAGGGCGTGCTGCATATTCAGCCTCCCTTTGTACCTCCGGTGGCGCCTTGGGACCTTAACGTGGTATTAAGTTTCCTCAAGTCACCTTGGTTTGAACCACTCAAAACAGTAGAGTTGAAATACCTCACTTGGAAAGTGGTCATGTTGTTGGCCTTAGCTTCTGCAAGGCGTGTTTCGGAATTGGCGGCTTTATCATATAAAAGCCCATACCTGATTTTTCACATGGATAGGGCAAAAGTTGAGGACTCGTCCTCAATTTCTGCCCAAGGTGGTCTTATCTTTTCATATGAACCAACCTATTGTCGTGCCTGTGGCTACACGGGACATGGAGGATTCCGAGTCCCGGATTCCGAGTCCCTGGATGTGGTCAGGGCTTTGAAGATTTATGTGACCAGAACAGCTAGGATCATGAAGACCGAAGCTCTGTTTGTTCTGGATGCGGCCAACAAGGTTGGCGCTCCTGCTTCAAAGCAGACTATTGCTCGCTGGATCTGTAACACGATTCAGCAGGCGCATTCTTCGGCAGGATTGCCATTGCCTAAATCGGTTAAGGCCCATTCCACTAGGAAGGTGGGCTCTTCTTGGGCGGCTGCCCGAGGGGTCTCGGCACTACAACTGTGCAGAGCTGCTACTTGGTCGGGGTCAAACACCTTTGCAAAGTTCTATAAGTTTGATACCCTGGCTGAGGAGGACCTCCTGTTTGCTCAATCAGTGCTGCAGAGTCATCCGCACTCTCCCGCCCGTTTGGGAGCTTTGGTATAATCCCCATGGTCCTTACGGAGTCCCCAGGATCCTCTAGGACGTTAGAGAAAATAAGATTTTACTTACCGGTAAATCTATTTCTCATAGTCTGTAGAGGATGCTGGGCGCCCGTCCCAAGTGCGGACTTCTTCTGCAAAACTTGTATATAGTTATTGCTTAAATAAGGGTTATGTTATAGTTCATCGGGTTTGAACCGAGGCTATGTTATTATTCATATTGTTAACTGGGTAGTTTATCACAAGTTATACGGTGTGATTGGTGTGGCTGGTATGAATCTTGCCCTTAGATTTACAAAAATCCTTTCATCGTACTGTTCATCTCCTCTGGGCACAGTTTCTCTAACTGAGGTCTGGAGGAGGGACATAGAGGGAGGAGCCAGTGCACACTCAGAATCCAAAGCTTTCTTAAAGTGCCCTATCTCCTGCAGAGCCCATCTATACCCCATGGTCCTTACGGAGTCCCCAGCATCCTCTACGGACTACGAGAAATAGATTTACCGGTAAGTAAAATCTTATTTTCTCTGTATATTTATAACGATGCAATTCACCCCAGCCCACCTAGTGGCAAAATGCTTCTCCCCTCCAAGAGGTGTTGGTGAGGGTTTGCAGGTTAGGGGGCACTAGGCTGTAGGTTTGCCTAGGGTGCAGCGAGACCTTGCACCAGCCCTGCAGATCCGCACCCGAGGTCAGTTAATCTGCATAACCAGGCACAGACTCTGACTTTGGCACTCCAACAAAATGGAGGCGACACACCTCCATTATGAGACGCAAGCCTGATTGCCGCCCCTTCTAGGCCCCCAAATGCCCTCAGCCTGTCAATCAGACTGGAGCTTAGGGGGCACTGCATGCAAGGATGCAGGACCTGTCCTGCACATGCACAGGACAGGTCCTGCACATGCGTAGTGTTCCCACCATCAGACCTATATGCTAACCATTGGGTTAGCGTACAAGTCTGAATCAGGCCCACTATACGCTTCTTTGCAAATTGGTAAGCATCTCTGCAGTCAGACTGCCCCCATCCATACACATGGTTTCATAGCCATTATCATTACCATTGCATACTTGCACCAACCCTATCCTTGGGACAAAACTCTGCATCCTGCAGCTCACTATCTGCATATATTTAGTATGGGAGGCAATTACGACACCACCTGTTGGGATCCCGGTGGTCACAATGCCGACGCAGTGAAATGCCTCCGCCGGAATACCAACGCTGCAGGCTTTTCTTCCTCTGTGGGTTTCCACGGCACCTATAGAGGGAGAATAGATCCTGTGGTGGGTGCAGTGAGCCACCGAGGCAGCAGCGTGCAAGTGCAGTGAGCCTACAAGGGGCTTTCAATCGCTCGCCAGGCTTCCAGCATATGGTGGCCGGGATCCCGCTGTTTGAATCATGACAGCCGGGATCCCGGACGCCGGTAAAACGTATGTATTCTGGTTAGTACAACTCTGCATATGGGCACATGTACATATTTACAGTATTTCCATGCACGCGGTGTGGGAGCCCATACAGCCATTTTCAGCCAGCTCTGCATCAAGCCCTGTGTACTTGTGTGCTTGTGCTAACAGTGGTGATTTGTAAAGCTGTATAGAATTGAGGATGCTAGGAGACTTAGTTTAGATAGTAGTTATACTTAATATACATATCTAAGAAGGCTGCATTGGTACTAACAAAGATATCTCTATTTGTAAATAAATAATGGTGAACATGCTAAACACGGTCTGAGACTCACATGCAAAACACATCCACCTCCCAACAGCACAAATGTTTCCACAAGTCTCATACATCCTCTTTCTAATGTGGCCTGGGATGGATTAATAAATAGACACACACACACACACACACACACACACACACACACACACACACACACTGTATATTTGCAAATGGTTAATTAATTATAGTTATTAGAAATATTAAATAAATGGAAATTAGTATTTTTGTTTCACTTTTAGACACTCATTCTCTATTCCAAGCTGTCCCACAAGAAACATGACATTTCTCAGAACCCAGAGACCCAAAGGCGGGGATTAAATTGTGTTTATGGGAGGCTAAAGTAATGGGCACCTATCAGAGCAATTCAGTTTTTTCTCTATCACTCTGTAATTGCGCAAATAGACAACGTTTAGTGGCTACTCCCATCTAAAGTAGTCCTAGGAATGTGAAAAGTCCCACTTGGGCATTTTTTGCACATTTCACCTCAGGAGACTGCGAGCAGAAATGTCGGTGCCACCTAGTGGCTGGCACCTGAAAATTAATTGCATCACCCTCAGATAGTTACATGGAGCAAAGCACTTTTACTGGACTATTTGTTCTATGCTAACATCCAATTTGTGGTCATGGTTTAATGTAAAATATAGGTATTTGCACCATGTAGTAGTAGTAGCAATTGTAGTAATATTGTGGTGGTGGTAGTAGTAGTAGTAGCAGCAGCAGTACTGGTAATAATAACAAATAGTAATATAATAAAAACAACAATTAAATATTGTGGTATCTGTTATTTTGTCTTTAAGACAGCAAACTCCAATCCCAATAAAGCAAATGAGCTTAGTGTATATAGTACCTCTTCTATCAGTATCGTCATATTTGTTCCACAGTCCATTGTCTCATGCCTTGTAAAAGAACAATTAGCTACCCTATATATTCCATTGCTCCACTTCTGTCTTTTATCATGCAGTGAATGAACACAATGTACACATATTTATTACTCTTCTGCACATACTGTACGTCCTAAAAGGAAAAACACATTGTCCCGTAAATGGGAAACAATAAAGTACAGGTACAATATGTAATTATTATACAAATGCATGACCCATTTGTGTTAATAAATTAACACAATTATGCAACATTTTACATAAAACATGTTGTGGGGTATTTTTAAATCATAAGTTAACATCATATCTGGTTGCTTTGGTTTAACAATCAGCATAGCTAATGCAGAGACATGAGCAGTTATCCATTTAATACATCAATAACACTGTCCTTAAGCAATACATAATTTATATTGTGATTTATGAGTTGAGCACAGACCACTATTAAACTAACAGTCATAAATATCAGCCATAAATAGCATTGTACCATGAAAATTAAATGTGTTACTCATAGTAAGGTCTAATAGTACATGTAGATCACTGGAATCCACATAAGAGGTTAATGAAATGACTGCTTGGTCTTTATTTGTTGTTGAACTCCTATGGTATGTAGATTGATAAGCCAGATTTACTATGAACCAAAAACATTATGGTGCAATATCAATTGACTCCCTATTAATTACTGACATACTAACATTCTGGCAGTACATTTTTGTATAATATGTGCACTAACCTAGAGTAACAAACAGTCAGTTGAGATCTGTACCCATTGCAATTTAGAGAGTAAATGGAGTATCGGTTGATGTTTCTTGTTTGTCTATGTATTTACACTTACATTAACTATACTCACTGAGTTCTGCTTTAGAATTGCTTCTTGTCTCATGGGTGTAGGGTTTTAATTGAGGTACAATTGCTAATTTGTAAATATCAAGTTTAAAATTAAATGTAAAAAAAGAACAGGAAAATTACAGACATTTTGAAATTTCCATTCTTCTTTGATTTCCTTCATGAAACATGGCTGAGAGAAAGCTTTTATACACCTCAAAATGTTTCTTTCAGTTGCTATAGCAACTGTGAGCCATGTGATAATGCTAAGTGTTTATTTTGGTGATTTTGATGGTCTCACTGGATTGTCTATTAATACGACTGTGCCTCTTTCAGCCAATTATCACAAGCTATTTTTAGACAGAACCACTTTAACAACCTATACTAGATGAGAAACAGATACACGTATCCATTTGTTTATTTTTCTTATGGGTGGTGGTGAAATGTAGCATAAATCCAAAGAAAATAAATAATTATTTTCTATTTTATATCCTGGTGGCTATACCATATGAATGGCCAAGCCTGCAGCACCATTTGCTTATTTTTAATCCTTCTTTACAGCACAGTTTCCCAACTTCGCTTTCTTGTCTAATCTCAGGAACCAGAAAATCCCATTTACAGTAGTTTCCTGGTAATCATACTTTCATAATTTAGTTCTGCATTGCCGTGTTTCAGACTGAAAGCATACAGTATAATTAAGCCACCTAACTACATTGTCCTGGATCAATAATAGGGTCAAGTACTGTACAGGGTTTTCCTATAATTTTGAGCAGGGGCATATCCAGAACATTGTGGGCCACACAGGAACATTTTGAAGGGGCCCCTCCCAAATGCTTCAAAAGAGACACCTCTATAGAAAGTCCCATAGTAGTACACAAGTTCACATTATACTACACAGTGTCACCAGTTCATATTATGCCACATTGTATACCCCAATTCACAAGATGCTACATTGTAGGCAATATGCCCCACTGTAGTGCTGACAGTACACATTATGCCACATAGTACCTCCAGTTCACATTGCCTTTGGTTCACATCAGGGGCGAATTGGGAATGAACACCAGCCCGAGAAATTTATGGAAGCAGCCCTAATGGGGACGGAGTCTGTTGAGGGGGAGGGGTCTGTCAAGAGGGCAGGGCCACTCCTCAGAGGTCCTGATTCTGAGATAGACAAAGTTGGGGCCTCCTTCGCTTCATGTTATGCTAATGTTTACCTGAGAGGGAGCACACACTACATACAGCACAGTACAGGGAGGAGGAGCACACACTACATACAGCACAGTACAGGGAGGGAGCACACACTACATACAGCACAGTACAGGGAGGGAGCACACACTACATACAGCACAGTACAGGGAGGAGGAGCACACACTACATACAGCACAGTACAAGGAGGGAGCACACACTACATACAGCACAGTACAGGGAGGAGGAGCACACACTACATACAGCACAGTACAGGGAGGAGGAGCACACACTACATACAGCAGAGTACAGGGAGGGAGCACACACTACATACAGCACAGTACAGGGAGGGAGCACACACTACATACAGCACAGTACAGGGAGGGAGCACACACTACATACAGCACAGTACAGGGAGGGAGCACACACTACATACAGCACAGTACAGGGAGGGAGCACACACTATATACAGCACAGTACAGGGAGGGAGCACACACTACATACAGCACAGTACAGGGAGGGAGCACACGCTACATACAGCACAGTACAGGGAGGGAGCACACACTACATACAGCACAGTACAGGGAGGGAGCACACACTACATACAGCACAGTACAGGGAGGGAAAGCACACACTACATACAGCACAGTACAGCGATGGAGCACACACTACATACAGCATAGTACAGGGAGGGGAAGCACACACTACATACAGCACAGTACAGGGAGGGAGCACACACTACATACAGCACAGTACAGGGAGGGAGCACACACTACATACAGCACAGTACAGGGAGGAGGAGCACACACTACATACAGCACAGTACAGGGAGGGAGCACACACTACATACAGCACAGTACAGGGAGGAGGAGCACACACTACATACAGCACAGTACAGGGAGGAGGAGCACACACTACATACAGCACAGTACAGGGAGGGAGCACACACTACATACAGCACAGTACAGGGAGGGAGCACACACTACATACAGCACAGTACAGGGAGGGAGCACACACTACATACAGCACAGTACAGGGAGGGAGCACACACTACATACAGCACAGTACAGGGAGGGAGCACACACTACATACAGCACAGTACAGGGAGGGAGCACACGCTACATACAGCACAGTACAGGGAGGGAGCACACACTACATACAGCACAGTACAGGGAGGGAGAACACACTACATACAGCACAGTACAGGGAGGGATCACAAACTACATACAGCATAGTACAGGGAGGGAGCACACACTACATACAGCACAGTACAGCGAGGGAGCACACACTACATACAGCACAGTACAGGGATGGAAAGCACACACTACATACAGCACAGTACAGCGAGGGAGCACACACTACATACAGCATAGTACAGGGAGGGGAAGCACACACTACATACAGCACAGTACAGGGAGGGAGCACACACTACATACAGCACAGTACAGGGAGGGAGCACACACTACATACAGCACAGTACAGGGAGGAGGAGCACACACTACATACAGCACAGTACAGGGAGGGAGCACACACTGCATACAGCACAGTACAGGGAGGAGGAGCACACACTACATACAGCACAGTACAGGGAGGAGGAGCACACACTACATACAGCACAGTACAGGAAGGGGGCAAACACTACAAACAGCACAGTACAGGGAGGGAGCACACACTACATACAGCACAGTACAGGGAGGGAGCACACACTACATACAGCACAGTACAGGGAGGGAGCACACACTACATACAGCACAGTACAGGGAGGGAGCACACACTACATACAGCACAGTACAGGGAGGGAGCACACACTACATACAGCACAGTACAGGGAGGGAGCACACACTACATACAGCACAGTACAGGGAGGGAGCAAACGCTACATGCACACACTACATACAGCACAGTACAGGGAGGGAGCACACGCTACATACAGCACAGTACAGGGAGGGAGCACACACTACATACAGCACAGTACAGGTAGGGAGCACACACTACATACAGCACAGTACAGGGAGGGAAAGCACACACTACATACAGCACAGTACAGGGAGGGAGCACACACTACATACAGCACAGTACAGGGAGGGAGCACACGCTACATGCACACACTACATACAGCACAGTACAGGGAGGGAGCACACGCTACATACAGCACAGTACAGGGAGGGAGCACACACTACATACAGCACAGTACAGGGAGGGAGCACACACTACATACAGCACAGTACAGGGAGGTAAAGCACACACTACATACAGCAGAGTACAGCGAGGGAGCACACACTACATACAGCATATTACAGGAAGGGAGCACACACTACATACAGCATAGTACAGGGAGGAAGCACACACTACAAACAGCACAGGGAGGGATCACACACTACATACAGCACAGTACAACGAGGGAGCACACACTACATACAGCACAGTACAGGGAGGGAGCACACACTACATACAGCACAAAACAGCGAGGGAGCAGACACTACATACAGCATAGTACAGGGAGGTAGCACACACTACATACAGCACAGTACAGCGAGGGAGCACACACTACATACAGCACAGTACAGGGAGGGAGCACACACTATATACAGCACAGTACAGGGAGGGAGCACACACTACATACAGCACAGTACAGGGAGGGAGCACACGCTACATACAGCACAGTACAGGGAGGGAGCACACACTACATACAGCACAGTACAGGGAGGAGGAGCACACACTACATACAGCACAGTACAGGGAGGGAGCACACACTACATACAGCACAGTACAGGGAGGAGGAGCACACACTACATACAGCACAGTACAGGGAGGAGGAGCACACACTACATACAGCACAGTACAGGGAGGGAGCACACACTACATACAGCATAGTACAGGGAGGGGAAGCACACACTACATACAGCACAGTACAGGGAGGGAGCACACACTACATACAGCACAGTACAGGGAGGGAGCACACACTACATACAGCACAGTACAGGGAGGAGGAGCACACACTACATACAGCACAGTACAGGGAGGGAGCACACACTACATACAGCACAGTACAGGGAGGAGGAGCACACACTACATACAGCACAGTACAGGGAGGAGGAGCACACACTACATACAGCACAGTACAGGGAGGGAGCACACACTACATACAGCACAGTACAGGGAGGGAGCACACACTACATACAGCACAGTACAGGGAGGGAGCACACACTACATACAGCACAGTACAGGGAGGGAGCACACACTACATACAGCACAGTACAGGGAGGGAGCACACACTACATACAGCACAGTACAGGGAGGGAGCACACGCTACATACAGCACAGTACAGGGAGGGAGCACACACTACATACAGCACAGTACAGGGAGGGAGAACACACTACATACAGCACAGTACAGGGAGGGATCACAAACTACTTACAGCATAGTACAGGGAGGGAGCACACACTACATACAGCACAGTACAGCGAGGGAGCACACACTACATACAGCACAGTACAGGGATGGAAAGCACACACTACATACAGCACAGTACAGCGAGGGAGCACACACTACATACAGCATAGTACAGGGAGGGGAAGCACACACTACATACAGCACAGTACAGGGAGGGAGCACACACTACATACAGCACAGTACAGGGAGGGAGCACACACTACATACAGCACAGTACAGGGAGGAGGAGCACACACTACATACAGCACAGTACAGGGAGGGAGCACACACTACATACAGCACAGTACAGGGAGGAGGAGCACACACTACATACAGCACAGTACAGGGAGGAGGAGCACACACTACATACAGCACAGTACAGGAAGGGGGCAAACACTACAAACAGCACAGTACAGGGAGGGAGCACACACTACATACAGCACAGTACAGGGAGGGAGCACACACTACATACAGCACAGTACAGGGAGGGAGCACACACTACATACAGCACAGCACAGTACAGGGAGGGAGCACACACTACATACAGCACAGTACAGGGAGGGAGCACACACTACATACAGCACAGTACAGGGAGGGAGCACACACTACATACAGCACAGTACAGGGAGGGAGCACACGCTACATGCACACACTACATACAGCACAGTACAGGGAGGGAGCACACGCTACATACAGCACAGTACAGGGAGGGAGCACACACTACATACAGCACAGTACAGGGAGGGAGCACACACTACATACAGCACAGTACAGGGAGGGAAAGCACACACTACATACAGCACAGTACAGGGAGGGAGCACACACTACATACAGCACAGTACAGGGAGGGAGCACACGCTACATGCACACACTACATACAGCACAGTACAGGGAGGGAGCACACGCTACATACAGCACAGTACAGGGAGGGAGCACACACTACATACAGCACAGTACAGGGAGGGAGCACACACTACATACAGCACAGTACAGGGAGGTAAAGCACACACTACATACAGCAGAGTACAGCGAGGGAGCACACACTACATACAGCATATTACAGGAAGGGAGCACACACTACATACAGCATAGTACAGGGAGGAAGCACACACTACAAACAGCACAAGGAGGGATCACACACTACATACAGCACAGTACAACGAGGGAGCACACACTACATACAGCACAGTACAGGGAGGGAGCACACACTACATACAGTACAAAACAGCGAGGGAGCAGACACTACATACAGCATAGTACAGGGAGGTAGCACACACTACATACAGCACAGTACAGCGAGGGAGCACACACTACATACAGCACAGTACAGGAAGGGAGCACACACTACATACAGCACAGTACAGCGAGGGAGCACACACTACATACAGCACAGTACAGCGAGGGAGCACACACTACATACAGCATAGTAGAGGGAGGGGAAGCACACACTACATACAGCACAGTACAGGGAGGGAGCACACACTACATACAGCACAGTACAGGGAGGGAGCACACACTACATACAGCACAGTACAGGGAGGAGGAGCACACACTACATACAGCACAGTACAGGGAGGGAGCACACACTACATACAGCACAGTACAGGGAGGAGGAGCACACACTACATACAGCACAGTACAGGGAGGAGGAGCACACACTACATACAGCACAGTACAGGGAGGGAGCACACACTACATACAATACAATCAATCAATAGGTGAACACTGCACTGTTGTCACTGTACAGGAACCTTCAAACTCACCATAACTTAGTGAGATGCATTCACATAAAGGTTTCTTTTGATTGGTCGTTGTTTATATTCCACCAATAGCCATATATAAACACATATGAAATGACACTCACCTGGGCTATAAAGCCCTATATGCACCAAAAGGTTTCTTTAGTCCACGTATTCTCCACCAAGCAGACGTGACCCAAGGTTCATAAAAACAATTTATTTTTCCATAAAAAATAGTCCATATAAAAACATACAAATAATGTAATCTTTCCTGATCTAGCTGAAAGGTGTTTTGTTCCACTCTAAACCCCAAAGACTTATAGAAGGATTTCCTTTAGGAGACAACACTCCTCACCATACCATTCCCGGGACAGGTCTATGATACAGTGTTTCTCCAAGATGTTAGCGAATAAACTTCAAGCCGATAAGGTAAATAGGAGTGGAAAACAGCTATCAGGGAATCCCCAGAACACCTCACACTACATACAGCACAGTACAGGGAGGAGGAGCACACACTACATACAGCACAGTACAGGGAGGAGGAGCACACACTACATACAGCACAGTACAGGGAGGGAGCAAACACTACATACAGCACAGTACAGGGAGGGAGCACACACTACATACAGCACAAAACAGCGAGGGAGCAGACACTACATACAGCATAGTACAGGGAGGTAGCACACACTACATACAGCACAGTACAGGGAGGGAGCACACACTACATACAGCACAATACAGGGAGGGAAAGCACACACTACATACAGCACAGTACATGGAGGGAAAGCACACACTACATACAGCAGAGTACAGCGAGGGAGCACACACTACATACAGCACAGTACAGGGAGGGAAAGCACACACTACATACAGCACAGTACAGCGAGGGAGCACACACTACATACAGCACAGTACAGGGAGGGAGCACACACTACATACAGCACAGTACAGGGAGGGGGAGCACACATTACATACAGCACAGTACAGTACAGGGAGTGGGAGCACACACTACATACAGCACAGTACAGGGAGGGAGCACACACTACATACAGCATAGTACAGGAAGGGAGCACACACTACATACATCACTGTACAGGGAGGGAGCACACACTACATACAGCACAGTGCAGCGAGGGAGCACACACTACATACAGCATAGTACAGGGAGGGAGCACACACTACATACAGCACAGTACATGGAGGGAGCACACACTACATACAGCACAGTACAGGGAGGGAGCACACACTACATACAGCACAGTACAGGAAGGGAGCACACACTACATACAGCACAGTACAGGGAGGGAGCACACACTACATACAGCATAGTACAGGAAGGGGGAGCACACACTACATACAGCACAGTACATGGAGGGAGCACACACTACATACAGCACAGTACAGGGAGGGAGCACACACTACATACAGCATAGTACAGGGAGGGAGCACACACTACATACAGCACAGTACAGGGAGGGAGCACACACTACATACAGCACAGTACAGGGAGGGAAAGCACACACTACGTACAGCACAGTACAGCGAGGGAGCACACACTACATACAGCATAGTACAGCGAGGAAGCACATACAAGTAGTGAAACACAGACCCAGGGGACAAGCGCATAGGAATCTGTCCCAGTGGCCAATCACATTATTACATGAATAGCACCACATTACACGTATAGCACCGCATTACATGTATAGCACCACACTACACGTATAACACTGCATTACACAAATAGCGCCACATAACACGAATAGCACCACATTACATCACTGGTAACAACCTCATGATTGCTAAACTATCGGATATATGCAAAACAACCGATTATTGATGGTCATATCCAGTGACATTAGTCCTACCTGAGTGTTTCCTAGCCAGCAATGTGGAATTTCAATTAACAATATTTTATATACAGGCTTTTATGTGGCATATTTTATTGTATTTATATGGTTAATCCATTATGTGTTAGTAATAAATTTGTTTATTTTACTAGAGATGAGCGCCTGAAATTTTTCGGGTTTTGTGTTTTGGTTTTGGGTTCGGTTCCGCGGCCGTGTTTTGGGTTCGAACGCGTTTTGGCAAAACCTCACCGAATTTTTTTTGTCGGATTCGGGTGTGTTTTGGATTCGGGTGTTTTTTTCCAAAAACACTAAAAAACAGCTTAAATCATAGAATTTGGGGGTCATTTTGATCCCAAAGTATTATTAACCTCAAAAACCATAATTTACACTCATTTTTAGTCTATTCTGAATACATCACACCTCACAATATTATTTTTAGTCCTAAAATTTGCACCGAGGTCGCTGTGTGAGTAAGATAAGCGACCCTAGTGGCCGACACAAACACCGGGCCCATCTAGGAGTGGCACTGCAGTGTCACGCAGGATGTCCCTTCCAAAAAACCCTCCCCAAACAGCACATGACGCAAAGAAAAAAAGAGGCGCAATGAGGTAGCTGTGTGAGTAAGATTAGCGACCCTAGTGGCCGACACAAACACCGGGCCCATCTAGGAGTGGCACTGCAGTGTCACGCAGGATGGCCCTTCCAAAAAACCCTCCCCAAACAGCACATGACGCAAAGAAAAAAAGAGGCGCAATGAGGTAGCTGACTGTGTGAGTAAGATTAGCGACCCTAGTGGCCGACACAAACACCGGGCCCATCTAGGAGTGGCACTGCAGTGTCACGCAGGATGGCCCTTCCAAAAAACCCTCCCCAAACAGCACATGACGCAAAGAAAAAAAGAGGCGCAATGAGGTAGCTGACTGTGTGAGTAAGATTAGCGACCCTAGTGGCCGACACAAACACCGGGCCCATCTAGGAGTGGCACTGCAGTGTCACGCAGGATGTCCCTTCCAAAAAACCCTCCCCAAACAGCACATGACGCAAAGAAAAAAAGAGGCGCAATGAGGTAGCTGTGTGAGTAAGATTAGCGACCCTAGTGGCCGACACAAACACCGGGCCCATCTAGGAGTGGCACTGCAGTGTCACGCAGGATGTCCCTTCCAAAAAACCCTCCCCAAACAGCACATGACGCAAAGAAAAAAAGAGGCGCAATGAGGTAGCTGACTGTGTGAGTAAGATTAGCGACCCTAGTGGCCGACACAAACACCGGGCCCATTTAGGAGTGGCACTGCAGTGTCACGCAGGATGTCCCTTCCAAAAAACCCTCCCCAATCAGCACATGATGCAAAGAAAAAGAAAAGAAAAAAGAGGTGCAAGATGGAATTATCCTTGGGCCCTCCCACCCACCCTTATGTTGTATAAACAAAACAGGACATGCACACTTTAACCAACCCATCATTTCAGTGACAGGGTCTGCCACACGACTGTGACTGATATGACGGGTTGGTTTGGACCCCCCCCAAAAAAGAAGCAATTAATCTCTCCTTGCACAAACTGGCTCTACAGAGGCAAGATGTCCACCTCATCTTCACCCTCCGATATATCACCGTGTACATCCCCCTCCTCACAGATTATCAATTCGTCCCCACTGGAATCCACCATCTCAGCTCCCTGTGTACTTTGTGGAGGCAATTGCTGCTGGTCAATGTCTCCGCGGAGGAATTGATTATAATTCATTTTAATGAACATCATCTTCTCCACATTTTCTGGATGTAACCTCGTACGCCGATTGCTGACAAGGTGAGCGGCGGCACTAAACACTCTTTCGGAGTACACACTTGTGGGAGGGCAACTTAGGTAGAATAAAGCCAGTTTGTGCAAGGGCCTCCAAATTGCCTCTTTTTCCTGCCAGTATAAGTACGGACTGTGTGACGTGCCTACTTGGATGCGGTCACTCATATAATCCTCCACCATTCTATCAATGTTGAGAGAATCATATGCAGTGACAGTAGACGACATGTCCGTAATCGTTGTCAGGTCCTTCAGTCCGGACCAGATGTCAGCATCAGCAGTCGCTCCAGACTGCCCTGCATCACCGCCAGCGGGTGGGCTCGGAATTCTGAGCCTTTTCCTCGCACCCCCAGTTGCGGGAGAATGTGAAGGAGGAGATGTTGACAGGTCGCGTTCCGCTTGACTTGACAATTTTGTCACCAGCAGGTCTTTCAACCCCAGCAGACCTGTGTCTGCCGGAAAGAGAGATCCAAGGAAGGCTTTAAATCTAGGATCGAGCACGGTGGCCAAAATGTAGTGCTCTGATTTCAACAGATTGACCACCCGTGAATCCTTGTTAAGCGAATTAAGGGCTGCATCCACAAGTCCCACATGCCTAGCGGAATCGCTCCCTTTTAGCTCCTTCTTCAATGCCTCCAGCTTCTTCTGCAAAAGCCTGATGAGGGGAATGACCTGACTCAGGCTGGCAGTGTCTGAACTGACTTCACGTGTGGCAAGTTCAAAGGGCATCAGAACCTTGCACAACGTTGAAATCATTCTCCACTGCACTTGAGACAGGTGCATTCCATCTCCTATATCGTGCTCAATTGTATAGGCTTGAATGGCCTTTTGCTGCTCCTCCAACCTCTGAAGCATATAGAGGGTTGAATTCCACCTCGTTACCACTTCTTGCTTCAGATGATGGCAGGGCAGGTTCAGTAGTTTTTGGTGGTGCTCCAGTCTTCTGTACGTGGTGCCTGTACGCCGAAAGTGTCCCGCAATTTTTCTGGCCACCGACAGCATCTCTTGCACGCCCCTGTCGTTTTTAAAAAAATTCTGCACCACCAAATTCAAGGTATGTGCAAAACATGGGACGTGCTGGAATTTGCCCATATTTAATGCACACACAATATTGCTGGCGTTGTCCGATGCCACAAATCCACAGGAGAGTCCAATTGGGGTAAGCCATTCCGCGATGATCTTCCTCAGTTGCCGTAAGAGGTTTTCAGCTGTGTGCGTATTCTGGAAAGCGGTGATACAAAGCGTAGCCTGCCTAGGAAAGAGTTGGCGTTTGCGAGATGCTGCTACTGGTGCCGCCGCTGCTGTTCTTGCGGCGGGAGTCCATACATCTACCCAGTGGGCTGTCACAGTCATATAGTCCTGACCCTGCCCTGCTCCACTTGTCCACATGTCCGTGGTTAAGTGGACATTGGGTACAACTGCATTTTTTAGGAGACTGGTGAGTCTTTTTCTGACGTCCGTGTACATTCTCGGTATCGCCTGCCTAGAGAAGTGGAACCTAGATGGTATTTGGTAACGGGGGCACACTGCCTCAATAAATTGTCTAGTTCCCTGTGAACTAACGGCGGATACCGGACGCACGTCTAACACCAACATAGTTGTCAAGGACTCAGTTATCCGCTTTGCAGTAGGATGACTGCTGTGATATTTCATCTTCCTCGCAAAGGACTGTTGAACAGTCAATTGCTTACTGGAAGTAGTACAAGTGGGCTTACGACTTCCCCTCTGGGATGACCATCGACTCCCAGCGGCAACAACAGCAGCGCCAGCAGCAGTAGGCGTTACACGCAAGGATGCATCGGAGGAATCCCAGGCAGGAGAGGACTCGTCAGACTTGCCAGTGACATGGCCTGCAGGACTATTGGCATTCCTGGGGAAGGAGGAAATTGACACTGAGGGAGTTGGTGGGGTGGTTTGCGTGAGCTTGGTTACAAGAGGAAGGGATTTACTGGTCAGTGGACTGCTTCCGCTGTCACCCAAAGTTTTTGAACTTGTCACTGACTTATTATGAATGCGCTGCAGGTGACGTATAAGGGAGGATGTTCCGAGGTGGTTAACGTCCTTACCCCTACTTATTACAGCTTGACAAAGGGAACACACGGCTTGACACCTGTTGTCCGCATTTCTGGTGAAATACCTCCACACCGAAGAGCTGATTTTTTTGGTATTTTCACCTGGCATGTCAACGGCCATATTCCTCCCACGGACAACAGGTGTCTCCCCGGGTGCCTGAGTTAAACAAACCACCTCACCATCAGAATCCTCCTGGTCAATTTCCTCCCCAGCGCCAGCAACACCCATATCCTCCTCATCCTGGTGTACTTCAACACTGACATCTTCAATCTGACTATCAGGAACTGGACTGCGGGTGCTCCTTCCAG
The DNA here is from genome assembly GCF_028390025.1 of Pseudophryne corroboree. Classification (NCBI taxonomy): domain Eukaryota; kingdom Metazoa; phylum Chordata; class Amphibia; order Anura; family Myobatrachidae; genus Pseudophryne; species Pseudophryne corroboree. The sequence continues at coordinate 661,398,488 of NC_086448.1, forward strand.
CACTTGCAGGGGGCGTGCAAATGGTGGAAGGCGCATGCTCTTCATGTCCAGTGTTGGGAAGGTCAGGCATCGCAACCGACACAATTGGACTCTCCTTGTGGATTTGGGATTTCAAAGAACGCACAGTTCTTTGCGGTGCTTTTGCCAGCTTGAGTCTTTTCAGTTTTCTAGCGAGAGGCTGAGTGCTTCCATCCTCATGTGAAGCTGAACCACTAGCCATGAACATAGGCCAGGGCCTCAGCCGTTCCTTGCCACTCCGTGTGGTAAATGGCATATTGGCAAGTTTACGCTTCTCCTCCGACAATTTTATTTTAGGTTTTGGAGTCCTTTTTTTACTGATATTTGGTGTTTTGGTTTTGACATGCTCTGTACTATGCCATTGGGCATCGGCCTTGGCAGACGACGTTGCTGGCATTTCATCGTCTCGGCCATGACTAGTGGCAGCAGCTTCAGCACGAGGTGGAAGTGGATCTTGATCTTTCCCTAATTTTGGAACCTCAACATTTTTGTTCTCCATATTTTAATAGGCACAACTAAAAGGCACCTCAGGTAAACAATGCAGATGGATGGATTGGATACTAGTATACAATTATGGACGGGCTGCCGAGTGCCGACACAGAGGTAGCCACAGCCGTGAACTACCGCACTGTACTGTGTCTGCTGCTAATATATAGACTGGTTGATAAAGAGATAGTATACTCGTAACTAGTATGTATGTATAAAGAAAGAAAAAAAAACCACGGTTAGGTCACTGGTATATACAATTATGGACGGGCTGCCGAGTGCCGACACAGAGGTAGCCACAGCCGTGAACTACCGCACTGTACTGTGTCTGCTGCTAATATATAGACTGGTTGATAAAGAGATAGTATACTCGTAACTAGTATGTATGTATAAAGAAAGAAAAAAAAACCACGGTTAGGTCACTGGTATATACAATTATGGACGGGCTGCGGAGTGCCGACACAGAGGTAGCCACAGCCGTGAACTACCGCACTGTACTGTGTCTGCTGCTAATATATAGACTGGTTGATAAAGAGATAGTATACTCGTAACTAGTATGTATGTATAAAGAAAGAAAAAAAAACCACGGTTAGGTGGTATATACAATTATGGACGGGCTGCCGAGTGCCGACACAGAGGTAGCCACAGCCGTGAACTACCGCACTGTACTGTGTCTGCTGCTAATATATAGACTGGTTGATAAAGAGATAGTATACTCGTAACTAGTATGTATGTATAAAGAAAGAAAAAAAAAACACGGTTAGGTCACTGGTATATACAATTATGGACGGGCTGCCGAGTGCCGACACAGAGGTAGCCACAGCCGTGAACTACCGCACTGTACACTGGTTGATAAAGAGATAGTAGTATACTCGTAACAACTAGTATGACGACGGTATAAAGAATGAAAAAAAAAACCACGGTTAGGTGGTATATAATACAATTATGGTTGGACGGACTGCCTGCCGAGTGCCGACACAGAGGTAGCCACAGCCGTGAACTACCGCACTGTACACTGGTTGATAAAGAGATAGTAGTAGTATGACGACGGTATAAAGAATGAAAAAAAAACCACGGTTAGGTGGTATATAATACAATTATGGTTGGACGGACTGCCTGCCGAGTGCCGACACAGAGGTAGCCACAGCCGTGAACTACCGCACTGTACACTGGTTGATAAAGAGATAGTAGTATACTCGTAACAACTAGTATGACGACGGTATAAAGAACGAAAAAAAAACCACGGTTAGGTGGTATATATTATAATACAATTATGGATGGACGGACTGCCTGCCGAGTTCCGACACAGAGGTAGCCACAGCCGTGAACTACCGCACTGTACACTGGTTGATAAAGAGATAGTAGTATACTCGTAACAACTAGTATGACGACGGTATAAAGAACGAAAAAAAAACCACGGTTAGGTGGTATATATTATAATACAATTATGGATGGACGGACTGCCTGCCGAGTTCCGACACAGAGGTAGCCACAGCCGTGAACTACCGCACTGTACACTGGTTGATAAAGAGATAGTAGTATACTCGTAACAACTAGTATGACTATGACGACGGTATAAAGAAAGAAAAAAAAAACCACGGTTAGGTGGTATATAATACAATTATGGATGGACGGACTGCCTGCCGAGTGCCGACACAGAGGTAGCCACAGCCGTGAACTACCGCACTGTACTGTGTCTGCTGCTAATATAGACTGGTTGATAAAGAGATAGTATACAATACTACTAATATACTGGTGGTCAGGCACTGGTCACCACTAGTCACACTGGCAGTGGCACTCCTGCAGCAAAAGTGTGCACTGTTTAATTTTAATATAATATTATTTATCATGTACTCCTGGCTCCTGCTATAACAACCTGCAGTGCTCCCCAGTCTCCCCCACAATTATAAGCTTTATATACAATACATTGATGTGCAGCACACTGGGCTGAGCAGTGCACACAGACTGAGTCACTGTGTGACTGTGTATCGTTTTTTTCAGGCAGAGAACGGATATATTAAATAAAACAAACAACTGCACTGTCTCTGGTGGTCACTGGTCACTGTGGTCGTCAGTCACTAAACTCTGTCTGCACTCTGCACTCTCTTCTAATCTACAGTATCACAGCAATCTCTCTCTCTCTCTTCTAAATCTAATCTAAATGGAGAGGACGCCAGCCACGTCCTCTCCCTATCAATCTCAATGCACGTGTGAAAATGGCGGCGACGCGCGGCTCCTTATATAGAATCCGAGTCTCGCGAGAATCCGACAGCGTCATGATGACGTTCGGGCGCGCTCGGGTTAACCGAGCAAGGCGGGAAGATCCGAGTCGCTCGGACCCGTGAAAAAAAAAGTGAAGTTCGTGCGGGTTCGGATTCAAAGAAACCGAACCCGCTCATCTCTATTTTACACAAGCCTTCAGAATTTTAAATGTAATTTCCTTCTAATACATGAGCAGCCAGCGCTGGTAATTTTTTCTTATTTATTTGGATGGAGATAAAGTGGACGGAGATAAAGTACCAGCCAATCAGCTCCTAACTGTCATTTTTCAAACCCAGCCTGTGACATGGCAGTTAGGAGCTGATTGGCTGGTAATTTATCTCTGTCCACTTTATCTCCATACATGGCTTAGTAAATAGTGACAAGTCTCAGAAATATTTTGATTTCTGAACGCAGTGAGGCTGATACAGTGAAAAACATATACGTGTTTGTAAAGAGCATCTTTAATTTGCATCATTAATTTGCATTGTGCATGCTCAGAAAATGAAGCTATGCAAATCATAGTATTGGAGAGTTGGAACTGTTGTGGCTAGAGATGATCTGACAGAGGCAAAGTTCAGTGAGGGCATGTTCACGAAACTTTGTATGTTCAACAGTGTGTAAGCAAAGATATGTCTGCCTATGCATATTGTGCACCTCATGGTGGTCATTCCGAGTTGTTCGCTCGTTGCCAATTTTCGCTATGCTGCGATTTGTTGCTAAATGCGCATGCGCATGGTACGCGGCGTGCATGCGCTTAGTTATTTAACTAAAAACTTTGCAGTTTTGCTGTTGTTCGTGCGGCGCTTTTCAGTCGCACTGCTGATCGGTGAGTGATTGACAGGAATGGGGCGTTTCTGGGTGGTAACTGAGCGTTTTCCGGGAGTGTGCTAAAAAATGCAGGCATGTCAGGGAAAAACGCGGGTGTGTCTGGAGAAACGGGAGAGTGGCTGGCCGAACGCAGGGCGTGTTTGTGACGTCAAACCAGGAACTAAACGGACCGAGCTGATCGCAATCTAGGAGTAGGTCTGGAGCTACTCAGAAACTGCAAGAAAATATTTAGTAGCAATTCTGCTACTCTTTCGTTCGCTATTCTGCTAAGCTAAGATACACTCCCAGAGGGCGGCGGCCTAGCGTGTGCAATGCTGCTAAAGCAGCTAGTGATCGAACAACTCGGAATGACCACCCATATAAGGGATGTAGATATGTGACCCATAGGCGTGCGCACGGGGGTGCCTGGTTCGCACAGGCACCCCCTAATGTTCAGCATTCCCCCGCACGCCACGTCTGCTGCAGAATTCAGTAAGCACAGCTCCGGCCCTCGAGACGCTGCCACCCCAGCCTGCTGCTCATTGCCGCACTGTGCCTTCCCCGCCGCTGCGCCCGCCGCCCGCTGAGGACGATATACAGCATATACGGCCGAATGGGGGGGAAGTGACGTCATGTTCCTCCTTACGATGTGATGCTGTCACACTGCACGCCCGCCGCCTTCCCTCCCTATATATATTATGACACACAGGGGTATGCCGCAGCCACTTAGAGGATACTTAACCCTGGGTGCCTTCACAGATGAATGGATACAGTATTCAAGAAGGGCGGCACTCCAATGATTCACTTCAAACCGCATAATACGGTTTGGAGTGAATCATTGGAGTGCCACATCTCTCGTATACTATATATTATATATATATACACTGCTCAAAAAATAAAGGGAACACTAAAATAACACATCCTAGATCTGAATGAATGAAATATTCTTATTAAATACTTTGTTCTTTACATACTGTAGTTGAATGTGCTGACAACAAAGTCACACAAAAAATATCAATGGAAATCAAATTTATTAACCCATGGATGTCTGGATTTGGAGTCACCCTCAAAATTAAAGTGGAAAAACACACTACAGGCTGATCCAACTTTGATGTAATGTCCTTAAAACAAGTCAAAATGAGGTTCAGTAGTGTGTGTGTGGCCTCCACATATATATATATATATATATATATACATATATATAAACAAATCTAGAAAACCACAGCACTCGCCATCCCAGATGTTGTGAGGATTAGTGAGCTTGCTATGGTGAGTGCTGAACTTTCTGTTTGTATATACATATATATATATATATATATATATATATAATGTGTGTGTGTTAGTGTGCATATATGTGTATATCCATGCAGTAAGGTGGCACTCGGAGACTTGCAAAGAGTTTAAGTGCACTTAAGCTCTTTGCAAGTCTCCGAGCACCGCCTTACTGCATTGCTATACGATGGAGGGAGTTACTGTACCTCTCTTTGGAAGGCATCGCTAGCAAGTAATCCAGCAGTGAGGGAATGCACGATTGCCGGGTCTATCGGACTACTATATATATATATATATATATATATATATATCACAATCTAAAATCTGGGAATGTCACCGAAGCGCCTTCGAGTTGCAGAATATATATATATATATATACTGTATATATATATATATATATATATATATATATAATGATGATATTGGTATGGTAGCACCACCTCTTTTTAGTATTAGCATATAGAAATATAGGTGAAACTCATACTGTGTGGAATAATGTGAATTTCAGCTCATACCATGTGGTGTAATGTGAATTTTGGCTCATACTGTGTGGCATAATGTTAATTTTGGCTCATACCATGTGACGTAATGTGAATTTTGGATCATACTGTGTGGTATAATGTGAATTTCAGCTCATACCATGTGGTGTAATGTGAATTTCAGTTCATACCGTGTGACGTAATGTGAATTTTGGCTCATACTGTGTGACGTAATGTGAATTTTGGCTTATACCGTGTGACGTAATTTGAATTTTGGCTCATACTGTGTGACGTAATGTGAATTTTGGCTCATACAGTGTGACATAATGTGAATTTTGGCTCATACAGTGTGACGTAATGTGAATTTTGGCTTATACCGTGTTGCATATTGTAAACTTCAGCTCATACTGTGTGACGTATTGAAAATTTTGGCTCATACTGTGTGGCGTAATGTGAATTTTGGCTCATACCGTGTGGTATAATGTGAATTTCGGCTCATACTGTATGGGATAATGTGAATAAGAGGCACTACTGTCAGTAGCTGGAGAGCATGGGGATATGTGCGGCAAGTGCTGGTGTCCTGCGGAGGGGTGCCTGATGCCGTAGAAAGAGGCAGATGTATCTGTGATGGCATATGTGTACATTTTAATTTACTTGTGTTATATTAAAACTCAAATGTTTGGCCCCCTAAATCTCCTATACTATTCAGAGTGTCCAGCTCAAAATCAGGTTGTAGGTGCTGGGGGTACAAGGGAGGGGTGGTGTGTGTGTGTGTGTGTGTGTGTGTGTGTGTGTGTGTGTGTGTGTGTGGGGGGGGTGCATATGCACCAAGGCTCACCACTCTCTATTTCCGCCATTGGGTCAGGGATAGGTTGGGGAAGTGTAAGCAGTGATAGGGTGCAGCGGCAGCTAGGGCTCGGAGTTATGCCGTAGCAGACAGTTAGTATCCATTATGTTTAATTTTATTTCTCTGGGATATATTATATCTACTTTAATTTTAGGAACTAGGGAGAAATTAGATTAAGCCATGTGATTTTACTGAGAAAATGTAAAATAGTTCTAGACACACCCAAAAGGCGACGCTAGACATGCCCCTCCTGCTGTGCACCCCCTAATAAAATTAGCTGCGCACGCCTATGATGTGACCGACGGTCAGGAGATCAATGTCCACAATAACTCCCCCTGCATCCCGAAGCCTTAAAAAAACAACAGTTGGCATGCCGACTAGAAGGGACTATTCCAACTCGTGGGTGGGAATAGAACCTATGGCGAGCTCAGTGAGCCCACAAGGGGCTTCGCTCCGCTTGCCCCCCCCCCCCCCCCCCCCCGCCGGTATTCTGTGGCAGGGACCAACGGCATCAGGATGTATTATGTGATCATGGGATCTGCTGGGACTGCTGGGATCTGCTGCTGGGATCACGGCTGCCGGTAACGCAGCCCCAACCCTCATATACCTGGCATCTATACGGCACAAAATACCCATTGCAACTTACACGCTCTGAGAGGTATAGCTTACCATATTTGTCTTTACATTTTGCATCCTTTTCACATTGCAGGCAGAGTGAAACGCCACTGAAGTTTACTAGAGATATTTTGATGCGACTTTAACAGCACAGGAATTAGTTCTAAAAATGTACAAAATTACAGATGGAGCCCAACGGAATTTGGCGCGAGAAAGAGCTGCGGCCGCTGCATTGCAGCACTTTGTACACAGATTCACATTCAGTCATACATGCATACAAATATTGCACGACAAATTGATCAGTGTACTTTTGCAAAGTAGTTTGGTACGCTGCAAGGTCACGCCCCCTTTGTTCTGTGTGCACACTGGTAGGTACATGCGCACGGAGAATGCCGGTATCAATTCTTGGCCCCAGTCCTTTCCTGCTAACAATAGTCCACCTGTAGACTACTTACTTGTATCCATGTATCCATGTGCAGATGTTTCTTGTTATATGCATACATTTTTATTGCTTATTGTTTTATCTGTTATTACATATTTGTAGTCATTTTGACATTTGGTCTGCACTAATTTTTTATATACATAATAGACGAGATGTTATAGCATCCGAGATTGCCAGAAGTGTGGAGTGCCGGCCGACCTCAGATGTTTTTTTTAAAGCGGCAGTCATTTACAAGGCAAAAGCATGCTGTTTTAAAAAAAAGTCAGAGATCATCTGGCATACCGTACCTCCGGCAATCTTGGACACTATTACATTTTGCCTTGTTTGTATGTGTATCTTTTAAGCCAGCGCCATAATCTTAATACTCTTTTTTTGCTTTGTGTTGTATATTTTTACTTTGGAGTTTGGGTATTGTCACACTCCTAAAAAACTGCTGCCTTATTAAGTTCCTCTGATATTGCCATTGTCATTCCAATGCCTCCTTTGTTTTTGAAAAGACTGCCCACTTGGAGACATGCAGACATCGCCAGACATACACACTTGCATATGGGTAAAAATACACAGTTATTACTGTGCACTTCTCTTTTGAGTAATGTAAGACCAATTTACTTCCAACTCTGCATCACCCCCTGTGTAGCTTGGAAAGTGGACAGGCTGTGAAATGGAACTGGACTATAGAAACATCAAAGGAGGTTTATTAGCTCATCTGTACGGAACTCTCCAAGCTATGCCAAGTGTTTCTGCAGAGTTACAGAATCCATTCTAAATAGGTAAGACAGAGCTTATGTTTTTATTTAGCTATTTATAACCTGACATATGCAAATGAAGTCTAACATTTGCATGCCCATGGAAAATTCAATGTATTAGTAATAGTACAAAGAATGCTTGCAGATAAAAAATGAAAAAAAAAATATGTATCTAATATGTGACCTGTGTCTATAATTCTCTATTTCTGAGCATAAAAACTTGTACTGTCACTCCATAATGTTCATAGCAGAGAATAAATTATTACATTAGATTCTGAACAAGTGGAAAAAAACAAAACTCCTACCTTCTTTCACAATAGTTTAAGAATAACGATGTTACAAGTAGGGATGTGCACCTGAAAATTTTCGGGTTTTGTGTTTTGGTTTTGGGTTCGGTTCCGTGGCCGTGTTTTGGGTTCGAACGCGTTTTGGCAAAACCTCACCGAATTTTTTTTGTCGGATTCGGGTGTGTTTTGGATTCGGGTGTTTTTTACAAAAAACCCTAAAAAACAGCTTAAATCATAGAATTTGGGGGTCATTTTGATCCCATAGTATTATTAACCTCAATAACCATAATTTCCACTCATTTTCAGTCTATTCTGAACACCTCACACCTCACAATATTATTTTTAGTCCTAAAATTTGCACCGAGGTCGCTGGATGGCTAAGCTAAGCGACACAAGTGGCCGACACAAACACCTGGCCCATCTAGGAGTGGCACTGCAGTGTCAGGCAGGATGGCCCTTCCAAAAAATACTCCCCAAACAGCACATGACGCAAAGAAGAAAAAAAAGAGGCGCAATGAGGTAGCTGTGTGAGTAAGATAAGCGACCCAAGTGGCCGACACAAACACCTGGCCCATCTAGGAGTGGCACTGCAGGGTCAGGCAGGATGGCCCTTCCAAAAACTACTCCCCAAACAGCACATGACGCAAAGAAGAAAAAAAAGAGGCGCAATGAGGTAGCTGTGTGAGTAAGATAAGCGACCCAAGTGGCCGACACAAACACCTGGCCCATCTAGGAGTGGCACTGCAGTGTCAGGCAGGATGGCCCTTCCAAAAACTACTCCCCAAACAGCACATGACGCAAAGAATTAAAAAAAGAGGCGCAATGAGGTAGCTGTGTGAGTAAGATAAGCGACCCAAGTGGCCGACACAAACACCTGGCCCATCTAGGAGTGGCACTGCAGTGTCAGGCAGGATGGCCCTTCCAAAAACTACTCCCCAAACAGCACATGACGCAAAGAAGAAAAAAAAGAGGCGCAATGAGGTAGCTGTGTGAGTAAGATAAGCGACCCATGTGGCCGACACAAACACCTGGCCCATCTAGGAGTGGCACTGCAGTGTCAGGCAGGATGGCCCTTCTAAAAAATACTCCCCAAACAGCACATGACGCAAAGAAAAATGAAAGAAAAAAGAGGTGCAAGATGGAATTGTCCTTGGGCCCTCCCACCCACCCTTATGTTGTATAAACAGGACATGCACACTTTAACCAACCCATCATTTCAGCGACAGGGTCTGCCACATGACTGTGACTGAAATGACTGGTTGGTTAGGGCCCCCACCAAAAAAGAAGCAATCAATCTCTCCTTGCACAAACTGGCTCTACAGAGGCAAGATGTCCACCTCATCATCATCGTCCGATTCATCACCCCTTTCACTGTGTACATCCCCCTCCTCACAGATTATTAATTCGTCCGTACAGGAATCCACCATCTCAGGTCCCCATGTACTTTCTGGAGGCAATTGCTGCTGGTGAATGTCTCCATGGAGTAATTGATTATAATTCATTTTAATGAACATCATCTTCTCCACATTTTCTGGAAGTAGCCTCGTACGCCGATTGCTGACAAGGTGAGCGGCGGCACTAAACACTCTTTCGGAGTACACACTGGAGGGAGGGCAACTTAGGTAGAATAAAGCCAGTTTGTGCAAGGGCCTCCAAATTGCCTCTTTTCCCTGCCAGTATACGTACGGACTGTCTGACGTGCCTACTTGGATGCGGTCACTCATATAATCCTCCACCATTCTTTCAATGGTGAGAGAATCATATGCAGTGACAGTAGATGACATGTCAGTAATCGTTGGCAGGTCCTTCAGTCCGGACCAGATGTCAGCATCAGCAGTCGCTCCAGACTGCCCTGCATCACCGTCAGCGGGTGGGCTCGGAAATCGTAGCCTTTTCGTCGCACCCCCAGTTGCGGGAGAATGTGAAGGAGGAGATGTTGACAGGTCGCGTTTCGCTTGACTTGACAACTTTCTCACCAGCAGTTCTTTGAACCCCTGCAGACTTGTGTCTGCCGGAAAGAGAGGTCCAACGTAGGTTTTAAATCTAGGATCGAGCACGGTGGCTAAAATGTAGTGCTCTGATTTCAACAGATTGACCACACGTGAATCCTGGTTAAGTGAATGAAGGGCTCCATCCACAAGTCCCACATGCCTAGCGGAATCGCTCTGTTTTAGCTCCTCCTGCAATGCCTCCAGCTTCTTCTGCAAAAGCCTGACGAGGGGAATGACCTGACTCAGGCTGGCAGTGTCTGAACTGACTTCACGTGTGGCAAGTTCAAAGGGCAGCAGAACCTTGCACAACGTTGAAATCATTCTCCACTGCGCTTGAGACAGGTGCATTCCACCTCCTTTGCCTATATCGTGGGCAGATGTATAGGCTTGAATGGCCTTTTGCTGCTCCTCCATCCTCTGAAGCATATAGAGGGTTGAATTCCACCTCGTTACCACCTCTTGCTTCAGATGATGGCTGGGCAGGTTCAGGTTTTTTTGGTGGTGCTCCAGTCTTCTGTACGTGGTGCCTGCACGCCGAAAGTGGCCCGCAATTCTTCTGGCCACCGACAGCATCTCTTGCACGCCCCTGTCATTTTTTAAATAATTCTGCACCACCAAATTCAAGGTATGTGCAAAACATGGGACGTGCTGGAATTTGCCCAGATGTAATGCGCGCACAATATTTCTGGCATTGTCCGATGCCACAAATCCCCAGGAGAGTCCAATTGGGGTAAGCCATTCTGCGATGATCTTCCTCAGTTGCCGTAAGAGGTTTTCAGCTGTGTGCGTATTCTGGAAAGCGGTGATACAAAGCGTAGCCTGCCTAGGAACGAGTTGGCGTTTGCGAGATGCTGCTACTGGTGCCGCCGCTGCTGTTCTTGCAGCGGGAGGCAATACATCTACCCAGTGGGCTGTCACAGTCATGTAGTCCTGAGTCTGCCCTGCTCCACTTGTCCACATGTCCGTGGTTAAGTGGACATTGGGTACAACTGCATTTTTTAGGACACTGTGGAGTCTTTTTCTGACGTCCGTGTACATTCTCGGTATCGCCTGCCTAGAGAAGTGGAACCTAGATGGTATTTGGTAACGGGGGCACACTACCTCAAGAAATTGTCTAGTTCCCTGTGAACTAACGGCGGATACCGGACGCACGTCTAACACCAACATAGTTGTCAAGGCCTCAGTTATCCGCTCTGCAACAGGATGACTGCTGTGATATTTCATCTTCCTCGCAAAGAACTGTTGGACAGTCAATTGCTTACTGGAAGTAGTACAAGTAATCTTCCGACTTCCCCTCTGGGATGACGATCGACTCCCAGCAGCAACAACAGCAGCGCCAGCAGCAGTAGGCGTTACACTCAAGGATGCATCGGAGGAATACCAGGCAGGAGAGGACACGTCAGACTTGCCAGTGACATGGCCTGCAGGACTATTGGCTTTCCTGGGTAAGGAGGAAATTGACACTGAGGGAGTTGGTGGTGTGGTTTGTGCGAGCTTGGTTACAAGAGGAAGGATTTACTGGTCAGTGGACTGCTTCCGCTGTCGCCCAAAGTTTTTGAACTTGTCACTGACTTATTATGAATGCGCTGCAGGTGACGTATAAGGGAGGATGTTCCGAGGTGGTTAACGTCCTTACCCCTACTTATTACAGCTTGACAAAGGCAACACACGGCTTGACACCTGTTGTCCGCATTTCTGTTGAAATACTTCCACACTGAAGAGCTGATTTTTTTGGTATTTTCACCAGGCATGTCAATGGCCATATTCCTCCCACGGACAACAGGTGTCTCCCCGGGTGCCTGACTTAAACAAACCACCTCACCATCAGAATCCTCCTTGTCAATTTCCTCCCCAGCGCCAGCAACACCCATATCCTCATCCTGGTGTTCTTCAACACTGACATCTTCAATTTCACTATCAGGAACTGGACTGCGGGTGCTCCTTTCAACACTTGCAGGGGGCGTGCAAATGGTGGAAGGCGCAAGCTCTTTCCGTCCAGTGTTGGGAAGGTCAGGCATCGCAACCGACACAATTGGACTCTCCTTTGGGATTTGGGATTTCGAAGAACGCACAGTTCTTTGCTGTGCTTTTGCCGCAAGTCTTTTCTTTTTTCTAGCGAGAGGATGAGTGCTTCCATCCTCATGTGAAGCTGAACCACTAGCCATGAACATAGGCCAGGTCCTCAGCCGTTCCTTGCCACTCCGTGTCGTAAATGGCATATTGGCAAGTTTACGCTTCTCCTCAGACGCTTTTAATTTTGATTTTTGGGTCATTTTTTTACTGATCTTTTGTGTTTAGGATTTTACATGCTCTGTACTATGACATTGGGCATTGGCCTTGGCAGACGACGTTGATGGCATTTCATCGTCTCGGTCATGACTAGTGGCAGCAGCTTCAGCACGAGGTGGAAGTGGATCTTGATCTTTCCCTATTTTTTTAACCTCCACATTTTTGTTCTCCATATTTTGCGCACAACTAAAAGCCACCACAGGTATACAATGTAGATGGATGGATAGTATAGTATTACTTATACTTATGGATGACGAGTGCACTGACGACACAGAGGTAGGTACAGCCGTGGCCTACCGTACTGCTGCTTAGTGCTTATATATATGATATACTGTATAACGGACCTGGTGGACAGTGTCAGCAGACTGCTAAACAAACTAGTATGAAGAAAGAAAAAAAAACACCACAGGTATACAATGTAGATGGATGGATAGTATAGTATTACTTATACTTATGGACGACGAGTGCACTGATGACACAGAGGTAGGTATAGTCGTGGCCTACCGTACTGCTGCTTAGTGCTTATATATAAATATAATATACTGTATAACGGACCTGGTGGACAGTGTCAGCAGACTGCTAAACAAACTAGTATGAAGAAAGAAAAAAAAAACACCACAGGTATACAATGTAGATGGATGGATAGTATAGTATTACTTATACTTATGGACGACGAGTGCACTGACGACACAGAGGTAGGTACAGCCGTGGCCTACCGTACTGCTGCTTAGTGCTTATATATAAATATAATATACTGTATAACGGACCTGGTGGACAGTGTCAGCAGACTGCTAAACTAGTATGAAGAAAGAAAAAAAAACCACCACAGATATACAATGTAGATGGATGGATAGTATAGTATTACTTATACTTATGGACGACAAGTGCACTGATGACACAGAGGTAGGTACAGCCGTGGCCTACCGTACTGCTGCTTAGTGCTTAATTATATATATAATATACTGTATAACGGTCGGACCTGGTGGACACTGTCAGCAGACTGCTATTAACAAACTAGCATGAAGAAAGAAAAAAAAAACACCACAGTGTTTTTCAGGCAGACAAACGTATACTGGACTGGTGGTCACTGTCAGCAAAACTGTGCACTGTACTCCTGCTATAACTGCTCCCCAGTCCCCACAATTAGGCAGTGTGAGCAGTGCACTCAGCACAGATATATCATGCAGCAGTGCAGCACACTGAGTGAGCACAGATATGGTGGAGCGTTTTTTTTCAGGCAGAGAAACAACGGATTAAACTCAAAACCCTGCACTGTACTCCCTAACAGCTGCTCCCCGTCCCCAATCCTCCCCACAATTAAAACTAAGTCACTCAGTTTTTTTTTTTTTCTAATACAACGGAGAGGACGCCAGCCATGTCCTCTCCCTATCAATCTCAATGAACGTGTGAAAAATGGCGGCGACGCCCGGCTCCTTATATAGAATCCGAGTCTCGCGAGAATCCGACAGCGGGATGATGATGTTCGGGCGCGCTCGGGTTAACCGAGCAAGGCGGGAGGATCCGAGTCGCTCGTACCCGTGTAAAAAAAAGGTGAAGTTCGGGCGGGTTCGGATTCCGAGGAACCGAACCCGCTCATCACTAGTTACAAGGGGCATATTCTTTAGCTATCAGCTGTAGTGATCATTATAATACAAGTAAAGTCTTATCTTTACATTTATATACAAAAGAATAACATACAGCATTGCATTCCCCATAATCAACTGCAAGCAATGTATGATGCTTTTTGTTCTCTAGATTTACTAGTCTCTTCATTACTATTTACTATAATACTCAAGGGCATAGCTACAGTTCCACAGGTGCAGGACGTGCAGCTAATATGGGGCCCAGAGCTGAGAGGGGCCCACCTTCCCTGTCAAAGATACATGTGTTATATACATTTTTTCCCATTTGCTTATACATAGGGGCACTTACAAACTTTGTCTTGGGGCCTACACTATATCTAGTTATGCCTCTGAATCTTCACATTGTAATCTTAATATATAAAGAGTAAACCAATGTCCTGACTGACTGACTCAGCAAAGCCCAGTCCAAACCCATGGACCTAAAAACATGAAAGTCGGGGAGTATATTACTTCCATGACACAATCACCCACTAAGCAGGGATTTGTCAAAATTTTGACACCTAAAGGGATGAAAAGGGGTAAAATGTGTTTTCATTGATTCCTCAATGACTCTTAGGCACAATGAGATATCTACCTACGTTTTGGTTTACAAAGGTTTCCCACACAAATACATGTAGCTAAAAACTTAATTGAGTATTTCATCCTAATCAACCCCAAGAGGAGTAAATCTGTATTTGGGGGTGAATTCTGGAAACCATCATATCTTCATTTTTTTGTTTAATTACTTTTTGAAATATAGGTGCATTTTTAAAATCTTTACAAAGTGTTTTAAGGTTTTTTATTTAAATGTCACCCTTTTAGAGTGGATAAAAGGAAGTAAATGTGAAAAGGAGTAAGAGGTTATAGTTATTTTATTTCCTGCATAGACATTGAGAGCTCCTAGTCAAAGCTCTACATTTCTAATTTCATGAAAATTGGTCCATAAATGAGGTAAATACAGTATGACAAGTTTAACTTTGCAGTCACTTATACTAAAAAATATACTTGCTAAATAAACCAGTTTCTGATATTCTAAAAGAGCGTATGAAATATAATTCAGTATCTAACATCTGATACACAACATCCCACAAGTAAATATTAGTGGACATTATTATACGGTATCTGAGAAAAGAAATCAGAAAGTTAATGAAATATTTATTATTTTAACACAACACAGAGAAAGGCATAACTTTATTCTTATAACAAAATACAGTATCAGATGCATGAGAGATACACAATGGGCCAAATCATTTTTAAACACCTTTTGTACATCTTATCACTAATCCCAGTATATTTTATGTTCTGTTATTTCGCTGATGATATTAAGGAATGTTATATATATATTTTTAATTAAGATAATAAAAGTACAATTTCTAAATGTATCAGTGCATCACCCTAGGGCAGATGCTGTTCTATCATCTTCTTTGTGTCAAACTACATGCCAAAGCAGACATATACCATACTCATAATAATAAAACTGTAATTTGCATCAGTGTTCCTCACATATTATACTAATATTTCTCCTGTCCATATTATATTAACATTGATCCTGTATTTTCTATAACAACAGAACATTAAATACTGCATGTAGACATGCAATATTTTTCTTAAGATCAGTTATTTGTGTTGGGTACGGTGTACCAGCACTGGGGATCCTGGCGGTCAATATACCGACCGCGAGATGCCGGCAGCAGAATGCCAGCGGGTGGGGGACGAGCGCATCGAAGCCCCTTGTGGGCTTGCTGCTCACGCCATGCTGTGGGCTCAGTGGCGAGTGGTTCTATTCCCACTCTGTGCGTGTCGTGGACATACACGAGTGGGAAAAGTCCCTGCTAGTTGGCAAGCTGACTGTCAGGATTTTGTGCGGGCGGGATGCAGGGATTAGTATTGTGTAACACCCACCTATTGCATGAGATAGTTTGGGTAGGTTAAATCAATAATAACAGGTGTACTTCCTCTTTCTTCCGTGGCAGAGAGGTAAAGGTACCCAACCCCCAACCCATTGATCACACAGGTATTAAATAAACTTCTTTTATTTAACAGGCAGCTGTTGGAGACAAAGGTAGTATGCAGCTCTGACGCTAGATTATGGAATAGTTATACAAAATATAAACATTAACAACTTCACAAATGCATGCATATATTTAGGTATAGATATGTAAAACCACCTCTGAGGTATTAATAAGCACAAATTCTTCCATAATAGCAGACATAAGCTTTCAACTAAGAATATACTCTTAGATAGTATGAATCCTGGCTATTAATAAACACTAAATATTATACTGCAGTATAAACTCCCAGATCTCAAATGCTACCAGATTTGTAACTATGTTGCACCATTGACGATTTACATTGTGTTTTAGTTATTAGTACAGTAGCTGCCAGCTCCAGCTGGGTAATTGGCTGACAAACAGTATATGGTGTAACTAGAGATGAGCGCCTGAAATTTTTCGGGTTTTGTGTTTTGGTTTTGGGTTCGGTTCCGCGGCCGTGTTTTGGGTTCGAACGCGTTTTGGCAAAACCTCACCGAATTTTTTTTGTCGGATTCGGGTGTGTTTTGGATTCGGGTGTTTTTTTCAAAAAACACTAAAAAACAGCTTAAATCATAGAATTTGGGGGTCATTTTGATCCCAAAGTATTATTAACCTCAAAAACCATAATTTACACTCATTTTCAGTCTATTCTGAATACCTCACACCTCACAATAATATTTTTAGTCCTAAAATTTGCACCGAGGTCGCTGTGTGAGTAAGATAAGCGACCCTAGTGGCCGACACAAACACCGGGCCCATCTAGGAGTGGCACTGCAGTGTCACGCAGGATGTCCCTTCCAAAAAACCCTCCCCAAACAGCACATGACGCAAAGAAAAAAAGAGGCGCAATGAGGTAGCTGTGTGAGTAAGATTAGCGACCCTAGTGGCCGACACAAACACCGGGCCCATCTAGGAGTGGCACTGCAGTGTCACGCAGGATGGCCCTTCCAAAAAACCCTCCCCAAACAGCACATGACGCAAAGAAAAAAAGAGGCGCAATGAGGTAGCTGTGTGAGTAAGATTAGCGACCCTAGTGGCCGACACAAACACCGGGCCCATCTAGGAGTGGCACTGCAGTGTCACGCAGGATGTCCCTTCCAAAAAACCCTCCCCAAACAGCACATGACGCAAAGAAAAAAAGAGGCGCAATGAGGTAGCTGTGTGAGTAAGATTAGCGACCCTAGTGGCCGACACAAACACCGGGCCCATCTAGGAGTGGCACTGCAGTGTCACGCAGGATGTCCCTTCCAAAAAACCCTCCCCAATCAGCACATGATGCAAAGAAAAAGAAAAGAAAAAAGAGGTGCAAGATGGAATTGTCCTTGGGCCCTCCCACCCACCCTTATGTTGTATAAACAAAACAGGACATGCACACTTTAACCAACCCATCATTTCAGTGACAGGGTCTGCCACACGACTGTGACTGATATGACGGGTTGGTTTGGACCCCCCCCAAAAAAGAAGCAATTAATCTCTCCTTGCACAAACTGGCTCTACAGAGGCAAGATGTCCACCTCATCTTCACCCTCCGATATATCACCGTGTACATCCCCCTCCTCACAGATTATCAATTCGTCCCCACTGGAATCCACCATCTCAGCTCCCTGTGTACTTTGTGGAGGCAATTGCTGCTGGTCAATGTCTCCGCGGAGGAATTGATTATAATTCATTTTAATGAACATCATCTTCTCCACATTTTCTGGATGTAACCTCGTACGCCGATTGCTGACAAGGTGAGCGGCGGCACTAAACACTCTTTCGGAGTACACACTTGTGGGAGGGCAACTTAGGTAGAATAAAGCCAGTTTGTGCAAGGGCCTCCAAATTGCCTCTTTTTCCTGCCAGTATAAGTATGGACTGTGTGACGTGCCTACTTGGATGCGGTCACTCATATAATCCTCCACCATTCTATCAATGTTGAGAGAATCATATGCAGTGACAGTAGACGACATGTCCGTAATCGTTGTCAGGTCCTTCAGTCCGGACCAGATGTCAGCATCAGCAGTCGTTCCAGACTGCCCTGCATCACCGCCAGCGGGTAGGCTCGGAATTCTGAGCCTTTTCCTCGCACCCCCAGTTGCGGGAGAATGTGAAGGAGGAGATGTTGACAGGTCGCGTTCCGCTTGACTTGACAATTTTGTCACCAGCAGGTCTTTCAACCCCAGCAGACCTGTGTCTGCCGGAAAGAGAGATCCAAGGTAGGCTTTAAATCTAGGATCGAGCACGGTGGCCAAAATGTAGTGCTCTGATTTCAACAGATTGACCACCCGTGAATCCTTGTTAAGCGAATTAAGGGCTGCATCCACAAGTCCCACATGCCTAGCGGAATCGCTCCCTTTTAGCTCCTTCTTCAATGCCTCCAGCTTCTTCTGCAAAAGCCTGATGAGGGGAATGACCTGACTCAGGCTGGCAGTGTCTGAACTGACTTCACGTGTGGCAAGTTCAAAGGGCAGCAGAACCTTGCACAACGTTGAAATCATTCTCCACTGCACTTGAGACAGGTGCATTCCACCTCCTATATCGTGCTCAATTGTATAGGCTTGAATGGCCTTTTGCTGCTCCTCCAACCTCTGAAGCATATAGAGGGTTGAATTCCACCTCGTTACCACTTCTTGCTTCAGATGATGGCAGGGCAGGTTCAGTAGTTTTTGGTGGTGCTCCAGTCTTCTGTACGTGGTGCCTGTACGCCGAAAGTGTCCCGCAATTTTTCTGGCCACCGACAGCATCTCTTGCACGCCCCTGTCGTTTTTTAAAAAATTCTGCACCACCAAATTCAAGGTATGTGCAAAACATGGGACGTGCTGGAATTTGCCCATATTTAATGCACACACAATATTGCTGGCGTTGTCCGATGCCACAAATCCACAGGAGAGTCCAATTGGGGTAAGCCATTCCGCGATGATCTTCCTCAGTTGCCGTAAGAGGTTTT
Source organism: Pseudophryne corroboree (assembly GCF_028390025.1). Taxonomy (NCBI): domain Eukaryota; kingdom Metazoa; phylum Chordata; class Amphibia; order Anura; family Myobatrachidae; genus Pseudophryne; species Pseudophryne corroboree. Next base: position 661,417,613 of record NC_086448.1, read on the forward strand.
CAGCTGTGTGCGTATTCTGGAAAGCGGTGATACAAAGCGTAGCCTGCCTAGGAAAGAGTTGGCGTTTGCGAGATGCTGCTACTGGTGCCGCCGCTGCTGTTCTTGCGGCGGGAGTCCATACATCTACCCAGTGGGCTGTCACAGTCATATAGTCCTGACCCTGCCCTGCTCCACTTGTCCACATGTCCGTGGTTAAGTGGACATTGGGTACAACTGCATTTTTTAGGACACTGGTGAGTCTTTTTCTGACGTCCGTGTACATTCTCTGTATCGCCTGCCTAGAGAAGTGGAACCTAGATGGTATTTGGTAACGGGGGCACACTGCCTCAATAAATTGTCTAGTTCCCTGTGAACTAACGGCGGATACCGGACGCACGTCTAACACCAACATAGTTGTCAAGGACTCAGTTATCCGCTTTGCAGTAGGATGACTGCTGTGATATTTCATCTTCCTCGCAAAGGACTGTTGAACAGTCAATTGCTTACTGGAAGTAGTACAAGTGGGCTTACGACTTCCCCTCTGGGATGACCATCGACTCCCAGCGGCAACAACAGCAGCGCCAGCAGCAGTAGGCGTTACACGCAAGGATGCATCGGAGGAATCCCAGGCAGGAGAGGACTCGTCAGAATTGCCAGTGACATGGCCTGCAGGACTATTGGCATTCCTGGGGAAGGAGGACATTGACACTGAGGGAGTTGGTGGTGTGGTTTGCGTGAGCTTGGTTACAAGAGGAAGGGATTTACTGGTCAGTGAACTGCTTCCGCTGTCACCCAAAGTTTTTGAACTTGTCACTGACTTATTATGAATGCGCTGCAGGTGACGTATAAGGGAGGATGTTCCGAGGTGGTTAACGTCCTTACCCCTACTTATTACAGCTTGACAAAGGGAACACACGGCTTGACACCTGTTGTCCGCATTTCTGGTGAAATACCTCCACACCGAAGAGCTGATTTTTTTGGTATTTTCACCTGGCATGTCAACGGCCATATTCCTCCCACGGACAACAGGTGTCTCCCCGGGTGCCTGACTTAAACAAACCACCTCACCATCAGAATCCTCCTGGTCAATTTCCTCCCCAGCGCCAGCAACACCCATATCCTCCTCATCCTGGTGTACTTCAACACTGACATCTTCAATCTGACTATCAGGAACTGGACTGCGGGTGCTCCTTCCAGCACTTGCAGGGGGCGTGCAAATGGTGGAAGGCGCATGCTCTTCACGTCCTGTGTTGGGAAGGTCAGGCATCGCAACCGACACAATTGGACTCTCCTTGTGGATTTGGGATTTCGAAGAATGCACAGTTCTTTGCTGTGCTGCTTTTGCCAGCTTGAGTCTTTTCATTTTTCTAGCGAGAGGCTGAGTGCTTCCATCCTCATGTGAAGCTGAACCACTAGCCATGAACATAGGCCAGGGCCTCAGCCGTTCCTTGCCACTCCGTGTGGTAAATGGCATATTGGCAAGTTTACGCTTCTCCTCCGACAATTTTATTTTAGGTTTTGGAGTCCTTTTTTTACTGATATTTGGTGTTTTGGATTTGACATGCTCTGTACTATGACATTGGGCATCGGCCTTGGCAGACGACGTTGCTGGCATTTCATCGTCTCGGCCATGACTAGTGGCAGCAGCTTCAGCACGAGGTGGAAGTGGATCTTGATCTTTCCCTAATTTTGGAACCTCAACATTTTTGTTCTCCATATTTTAATAGGCACAACTAAAAGGCACCTCAGGTAAACAATGGAGATGGATGGATTGGATACTAGTATACAATTATGGACGGGCTGCCGAGTGCCGACACAGAGGTAGCCACAGCCGTGAACTACCGCACTGTACTGTGTCTGCTGCTAATATATAGACTGGTTGATAAAGAGATAGTATACTCGTAACTAGTATGTATGTATAAAGAAAGAAAAAAAAACCACGGTTAGGTGGTATATACAATTATGGACGGGCTGCCGAGTGCCGACACAGAGGTAGCCACAGCCGTGAACTACCGCACTGTACTGTGTCTGCTGCTAATATATAGACTGGTTGATAAAGAGATAGTATACTCGTAACTAGTATGTATGTATAAAGAAAGAAAAAAAAACCACGGTTAGGTGGTATATACAATTATGGACGGGCTGCCGAGTGCCGACACAGAGGTAGCCACAGCCGTGAACTACCGCACTGTACTGTGTCTGCTGCTAATATATAGACTGGTTGATAAAGAGATAGTATACTCGTAACTAGTATGTATGTATAAAGAAAGAAAAAAAAAACACGGTTAGGTGGTATATACAATTATGGACGGGCTGCCGAGTGCCGACACAGAGGTAGCCACAGCCGTGAACTACCGCACTGTACTGTGTCTGCTGCTAATATATAGACTGGTTGATAAAGAGATAGTATACTCGTAACTAGTATGTATGTATAAAGAAAGAAAAAAAAAACCACGGTTAGGTGGTATATACAATTATGGACGGGCTGCCGAGTGCCGACACAGAGGTAGCCACAGCCGTGAACTACCGCACTGTACTGTGTCTGCTGCTAATATAGACTGGTTGATAAAGAGATAGTATACTCGTAACTAGTATGTATGTATAAAGAAAGAAAAAAAAACCACGGTTAGGTGGTATATACAATTATGGACGGGCTGCCGAGTGCCGACACAGAGGTAGCCACAGCCGTGAACTACCGCACTGTACTGTGTCTGCTGCTAATATATAGACTGGTTGATAAAGAGATAGTATACTCGTAACTAGTATGTATGTATAAAGAAAGAAAAAAAAACCACGGTTAGGTGGTATATACAATTATGGACGGGCTGCCGAGTGCCGACACAGAGGTAGCCACAGCCGTGAACTACCGCACTGTACTGTGTCTGCTGCTAATATAGACTGGTTGATAAAGAGATAGTATACTCGTAACTAGTATGTATGTATAAAGAAAGAAAAAAAAACCACGGTTAGGTGGTATATACAATTATGGACGGGCTGCCGAGTGCCGACACAGAGGTAGCCACAGCCGTGAACTACCGCACTGTACTGTGTCTGCTGCTAATATATAGACTGGTTGATAAAGAGATAGTATACTACTAATATTATATATACTGGTGGTCAGGTCACTGGTCACTAGTCACACTGGCAGTGGCACTCCTGCAGCAAAAGTGTGCACTGTTTAATTTTAATATAATATTATGTACTCCTGGCTCCTGCTATAACCTATAACTGGCACTGCAGTAGTGCTCCCCAGTCTCCCCCACAATTATAAGCTGTGTGAGCTGAGCAGTCAGACAGATATATAATATATATAGATGATGCAGCACACTGGCCTGAGCCTGAGCAGTGCACACAGATATGGTATGTGACTGACTGAGTCACTGTGTGTATCGCTTTTTTCAGGCAGAGAACGGATATATTAAATAAACTGCACTGTGTGTCTGGTGGTCACTCACTATATAATATATTATGTACTCCTGGCTCCTGCTATAACCTATAACTGGCACTGCAGTAGTGCTCCCCAGTCTCCCCCACAATTATAAGCTGTGTGAGCTGAGCAGTCAGACAGATATATATAATATTATATATAGATAATAGATGATGCAGCACACTGGCCTGAGCCTGAGCAGTGCACACAGATATGGTATGTGACTGACTGAGTCACTGTGTGTATCGCTTTTTTCAGGCAGAGAACGGATATATTAAATAAACTGCACTGTGTGTCTGGTGGTCACTCACTATATAATATATTATGTACTCCTGGCTCCTGCTATAACCTATAACTGGCACTGCAGTAGTGCTCCCCAGTCTCCCCCACAATTATAAGCTGTGTGAGCTGAGCAGTCAGACAGATATATATAATATTATATATAGATAATAGATGATGCAGCACACTGGCCTGAGCCTGAGCAGTGCACACAGATATGGTATGTGACTGAGTCACTGTGTGCTGTGTATCGCTTTTTTCAGGCAGAAAACGGATTATAAAGTAAACTGCACTGTCCTCACTAGTAAACTCTCTCCACTCAGTCTCTACACTTCTACAGTAACAGTACTCCTCCTAGTCAGCTCCAGTTAATCTCTCTCAGTCTCTTATAATCTAAATGGAGAGGACGCCAGCCACGTCCTCTCCCTATCAATCTCAATGCACGTGTGAAAATGGCGGCGACGCGCGGCTCCTTATATAGAATCCGAGTCTCGCGATAGAATCCGAGCCTCGCGAGAATCCGACAGCGTCATGATGACGTTCGGGCGCGCTCGGGTTAACCGAGCAAGGCGGGAAGATCCGAGTCGCTCGGACCCGTGAAAAAAAACATGAAGTTCTGGCGGGTTCGGATTCAGAGAAACCGAACCCGCTCATCTCTAGGTGTAACAGTTATGAATTCCAAAGGAGGCTGCTTGTCTGATGTTGCTTTGTTCAGGCACTGAGCAGATTAGTCTATGAATGTCCAAATATGTGAATTTATTCCGAAAAGTTTGTGGTTAGGTGGATAAGGCTACTCACACTGGCTTCCATAATATAGGTACAGTCTATTATTTGGTTATAGTAAGAGACTTTCCTCCTCAAAGACTTGCTATAAAATATTACACTTATCTTCTTTATAATAGCTGGAACAGCTAAATGGATTCCACTTTAATGGTAGCACTTAGGCTGCATCCATTCTTTCAGTCACTATGTAATGGTGGCTTCTGTGTGCTGGAAAAGGCTTTATCTGGCCTAGCTGATAACTGCTTAAGTTTATAACTGATGAAGTCCCTGGTTATCTTTCTCCTCCTCCTTCAACTTACAGTATATTACATATGTGCTGGTTGGGTAAGTGCTTGTCCTTCTGTGTATAGCAACTGTATTGTGGGTGATTACTGCCTACAAAGTTACCTCACAGACCTATAGTAAATACAGCTATTTGTCCTCTCAGCCAAAAGCCTTTTCACTACCTGTGGCTCCCTCCTTCTGTCACAGCTGTGGGGGATCCAGCTTCCAACCCAGCAGGTGCACACAGGTCTGCCTCTCAGCAACAGTCACACCCTGGATCTGCCTCTGGCTCTACCCTGCTCTGGAAAGTCATGGCCGAATCAGCCTCTGCTCACATCTAAGGTGCACGTTCCTGCGTCATCCCTCTGCTGCGCTGGGGTCTCCCTCACCACTGCTTCAACTGTCAATCCTCCAACTGATCATATTTAAATCAACTTTATTTACAATGACACTGACACTAACCACATTTCAAAATTATAATGTCGGGTATCACATGCTGTCCGGCTAGAATCATGCGTGTCCTCACGCATGTACAGTAAGTCTCTCCTGTAATTTTGGTTAAAACTAGACGGTTAGCAAACTCTTACAATTCTTTATCTATTATATAAAAAAGTTAATGCAATGTAACAATGAAACTAACATTGACAAATAGGACTCAATATCTGTATCTAGGAGGAGGAACTCCTCTTGTACTTCATTCTGAACTTCTGTATACAAAAGTGACTTCTGGTAAATCACAAATATCAAACTCAGATACATTAGTTTCAGATTCTTGGTTAACAGGAATTTTCATGCCAGAAGCAACAGGCCAATACATACTCAAAAGACAAGTCACAGATTCATCAAGGAAGTTGGCTATGGGTGAACCCAACCTCTCTGCCAAGGAGGAGTCATTCAATTTTCTATATCTTCCTTCGGATCTGCTATGCCTAACTTTGGTTGGTTAACATCTACTTTAGGTTGGCTCTGATGAGGTGGCTCTTGAAGAAATTGGGGTCTGGATGCTGTCTGCATTTTCTGTGTCATTGGTCTTCTGTTTTGCCCTACATCTGGGCCAACTATTATCTCCGACATGTCATCATGTAACGGGGCACATAGGTAATGTCTTCTGCAGTTATATGTATTTCTCTTTGAGTTTGAGGAAATATAGTGCCTCTGGTAAGGCTACTGCTGATTATTTGTCTTTTTAGAGTATCTTTTGCAAGTTTGGCATGCAAGGGTTAGTCATAATCTACGGCATATTTACTGCCTCGAACTGAGACACCACCAGGACCAGATACATTAACCGCTTGTACACCTTTCCCCCCTTTCACAACAATGAACTCAACCATTTCTCCTTCTCCAACACTGCAGAGGTACTTTCTGGGGTTATTCTTCTTGATGGCAGTGTAATGTACAAACACGTCTTCCTTAGTGTCAATCCGGTTTATAAAACTATATCCACAATGCACAATGAACCAGATAACTGTGCCCAAAACTTTGCTTGTGCTACCCTGAGTAAAAGGGTCTGTAGAAATGGGCATGGCAATCCCTTGAATGTGGTTATGATGTAAAGGACACACTTCTACATCCCTGGGCTGTCCTTCTTCTAAAGGAGTACTTCTTACATTTGTTTCCCTCTGAGCATCAACCTCCAATATCTGCCAACTGTTGTTTAAAGGTTCTTCCCATTTGAAGTTTCGTTCCACATGGCCACTATGATCACACCTTCGACGATTAGGCCACATTTGTAAGTCAAAGTGATAAGAAGTCCTTCGTTCTTTCCCCTGAGGTGGTTCCCACCAGTTATTTGGGGCTGTTGTCTCCCAGTTTGCCATCTCAACTCAGGTCGCTCTAGTTGCAGACTCTTGACCAACCTCTGGAGCTCCTGACTCATTTCGGCCATTCCTAAGGTCAGCTCTGCAATTTGTTCCTTTAGTGCTGTGTCCTCTCACCCCTGCTCTTCTCCCTGTACACAAATGACTGTACCTCAGAGGCGCAATCAGTAAGGATCATCAAATTCGCCGATGACACCACCGTCATCGGCCTCATCAAGGATGGGGACGAATCGGCCTATAGACGGGAAGTAGACCGGCTGGCCCAGTGGTGCATCCACAACAACCTTGAGCTCAACCCCCTCAAAACTGTCGAGATGATAGTGGACTTCAGGAAGAAGTCATCTAGTGCACCTCCGCTAACGATTGCTGACAGTGTGGTATCGCTAGTGGACTCCTTCAAGTTTCTAGGGACCACAATCTCCAGGGACCTTAAATGGGGGTCCAACACTGACGCCACTGTTGGGAAAGCGCAGCAGAGGTTGTTCTTCCTCAGGCAACTAAGGAAGTTCAACATCCCACAGAAGCTTCTGCTCTTCTTCTACTCCGCGATTGTGGAGTCGGTACTGTGCTCCTCGATACTCGTATGGTACAGCTCCGCCAGCGCGAGGGACAGATGCAGGCTCCAAAAGGTGGTCAGAACCGCAGAGAAGATCATAGGGGCCGACCTTCCCTCAGTCAAGGACCTGTACTTGTCCAGAGCTAAAAAGCGGGCAATGCAGATAGTAAAAGACCAGCTATACCCCGGCCACAGCATGTTTAACTTGCTTCCTTCAGGCAGGTGTTACAGGGCTGTCCCCGCCAGATCCACCAGAAGCCTCAAAAGTTTCTTTCCCCAAGCGGTCCGCCTGCTGAACTCCTGAACATTGACTGACTAGACGTACATGTAACTAACTTGTGTCCCTACGGTATACCTATCTGTGTAACTTTACTTGCCCCCCCCCCCCCACACACTCACACACACACCTGCTTACCTGTTACTTACTTGGCTGTTGTATAGCAAACCGAAGACAAATTCCTAGTATACGCAAGTATACCTGGCCAATAAAGCTGATTCTGTTTCTGATTTTGATTCTGATGATCAGGCACCTGGACTTGAGTAGTTTGGATTATGCCCTTCTTTGGCATTAAGGTATCTATTACACCCAAGTAATGAGGCTCCAGTGATTGTTTTTTCACCTGATATCCTGGTATTTCAGGGAAAAGTGTCTCTCTGATATGAGTTGCACTAACTACTTTTATGGCAGTCTCCTTGAAGTCTAGAAAATAACTCCCGAGTACTTGCATCCTGAGAAGTCGCAGTTGAGTTTTAATGTTTTCACTGCTGGCACCCTTGATAAACTAATCCACCAGCATTTCATCCACTCTTCTAACTTCAACGTCATCCACTTCCTGGATGCGCCACAGTGCTTCCTGGAGACTGAGAGCAAAGTCTTGCAGTGTCTCTCCGGTTTTTTGTTTATGGGTTTAGATGAGCATCTTCAATTCTGACGCTGTACTTGTAACAAAAGTGGTCACCAGCCTTTTAAAAATCTGATCTACTGTCTGTTTCTCTTGGATGGGCCATGACAATACTTCTCTTAGTGCAGTCCCTTTTAGCTGTCCATTCAAGATTTCCACTTGTTGTTGACCGCTTAGTGGATATAAACTAAACAAAGCTTGCATTTTTTATTAAATTCTAACAACGTACTTGACACTGTCCGCATGCACCTCCATAATATGTTGGGAGCCATGGAGCCCCAAAGCAATGTGGCAAGGTAATAGGGTTAACATTAGCCATGATCGGGTATGTGGCTGAGTCTCCTACAGCTTGTCTATCCGTCAACATCCTTTGGTAACTTCTTGTGCTGGGGACATCCTTCACTTTGGACTTTGCATATCCTGTTCATAGATGCCAAATATAACATCCACCTATTGCGTAAGATGGTTTGAGTAGGTTAAATCAATAATAATAGGTATTCTTTCTCTTTCGTCAGTGGCAGAGAGGTAAAGGTACCCGACCCCTGACCCATTGATCACACATGTACTAAATAAACTTCTTTTATTTAACAGGCTGCTGTTGGAGACAAAGGTAGCATGCGGCTCTGACACTAGATTATGAAATAGTTATCCAAAATATAAACATTAACAACTTCACAAATGCATGCATATATTCAGGTATAGATATGTAAAACCACCTCTGAGGTTTTAATAAGCACAAATTCTTTAGCAGACATAAGTTAACAACTAAGCGTATACTCTTAGACAGTATGAATCCTGGCTATTAATAAACACTAAATATTATACTGCTGTAAAAAACTCCTAGATCTTGAATGCTACCAGATTTGTAACTATGTTGCACCATTGACGATTTACATGGTGTTTTAGTTATTAGTACTGTAGCTTCCAGCTCCAGCTGGGTAATTGGCTGACATACAGTATATGGTGTAACAGTTATGAATTCCAATGGAGGCTACATGTCTGATATTGCTTTGTTCATGCACTGAGCAGATTAGTCTATGAGTTTATGAGTTTATTCTGCAAAGTCTGTGGTTAGGTGGATAAGGCTACTCACACTGGCTTCCATAATATAGCAACTGTCTATTATTTGGTTATAGTAAGAGGATTTCCCCCTCAAAGACTTGCTATAAAATATTACACTTATCTTCTTTATTATATCCGGAACAGCTAAATAGACTCCACTTTAATAGTAGCACTTAGGCTGCAGCCATTCTTTCAGTCACAAGGGCTTCTGTGTGTTTGGAAAAGGCTTTATCTGGCCTAGCTGATAACTGCTTAAGGTTATAACTGATGAAGTCCCTGGTTACCTTTCTCCTCCTCCTTCAACTTATATTACATATGTGCTGGCTGGGTAGGTGCCTGTCCTTCTGTGTATAGCAACTGTATAGTATGGGTGATTACTGCCTACAAAGTTACCTCACAGATCTATAGTAAATACAGCTATTTGTCCACTCAGCCAAAAGCCTTTTCACAGCTGTGGGGGATGCAGCTTACAACCCAGCAGGTGCACACAGGTCTGCCTCTCAGCAACAGTCACACCCTGGATCTGCCTCTGGCTCTACCCTGCTCTGGAAAGCCATGGCCAAATCAGCCTCTGCTCACATCTAAGGTGCATGTTCCTGCTACATCCCTCTGCTGCACTGCCGTCTCCCTCACCACTACTTCAACTGTCAATCCTCCAACTGATCATATTTAAATCAACTTTATTTAAATATGACACTGACGCTAACCCCATTTCAAAATGGTAATGTCGAGTATCACAATTGTGACCCGTGGTCTCCGGACCGCTGGTCGCATAACTACATCCCAGTTATTTATCTACTATTATTTAAAATATAGCTAATATGGTATTAATGAGTTGCTGAAAAGCAAATGTGATACGAATATCTAAGGTGAGTTTTAATTTATTAGCATCAACATATGTGGATGTGGCTATTAACTATCAGTGCAGGTGCAGTGTGTCAGTTTATCCGTCAACTCACTGCTCTTCCACTGGAGCTCTGCCTGCCCCCCAGTGGTACATATTTGTCTGGGCATTCAGAACAGTGCATTTTTTGGCACTGTGTTATGATTCCCGTACTCCAGACCAGATGAGATCTTATGCCAGAGGTCTGAGTACTGGAAAGATATGCTGGTTACGGGAACAGGGAAGCCTAGTAACCCCTGGCGCCCTAACTCCGTTGTCTCGCCCGTGTTATCAGAAATCCCCTGCGAGACTATGGTTGCTTGAGCCCATGGCAGCCGCGTTCGAAGGGCGGATTATGTCTGCCCAACCCCGATGCCCCCTCAGGTCTTAATGGGAGACAAAGGGAAATCCGAGACAGGGTGATAACAAGGGGCCCTCTGACTAAGCAACCAGGCCAGGGGTTACAAGCTATCTAACTTAACCAAAAGTATGTGCGGACAAACCGCCAGGGAAAAGGACAACCAAAGATCCACTGATCCGTTACTCCTATCCAGCACCGCTGGATACCAGAGTGGACTTGTGGGAGCGGAATCCTCCGCAAAAGCTCCGGAACACAATAAAACTAAATAATAAATAGTAAGCGGTCAAGCCGCAACACACGGCTACGCCGCGACTCACGAACACCACAGGATGTTAAAGGTGCTCGGTAGGACTCCAGGAATAGATGACAAATTCCGAGTACTGGATCACTGAGGACAGGAACAACCGAATTGAGCAGGACTGGAAACTCTCTGTAACTGACACAGCCAACAGGAAGCTAACACCGGCGTCTGTGAGAAGTCCTGAGAGTGCTTTTATTAGGAAACCCTCCAATCCGGATCCAGACAGGGTAATCATAATTATGCCGTGCAGCTGCATGCTGCACGGCCAGGATACAATTTGACCTGATTAATTAGACCTAGCAACGGGGAACGCGGTCCGACAGTGGCGTCCCCGTTGCTATGGTCTAAGCGGCTCCGTGCGCCCGGCGTCTAGCGTTGCTAGGGAGCCGGCGGCTGTCTGCCTGCGGCGTCCCTAGTTGCTAGGTGCCGGGCCGCACTGACGGGCGGACCCTCGGCGCCTAACAGTACCCCCCCCCCCCTTGAGGAGGGGTCAAGGAACCCCTAAGGCCAGGTTTTTGAGGAAATTCTCGAAAAAATGCCCTTTTGAGCCTCGGGGCATGGAGATCCTCGTCCAGGACCCAAGACCTTTCTTCTGGACCATAACCTCTCCAATGTACCAAAAAATAAAGCCGACCCCGGGACAACTTGGAATCGAGAACCTTCTCCACTAAGAACTCCTGCTGACCCTGTACGTCTATTGGTGATTTCCCCTGAGAGATCTTGCGAGGAAATTTACTGGACGAAACATATGGTTTTAACAAGGAGCAATGGAAGGTATTTCCGATCCGTAAAGTTTTTGGTAACCGTAACCGGAAAGCCACTGGATTGACTTTTTTGAAATATGAAATGGTCCAATAAATTTAGGACCCAATCTGGCTGAGGTTTGTCGAAGTTTAATGTTGCGAGTCGACAACCATACCCTATCTCCAACTTTAAAAGTGCACGACCGCCGGAGCCTGTCAGAGATTTTTTTCTCCCGAAATGCCGCTTTTCTGAGAGCCAGGTGCACTTTTCTCCAAATGAGTTTGAGATGAGAGGTCAAGGTCAGTGAGGAGACAGAGGAATGTTGAAAAAAGGAATTAGCTCTGGGGTGAAAACCAAAAACTGTAAAAAATGGAGATACATTGGTGGAGGAATGACAGGCATTGTTGTAAGCAAACTCTGCTAACGGAAGAAACTCAGACCAGTCATTTTGGAGTTTGGCCGAGTACAAACGCAAATATTGTTTTAATGATTGATTGACTCGCTCAGTCTGCCCGTTGGATTGGGGATGGTAGCCAGACGTTAAAGATAATTTCATCTTCAATGAGGCACAAAAAGACTTCCAAAATTGTGCAATGAATTGTGGACCCCGATCAGAAACAATATCAGTGGGTAACCCATGGAGTCTGAAAACATGGCGGAGGAACAAGACTGCCAATCCCTGGGCAGATGGCAATTGGGGAAGAGCAATAAAATGGGCCATTTTGCTAAAACGGTCCACTACCACCCATATGACTCGGCATCCGGCTGACAGAGGAAGGTCCACCACAAAATCCATGGAAATATGAGACCATGGCCTAAGAGGAACATTCAAGGGCATAAGTTGACCGATAGGCAAGGAACGGGGAACCTTATGCTGTGCACAGACCTGACAAGAAAAAACAAATTCCTTAATGTCTTTGGAAAGACCAGGCCACCATACCGAGCGGGAAACTAATTCAAAAGTTTTAGCGATCCCCGGATGCCCGGCAACTTTGCTATCGTGAAACTCCGTCAAAACCGTTGCTCTCAAAAACTCGGGGACAAAAAGACGACCAGCAGGAGTATTACCAGGAGCTTGATGTTGAAGCTGCTTCAACTGGGTAAATAAATCCTGTGTGAGGCCTGCCCGAATGACTGAAGACGGAAGTATGGGAGTAACAGGACTGTTGTCTTGAACTGGAAGAAAACTGCGTGACAGGGCATCTGCCTTGGTATTCTTGGAACCTGGCCTGAAGGTGATAATGAACTTGAAACGAGTAAAAAATAAAGCCCAACGAGCTTGCCGGGCATTCAGCCGTTTAGCTGATTCAATGTATTGAAGATTTTTGTGATCAGTCAAAACCGAAATGGTATGAGTGGCTCCTTCAAGCCAATGTCTCCACTCCTCGAAAGCCCATTTAATAGCCAGTAATTCCCGGTTACCAACATCGTAGTTGGATTCAGCAGATGAGAATTTCCTGGACATAAAGGCACAAGGATGTAATTCCAGGGAATCCGGATCCTTCTGAGACAGGATAGCCCCTACTCCAACCTCCGAGGCATCGACCTCAACAATGAAAGGCAATTCTGGGTTGGGATGTCTGAGGACAGGGGCTGAGACAAAGGCTTGTTTGAAGGCCTGAAAAGACAACTCCGCTTCACGTGACCAGTTGGTAGGATCTGCTCCCTTTTTAGTCAGTGCCACAATGGGAGCAACTAGGTCAGAGAAAGAGTGAATAAATCGTCTATAGTAATTCGCAAACCCTAAAAAGCGCTGAATTGCTTTTAAATTGGTGGGTTGCGCCCAACTAAGGATGGCTTGGAGCTTCTTTGGTTCCATACAGAATCCCAGAGGGGAAATAATGTACCCTAAAAAGGATACCTCCGTGACATGAAATTCACACTTCTCCAGCTTGGCATATAGGTGATTTTCACGTAATTTTTTTAGAACCTGACGCACCTGGGTAACATGTTGTTCTATAGAGTCAGAATATATCAAAATATCGTCTAAGTAGACTACAACGAATCTTCCAAGAAATTCACGGAGCACATCGTTAATGAGATCCTGGAAAACTGCCGGAGCGTTGGACAGGCCGAATGGCATAACCAGATACTCATAGTTGCCTGACTGAGTACTGAATGCCGTTTTCCACTCATCCCCTGACTTGATTCTGATGAGGTTATATGCTCCTCTTAGGTCAATCTTAGAAAAAATCACAGCCGAACGTAGCTGATCAAAGAGGACAGAAATCAGCGGCAAAGGGTAAGTATTCTTTACTGAGATTTTATTCAAGGCTCTAAAGTCAATGCAAGGTCTGAGTGATCCATCCTTCTTCTCCACGAAGAAGAAGCCTGCACTTAAAGGTGATTTAGATGGCCTGATAAATCCTTTCCCTAGGCTTTCTTTAACATACTCATTCATGGCCACAGTTTCAGGTCCGGACAATGCATATAACCTTCCCTTAGGCAAAGTGGCACCAGGAATTAACTCAATAGCACAATCATAAGGCCTATGGGGAGGCAGAATATCCGCATTGCCCTTGGAAAAAACATCAACAAAATCCTGGTATTCCACAGGAATGGGTGCGGGAATGACAGCAGCAATTCTGATGGGAAGCGTAATACATTCTTTATTACAGATGGTACCCCATTGTAAGATCTCCCCCAACTGCCAATCAATGATGGGATTATGAAAGGCCAGCCAAGGGTGACCCAGAACCACAGGAACTGCTGGGCAATGGGTAAGGAAAAACTCAATCTTTTCAGAATGCAGAGCTCCTACCGAAAGAAGAACAGGAGGTGTACAGAGAGAAATAACCCCATTGGACAAGGGACTCCCATCTAAACCATGCATGGTGATACACCTACCCAAGGCTAACTGAGGAATACCTAAGGCCTTGGCCCATGTTAAATCCATAAAGTTCCCTGCAGCTCCACTGTCCACAAAAGCCGAGACCGAGGAACAGAGGCTGCCAAAGGAAACTTTAGCTGGAACCAACAGTGAATTATTTGAGGAGATAAGCTGTAAACCAAAGTGAACCCCCTCACAACTCACTTGGTCGAGGCGTTTCCCGACTTGTTCGGACAACTACGGGCAAAATGTCCCTTACCCCCACAGTATAAACAAAGACCAGAATTTTGCCTTCTGGTTCTTTCGTCAGGAGACAGTTTGGAGAGGCCTATCTGCATGGGCTCCTCAATGTCCACAGGAATGGAAAAAACACAAGGAGTAGACCCGACAGATGCTCCTTTTTCAGCCCTCCGCTCCCTGAGACGACGATCAATCTTAATAGAGAGCTCCATGAGTTTATCGAGAGTCTCAGGAGCGGGATACTGAAGGAGACTGTCTTTTATAGACTCAGATAAGCCGAGGCGAAACTGACTGCGCAGGGCTGGGTCATTCCATCCACAGTCGTTCGACCAACGGCGAAACTCCGTACAATAAATCTCTGCGGGATTCCTACCCTGTCTGAGAGCACGCAACTGACTCTCTGCGGATGCCTCTCTATCAGGGTCGTCATACAAAAGCCCTAAGGACCCCAGAAAGGCGTCTACAGACAATAAAGCTGGATCGTCTGTCTTTAAACCAAAAGCCCAGGTCTGAGGATCCCCCTGTAGCAGAGAAATAATAATTCCTACCCGCTGAGATTCCGTACCTGAGGAGACTGGTCTTAAACGAAAATACAGTTTACAAGACTCTTTAAAATTAAAAAACTGCTTTCTATCCCCAGAAAAACGGTCAGGCAGATGCATTTTTGGTTCAGGAATGACCCTCGGGGAAGTCCGTAACAGATCTTCCTGTGACCTCACCCGAAGGGACAGATCCTGAACCATCTGAGTAAGCTCTTGAATCTGGCTAACTAAAAGCTGGCCCGGATTTGGCCCAACACCGGTGGGATTCATGAGGCTGACAAATCTCCCAACTGAATAAGGGAAAAAATTAACTCCTGTTAATTTTAAATTTTAGTATGGCCGGTGTTAATGTTATGATTCCCGTACTCCAGACCAGATGAGATTTTATGGCAGAGGTCTGAGTACTGGAAAGATATGCTGGTTACGGGAACAGGGAAGCCTAGTAACCCCTGGCGCCCTAACTCCGTTGTCTCGCCCGTGTTATCAGAAATCCCCTGCGAGACTATGGTTGCTTGAGCCCATGGCAGCCGCGTTCGAAGGGCGGATTATGTCTGCCCAACCCCGATGCCCCCTCAGGTCTTAATGGGAGACAAAGGGAAATCCGAGACAGGGTGATAACAAGGGGCCCTCTGACTAAGCAACCAGGCCAGGGGTTACAAGCTATCTAACTTAACCAAAAGTATGTGCGGACAAACCGCCAGGGAAAAGGACAACCAAAGATCCACTGATCCGTTACTCCTATCCAGCACCGCTGGATACCAGAGTGGACTTGTGGGAGCGGAATCCTCCGCAAAAGCTCCGGAACACAATAAAACTAAATAATAAATAGTAAGCGGTCAAGCCGCAACACACGGCTACGCCGCGACTCACGAACACCACAGGATGTTAAAGGTGCTCGGTAGGACTCCAGGAATAGATGACAAATTCCGAGTACTGGATCACTGAGGACAGGAACAACCGAATTGAGCAGGACTGGAAACTCTCTGTAACTGACACAGCCAACAGGAAGCTAACACCGGCGTCTGTGAGAAGTCCTGAGAGTGCTTTTATTAGGAAACCCTCCAATCCGGATCCAGACAGGGTAATCATAATTATGCCGTGCAGCTGCATGCTGCACGGCCAGGATACAATTTGACCTGATTAATTAGACCTAGCAACGGGGAACGCGGTCCGACAGTGGCGTCCCCGTTGCTATGGTCTAAGCGGCTCCGTGCGCCCGGCGTCTAGCGTTGCTAGGGAGCCGGCGGCTGTCTGCCTGCGGCGTCCCTAGTTGCTAGGCGCCGGGCCGCACTGACGGGCGGACCCTCGGCGCCTAACACACTGTGAAATATCCTGAGCAAAGTTGCTTAAATGAAAATTGCACTTCAGAGACTGCACGGCCTAGTTAGTGGGCGTCATGTAAACATCCATGGCCCTGACGAAGTTCAAACCTAGGCAAAAATCTAAACCTGAATAAACTATACCACCAAATCAAGTTTGGTATCACAAAGTATAAAACTTTAGCAAAAAGGAAAAACAGACAGACAACACACACTTTCTTGCTTATTATATAGATGAGAGTGTATCAGTATGTGTATATTATATGTGAGAGTGTGACAGTGTGTGTATATTATATATGAAAGTGTAACAATGTGTGTATATATCATATATGAGAGTTTGACAGTGTGTGTGTATATCATATATGAGTGTGTGACAGTGTGTGTTTATTATGTATGAGTATAGATGAGAGTGTAACAGTGTGTGTATATTATGCATGAGAGTGTGTATATATTAATGACTTGCCATACTATCCCTTTAAACTGGGACAGTCATGAATTACACAGATTCTATGGCTGATTAAAACCAGATAAAATGCAGACTTGAACTAAGTCAGTCACAGATCCTGTGTAATTCATGAGTGTTCCAGTTTAAAGGGGTAGCCTGATAAGCCTAGTACAGTATATATGAGAGTGTGACAGTGTGTGGCCCTGATGAAGTTCAAAGCTAGTCAAAAACCTTATCCTGGTCAAACTACATCACCATGCCAAATTTGGTGGAGCTAGGTACAAAACTCGAGCTATGAAGGACAAACAGACACACACACTTGCTCACTTTTTTATATATATTATAACAGAACTGTATACATACAATACTCAGAGTTTCCCCAGGTAAATAATTGTCCATCCCACTTTTCCACCCATTTATGATAATAATAGTAATTACATTTTAAATACCACTTAATTAAGACATTCCAATAATAACTGAAGTGTGATTAAAATTCAATGGATATAGTATACTATATTTTGTCAACATTAATCATGTTGACATTACTAAAATGTTGAGAAATCTTTCCTGGTGTCCAACTGGTAACTTACTAGATTTGGTGGGTTTGTCTGCCCCAGCAATGTCTTCCGGGTCCAGCCATCAACTTGTGAGAACATCCAGCTGACCCTGTGGAGCTTCTAGCAATGAGTATCACTAAACCTTATAACTAAGCCTCCCCTAGTGCCTAATTCTAACCTCTCCTTCTGCACCCTTCCCTTCCCCTTCCCCTAGTGCCTAACCCTAACCCTCCTTTCCCATAGCCTAAACCTTTACCTTCACTGCCATAGCCTACCCCTATCCTTCCATTCCATGCAGAATGTAGACATTTCACATGTTGACATTGTGAACATGTCAGAATTCAACAGATTTCAACAATGTCAACATCATAACTGTTGTGTTGACATTATGATTGTTGACATTGTAAATGACAACATAAAGAGTGCAGTTATGGTATAATAGGTCGACAGTGAAAAGGTTGACAGTGTCTAGGTTTACACCAAATGGTTGACATGCACAAGGTCGATGTGTAAAAAAGGTTGACACAATGAAAAGATTGAAATGGGAATTGTCGATACATGAAAAGATCAAGTAGTGTTTTTCATGGGGGGTTTTGTGTCAAATTTTAGCTTTCAGCACATGGAACCCCAATAAGTGTACTTCACCTTTTGCATGGCTCTCTTCACTCACCATGCTTTGGGCAAGGTGCCTCACTATGCTACCGCTACGCTCAGCACAGGTTACTATTCCCAATTAAAGTCCACATGGATGGTAAAGTTGAAAGAATTTCCAAAAAAAACATGTCGACCACATGTTGTGTTAACCATTGTCATGTCGACCATTTGAACCTGTAGACCTTTTGACCATATCAACCATATGCATGTCAACTATATGGTGTCAACCTTTTGACTGTCGACCTATCATCCAGATACCAAAGACTGTATCCTGAGAACATGGCATATTGTCTGTGATTTGGGCTGCTTCTACAGCACCAACATGGGCTCCAAAGAGGTGAGTATAATTATACTGGGTGCAGGGTGTATGGTTTTGGCCCCCCTGGACCGAACCCCAATGCACTTATCCTTGCATCCTGTTACATGGACTTGTGCAGCATTTGCTGAGCTGGGGAGAGAAGCTGCTACCACTGCTGACAAGTAATAGGGTGGTGGAGGGAGGCGGTGGACCTGGGCCCCCTCCAACAAGCCTGAACCTGTGTAATTAGTACTCACCCCCATCTCGGCAGCCCTGGAAGTCAAAGTATTCCACAACTATAATTATTTAGTAATAAAGTGTGAAAATCACAGAAAATTGTCATTTTAAAAGAAGGTTGTCAGTTTATAATTTATATTTTACATAGTTCCCTTTGCTTTATATATGCAGTACATATATATTTAAACATTTAAATGTATATAGATGTATATGGTTCCTTTAAACTGTCTCTTCAAAAGTCACTGACGTGAAGAGAACATTATATTTTCGGCAAATACTAATAGACTTTGGGTCAACTCAGACAAATGTAATGTACATACCTAATATTTTAATTCTTTCACACCTTTAAAATAACCAGGATTATATTTATGTCTTTGTACAAAAACTTCAAACAATGTTAAAACACAAAAAACAAAAACAGGTTAAGAGCCGATCATACACTCTTAAGATAAGCTTAGCCACAAAGATTTACATAAAATAATTCAATGAAAAAGATCATGGAAAGAAAAGGAACATTTGGGAGATAGGAATTTAAGCAACTTAGTAGTCACTTTCAGTTCTAAAAATCCAAGGTAACTCAGCTCATAAGAAATATTTATTGTTTTATACATGATTACAAAGAAAAAAATCCTATTCGTGTATGCATTTATTGCCTGCTTGAAAACAAGATTGGAGTCACTGTCATATATCTGCTGTCACTGGTAAAAAAGGCTCAGAAATATGATTAAATAGTACTGGCAAAATATAAAAAAACAGCAGAGACAAAACAATAGAGAGATGGGTATCTGATCATTTTACAAAACTTTGGTACTTTCCTCTCTTGTATTAGAGAAACTTTGGGGGTCATTCCGAGTTGATCGCTAGCTGCCGTTGTTCGCAGCGCAGCGATCAGGCTAAAATTCTGCATTTCTGCGCATGCGTAGGCACCACAATGCGCACGCGCAACATACGGGTATAAAGTCCTTTGTGCTTTTGCACAGGTTCTAGCGACGTTTTCATTCGCACTGACAACCGCAAGAAGATTGACAGGAAGGGGCGTTTCTGGGTGTCAACTGAGCATTTTCAGGGAGTGCTTAGAAAAATGCAGGCATGCCAGGGAAAACGCAGGCGTGGCTGGGCGAACGTTGGGTGGGTGTGTGACGTCAAAAGCCAACCCTCCAACATTAGAATCAATGCACATGAAGAGTAAGTACGGGGCTGGTCTTGTTTTGCACAAAATGTTTTTGCAGGCGTTCTGTTGCACAGGCATTCGCACTTCTGCAAAGCGAAAATACACTCCCGTTGGTGGCGACAATGCGTTTGCACGGCTGCTAAAAACTGCTAGCGAGCGAACAACTCGGAATGACCACCATAGCCTGGTACTAATTAAAATTTTACTTACTCCAATAAAAAGCAGACGTTGGGCCTAATTCAGACCTGATTGTAGCAGCAAATTTGTTAGCAGATGGGCAAAAACCTGGGGGTCATTCCAAGTTGATCACACGTAGCAACTTTTTGCTGCTCGTGCGATCAACTAGACGCCGCCTATGGGGGAGTGTATTTTAGCATAGCAAGGCTGCGATCGCTTGTGCAGCCTTGCTATGCTAAAAAAGTTTTGTGTAACACAAGATTAGCCCTGCAGTTACTTACCCTGTGCTATGGATTCAGCAATGAAGATCCCGGAAATTACGTCAGACATCCGCCCTCCAAACGCCTGGACACGCCTGTGTTCAGTGCTCCACTCCCAGGAAACGGTCAGTTGACGCCCCGGAACGCCTCCCGCCTGGTACACTTCTTGCGATCGCGGCAGCGATCGCTTTCTACTTTATTCTTGTCGTTGCAATAACACGTGTGCGCATTGAGGCCGGCGCACATGTGCAGCACCGACCCATTTGCACAGCTGCGAAGAACCGCAGCGTGCGAACGGGTCGGAATGACCCTTCATGTGCACTGCGGGTGGGGAGATATAGCATGTGCAGAGAGAGTTAGATTTGGGTGGGTTATATTGTTTCTGTGCAGGGTAAATACTGGCTGCTTTATGTTTACACTGCAATTTCGATTTCAGTATGAACACACCCTACCCAAATCTAACTCTCTCTGCACATGTTATATCTGCCCCCCCTGCGGTGCACATGGTTTTGCCCATCTGCTAACAAATTTGCTGCTACGATCAGGTCTGAATTAGGCTCGTTAGCCTTAAAGGAAATGAAACATGAAAATGCAAAGATGACCAGGATTTATTTATTCTGGTTGATCTGTGAAATATCTGAACTAGAATGAAGGTATAATCCATTTGTTTTCTCTATATTGTTCTAATGTCTGCCGTATGTACATCGCTAGGAAACACTTGTGGCGCGTTATAAATAAAATGTAATAATAATAATAATAATAATAATAATAATAATAATGTTAGTATCAACATTGCGAATATTGACATTTGATTTGTCAACATTCTGGATGTTGACATTCTGTACATGTCAACTTTTTGAATGCTGACAAAATATATCACACCCATGCTAATCACATTGCCACTGTGCTGCCCTTAATTATGCAGCATGCAGCCTGATTTATGGAGCTACAAAAAAGTTAGCACACCGTGTGTTGTCAGGAATGACAAGTACCAACATTCCCTGATGGCCATGGCCTGCTAGATTGTGTAGTTCGGTATCCGGACTCCAGGTCGACAGCAAAAAGGTCGACACACCTTGGGTCGACACCAATTGGTCGACACACCTTAGGTCGACATGGACAAAGGGTCGACATGGGCAAAGGTCGACAGGAACAAATTCGACATGGAAAAAGGTCGACATGAGTTTTTCACAATTTTTTTCTTTTTTGGAACTTTTTCATTCTTAACGATCCATGTGGACTACGATTGGAATGGTAATCTGTGCCGAGCGAAGGCACCATGCCCGAAGCATGGCGAGCGAAGCGAGCCATGCGAGGGGACGCGGTGTACTAATTGGGGTTCCCGGTCACTCTACGAAGAAAACGACACCAAAAAAACATAAAAAAACTCATGTCGACCTTTTTCCATGTCGACCTTGTTCATGTCGACCTTTTGTCCATGTCGACCTAAGGTGTGTCGACCAATTGGCGTCTACCTAAGGTGTGTCGACCTTTTTGCTGTCGACCCTCAGTCCCAGACCCGTGTAGTTCTACAACAGTACATAAGATGCATATTTTACAATTAAAATAAAAGATACTCCAAATTCCTCATTTAAGTTTCATAAAACTACTAAATCCATTGGGAAACATCTGTCCTTGATCACAAAATTGTCCGTTGTGATTATAAATAAACCACAAAAAGAACAAAGGGTCCGATTCAGCATGGATTGTAATTGTGCGAAAGGTAGCCCCCTGCCTACGCAGACTAGTTGCAAAGGCAGATGGCTACACGCCATCTTTTGGGTCGCAGCGGATGCGTGTGATGTCACCCAGCCACCGTGGCCTGCCCCGCAAATGGTCCGGACACACCTGTATTGTCCGGACAGCAAATCACCCCAATGCAACAATGCCACCCCTGAAACGCTGATGCGATGCCCCCTCCCACCCCACAACTGCATCTGCCTGTCAATCAAATGTGAGGTGCCATTGCATCTCACTGTGTGCGCGTGTGCAGTGCGGCTTCTGCACGTGCGCACACTGTGAGGGGCTTAATCATGTGAACGCATCACAGATGCATTCCCTGCTGAATCAGGCCCAAAGTTCCTTGCTTCTATTGTGGTTACAACAAAAACAAAGATGTCATTGTACAATCAGCCATTCAGATCAGCACGTCACATGTAAGGGCACAATTTGGGATCTGTAAGCTTCCACCTACTGTACATTTACTGTAGGTTGCAAAATTGCTGCCAGCATTAAATCAGGACATAGTGATTAAATTATGATCCATAACCATGAATCTCTGTTTATGGCTATTATGTACAGTACCCTTTTCTCATCCAGAGGATCTGATTCAGAGACATATGTATCCGTGGTTTCTTCCTGATGATAATGCGAGAATCTGCCTGTCTGTGGCAAAAGTTCCATCCTCCTGTATGTGCAAGCCTATCCCACCCACTGTTTTCATGTCTGCAGCCACATCCATTTTCTGGACTCATCCCATTCTGCATGCAATAGATCCGTCCGAAACAGGCAATCAATTTCTACCCACCTGCAAGCGCCTAAGCTGGCAATTCATGCCTATGACACTCCCACAAGATGGGACAAGATTGTCACGGCACAGCACAAAACCTTCAGTTTCATTTAAAGTATTTTCCGTCATGGATGGATAAATCCATACGCTCTAGGGGATATAGTTACTAAAAAAATATCAGTCTATACTCGATCCAAAATCGACCAATATCGACAGGGTGTCCCATTAGCAAAATTCAGGGTGTCCCATTGGCAAAATTCAATATTTGTCACCCCCCCAAAAAAAGATTTTGTTGTTTTTTTAAGTACTGTCAATGATTGTCGATTTTTAGGTCTAAAGTTAGTCATTCAGTCACTTCCATTGAAAATCCACTGCAAAAAGACATAAAAATAAAAAAAATATCAAAACTTGACTACCACTTTCTGCTGATTTTCTATTGAACAAAACGGGATGCGGTCAATTTACCTACAATCAAAACGCAGACGGTCAAAATCCCGACAACCATTGACCGACGATCAAAATTCCGACAAGGTCAAAATCCCGAGATGGTCAAAATATTGACATTTAAAATACAGACAAGGTCAAAATACTGACAATAAAAATGTCGACAGGTCAAAAAGTCAACATGTGTTTTTCATGATTTTGTCATTGAAACTGACTTGTTCATATTTTAACATCCAAGGGACCTGGAGGGGGAATATAATAGTGTGCCGAGTGCAGCGAAGCACTGTGCCTAAGGCATGGCAAGCGCAGTAAGCCATGCGAGGGGACGCGGTACACTTATATGGTGTCCATATCAACATACACACCAAAAAAAGTGAAAAATAAGAGTCGACTTTTGACCTGTTGACATTTTAAATGTCAGTATTTTCACCTTGTCGGTATTTTAAATGTCAGTATTTTGACCTTGTCGGGATTTTGACCGTCGGTCAATTGTTGTCGGGATTTTAGCCGTCGGGATTTTGATTGTAGGTATTTTTCATACTAAACCTGAACAAAACATACCACATATAAGAAGATACTGTGGTTCCTTTAATTCTGGTTTGCAAACATCTATGATGGTGTGGTGCCTGGGATGATTTGTAAACATTTCTGATGGTGGGGTGTCTGCGATGGTATACAAACATCTCCAATTATGGGGTGCCTGTGATAGTTTGTAAACATCTTAGATGATGGGCACCTGCAATGGTTTGCAAACCGATGGTGGGGTGCCAGCTCAGTGCCTCCTGAACCGTTCATTAATGAGCGCTATGGCGATCACAGCTGCGTTTGTGCAAGCTGGGCATGTGCAAAATTTTACCAAACACCCAGCAACCCTGAAAAGTACAGACATGCCCACCGGTACCATCACATAGGCACAGCAACTGCATACTCATTTTCAGCGTACACACAGATCCTCCGATAATTGTCAGCTCGAGTAAATCAAACGGCAAGCAGCATGGCAGTCTGAACAGAGTCACCCAAACATGGCCTCGACAGGCGTGCATTCAATGCCCGCAAATGGTGCCTGACGGTCAATAACTCTGCATGAATGTAAGTGCGGTAAGTGGCATTGCTATTAGACTTTGGCGTGTGTGCAGTGGGAAGCATATGTCTGCGCAATTTACTGATAATCGCTCAATTTCAAAAATGTCAGATTTGTCATCTCTACTTTCATAGGCATCATAATGAAGGTTTAGGCAACATAATGTGTTTTAGAACTGATAAATGCCTATCATTTATTAGTCTATTGTTTTGTCGATTCTGGGTCGATTTTTGATTGATTTTACAAATTGACTGTTAGTAAATCTCCTATTTGCATTAAAGGATCCTTTTAAAACATCAGTGTTTTTCCGATGTATGTGTTTTGTCAATTGGCCAGTTTTTACCTTTTAGTAGATCTCCAATATACAAACTCAACCAACTTTGTCCAAAAATCGGTGGGAAACACAAAATCTACCTTTAGTAAATGTACCCCTAGTCATTTTTGTCTATGTGCGTGTATCGGATGCGGCGCATGCACAGGTGCTAATTTCTTACTTTGACGCTTGCGTATATGAGTTTTCACTGTCTGATCAATAAAAACAATTTTAATAATAAGAGTGGCATGTCATACAGTAGCTATATCCTTTAGAATCTCACTTATTATAAATCCCCTTAAGACTCATTACTCACCCTTCCCTCTTTCATGACTTTAGTACATGATGTATTTACACTGTTCACTTACCATATGCTTTTATTATATAACTATTTGTCTGTAGGTGTATTATAAAGAATAAAATAGGTACACTTTGGGTATGTGTCCTCCTACTAGTGCCTAGACTTAAATACTCATTGCACAATGTCTTAGTGATGTGTTTAAGTGACTGTGGGGAACCTACTGTAATACACGACATACCTGCACATCACAAGCAGTACAGAAAGTGTAGTCGTTAGCATTACGGCCTCACAGCACTGAAGTCTTGGGTTTGATTTCTGACAAGGCCCTAACTGTGTGGAGTTTGTATATTCTCTCCCTGCTTGATTGTTCTCCCCTTAAACTGCTAAGTTAATTGGCTCCTAACAAAAATTTAACCTAGTGTGTACGTGTGTGGTAAGGAATGTAGAATGTAAGCTCCACTGGGGCAGCGACTGATTGGTCAAATATTCTCTGTGGTATATGTGTGCGCTATATAAATAAATGTTAATAAATAATATCTGAAAGGAAGATCATATATTCTGAATTGTATCAATTACAATACGGATGGTGTAATGGTTAGCATTACTGCCTCACAGCACTGAGGTCATGAGTTCCATTCCCACCATGGTCCTAACTGTGTGGAGTTTGTATATTCTCCCCGTACTTGCGTGGGTTTCCTCCGGGTACTCCGGTTTCCTCCCACAGTCCAAAAATATACTGCTAGATTAATTGTCTCCCAACAAAATTAACCCTAGCGTGAATGTGTCTGTGTGTACATGTAATAGGGAATATAGATTGTAAGCTCCACTGGGGCAGGGACTGATGTGAATGGGCAGATATTCTCTGTAAAGCGCTGCGGAATATGTGTGCGCTATATAAATAACTGGTAATAATAATAATAATAATAATAATAATTACAGGCTGCACTGTCAAGCTCGACAACAGGTAGAGCATCAAGGTAATATGTAAAACAGCATAGTGTAAAAACACTTTCCTGAAACAACATAAAGTTACAGTACAGTGGTTGCTCTACAAATGTAGGTAGAACTAGTAATATACTAAAACAATGCAGCTAAAAGTTGTAGAAAATCTCTAACAATCCACTGCAGTACACCAGTGAGCTCATATTTATAAAAGTTGGCACCTATAATCACTGGAGTACTAAGAGGCTATCATCACAGCACTTAATTAGATTAGGTCATTAACATCAGTGTTATCATTAAAGCGTAAATTGCACCTATACTGTAACGATTTGCAGCCAGAATGACATTAATGACACAGAACACAAAAAGCCTGTACTGCAGTCCAACTAATAAAGATTAAGACCACTTATGAGTGTATCATCATAGATATATAAAGAAATGTAATAATTAATACGAATCTAATAATGAAATGTTAACACTAGAATGTATACAGTAGACCTGCTGCAGATGCAGGAACGATTGCACACTGCTGTCACTGCCCATGTCACGTTTTGTGGGCTGCTTCTGGAGGCGTGTGCCTGCCTGTAGATGGAGAGGGGAGGCAGGGAGAGATGTGCAGCTGAGTTGGTGCTGATGCTGCGTGCTGCTGCTGCTGCTGCTAAATACAGTACAATGAGATGGCTATAGGAGTGCTGCAGCTCGCATCTCCTGGCTGGGGCTCTGAATGGCCGAGGTCTATTCTCCAGTGAATTGAGCAGCAACTTCCAAGAAACAATTTATCACAGGGAGAAGGGCAGCCCTGACTGAGAATGGATTTTGCAGGCTGAATAAGTCTCCCAGCGATCAGGATGAGGCTGAACACATTTTGGGATGATTAGTTTACCCCGGCTATAGGAGTGTATGCTTTTACCTGTTTTCCAGGATTGCTACATTATCACGGCATGCAACTGGCTGGTAAGTGCGAGTGATTATAGTCATTTTCAGCTGTGTTGCTTCCTTTACATCAGGTGTTTGTCTTTGCACATGCATATAGATAATCATGCACATCAGATCATGTTTACACCACTAAATACAGCACACTTTTACCATCTGACTAGATTAGAAAACATAATATAGTATACTGTAGGATCCAGTCAGCATACAAATGCATTGCTTGTCCCCCACCATCCTTGCAATAGTTTAGTTTTCTTTAAACACGCAGCATTCATCTACAGCATCAGAACTGTTGTCTGTAAGCACATTTGTATCTAGTACATTGAGTATACTGTAAATCAAAACATATTTATTGCATGTCCTGAAATCAAAGATTCACTTTTGTCCACCTGTATGTTTCATGCTCCAATCTTTCCCTGAAGTAACACTATACATAAAGTTTTCTTTAGTGTTATATTCTAAACTCCTATTTCACAGGACACTTGCTGTATAATTAGTCACATACAGTAATACAGGTGTATACAATGTGTCATGTGTATGAACTACTACAATGATGTTATATACTGTAGTACTCTGTACATACATTCCTCATCCTTGAAAGAGACTCAGTTGAAAACATGAATCCATAGTAAGGAAAGCAGTAATGCAGATTTATAGTGCACCAGTGACATTATACTAAGAGCTTGATCAATTCCAATCATTTCTGTGTAGAGAGAGGTGTCTGGGTTCTTATGGGTTTTAGAAACTTAGGAAATGATTTCTCTTTGTGACACTGTAGTGCAGTGCACCACAATGCAGAGAATGAAGATGTATTTTATGGAATATTAATGCATACCAGAATTGGAATGATCTGCTATATACTGTACTGTGACATTGGGTTGCTTTGCAAAAGTAGTAAAGTGAAATATACATGATGTGGTTTTTTTTCTTTGCATGTTAAATAATTGTCATTACAGTTACTTCATTTTCCAGACACTTTTCTAGAGAAGCTAAAAGGTATTAGATCATGTGTTTCAGATTTTAAAATTCCTATTCAACCAGTGACAAGAGGCTCACAAACAGATCCTGGGAATATACTGCATGTGAATGGATTGTCTGTTAGCTAAGAATTTCCTTGGGGCATATACAGTACTGTACATAGACGCTAATGAAACTTCCCCCACTCTGTTACTCTGGGTTATCAGGCAAAATATCTATTACATATTGAAATCAGTTCTTGATACAGGCAAAATAAGAGCACATTACAGACTGCTGATTTAATAAATTATAATATGGCTGTGTTAAGCTCTATCGTGTAAAATATTTAGTATGGTTAAATATTTAAGTCTACCTGTTATCTATCTAATATAACCACATATTGTTCTCATGTTCCTTCACACATACTGTATCAATTTAAGCAAATTCTGTTTTAATGGAGATAAATACACAGAAAGGTCTTAATACAACCACCGTCTATTTACTTTTATTCTGTAATCTGTGGAGAGTACTGACATGCCAAATGGCCTATATCAAAGAGAAAAGAAATTCAATTCTTAATACTTATGCCTTTAAAATATAATACTTGGTTGTTTAGTGATATATGTTCTACTTGGGTATCCCTGTTTGGATTCTATTGATTATACATTAATTTGTCTTTTTCTCTAGAAATGGAATACACTGTTATATTGGATTCTATTAATGTGCCGCACAAATCTAAAAACCTAGAAAAACTAAATCCAGGCTGTGTCATCAATCATTCAAATGAATTCTATTGAATTTCTTAATGACATGCATATTTTTGTCGCCAGTGGTGCTAATCAAGTGCTTCATAGTTTGACTAAGTGTCGCGGCATGTACTGTATATAAGCATACATTTCTGCACATATTTATTAGCACATAGACTTGTCTTGGTGAAAGGAGAGTAGAGGTCATTTCTCCATGTGTCATAGGATTTCTTCTGTAGTTCAGCTGTTAATTTGTGTGCATGGGCACGCGGATCATGTCCTCGCCATCAATCTCACTTCTGTAGCTTTTGTTTTGTACGTACTCCACAAATTATGTTATTGTGAGACATTCTTGCCTGTGGAACTGTGGCCAACTTTGAATTTAATGACATCACGTTCCCTCAAGTAAAGAAATAGACTGACTCATAACCAGGAGGTGATTTTTCAAACGTAGCCTTCATTGGAAATGGGAAAAAATAATAACCGTGAGATTAAAGAGCTGCAAAACTGCAAAGCATAACCATTTGATTGCTGCTTAAAAATTCATAATAAGTCTGCAAAGATTAACAAAAAAAGCTGAATTAGCATCAACAATCAAAGATACAAAGTGTGTCAACAAAAAATACTCCAGAGTTCAAAAATGTAAAGGATTTTTGCTAGAAACAATGCTGTGTGGTTTTAGAAGAGATTATCTTATTTGCAGCATATTATCAAAGTGCCACAAACTATTTTTTCTCCTCCCTGACAGCCCACTTTACATATAACATCATAAATTAATTTTGGAACAAGTCTTGACTGTTCGGAATGCTGTTGATGCATAGTAGCAAAAAAAAGGATTCAAATGTTACAGCATTTTATCCAGTTGGAGCCCTGAAACTAGGTCTTTATTTAGACCAGTGATGCTCAAGTTGTGCATTTGGACCTCTGGAGGGTTCTTGTAAAATATTTAGTAGTCCCAGAATAATGGCACTCTAACTTTTGGAGTTGCTGAGAAAAAATGTTAGTCGCCGTAGATTTAAAGAATGAGCAATAGTTGGACAATGTCACTAAGGCGTGACAGTTTTAAATATTTTTGTGTCCCACAAACAAATTCTGAAGACATTTCAGTAGCCTTGCCTAACAGTTACTCCTCAGATTTTCAGTAATATTAATGCAGTGCTTCTCAATTTCAGTTCTCATGGATCCCAGGCGGTGCATGTTTTCCATATACTCTAGTTGGAGCACATGTGTGTTAATTATTGACCAATACAGTAGTTATCAAATTGGTTCCTCAGGACCTCAAACAGCTCACATTTTCCTGGCTACCTAGCAGGTGTACAGGTGTATTCATTACTTATACCACTTTCAGACAGAAAAATCTCAAAAACCCGGATTTTTCACAGGGTTACAGTCCCTTACCCCCTTTCACACAGCACAAAAAACCCGGAAAATTCCCGGGTCGACCCCTTTCAGACAGAACCCGTGTCAGCCCTGCAATAGACTTGTGTGTCATAAAAAATGGACTGTTTTTATGGCACACAGAGATGAGGTCATGAAAGTGGGTGGCGACTGATCACAGCATTGCATTAGCCATGGCCGACGAGTTACTGCTGAGTAGCCCGGATCTCCTCCTCCCCTCTAACAGAAAGCAGCTCCCTGATATCCTTCCAATACACCATGCTGTCTCCCTCCGTCTCCCCTGCAGCATAATGATGACCTCAGACACCAGCGCCAGTGCCACGTCCGCTCAGCTAATCAGAGAGACCCTGCTGCTCAGCCAATCGCGAGTGCCCCGCCAGCTCAGCCAATAAGCGCTGTCAACCGTGACCCATTTCTAAAATACCGGGTCGGACCCTTTCAGACAGCCGGCAACCCGTGTAAGAGCCAGGAAAAACCCAGGTAAATTCCTGGGTCGAACTCCCGGGAACTCAGTCCCGTGTTGACCCTTTCAGACAGGGAAATTACTGGGTTCTTTTCTCTGTCTGAAAGGGGTAATGCTGAAATTTTAAAGGATCCACAGCTGGAGCTAATGAATTCACTTGTGACTCTGTGAGGAGGCCTGAAAAACATTAATTCTTTGGTTTCCTGAGGGCCACATTTTTCAATCTAGGAACTATTATTATTTACTATTGTTTATTACCAGTTATTTATATCATTCACACCAGTGGCGGAACAAGCGAGCGGTGGGCCCAGGTGCGAGAAAATGCTTTGGGCCCCCCCCCCCAACATATCCCCACACACACACATCCCATCCAAGTCCACCCCCTCACCCCTGGAGAGGATCTGGTGAGGGGGACCTGCTCAGGGCCAGAGAAATGGATACCTAGCAACAGTGCCGTAACTAGACATTTTAGCACTGTGTGCAAGAAACGGCATCGGAGCCCCACCCCTGCATGTAAAACAGGGGCAGTGCGCGCCGTAGGCGTGCGCAAAAATACATAGTGGCGTGGCTTCGTGAGGAAGGGGTGTGGCCACAAAATACCATTTCATAAAACGGTACACAGTAGTCTCCATTATTCAAATTACGTCGCACAGTAGCACCACTACACCAGGTAGAGACCCTTTTACACCTTACAGCGGACAGATTCCTCTTTTTACACATTACAGCAGACAGCGTGCACTTTTTACACATAACGGCAGACAGCGTCCCTCTTTTTACACATAACGGCAGAGAGCGTGCCCTTTTACACATAACGGCAGACCGCGTGCCCTTGTTACACATAGCGGCAGACAGCGTACACTTTTTACACATAACGGCAGACAGCGTGCCCTTGTTACACATAACGGCAGACAGCGTACACTTTTTACACATAACGGCAGACCGCGTGCCCTTGTTACACATAGCGGAAGACAGCGTCCCCTTTTTACACATAACGGCAGACAGCATCCCCATTTTTACACATTGCGGCAGGCAGATTACCCCTTTGTACACATAGCGGCAGGCAGATTACCCCTTTGTACACATTGCGGCAGGCTGAGTCCCCTTTTTACACATTACGTCAGGCAGTCCCCCCTTTTTACACATTGCGGCAGCCAGATTACCCCTTTTTACACATTGCGGCAGGCTGATTCCCCCTTTTTACACATAGCGGCAGGCAGTCCCCCACTTTTACACATAGCGGCAGGCATTCCCCCCTTTTTACACATAGCGGCAGGCATTCCCCCCTTTTTACACATAGCGGCAGGCATTCCCCCCTTTTTACACATAGCGGCAGGCATTCCCCCCTTTTTACACATTGCGGCAGGCATTCCCCCCTTTTTATACATTGCGGCAGGCATTCCCCTTTTTATACATTGCGGCAGGCATTCCCCCCTTTTTATACATTGCGGCAGGCATTCCCCCCTTTTCATACATTGCGGCAGGCATTCCCCCCTTTGTATACATTGCGGCAGGCATTCCCCCCTTTTTATACATTGCGGCAGGCATTCCCCCCTTTTTACACATTGCGGCAGGCATTCCCCCCTTTTTACACATAGCGGCAGGCATTCCCCCCTTTTTACACATAGCGGCAGGCATTCCCCCCTTTTTACACATAGCGGCAGGCATTCCCCCCTTTTTATACATTGCGGCAGGCATTCCCCCCTTTGTATACATTGCGGCAG
Source organism: Pseudophryne corroboree (assembly GCF_028390025.1). Taxonomy (NCBI): domain Eukaryota; kingdom Metazoa; phylum Chordata; class Amphibia; order Anura; family Myobatrachidae; genus Pseudophryne; species Pseudophryne corroboree. The sequence continues at coordinate 661,449,509 of NC_086448.1, forward strand.
GCATTCCCCCCTTTTTATACATTGCGGCAGGCATTCCCCCCTTTTTACACATAGCGGCAGGCATTCCCCCCTTTTTACACATAGCGGCAGGCATTCCCCCCTTTTTACACATAGCGGCAGGCATTCCCCCCTTTTTACACATAGCGGCAGGCATTCCCCCCTTTTTACACATAGCGGCAGGCATTCCCCCCTTTTTATACATTGCGGCAGGCATTCCCCCCTTTGTATACATAGCGGCAGGCATTCCCCCCTTTTTATACATTGCGGCAGGCATTCCCCCCTTTTTACACATAGCGGCAGGCATTCCCCCCTTTTTACACATAGCGGCAGGCATTCCCCCCTTTTTATACATTGCGGCAGGCATTCCCCCCTTTTTATACATTGCGGCAGGCAGGCCCAAGAAAGAAAGAAAGTAAAAAAAAGAAAGAAAAAGAGAAAAAGAAAGAAAGAAGAATTATACTTACCCTCTCCGCCGGCTCAGGCTCCTCGGTGCAGCGTCTGACGATTCCCGGGCTGTAGAGAAGAAGGAGGAGGGAGGTGGTGGAGGGAGCCGCAGCAGCGCTTTGTTACTGGTGGAGGCGCTGCTGCTGCTGCTCCTCTGCTTCCCTATAGGCTGTTCTCGGAAGACAGCCTATAGGGAAGCAGAGGGGCAGCAGCGCCTCCACCAGTAACAAAGCGCTGCTGCGGCTCCCTCCTCCGGCTCCCTCCTCCTTCCCCCGTCCGTGCCGCTGGCTCGCTGCTCCTCTCCTCTCCTCTCAGGGCGGCTGTGCGCTGCGGGCAGCGGTTGCCTGCAGCGCACAGCGGCATGTAATGAGTCAGTTTGACTCATTACATGCTTGGGCCCCTGGACAGAGGCGGGCCCCAGTGCAGTGCACTGCCTGCACTGCCGGTAGTTCCGCCTCTGATTCACACATATTTCGCAGCACTTTACAGAGATTATTTCACCATTCACATCAGTCCCTGCCCCAGTAGAGCTTACAATCCATATTCCCTACCACATGTACATGTAGACACATTCACACTAGGGTTCATTTTTTTTATTTTTTATTTTGGAGCCAATGAACATACTAGTATATTTTTGGATAATCGGAGGAAACTGGAGTATCCGGAGGAAACCCACGCAAGTACGGGGAGAATATACAAACTGCGCACAGTTAGGGCCATGGTGGGAATCAAACCCAAGACTTCAGTGCTGTGAGGCAGTAATGCTAACCATTACACTGTCTGTAGTGCATTTTAAAAGATACACAGATAGCACTAAATAGTTTATTTGTGATTTTTGAGCGGACCCTGAGAACAGCATTTGAGAATATTGTCTAAATGGGTCAGTTAAATTAACTAAAGTAATCCATATGCAAATCCCAAACCATGGTCTTTAGATATCCAAATCTAGTATCTCAGTAGCATGGATAATGGCAACAAAGAACTGTAGTTTAGTAGTCAGACAAGAACTACAACACTGAGCAACAGCTAACGCTTTTTGTGGAGCAGGAATATACTGGTGGAAACGTGGTAAAGTACTGTGATCTAGGACAGGTGTCTTGATTAGCTGTGAGTTGTTTGCAGACAAGCTGCTGCATGAGAGAGAAGACTTCTGCAGTGTTGAGTGAGTGGTTGCTGTACAGATGGATGGTTACAGTAGTGACATTTGTAATTCTGCACTGTACCTTTGTTTTATGAAAACATTACAAATATTTATTTTCTAATAATATAGGAATCTTTGAATAAAGCCACTCAAGTGCTATTAACAATTGTATCTTAGTTTTCATGACAGAGTTGGCTGTAGTGTGTTAAGCCTTATGTCCTTCCTGACTATTTGGGTTGGGGTTAGGGCAAGATCATTAAATCCAGCATTTGGGGCCAGATGTAGATCAACGGCTGTGCGGGATGCACAGGGGCAGTCACTTACAAGGAAAAACCATGTCTTGTAAATGATTGCCCCTATTAAAAAGTCAGAGTTCGTACGGCATCACAATGGCTGCCGAACTTGGGCATCATTACATCCGGACCCTGTTCTTTGATTAGTTAAGTCTTCTCTGTATATCTTTTCAAGGGGTCAGTTCATTTAGGAGAAAGCAGGGCAAATTGATGGTGCAACAGCATGGAAATACCAGAAGTGGATCCTCAGCACAAGCCCATCTTGTCTAACTGTGCTGAATGCTAAATGGTAAATGGCCAGCATAGTCAGTCACCAGGTCCTGAAAAGAGTTTGATACTGTGACATACTGTAGCAAGAGGATAAAGAGCTCCTCCTCATGTGACTGCTCACAAGACCTAGGGGAAACAAGTCAGATGTTTTCCACATAGTAAGTCAATTTATAGTTGCACACAAGATGGGACTAACCCAGCACTGCTCCTTTGCCTTGTATTTGGTCCCCATCCATAGTAGATGCACAACTTGCAGCCCGCTTTGTTCCATTACTAAGGGGTTTATTTACTAAGCCTTGGATGGAGATAAAGTCGCTGAAGATAAAGTACCAGCCAGTCGGCTCCTAACTACTATGCCACAGGTGTGTGAAAAATGACAGGAGCCGATTGGCTGGTACTTTATCTCCTGCAACTTTATCTCCATCCAAGGCTTAGTAAATAGACCTCTAAAGTACTGCATATCTTAGCATACCAGGAATTCCCAATCCAGCCCAGCATTTTTATGGATTGAATCACATGCTGTCTCCATCATATACTGCCTGATTTATTGAATACATTCAATGCTAAATCATCCACTCCCATTTTTTGATATTTTCATCATTGTTAGTAATGATCCCATTACACCCACCGCCTAAGCCTGCTGTCTTTAGAGACCACTTTGTCTCCCTCACGTCTGTGCTTCTTCTCTTCAGATCATGTCAAAATCTTGTGAATATATCTGTATTACAAAATCTGAATACATATTTTCCCTACATAACATTCAATTCAAGTGCTACTGTACTTTGCTCCCTAAGTATCCAGTTTTGTTTATTGTATATTCCTCTTAAAAGTCATTCTCTGAGCTCCAGCAATGTTCTTCTCTACCCTTCTTCTCTCTTATGCATCCCTACTAGAGCAGATGCTTGAAAATGAGATTTAAACAAAAAATACACACAAAAAAATATACCAGTACCGACCACTATAATATAAGCAAATACAAGGACCCCTTGGACTGCATTTTGCTTGCAGCCAATCACAGTATAGTCCGATTGTGATTGGCTGCTGGTGAAGGAAAGCTCCAGGTAATTTGTAATGCTGTCTCTTTCATTTTTTTTTTTAACAGACAAGGTACTGTTTTATTGTAGGTGGCTAGTGTATCTGCATATGTGCTTCTTATCCTTTTACATTTATTTTTTTACTTTACACAGCACTTGCCTTATGAAACCTGGAGTAGCACAGGGTTCAGGGGTAATAGGAGGTCACTTTAATTTACTTTTTAAATCAGAAATAAAGGGGGAAATGTATTAAAACTTTGCAAAGAGTGGAGAAATGGAGAAGCTGCCAAGAGCATCCAATTAGCTTCTCCCTGTCCTTTTATAAAAATCAACATAATAAGTAGAAATAAGATGCTGACTTTTTTGCTATGAGAAACTTCTCTACTTTTCTACTCTACTTAATTTGGCGATTTGGGGTAGGAACTGAGTGGTGACAATGTGAGTGCACGGAGCCACAATGACTTGTGGGAGTGTCATGGAGTGCAGTGGGCGTGTATCTAATGCTCCACCTGCTTCTGAGACATGCATAGGGGGAAGTCTTTTTCTTATGGATCTTTCTCACCTAGCATGGTGCCAATACTAATAAGGAAAATTTCATGGCTGGCAAAAAAATCAGTTAGTGGCACAACTTTCCACATGAATAGGCACGGATCCTCCCATTAGCTGAATGGGATCTCTCATTAGCATAAGGTAATAAATCTGGCTTCCAGGGCTATCTGCAAACATAACCACCTTGCGTCCTGCTCAGAATCAGTCCCCTAATCTTTAAGCAGCGCAGTACTCCGAAATATCTCATGCCCATTTTCCCATCACACTCTAGTACACTACTGTATGTAGTTTTCTGGAGGATTGTCCAAGGTTACAGTTAGCACAAAGGAACTTGAATTAACGTTTCCAGTGAATCCTCTGGTTCCTTGTTACAGCCAGCAACTGTGAATATTTTGTATTCTGTGTTGCACACTATTCCACCACAAGCATTTCTGAACTGTTCCTCCATTAGGATGCACCATTAGGATTACTGTATATTGCAGTGCATAGTAATCTCCCATTTGCCTTTGTTAAAGAAAATCACTGGCTACTCCCTTATGTGTGATTTGCAGAAACAAAATGGATGGAATTCAATTGTTTCAAAAGTCAGTTGGGTGTCTGTTTTTCCTATCTAATAGACAGGAAAAATCACACCCAACCGACTTTTCAAACATTTGAATTCCCCCCAACGTGTCCATGGTAATATTACTACAGGATTTGTTTGACCCATGTTATAAAAAATGACTGGCGCATGCATCATACTATTCAATCTTGTCGTGTATTGTTAATGTGTGTATAAAAAGTACCAAAATATGAAGGAAATAAAACACTGTGTGTTGCTATTGACTTGCAGACATTTAACATGTTTGCTAGATGTTTACTCTGTTGGATTAACTCTGTATACTATTCTCTGTATATAAAGACTACAAACAAGAATTTACATAAAGAATGATGAGGTCAGGTGAAACCTATTTGTCACTTGCTAAATCAATCTACAGTACTTGTTCTTGTAAGTAATAAACACAGTTCATTGTTAGCTTGTACATTGTTGTGTCCGGGCTGTCTCAGGCCACCAGTGTGTGTAGTCACCTATGACCCATATGTTCTCTCAAAAGCAGCCTACATGACAACATACGCACTGCCCTTTGACCCAAAAAGCAGTACATATGTTGTCATGTAAGCTGCTTGTGACAGAACATATGTCTGTGCTGAGAAAATAAGAAAAAATATTGTTTCTGACCTTGGTGAGCTGATTTCTGCTCCAATACTAAATTGTTTTCTATTATCTGTTGTAGCGTTTTCTGCTGTCGCTAGGGATCTGTTATTCTGTTTATCATTCTCCATTAGTGGTCTGTGACAATGTTTGAGAATAGATATATTCAACTTTTTTTTTCTTTATTCCATTATGTTAACAGTTGTCATGTGAGATTTGTTGGCGGTTTTATAAAAATAGAATTTTGTTGTCCACTTTAGGTTAATGTCACCATGTTTTATATATATAAACTGCAAGTAGTTTCACATAATGCAAAATAAGTCCAATATTTATGACTCCTACACAGTGCCAGATTAAACCCTGTGGGGGACCCTAGGCAGTAGAAATTCCTGGGCCCCCCACGCAAGTTATCTCCTAATACATTTTTAATTTTACCAACCGACATTCTGGAAACTAATGTGAATCTGATGTCTTTGGTTTATGTACAGTGCCTTCCTAAAGTATTCACCTCCCTTTGCTTTTTTATTATTGTGAAGCAAACAACAAATAGGACAAAATAACAGAAAACTTAAGCGTGCATTCACCCCCCTAAAGTCAGTAATTTGTAGAGCAACCTTTTGCGGAAATTACAGCTGCAAGTCACTTTGGATAAGTCTCTATGAGCTTGCCACATCTTGACACTGGGATTTTTGCCCATTCCTCAAGGCAAAACTGCTCCAGCTCCTTCATGTTGGATGGTTTCCGCTTGTGAACAGCAGTCTTCAAGTCTGACCACAGATTCTCAATTGGATTGAGATCTGGGCTTTGACTAGGCCATTCCAACACATTTAAATGTTTCCCCTTAAACCACTCGAGTGTTGCTTTAGCAGTATGCTTTGGGTCATTGTCCTGCTGGAAGGTGAACCTCAGTCCCAGTCTCAAATCACAGGCAGACTGAAACAGGTTTCGCTCAAGAATATCCTTTTATTTAGCACCATCCATCTTTCCCTCAACTCGAAACAGTTTACCAGTCCCTGCTGCTGAAAAACATCCCACAGCATGATGCTGCCACCACCATGTTTCACTGTGGGGATGGTGTTCTTGGGGTGATAGGATGTGTTGAATTTGCACAAATTTTACTCTCATCTGACCAGAGCACCTTCCTCCATACATTTGGGAGTCATCCACATGTTTTTTTGCAAACTCAAAACGTGCTTTCTTATTTTTAACACTAAGTAATGGCTTTTTTCTGGCTACTCTTCCATAAAGCCCAGCTCTATGGAGTGTACGGCTTATTGTGGTCACACGCGCAGATACCCCAGTCTCTGCTGTGGAACTCTGAAGCTCCTTCAGGGTTACCTTTGGTCTCTGTGCTGCCTCCCTTATTAATGCCCTCCTTGCCCAGTCTGTGAGTTTTGGTGGCCAGCCCTCTCTTAGCAGGTTTGTTATGGTACCATGTTCTTTCCATTTGAAGATGATGAATTTGATGGTGCTCCGGGGGAGCAAAGATTTGGATATTTTTTATAACCCAACCCTGACTTGCACTTCTCAACAACTATATCGCTGACTTGTTTGGAGAGCTCCTTGGTCTTCATTGTGTGATGCCTCTTGCTTAGTGGTGTTGCAGCCTTTGGGGCCTTTCAGAAAAGTTGTGTTTATACTGACAGATCATGTGACACTTATATTGCACAAAGGTGGACTTCTTTTCACTAATTAGGTGACTTCTGAAGGTAATTGGTTGCACCAGAACTGAACAGACTGGCTGTTAGGAATCGGCGTTCAGCAGCATCTCACTTACCAGCGCGCTGGTGTGCAGGCCTCCAGAGGTCACGGCCCCAGTAACGGCTGCATGAATGCACTGTCCGCGAGTGTCATGTCCATTGTCTCTAAATACCCCTGAACCTCATCCAGTGTGTACCCTGCTGTGTGCTGGCGTCTGTACAGCATGGGTGCTGCCATGACACCTGCGCTCAGCTGACCTGGACATCCAATCCTGCAATGTGTTTACACACAGAGCCCAGCAACCAATCACTGCAGAGCAAGGGGTATATGTCCAGGTCCGTGGCTCAGTCTCATCGCCTCGGACAACGAGTCACTTTCAGTGAACAGTTCTCCTGGTTCCTGTGTTCCTGTTTCCAGTGGCTTCCTTGTTTCTACTCCGTTGCTTGATCTTCAGTCCTCAGTCTTTCAGCTTGCTACGAACTACAGCCACATTCAGCCACCAAACAACTTGCAGTAAGAGACTTTCTCCACATGTTTCTCCATTACTAAGCCTGTGCATATAATTACCAGCATTCAGCATTGTGCATTGCATTCAGCACTTAATTTAACAACTTGCTGTGTTAGAATCGTCTCCTGCTTGGGCCTTGCTTGGCTTTATGAACGTGTGCTTCCACATAGACTGTGTGCTTTTATTGCTCTTCATCATACACCAGAGTTTCGTTTGCTTCATCTGATTTCATTGTTTATCATTACCGTTTACATCAGCCTTCAAGTCAACCATCATTTCTCATTTGTTATCAGTGACTTTTGAATACTCATTTCATTGGAATAAGTTACTGCCATTTATTCTTGTCATCAGTTGTACCAATTTACCATTCATATATCATTCCTGCTGTTGCTGACTTCCAAGTCAATCATCATTTGTTTTCAACCATTAGTTTACCATTTTGTTCAGTTGCTGTATTATCCCTGTGTGCTAATAAATATCAGGCGCACATGCGCAGGACTTTTCTTCAGCCTCCTCGTTTCCTCTACCACACCTACACTGACCCACTAATGCCCCCTCCAGGGACAGACAAAGCTACAGACCTGACAGTGGCTGTACAACGTTCATCACAGAGTGACTGTGCAACGTCCATTACAGAGTGGCTGTGCAGCGTCCATCACAGAGTGGCTGTGCAACGTCCATCACAGAGAGGCTGTGCAGTGTCCATCACAGAGTGGCTGTGCAACATGCATCACAGAGTGGCTGTGCAGTGTCCATCACAGAGTGGCTGTGCAGTGTCCATTACAGAGTGGCTGTGCAGTGTCCATTACAGAGTGGCTGTGCGACGTCCATTACAGAGTGACTGTGCAGTGTCCATTACAGAGTGGCTGTGCAGTGTCCATTACAGAGTGGCTGTGCAGTGTCCATCACAGAGTGGCTGTGCAGTGTCCATCACAGAGTGGCTGTGCAGTGTCCATTACAGAGTGGCTGTGCAACGTCCATTACAGAGTGGCTGTGCAGTGTCAATCTCAGAATGGCTGTGTGTTGTCCATCTCAGAGTGGTTGTGTGGTGTCAATACAAATAAATATATATATATATATATATATATATATATACAGTATATATGTCAATCAAAGCAAATAGAGAGGGCGCCTCATAGCTTAAAACCAAATATTTAATTTCGTTAAAAGCAATATATGGTACAACACGATATAGGAGTGGGCTGGTTACCACATGGCAGATTGATAAAACCTCATGGCAAAGTGTCTGGAACTCCGATGCAGGACGCCCAGGACTCACACCACCCGCTGCCAATCACCACTGGGGAACGCCGTGGGCCAGATCACTGGAGCCGCTGATACGGGATCTCACACAAGCTGGGAGGAAGGACGTCACCCCTCCCGGCTTGTTACATTGTGGTATGAGGCACTCCTATATTGTGTTGTACCATATATTGCTTTTAATGAAATTAAATCTTTGGTTTTACGCTATGAGGCGCCATCTCTATTTGCTTTGATTGACAGATACTACACCTGGGGGATTACGGGTCTATTGTGAGAGGAGCAGCGGTCCAACATCTTAAAGGACACTAGCGGTTTGAATTTGGACTGGAGTGCTCTGCACTAAGTCAATTTGTGGCATATAATAATAGTATTATTGTTAGGCTGGGGACAGCACAGTGCTTGAATTCAGATATGTATGTATATATATAAAAATAAATATGTATGTAAATGTTGTATATAAATGTTGTCATATCTAATTATTTTCTTTCACTAATGTCCATTTAATTATTGTGCAGACATAAGTTTAACTGTTAAAATGTATGGGTAGTAGATCTACTTTTCATAATATTCCAATTAATTGCAAGTGCAAAGATGATGATATGACCCTTACTGAACAGTTATTTGAAATCCCTTTGTCATAATCATTTTTTCTGATATTGCAGATATATGGTTGTTGTCATACTGCCAACATATTTAAACTTCTAATAATTCCTTCAAGTTTAGTATTAATTGCACAATTTGCTGAAAAGCCTGCCAGCCATGTCAGTTTAATATAAAACTTTGCGTGCTATTATTCAAACATTTCACTTAAACTACATACAGTATATTCTACATTTACAGCTTCTTTTTTGAATTGAAAAAAAAATGTTTTCAGCTTTTACACCAAAGGCAGAAAGAAAATTAGTTGTCATGAGTGCGCTGGGCAGTTCTACCACTGAGTACTAGGTGGGATGGGGTGGAGGTTTAGGACATTCTTTACCTGCCTCCCAGCCTGCAGTCAGACAGTGAATGGCTGTTAGCATGCTGATTGGTGGATGTCTGGAGCTATCCACCAATCAAGTTACTGACAGCCATTCACTGCATAGAAGCATGTGAAGAGATGGTGCAGAATTGCAGGAGGAACATGTTATGTTTTTTTTTTTTATTATTGAGGTTTGTGAATAGGTGTGCCCCAGGGCATACAATATTGTTCAGAAACCCCTGCTTCTTTCAGCAGCCTTGTGTCTTATTGTAAAAAGAGGCCATTATTTTTTAAAGCATACTGTACTTGCCTACTCTCCTGGAACATCTGGCAGACTATCCATAGAGAGATAAGATGATTTTTTTCCTAGCTCAGGTTCTAAAAAAATCTTGGCAAGTACGATAGACACAAGAAACTATCAATGTAATACAGTGTAAAATGTATTTACCAATGTTCACAAAGCTATGCATAACACTCATTTTAAGATTAGTTATCAAACTCACCCGTGGATTTTACAAATGTTCTTTCTTCAAATAAAGACTTGGGGGGTTATTCAGGTTTGTTAGCAAACCAAAAAAGCACACTAATGGGCAAAACCACGTGGCACTGCAGATGGGGCAGATGTAACACGTGCAGAGAGAGTTAGATTTAGGTGGGTTTTATTGTTTCTCTGCATAGTAAATACCGACTGCTTTATTTTTACACTATAATTTAGATTTCAATTTGAACACACTGCACCCAAATCTAACTCTCTCTCTCTCTCTCTGCACATGTTACATCTGCCCAACCTGCAGTGCAACATGGTTTTGCCCATTAGTGTGCATTTTTGGTTTGCCAACAAACCTGAATAGGACCCTTACTAAGGGACTCTGGGGCTTGTAGAGGTGACTTTGGCCCTAAGGAGTTGTTGATACAAATGGCTTACTTACAATTAAAAAGCCAGGCAGGTAAATGCAGAAGCAATCAGGAATGGCAGTAAAGTTGTTATTTTCAAACTAGATTCATAAATAAGCTGCTAGTCTTGTATAATAATTTTCTGCCATGCGATTACAACTGAATGTGACTAGTACAGTTAGGTAATCTGGTGTAGTTGTATAATAAAATTATTATTATTTCGTGGGGGAAGCATTAGGTTAATAGCCTTTCATTTGGTTTCTGTTTGTGATGGCCAAAATAGATGCATTTAGTTCCATAGAACATGTGTTATCTGCAGTGGCAGATTTCACATATTGGCGCAACATCTGCAGTCTGCCCCCTCCCCATGAAAATATGCCACCCCCAGTGACTGCCTAATGGGCCCTACACTTTGGCCTTTCTGCCGCCGAGCTGCCCGACGGCGGATATGGCCGACGGGCGACCCGGCGGTGGGGGGCAGTGACGAGGGGAGTGAAGTTACTTCACTCCCCCTGTCACACGGCTCCATAGAACTGCAGGCAAATATGGACGAGATCGTCCATATTGGCCTGCATGCACAACCGACGGGGCACCAGCGATTAATGAGCACAGGGCCGCGCATCGTTCATCGCTGGTGCCTCCACACTCAAAGATATGAACGTTATCTCGTTCATTAATGAACGAGATCGTTCATATCGTGCAGAGAAGTCGGCCAGTGTGTAGGACCTATTACAGTGGTTTCCAATTGAAATTGTATCTGCTAATCACACACTGGACATGCTGTACTAGGCAGAGGTGTTTTCTCCACCTGGGACTGCCTGTTTAAACTCCGATAGCAGAAAGCACTACCAATGGGAAGCTATTCCTCTGCTGTTATTATTGCCCTATCTGGCTTCTAGGGCCTGCAACTAATGCAGTCTCCAGAAGCTGGCTTGCTGATCTGTGCATATCGCAATACCACTTGTCCACATTTGCAGACCAGTAGACCCCCCAGAAAATACAGGAAAGTGTTGTTGATGCGTGTCAACCACAAATGGATATGGGGTGTGAAACAGATACCTTCAATATGACTCTCACAATGTAACTGGTGTAATAGTCTTATTTGTCCAGATGGCAGAAAAGTTCCACTTAAAAAGAACCATTTTTCTTAATTAATCCAACACTGATCACCCTAACCACAGGGCTAATACCATTTTGAGTGCTGCTCCCTTCCCTATACAGTATAAGGCTAGCTGCAGCACCACGCTGTACTCTAAAGCTGAATATCCTCGAAAGCAGGCCAGGCCAAACTGTGACTCTCTAGCTGTTGTGAAACTACAAATCCCAGCATGACCTGCCACAGTTTCAGCATTCATTAATAACAAAACCGTGGCAGAGCACGCTGGGACTTGTAGTTTCACAACAGCTGAAGAACCACAGGTTGACCATGCCTGCTCTAAAGGCATGTTGTAAGTCATTCACTTTGCCGCCTGGATCATTAGAACAAATAGGATGTATATTCAGTCAAATTTCTTTCATCGTGCTATCATTAGCAAAGGCAGAAACATACTGTACATACATTTAATACCAGTATGCATGGAGCCCCATGGGTTACTTATGTGATATTTTTTTATAATGCAAAATGGGCATCTCTAATACCTACTGTAATATGCAAAAAAAGTCCCTTGTAGAGTATAAAATGAAACTGAATCTCCCCAAAGCTGCTGAAAATTTTGTAAAATAGAAATGGTTGTGTGCCTTTCCATACAGCAACGAATGTTCCTAAAACGCACCCTCTCAATACTTTTTTGCATTGCTCTGCAAAACTATTCTAAGTTTATTACTGATCCTACCCTTGTCCTTGCAAGGAATGTGTTCCCAACTCTTCCTATCAGTTGGTAAACACCTGTTCCTCTGCAAATGCCAACATCTCGCTCCTCAAAACTATACATTTTTCAAGGACATTTAGTCATTGCACTAAGGGGGTCATTCCGAGTTGGTCGTAGCTGTGCTACATTTAGTACAGCTACGATCATCTTCCCTGATATGCGGGGGGACGCCCAGCACAGGGCTAGTCAACCCAGCATGTCAGTCCACCCCCCACCCCACCCAGACAAATACAAACGCATCACACAGTGGCGATGCCTTTGTACCTGAGGAATAACTCCCGGCCAGCGCAGCTCCTGCGGCTGGCCGGGAGTTATTTGTCGCTGCTGCTGGCCACAGCGGCTGCGTGACACGTCATGCAGCCGCCGTGGCCTGCCCCCCCAACGGTCCAGCCATGCCTGTGTTGCCGGACCACTCCCCCTAAACGGCGGCTTAACGCCGCCGTTCAGCCCCCTCCCGCCCAGCGACCGCCTCTGTTCCAGAGGCGATCGCTAGGTAATGAAAGCTGCCATGCGCTGGCGCATGCACAGTTCTGACCCGATCGCTACGCTGCGACAAACTGCAGCGAGCGATCGGGTCGGAATGACCCCCTAAGTGCGCTGAAAATATTTTTGGTGATGCTGAGTTAATGCTATTGACAACTTTATGGGGTCTATTTATCAAAGTAACGCCCCTGGAAATAATACATTCTACATGGTTAGAGCAATTTTAACATATCTATATATTAAGTAACAGATTCAGAACAGCTGTCCCTACACAGGAACAATTGGGGTCATTCCGAGTTGATCGCTAGCTGCCATTGTTCGCAGCACAGCGATCGGGCTAAAAATCAGCATTTCTGAGCATGCGTATGCACCACAGTGCGCACGCGCGATGTACGAGTACAAAGGCATTTGTTGCATTGCACAAGTTCTAGCGAAGTTTTCAAGCGCACTGATGGGTGCAAGAAGATTGACAGGAAGGGGGCGTTTCTGGGTGTCAACTGACCGTTTTCAGGAAGTGTTTGCAAAAATCCAGGTATGTCTGAAAAAACGCAGGCGTGGCTCGGCGTTCGCTGGGTGGGTGTATGACGTTAAATCCGGACACAAATAGGTTGAAGTGATCGCAAGCGCTGAGTAGGTTCAGAGCTACTCTGAAACTGCACAAACTGTTTTTGCAGAGCTCGGCTGCACATGCGTTCGCACTTCTGCTAAGCTAAAATACACTCCTCAATGGGCGGCGGCATAGCGTTTGCATGGCTGCTAAAACTAGCTAGCAAGCGATCAACTCGGAATGACTCCCAATGATAACTTGCCCTGAAACATGTTCAGAAATAGCCGTGGAAAAGGGCATTAATCATTTTGGGGCATTTTACCACTGATATTTAAATAGGCCCCTTAGAGCTTGATGTTCCATTGAAAAAAAAATATTACACATTCAATACACTATACACATCTGATGAAGATCATGACTGTGTGATTAGATGGCTTCATCCATGTACACAGATCATATACAGCATAACTGGCAGTATTTATAATCTGGAAAATCAAAGTTACCTTGACTGAAAGCATTGCAAACTAGCAGGACTGGCATCAGAATTTGTGTGGCCCTGGGACTGACAAAATAGGTAGGGTACACTTACCACACACACACTGCTCCATAGCCATGCACACACACACACCCACAGTGCCCCATAGCTACACACACTGCCCCTTAGACACACACACATGCGCACCACACATACACACACACCACAAACACACATGCACCACACACACACTGCCCCATAGCCACACCCAGGGCCGGATTAGGGCTTGTTGGGGCCCAGGGGCAATTAAGTTGTATGGTCCCTCCTAAGAAAATTGATGGCAAACCCAAACCCCCCTCCCTTACATTTGACAGACTCACACACAGACAGACAGACACACACACACACACACACACACACACACATACACACACCAAAGCCTGCCAGTGATCCCGATGAACTGTGAGCAGAATTCACAAGGCAGTTCATGCAGGCATAAGGCACAATTCATGCAGTGCAACAGCCTGTGCAAAGCAGAATGGTGCACCGAACAGTTGATCGAAGAGGAAGGCTTCTGTCCCAAAGGGTAAGTTAATGACAGCAGCAAGTAGAAGCAATCAGGTGGGGTGAGTGGTTGGGTGGGTTGAAGAAGGAAGCCCTAGGAAGCAGCTCCTAATTTGCAGTGGTAGGGGCCCATGTTTAGGGGTGTGGCCAGCCACCACAGAGGTTTGGCTAACCATTAGAGAGTGTATGGTCTGGGCCTCTTGATAAATATATTTAGTACATAGCATGCATGATAATAACAGCAATACACTAGAAAATATGTCATAGTCCTGTGCAGTATAAGGTAACATACAGATAGGTCCACCATTATCTTGACTAGTTTTCTGTGCCTAGACACAACAGGACTTATTAGCATAAACCCTTCATCTATTGTTCTCAGTGCAATTCAATACAGAGAACAATACAGCAGGGGATTAAGTCATTAAAGGAGGGGATTAAGTCCGACTGGCCAGTCTCAGTTAATACTATTAAAGGTCAAGATAAATGTGGATCAATCTGTACATATAATATATGAATCAGGTGCACAGGGGAAACCCCACAGTGGGCCAGTATCTTGGGGTCTAATGAGTCTCTCCTATTGGGCCTGATTCAGAGGTGGATGCAGTGACAATGCCAAAGTTTCAAGTGTGCGCATGTGTCTAAAAGCACTGTGCATGTGTCTTGATGGTTACCGTTTAAAGGCATAGAACAAATTTGGATGCAGCCAGATTTATTTTCAGTAGGCAAACCTGGGGGTTAACAGGGTAGGGGCTAAACAGACACAGGTGTGTCGCAGGTGTGAGACTGAATATTCATTATGTGCTCATGAAATACCCTTTATACGAGAGTGGAATAAGTGAGGTAACAAGACCTCTCACGTGTGTAATGTTCTCTATGTCAATTTCATTTCTCACCAGGCCAGAGCATGTAGACCATTGCTTCCCCTCATAGCCATTAGACTGTGCCTCATATCAGTAATACTGTCCCAAAATCAGTTTTAAGATGGCGGGGCTAGCTGAAACATGGTCAAACATTGAGGTATGTAGTGTGATCAGATTTCTACGTCTAATGAGCACATCAGCAGCTGAAATTCATCATCAACATAAGGCTGTGAGGGGAATCAGTGGTCTACCTGCTCTGGCCTGGTAGGAAATGTGAATAAGATAGAGACCATTACACATGTGAAAGGTCTTGTCAGGACCGGGTCTAACTAGACCTTGTAGCGCCCAGGGCTAAAGTTTCCTCTGGTGCCCCCCAGCAGGTAAAACAGGGTTAGTGCGCGCCAAAAGTGTGCACAAAAAATAAGGGCGTAGCTTTGCAGTGGAAGGGGCATGGCCACAGTTATGCCACCTATAGTTATTCCCCCAGTAGTTAATGCCCCAGTAGTTGTGCCCCCTGTAGCTGTGCCCCCAGTAGATTTGCCCCAGTAGATGTAGCGCTGCTTACAAACACACACAAAAAAAAATACAGCCACGCTCCTGCCTCCCAACCACTGCTGCCTTTCATCACTGGCCGGCCGCTCCTCTCTATGGGAGAGACGTCATGACGTCTCTTCCATAGTGCACCTAGACCTCTAGCGTCTGACAATGGTACTGGCTCCAGCGGGTGCCCACACAGCCCACAGTGCCTGCTGCAGCTGGAGTGCGGGATGCGGGGTGCGCGTCTATAGGGTGACTGCGGCCGTGCCCACAGTCCACGGCGCCCCGGGCACCTGCCCTGCTTGCCCGTGCCTAGATCCACTCCTGGGTTTTGTTACCTTACTTATTCTACCGCCCTCATATATATGCCTGGTCCATCAGCAGTACTGAATACTAGAATTTGTTTTTAATTTCATTTATTTTTTATTGTTCTTTACTGATGAATTATTTTAATCTGAGCTTTCTGTGTAATTTGGCATTCACTTTAGTTTAATTTTGTTAAATGCACAGTTCTGTAGACACTCAAAGGTCATATCACTTTCTTTTTCTTTTTTGTTACGCTTCAGCAGTTTAATGATTAGCTTACCCATGAATGTCTGTCCAATATAAAACTGAAACAACATTCTGGTTGACCAGGGGTGTTTTAACAAAGTAGGGGGCCCATGTGAAGAGTCCTGGAGGACCCCCTCCTCTTAGCGGCACAGTAGACTCTGCCACTATGACAGAGTCTACTGTGCAACTCTCCAGAAACATGGTGCCCACCATGTTGTGGAGTCTAAATCTCTACTGCACATGTGCTACGGCCCTTATGGTAGTGATTTTTGCACCACAGCTGCAGCTCCGATGCCGTACTCCGGAAAGGTAAGTAATAAAAACATGGGTGCAATGGGTTCACCTACAGTTAATTTCATATTCAAATTGTTGTTGTTCAAGTTACAGATGTGTCCTCACACATCTAGCCTTAATACGCCATGCACCGCAAGATGTCTGACATAAGTGAGTTGGCAGTTCCCATGCAACTCTGCTAAAGTGGGGCACCTTTTTTTTTCCTTACCAAAAATGCATCTTATTTGCATCACTATTCAAATAAGATGCACAAGCAGAAAAAAATAATAATGCATAACCCAGCTACATCAATTGGGTGGAGACATTGAGCACTGCCGGGGCTCTAGAACCTGAAGGAAAATGGGACCACAAGGCTATAGAAAGTATAGACAACCACACTGGTGACTTAATTTTACTGCTCCACTTATTATTGGGCACTATCATATCTGATCTTTGGGCATTATATTTTTCCCATATTCCTGGGCACTAGTAAATATTTTATGCATATTGCTGGTCGCTAGTATTACTGACACATTATTATAACTGATTACCACTAGTAATACTAGTTATGAACAGCAATGTTGCTGCTA
This sequence comes from Pseudophryne corroboree, assembly GCF_028390025.1. Taxonomy (NCBI): domain Eukaryota; kingdom Metazoa; phylum Chordata; class Amphibia; order Anura; family Myobatrachidae; genus Pseudophryne; species Pseudophryne corroboree. The sequence goes on from NC_086448.1 coordinate 661,466,508, forward strand.
GTATAATACAGAGAATTATTGCAACTGGGAGTAGGTAGCTTACTACTTCTGTACATCACACTATCTGCTTTATTAGCGATAATACAGCAGTTGTTTTCATTACAATGAAGAGTCCAGAGTATGTGAGAAAACCAGTTTTTTTTATATAAAATACTATTGTTTTATAAACCAGACTATTTTATATAATAAAAAAAAAATTCACTCACCGCATTGCAGGCCAGTCAGGGACCTTTCTGTGTACGTGTGATTTGGCATCACTGGGACACACGTGTATGCTGTACTAAAACCTGCCCTCATTCTTCCAGTGCAGATTCAAAATCCCAAAATAGAAAACGAATATAAATTAAGAAATTTATTTAAACTTTTTTTTTTTTTACAATAAAGCATTTATTTTTCTCTATCTGTCATCATTATCATCGTCCTCAGATGATGATAGTGATCCAAGGACAGTAGTGGTAATTCTGTCCTCTGTGCTCAATAAATATGTTGTAGCCCTTGATAATTACCAAGACGCTCTTTTTCTGGTGAAAATATATATTTTTGCCAAAGCTTGGACTTTTCAAGCTTTAATAAAGAAACCCGCTATTCTGCAGTTCTTACCCTAAAATCTTGGATTTCCTTTGCAGTGTTTTAAGTGTTTTCTACAGCAAAGTCTATGAAAAATGTTGAACTTAAAATTAGCAATTGTATTGTAATACTTTATAAAAAATTAACCAACTTTACCAGGTCTTTGCAAGGTTTTAAAAGAAACAATAGAATGTTGCTATATATTTTCTGAGTATTATAACACTTTCCTTAGTTTTTGGTTTATGAAACAAATTAACAAAATATCTATAGATAATCCAGTGTAAAATGTAACAGTTAACATAAAATGTATTTTATGAGAAGCAATCTCATAATGAGTAACAGCTTTCCCGTGCAGCTGCAGTCAATTCAGTTTTTAGACATAATTTGCTATTTGTTAGAACATCTTGCAGTACTACAATATGAATCTTAATGTAGAACTGCTTTTAAAGGACATAGATACATTTGCAAAAAACTAAAAAGAGATTTGGAAAATGAAATCTGATCAAACGTCTCCAACTTGCTTTACACACTGCTATAGTGCCTCATGTCTGTGTGATGTCATTAGTATATTACAGGTGACCTACAGTATTCATTCTGTACATCTGTATATATGATGTTACTTCCTGCAAGTCAATGGTAAATGTTTATATATTTATAAAAATTTTAACTATGTTAGCACATTTTTGATATATTAATACTGTCAGCCTTACTTTCGGCCTTTATTTTTTAGCATGCACAGCATGATAGTCAGTGATGTGAGGCAGGTGAGGCAGAGCCTTTCCTGTCATACTCCAGTACACGGCAGAGCTTTGACTATATAATGTATATGAAAAATACAAAGAATATGGGATAAATATCTTCTTTTTTCATATATTACTTTATCAACTTCAGAATTTTATTTTATTAATCTATATTAAAATTTTAGCAATAAATGGTCTTTTGTTGTCTTACAACACTAGACAGATAAAAGTTAATGTCTGTTTGGTTAATTTGGTTTTAGTGTAGATTTGCAACTCAGGTATTGGGGAGTCCAGTTCATGTACGTCCTTTGCCTGCACTGCTATTTAGCAGGGCACAGCCATAGGCAGAAAGAGAGGGAGCCCAGAGAATGGCAAAATAACGTTTGTTTTTTTTTGTGGTAGCACAGCGCTCGTGATGTCATTATGTCACGGCACTGGATCAGACAGAAGCTGAGACCTGTGCCAAGAGGAGCAACAGCTGCATCAAGACTTAAGTGTGGGCTGGGCTGGTCAGCCCAGAGGGGTGGTCTTCAGGTTGCCGGCGGCCGGACTCCCGGCAACCACCATACCGGTGCCGGAATCCTGACCACCGGCATACCGACATCTTTTCTCCCTCTTGGGGGTCCACGACCCCCCTGGAGGGAGAATAGATAGCGTGTCAAGCACAGCAAGCCTGCAAGGGGGTCATTTGCGTTCGCCCAGCTGTCAGTATGCCGGTGGTCGGGATTCCGACACCGGTATGCTGGTCGCCGTGACCCCGACCACCGGCAAACCATACTACACCCGCCCAGAGATGAGGGAAACACAGTCAGCCAAGGGTTGGGTGGGACGATATGAAGTGACACGAGGATAGATCTGAGGACTCAGGGCTGGGAAGACACAGGAATATATGCTGGAGAGACATAGCATGTTAGGGCTGAGAGACACGGAGGTGAATCATGCTGAAAAGACATGGGGGGATAAGGATTATAAACACAGAGAGTGAGGTTGAGAGACAGGGGGTTAAGGCAGAGAGACACGGGTGGATGAGGCTGAGGGACACAGGGTGGGAGAGACACAGGGGGATGATGCTGAGAGACAAAAGGAAGATGAGTGGATTGCTGGAGATGAAAAGAAATGAGAGATAAGGCAGGAGAGGCATAGGGGGCATGAGACTAGAGACACAATTTTGGAGTAAGTGTCCAAACGATACCAAGGTTTAAAAGGCAGGAATCCAAGTTGTGTATGTGGAGTATAAATAAGCTCATTGTGTTTCACTGGTTGGTAGACAGCCAGCTTCCTCAGGAAGATAGTTTTGCCTCACAGACTCAGCTATTTATTAGCAGTCCTTTAGTGCTGAAGTTGATTTACATAAGTGGGTGGGCCTATGGGCAGAATTATAGACTGGTTTACAGACTAGGGATTGCCAATAAATAGTGCATCAATGATAATCACCATTGATGTTGCTTTCAGTAATTGGCATTGATGCCAAGAATCCATCATTGAGAAGATGGGGTGCCAGATTAGTAACACATTGAGTGGTGGGGCTATGCACCATTCCCCATGTGATGTGGTGAAAAAAAACATTGATGCAATCTCTTCCATCGGCAAAACCATCAACTATTGGTGGCAATCCATCAATGGTTACTAAATATCAGCAGTTAATGGGCATCTCAATTATAGAGAGCCCTAGCACTCAAAACACGAAGACCTTTCTCCTCAACACATCTGTAGCACAGGGATCTTATGGATGAAAGGAACTCTCTTTCCCACCAGGTGTGTCACTGAGACGTAAAGAAACCAGTTCATCAGCTCATAACTTTCTATGTGCTTTATTTAATAATTAAAAAATATACAATATAAAAACATGGAGATTTATTTACATAATGAGGAATGCAATGCTCTCTATCTTAATGGTGTAGGTACACTGGTGTGCCTAGGTTTGCATAGCCCTATAAAGACAAAACCTTTTTGTGGAGCAAGACAATTGAAATGAGATGAACATTTTTAAAGGCATTCCTTGCCAGTCCCAAAAGGATTTTAATATTACCTCTAGCGAAAATACCAGCATGGTATTGAAACAAATTAGAACATTCCGTAAAAGCTCCTATTTTTGGGGGGTCACAGAAGGAACTTATGCCTAAGTTTATTCACGTGAGCAAAGATAGCTTATTTTGAACCAACTCAGTGGCAAGTATAGGACTATCCCGATGTGAAATTGTGTCATTGGGACCCAATTAAGAATTATTTTACTATATTTATATGAATATTCTTATTTTTATTGTGTAAATAAAATTGTGATGTTTACTTTTATAGTTGCTCGGGCTTTAGCATCAGTATTGTAAAAAATCTAACCAGTAGAGTGCAATTTAATTTTTTGTTCCGTTTCTTATATTACCCGAGCTCTGGAATGTGTTTTGTACCTTCCAGATGCTCTTTGGTGTAAAAATCTATTTTTAGGTGCAATATACAAAAGTCTTGTAATAAATACAATACCAATGTACTCTTACTCAGTACATGATGTCAGTATCAGGAGTCAGGGGTCCCGGGGGTTACCTACCCAGTGGTTGATGCGGCGGGCTGCTCCGGCCAGGTCCCCTGGGACATAGGTGTGGCTTCTGGAGGCTGTGAGGCCAGAGTCTGGGGAGCTGAGTACTGCGGCAGGGAGCCACTGCAGAAGAGGTCTTTAGTGGGAGTCAGTGGCCAAAGCCTAGTGTGTTGTGTGCTGCAGCTGAGAGTGTCCTCTGTGCTGGGGGATGCCATGTTGGAGACTAAAGCTGTGCCAATAGCTGATCCCACTCTTTGTCCAGTCAACCCTGTACTGCTTACCCTTACAAAAAGGGGCTGGTTCAGAGTGAGGGTGCTAGTGCTTCAAGTTACTTTCCTGAGTAAGGTACTCTAGCTCTGTCCTCCCAGATTGCTCCAGGTGTCCTGGTTCTGGTTAAGCTATCGTCTGACGGTTACCTATTGCTGCAGCAGTCCCGTTGCTTAAAGCCTGTCACTCGTCGTAAAGTGCTCACGGTGTCCCAGGTTGTAGAGGAGCTCCGGCTGCTAAACAGTAGTTCCCGTGGACATCAGTATTCTCCAGCCTCGTCTTAAAGTCACAGTCACAGTCTTCAGTTAATTGTTCAGTACTCTCCAGCCTCGTCTTAAAGTTACACCCACAGTGTTCATTTCTTTGTTCAGTAATCTTCAGTCTCATCTTAAAGCCACAGCCACAACCTTCAGTTCATCATACAGAGTTCTTCAGCATTGCCTTTCAATCATTAAATTTATTCTTCTGCTCAGTCATTTGGGAAACCTTAGTCTTTGTGAACCATCGTTACTTCATTAAATCTTACTTATATTTTCTTTATCGTCCATAGTCCTTTCTTGAGCTCCTCATCCCATGAGAATGAACTACATTCAGCCTCCACACCTTCCTCCTCCTCAGGCACCTGTCTCCCAAGTCCAACCTCAGTTCCCCAAAACCCGCCTAGAGTGACACATGACTATATGAATCCATCAGTGAGGCAAGTGCAAGAAAATAAATTGAATGACAGTGTTGGTTTTAAAGTGGTACAACAATGGACTGATGTTTCCTACACAGCTATATAGAGACTATGGGCGGGATGTAAAGAAGTCTGAGTTCGGTGGCCGTGCAGAATGCCAGGCGAACTCGAACATTTTTTAAAGGGGCAATCATATACAAGCCATGGTTTAGCTTTGTACATGATTGTTCCTTTAAAAAATTGTCCAAGTTCAGCTGGCATCATGCTTGTACTTCATTACATCCCAGCCGATGTAGCGTTCTTAGTAAATGAGGCCCGCTGACATGCAAATTTCAAATGGCAAACTACTTTTGATATCCAGTGAGATGGGCAATCACTTTTTTAATGTTTTGTTATCTGGAATGTTAGTAAAATATGTTTTTATAGATAACAACTTTTATTTTTTTATAAATCTGAGCACCATGCCAAATATATTTAAATACCAAATTACCACAGCCATCCACCATTTCTTCTGGTTAAATAGTTAAGCAGGAGAAAATGTTCAGAGATCAGGTCAGTATGTAGGATACAGTTCCTGAGATGCAGCATTTTTTTTTATTTACTCTTATTATTTTTTATTTCTGGTTCTGTGAACTTTTCAGACAACTGATCCCATACACACATAGGTACACTTTATGGTCCTGCTTCTGAGTCACATGCAATGGTGATATCCACGCAAATGGTTAATGTTTTTCATCTACACATGTGTCTAAACTACAAAACAAATTCTTACAACACATGTATCCCACAGTGTGTATGCACACAGAGGCACAGTTGCATTTGAGATGCACGGTCTCAGAAATGGATTGGAAATGTGCTGTATTCCTGGACAGTGGCAGAATTGTAGCTATTCAGGCACTAGAGATTTACCATCTTATAGGTATGTTATTAAAGTGTTGTGGGTTGCAGAATTAAATGCAAACTCTAATGCTTAATGGCTTACATTGAGGGAAATACACTGATGGAGAATGTGCACCTATCACAGGGCTGGTGTAAAGACACACAAAGTGACATTGTTGAGTCTGAAAATGCATATGGGGCCTAATTCAGAGTTGATCGCAGCAGCAAATTTGTTAGCAGTTGGGCAAAACCATGTGCACTGCAGGGGGGGCAGATATAACATGTGCAGAGAGAGTTAGGTGGGTGGGGTGTGTTCAAATTCAGATTTTGTGAAATTTAAATTGCAGTGTAAAAATAAAGCAGCCAGTATTTACCCTGCATAGAAACAAAATAACCCACCCAAATCTAACTCTCTCTGCACATGTTATATCTGCCCCACCTGCAATGCACATGGTTTTGCCCAACTGCTAACAAATTTGCTGCTGCGATCAACTCTGAATTACCCCCATAGTGCGTTGGTATTTCTATCATGGGTGCAATGTGTGTGGTGCACATGGGCCCCTGGGTCCAGTGGGTGCCCCCACCGCACACACTGCACACATGTTGTTTTAATACTTACCATTACGGAGTCCCATGACAGGCACTGCAGCTGCAGCAGCCACAGCATCCATGGCAACAGTGCATCCAAATTGGCCACTGCACATGCTCAGTCCGAAATTTGTCTCCGGACCAAGGTGGACGCCATGTTTCCAGAGATGCGTAGTAGACTACGGCACAATGCCTGAGCCTATGGAGCCATGGAGAGGAGGGGGTCCATCCAGAGTCTGCACATGGGCCCCCTCCTCTCTTAAAATGCTCCTGACATAGTAGTTGCCTTGGTCCATGCCATACTTGCCTACTCTCCAGAAGTTGCGGGAGGCTCCCTATTTTTGAGGTAGCCCTCCTCACACCAGGAAGAGCAGGCAGATCTGCCCTCACCCTAGTGAAGTGGGCAGGGTGGAGAGATAATCTCCAGCATCCGCGGGCCCGTGGAATGGGGTCGGAACTAAAATGACGCTTGAAGATGTCAGAGCCAGGCCCCACCCCCCAAAGTTCCCTGCAGTGCCTCCTCTCCGGGCTTCTCCCGGTAAGTAGGTAAGTATGGTCCATGCTCATTCAGACACATGCGTGTACACCAGAGGAAGGGCTGATACTAGCATTATCTCAGAGACTCAGATGCGACTACGGCAATAGACACTAAAGCAGTTGCAGCAGCCAATGTGTGTGTGAGTTGCGAGTGCACATCATGGTAATGTGGCTTTCAAAATTACCATCAAAAATAGATCTTTGGGTGAACTGAAAACCAGGAGAGACTATGGTCTCCATACCCAAGGAAATTACTTCCAAGTAATAAAGGCTCAGGAGGCCTGCTTCCTCATTCTGGATCTAACAGATTATTCCTACTGTACATTGCTCATGTGCTCCACAAGTATAATAAGCATTTGTTATTGTGGGTACTAGTAAACAAAAGACACTATTGGCTCCATAACTATTATTTCATACTAGGTGATTCATCGCGCCCTACGGGCGCTCTTCACGCCGTCGTAAGGGGCTACGCCCCCTTGCACACCCTTGTGGCGTGCAATATTTTTATTATATGGAGTATTACCTCCAATCATAATTGTGTGAGTGGTTAAATATTACACGGACAAAGAGCATGCGATGGTTAAGGGGTGAGAAGCCCCTTGCAAAGGCGTGAACAGTGCACGCAGGGCCTGATGAATCACCTAGTAAGTACTGTGGTTGGGGGAGTGGCGGGTGCGGGGAAGACGCGGATGGGATCCGGGGATGCCGCGGGAGGGGGAGGGGTGGTTGCGGTGGTGCCGCAGGTGGGTGTCCGGAGCCACCACGGGTGGGGGAGGAGCAGTTGCGGGGGTGCCACGGATGGGGAAGGGGTGAATGCGGTGGTGCGGCAGGAGGGGCGGGTGCGGGGTTGCTGCGGGTGGGGGAGGGGGTCCGGAGCTACCGTGGGTGCTGGAGAGGGTGTGTGGGGGTGCTGCGGATGGGGCCCGGAGGTATTGTGAGTGGGGGAGGGGCGGGTAATGCTTCTCCTCCTGGAAGCAGCTAAGCTGCTGTCCTCCCTTTGGCAGTGGCTCTCCCTGAGACTCGCACAGCAGCCAGTCACTATTGTTAGCGCCGGTGTCCCAACGCACCACATTACATGGAAGGAGATGCACTCAATAAACTACAGCTCTCAGCAGCCCTAAGGGCCGGAATGCTTCGGCGCTAAGGGCTGCTGGGAGCTGTAGTTTAGGGGGCGTTACGTGTGTACGCATCACTGGTACAGGGGGCATTACGTGTCTAAGCGGCACTGGTACATGGGGCGTTACGTTTCTAAGCGGCACAGAGACAGGAGCATTACGTGTCTAAGCGGCACTGGTACAGAGGGCATTACGTGTGTAAGCGGCACTGGTACAGGGGGCGTTACGTGTGTAAGCGTCACTGCTACGGGGGGCGTTACGTGTGTAAGCGTCACTGCTACAGGGGGCGTTATGTGTGTAAGCGTCACTGCTACAGGGGGCGTTACGTGTGTAAGCATCACTGGTACGGGGGGGCGTTACGTGTGTAAGCGTTACTGGTACAGGGGGGCGTTACGTCTGTAAGCGTCACTGGTACAGGGGGTGTTACGTGTGTAAGCATCACTGGTACAGGGGGCATTACGTGTGTAAGCGTCACTGGTACAGGGGGCGTTACTTGTGTAAGCGTCACTGCTATAGGCGGCGTTACATGTGTAAGCATCACTGGTACAGGGGGCATTACATGTGTAAGCGTCTCTGGTACAGGGAACGTTACATGTGTAAGTGTCTAGTCTACTACAGGGGGTATTATGTGCGCTGTGCCTTTGTAAAGTATGTGAGGTTGCCAATTTAGAGTTTGCAGGGGGGCGCCGAACACCCTAGCACCGGCCCAGACTGCACACCCACTGCACTGCACGGCACTGTCACCTTTTACATTGATTCAGCATCCAGACATTACCCTCCGCGATATCACCCACTCTATCCATTACATTAGCCATCTCGGGGCTTCCAGGCCGGCAGCCCAGGTGCTGTGTTGTGGAGTCAGGGCCTCTGGGGATCTGGGTGTGGCTGTGATGGGGAGGCAGTTCTGTGACATCACGGGGCTCAGAGAGTATGCGGCACAGGGAGGGCTATGAAAGCCTTCCGCTGCGCCACTTTCATACACATGTATGCCGGTGGCCACAGCAGCTTTTGTTCCACATGCGCTGCTGCCAGGGAGTGGGGATTGTTGATGGCGGAGGGGGCAGGCGGACTGGCAGCAGGACATACGACGCTGCAGTAAAAGGATTTTCCCCCCTATCTACAGTGCAGAGACTTGATGCAGATGCAGTGGCATAGCCTCCTGCTGTACCTTTTTGTCAGGTACAGTCCTTTTTTTTTATGGTCTGTACCGATTATTGACTCTCCAAGCTTCCATTGAAAGTATGGGGAAAAGGGGCGTGGCCACGTGGGTGTACCCGTGACCACGCCCCCTTTTTGAATTTATATACATTTTTATGTGTAAAGTGTTGGAGGGTATGTTGCTGCAGATGCAGGGGGCCTATTTTGGGGTGTGGGCCTGGAGCTGCAACTCCATCTGTCTCATTGCTAATCCTGCTCTGTGAAAACACAGCAGGCAAAGGGCAGAGCCTCCCTTTGGATGTAACCTGTGTGGGAGGGCGTTTCTCGCCCAATCAGCTGTGGACTGGGTGTGATAGACCTGCCACTAACCCAATGAGAGATGCGTTATACACACAGGCACAAAGTCACAGAGCTGGGCTTTTATATAGGAGATTGCAGTAATAAACTATTGTAATGGCATCATGGCTTTCTCTGACCACAGTGCATGCAGAGAACATATAGACATAACATACTGCAGCATTGAGGAATTTGAATAATGTATCTCTCTTTGGTATTAAGTCAGCTTTAGGTTACAGTGGATAACGCCATCTGATGATGGTGTTAGCTGTTAGGGCCAAGCTCCAGATTGCTGTTGTTTTTTGGATGTTGGTAAATTAATCAGTCCGCAGTCCCTCAGGAGATTTACAGTATCAGACCGTCCAAAGATAGCAAATGAAGGTATTGCCCATAGCAACCAATCAGATCCTAGCTATCATTTATCTAGTACATTAAATAAACCTCGCTATCTGTGTTCAGCTATAAACTGGTAGCTACTGGAAACACCTCCACTTGCCCTCTTTACGAGGTTTGATAAATCTGCTGCTAGTTTTTTCTTTCTTTTGTTTCCAACATTACCAAGTAATTAAGATTTACTGGAGAAACTTTAATGAATAGTACAAAAAGACACATATGGAAATATCACAGGGAGTATATAAATAGAATTGTATTCCACTTACCTAGAGTATTCTGCTTTGCCAAAACTGTTGAGAGAAAAGGAAAAATATAGAATGTTCAGGCTTTGTGAACAGAGCTTAAAATAGTTTATTACATTTTGAAAGCAAATTCATTGTCTTGTCATATTGCATATGCAGGAAACATATCACATAAATCAGCACTCAACAATATTTACATGGAATAGCTTAATTATTCTGTGATTCCAAAGAGCCTATACCACAAAAAGCAACAGATCTGCAAATTCTAATTTGTTGCTTAATAGCATGTTCAAATTAATGTTTCTATAACTTTATAAAACTGCAAAGTGAGTAAACATACTGTACCAATTACAGTACATTTGCCAACATTCTATTTACATGGGTAATGGTTGGATTAAGTGACACGTGGGCCTGGGACTGAAAATGTTCACGGGCCTATACTGAGAAGGGGAGGAGCTGTAACCAATGCTGTGTGGGTGTGGCCAGAGCCTCATGGGGGTGTACAGCCCCTACACTATTTATCTGTAAGGGGCCCTCTTCCCTCATGTGCTTATCCTTTCTTACTTTAATAATCTTCAACTGCATCAACTCCAGCAGTCTTCTGCCTCCTGATACTTATTCCAGTGTCATCTGCTGATGTAACTATGTTTATTTACCCTGTACTTGTCCTATACTGTCATCAACTGTAAGTTGCTGTTTTCCTGTTTGATTATTCATGTACTCTGTAATTGGGTGCTGCGGAACCCTTGTGGCGCCATATAAATAAAGGATAATAATAATACATATATATATATATATATATATATACATATTGCATAATTTTAAGAGAAGTCTAGAAATACAAATTAAATGCTTATGATGATAGGCCTCTCTCTCTCTCTCTCTCTCTCTCAATATATATATATATATATATATATATATATATACACACACACCCAGTGTAGCTGGACGGCACTCACAGACTCTTCCAATAGAAAATAACGGACAGCACAATAGCTAATAGAATGTCAACATTTCAGAGATGACTCTCTTTTATCAAGATGGGATTTTGATAAAAGAGAGCCATCTCTGAAATGTTGACATCCTATTAGCTGTCGTGCTGTCCGTTATTTTCTATTGGAAGTCTCTGTGAGTGCCGCCCACCTGGCACTGGTTGTATATGGTTTTTCCAGGTCGGGCATCGGAGCTAGGTGTGTGGATCACAGTTAGCAGGATTGCCAAACATTCTGTACCACTATATATATATATATATATATATATATAAGAAAATGTATAAGTCCACAAGCCAAGCTTCACAGGGTCAACAGGGCAGTGCTCCACAGGGGTCACAAGAGCCAGTATATAGTTTATACGGAATGTAGGCACTCACCAATATAATCGAACAGGCATATTTTATTGATAACTCAAAGATACATAGAAACGGTGTGTCGGCGTTTCAGTCACCTCATGACCTTTTTCAAGACATCACAGAAGAGCAGCAGGGAGACAACTGTCCAATGCCTCACCATTTACCAAATGCCTACTAGGTTCCCCTTTTGTATCAAAGGCATGCTTAAGACACGCCCACCAATTATTTAAAATAGGAAGTGCATCAAAGTGCACTAAATATACCTGGTACCATGAGATAAATGCTCAAATATGTCACCCACAAAGTTGAATAGTTGATGATTAAAATAGCAGCCTATCACATACAAAATGAAATGCAGAAAGCACCAAATTCCAAAATCGCAGCCGCAACCGGAAGTGGTGTGCATTCCACCAGCTGTGGAATGCATTGGGTCCCTGAACCGGAAGTGACATGATATGTGTCAATCGCCATAACAACAATGTTGGTTATACAGTGCTAGTAATAACAAAACAGTGCCATGTTGAAAATGGGTACAAGAATAATGTTACATAGGCACTGACGCCATTTTACATAGGGGCAAATAAGTTTAGAAGCAAAGTATGGTAATAGGGGGCTGTAACTAAGCAACCACATACAATAGGGAAACCTAAAGGCATTCACCACATAGATATTCACATCACAAAACAAAAAGGCAAAAAGACATAACATTAACAATAAAAGCGGAACCCTGGGGGTACCTAGAAAGGAACCCCAATGGACCGCGCATAGACAATGTAACAATCTAAAATATAACCAAAAAATATTATTTGGTTATAAAAATGGATTCTGTCAAAGCAATCACTGCCCTTAACGCAAAAAGATGCTATAAGAATTATGTTCATTTAATCCAGCGCTATTCACGCTGGCGCAACAGCTTTTCACGATCGCCACCTCTGGGGATGGAAGGGATAAGGTCGATTAGCATACATTTGATGCTTGAGACTGAATAACCCATTGCTAAAAAGTGTGTGGCCACTGGCTTATCCATTTCTTTAGTTTCTAAAGCAGTGTGTATTGAGTGTGATGATTCGCCATCTGGTCCCTAAAGCAACAATTTGTCAAGCTAACATAGAATAAGCCACAGGGACATATGATGATATAAATTGCATAGTCCATTTTGCAGTGTAATCGATGTCCGATGGTGATCTTCTTTTCACTATGTGGATGAGAGAAGTTTGTACCAGTCTACATGGACCTGCAGGTTGTGCAGTCAGGACATCTGTAACAGCCATTGCGGCGAGCAGGCAACCATTTACCAGAGGCTTCACGTAGTTGCAATGTCGGTTGCATCAATAGTTGATTTAAATTAGGCCCACGCCGGTATGCACACATAGGTGGCTGTGTACTGAGTGATTTAAACACAGGATCCGTGGAGACAATAGACCAATGATTTTCTCGAACTGAGCTGGAAAAGAAAAGGGCCTTCCTCTTCTTCCAAACTGAACTCATCTCCTTGTCTTTATAGTCCGTGCTTTGTGCACTGGGGCACAGTCATGTTGGAATGGAAAACTATTTGCACAAAGTTGGAAGCATAGCATTGTCCAAAATGTTGGTATGCTGTAGCATTAAGATTGCCCTTCACTGGAGAAAAGGGGCCTAGCCCAAACACTGAAAAACAGCCTCATACCATTATCCCTCCTCCACCAAATTGCAAAGTTGGCCTAATGCAGTCAGGCAGGTAACAATTCTCCTGGCATCCAAACCCAGACTCACCCATCTGACTGCCAAACAGAGAAGCGTGATTCATCACTCCACAGAACACATTTACACTGCTCCAAAGTCCAGTATCGGTGTGCTTTACACCACTCCATCTGACACTAGGCATTGGACTTGTTGATGTGAGGCATGCCTGCAGCTGCTCGGCCATGAAAAACCATTCTATTAAGCTCCCGCTGCACAGTTTTTGTGCTTATATTAATGCCAGTGGAAGTTTGGAACTCTTCAGTTATGGAATCAGCAAAGCGCTGGCGACTTTTGCTCACCATGCGCCTTAGCAGTTGTTGACCCTGCTCTGTGATTTTAAGTGGTCTTCTGCTTTCTGGCTGAGTTGCTGTTGTTTCTAAATGCTTCCAAATTCTAATAATACTGTATCACTTTCAGTTGACCGGGGAATATCCAGCAGGGATGACATTTCATGAACTGTCTTATTGCAAAGTTGGCATCCTATCACAGTACTACACTTATAGCCACTGAGCTCTTCAGAACGACCAATTTGTATCACAAATGTTTGCAAATGGAGACTACATGACTAGGTGCTAGATTTTAAACACCTGTGGCAACGTGTCTGATTGAAACACCTGATATCAATAATTAACAGGTGTGGATAAATACTTTTTTCCATATAGTTTGTGTATATATGTATAGAGGTGAATGAACTTACTGAGGTGAGTACTGGGCTTTTGGTGTAATATATATATATATATATATATATATATACTGTATACAGGTTGAGTATCCCTTATCCAAAATGCTTGGGACCAGAGGTATTTTGGATATCGGATTTTCCCGTATTTTGGAATAATTGCATACCATAATAAGATATCATGGTGATGGGACCTAAATCTAAGCACAGAATGTATTTATGTTTCATATACACCTTATACACACAGCCTGAAGGTCATTTTAGACAATATTTTTTATAACTTTGTACATTAAACAAAGTGTGTCTACATTCACACAATTAATTTATGTTTCATATACACCTTATACATACAGCCTGAGGGTCATTTAATACAATATTTTTAATAACTTTGTGTATTAAACAAAGTTTGTGTACATTGAGTCATCAGAAAACAAAGGTTCACTATCTCACTCTCACTCAAAAAAGTCCGTCTTTCGGAATATTCCGTATTTCGGAATATTTGGATATGGGATACTCAACCTGTATATACATATAGATAGATAGTTAGATAGATATGGATATCTATCTATCTATCTATCTATCTATCTATCTATCTATCTATCTATCTATCTATCTATCTATCTATCTATCTATCTATCCTGTATATTATATATGTCTATTGGGCGTCCCTTATTTATTTATTGCATGTACCCCATTTGCTGAAAGTTGTTCACCAAGTTACATTGTTTTACCTTAGTATGAGCCCTGCCAAATTTTTCATGACATAGAGTGAGTACATTTTGAATGTCAGTGTACTGTGCTGTTTCTTAAATGAATGTACTCGGGAGTTGGATAGAGGAGAACATTGCCACTTTTGCTTTAACCACTAACATGTATGGCCAGTTGCCTGAATCTATGGTGAACGAAGACGATAAGTAAGAAGAGTCTGAGGGGTAAATTTACTAAAGGTCAGTGTAAAGGTGTGTACACACGGTGAGATTTCTGCATTCAATTTTGACTATATAGTCAAAATAGCAAGGAAAGTTAGTGGAAATCACAAGGTGTTAGGCAGCTTGCTATACCGATTCGATCCCGATGCGCACTCCCCCAGGGTCAGTATCGCAAGGCTTAATATACTGTGCAGGCAAGTCGATCTTGACTATCTAGTGTACTATCTAGTACAAAGTATAGTAAAAACTGGCATTTAGTCAAAATCATACATAGACAAATTCTCAAGTACAAATAGTCAAAATCTGTGGTTCTGAGCTCTGGGGGATTTCAAGGGAAATCGCATGGTCAAAATCGGGCATAGCAAGGATCTCAACGTGTGTATGCAC
Source organism: Pseudophryne corroboree (assembly GCF_028390025.1). Taxonomy (NCBI): domain Eukaryota; kingdom Metazoa; phylum Chordata; class Amphibia; order Anura; family Myobatrachidae; genus Pseudophryne; species Pseudophryne corroboree. The sequence continues at coordinate 661,481,598 of NC_086448.1, forward strand.
CTTTAACCGAATTAAGGTGATTTTAAATATATTTAATTCAATGTTGTGTTTTAGGGGCTCAAACACACATTTACTAATAACTATATATATATATATATATATATATGTATATATATATATATACACACACACACACACACACACACATACACACAATAGTGAGAAAGCACCACCACATTACGAGTATAACCTTATTTAAACCGTAATTATGTATTTCAAGTTTAATGTAATTCCTTTATATCTATTCAGACATATAAATGTTCCAATTTCATACAATTATTAAAATAAAATTTTAAACCTACCGGTAAATCTTGTTCTCCTAGTCCGTAGAGGATGCTGGGGACTCCGTAAGGACCATGGGGTATAGACGGGCTCCGCAGGAGACATGGGAACTCTAAAGACTTTAGATGGGTGTGCACTGGCTCCTCCCTCTATGCCCCTCCTCCAGACCTCAGTTAGAGAACTGTGCCCAGAGGAGACGGACAGTACGAGGAAAGGATTTTTGTTAATCTAAGGGCAAGATACATACCAGCCCACACCATCCACACCGTACAACTTGGAACATACGAACCAGTTAACAGTATGAAACAAAACAGCATCAGCCAGAGACTGATCAAAACTGTAACATAACCCTTATGTAAGCAATAACTATATACAAGTCTTGCAGAATTCAGTCCGCACTGGGGACGGGCGCCCAGCATCCTCTACGGACTAGGAGAAAAAGACTTACCGGTAGGTAAAAATCTTATTTTCTCTTACGTCCTAGAGGATGCTGGGGACTCTGTAAGGACCATGGGGATTATACCAAAGCTCCAGACCGGGCGGGAGAGTGCGGATGACTCTGCAGCACCGATTGAGCAAACATGAGGTCCTCCTCAGCCAAGGTATCAAACTTGTAGAATTTAGGAAAAGTGTTTAAACCTGACCAAGTAGCTGCTCGGCAAAGTTGCAATGTCGAGACACCTCGGGCAGCCGCCCAAGAAGAACCCACCTTCCTAGTGTAATGGGCCTTTACCGAATTTGGTACCGGCAATCCAGCCGTAGAATGAGCCTGCTGGATCGTGTTACAGATCCAGCGAGCAATAGTCTGCTTAGAAGCAGGAGCGCCAACTTTGTTGGCCGCATACAGGAGCCGTCCTGGCTACATAAATTTTTAAGGCCCTGACTACATCAAGGGACTTGGAATCCTCTAAGTCCCCCGTAGCCACAGGCACCACAATAGGTTGGTACATATGAAATGACGAAACCACCTTAGGCAGAAATTGAGGACGAGTTCTCAACTCTGCTCGATCCACATGGAAAATCAGACAGGGGCTCTTGTGAGACAAATCCGCCAATTCAGACACCCACCATGCAGATGCCAAGGCCAGCAACATGACCACTTTTCAAGTGAGAAATTTTAATTCAACCGTTTGAAGAGGTTCAAACCACTGTGATTTTAGGAACTATAACACCACGTTAAGGTCCCATGGTGCCACTGGGGGCACAAAAGAAGGCTGGACATGCAGTACACCCTTCACAAAAGTTTGGACTTCCGGGAGAGAAGCCAATTCCTTCTGAAAGAATATTGATAGGGCCGAAATCTGTACCTTAACGGAGCCTAACTTTAGGCCCATATCCACTCCTGTTTGTAAAAAGTGGAGAAAACGGCCCAGGTGGAAATCTTCCGTAGAAGCATTCTTGGCTACACACCAAGATACATACTTCCTCCAGATACGGTGATAGTGTTTCGCCGTCACCTCCTTCCTAGCCTTCATCAGGGTAGGGATGACTTCCTCCGGAATACCTTTCCCAGCTAGGATTCGGTGTTCAACCGCCATGCCGTCAAACGTAACCACGGTAAGTCTTGGAACACGCAGGGCCCCTGCTGCAATAGGTTCTCCCTGAGAGGAAGAGGCCACGGAGCATGTCCTGAAGATCTGAATACCAGGCACTTCGAGGCCAATCTGGAACAATGAGTATTGTCTGCACTCTTTTTCGTCTTATGATTCTCAATATTTTTGAGATGAGAGGAAGAGGAGGGAACACATAGACTGATTGGAACACCCATGGTGTCACCAGGTCGTCTACCGCTACTGCCTGAGGGTCCCTTGACCTGGCACAATATCTCCAAAGCTTCTTGTTGAGGCGTGACACCATCATGTCTATTTGAGGAAGTCCCCAACGACTTGTTATCTCTACAAAAACTTCTTGATGAAGTCCCCACTCTCCTGGATGGAGATCGTGTCTGCTGAGGAAGTCTGCTTCCCAGTTGTCCACTCCCGGAATGAAGACTGCTGACAGAGCGCTTACGTGATTTTCCGACCAGCGAAGAATCCTGGTTGCTTCCGCCATTGCCACTCTGCTCCTTGTCCCGCCTTGGCGGTTTACATGAGCCACGGCTGTGACGTTGTCTGATTGAATCAGCACCGGTAGGCCGCGAAGAAGATCCACCGCTTGTTGTAGGCCATTGTATATGGCCCTCAATTCCAGTACGTTGATGTGTAGACAAGCCTCCTGGCTTGACCATAGTCCCTGAAAATGTCTTCCTTGTGTGACTGCTCCCCATCCTCGGAGGCTGGCGTCCATGGTCACCAGAACCCAGTCTTGAATGCCGAATCTGCGACCCTCGAGAAGGTGAGTACTCTGCAGCCATCACAGGAGAGACACCCTGGCCCTGGGGGACAGGCTTATTTTCTGATGTATTTGTAGATGGGACCCCGACCACTTGTCCAGAAGGTCCCACTGAAACGTCCTCGCATGGAACCTGCTGAAGAGGATGGCCTTGTAGGTCGCCACCATTTTTCCCAGTACTCGAGTGCATTGATGGACTGACACTCTTTTTGGTTTTAGCAGGTCCCTGACCATGTTCTGGAGTTCCTGGGCTTTTTCCATTGGGAGAAAAACCCTCTTCTGTTCCGTGTCCAGAATCATGCCTAAGAAAGATAGCCGAGTCGTTGGAGTCAACTGTGACTTTGGTAGATTTAGAATCCAGCCATGCTGCTGCAGCACTCTCAGGGAGAGTGACAAGCTTTTCAGCAACTGATCTCTCGATCTCGCTTTTATCAGGAGATCGTCCAAGTACGGGATAATTGTGACTCCCTGCCTGCGCAGGAGCACCATCATTTCCGCCATTACCTTGGTGAAAATCCTCGGGGCCGTGGAAATCCCAAACGGCAACGTCTGAAAGTGGTAATGACAGTCCTGTACAGTGAATCTCAGGTACGCCTGATGAGGGGGATATATGGGGACATGAAGGTATGCATCTTTTATGTCTAGAGACACCATAAAATCCCTCCCTTCCAGGCTGGAGATAACTGCCCGGAGCGATTCCATCTTGAATTTGAACTTTTTCAAGTACAGGTTTAGGGATTTTAGATTCAGAATGGGTCTGACCGAGCCATCCGGTTTCGGGACCACAAACAGAGGTGAATAGTACCCCTTCCCCTGTTGGACTAGGGGAACCTTGATAATCACTTGCTGTTGACACAGTTTTTGAATTGCAGCTAAAACTATTTCCCTCTCTGGGGGAGAAGCTGGTAAAGCCGATTTGAAAAATCGGCGAGGAGGCACCTCTTTGAATTCCAGATTGTAGCCTTGGGATACAATTTCCATCGCCCAAGGATCCACGTCTGACTGAACCCAGACCTGGCTGAAGAGACGAAGACGTGCCCCCACCGGCGCGGACTCCTGCAGCGGAGCCCCAGCGTCATGCGGTGGATTTAGTAAAAGCCAGGGAGGACTTCTGCTCCTGGGAACTAGCCGTAGCAGGCATTCTTTTCCCTCTACCTTTACCTCTGGCGAGGAAGGAAGAGCACCGACCTCTTGTGGACTTATGCGACCGAAAGGACTGAATCTGATATTGTGGTGTTTTCTTTTGCTGTGGGGGAACATAAGATAAAAAAGTAGATTTACCCACGGTAGCTGTGGAAACCAGGTCCGCGAGACACTCCCCAAATAAAACCTCACCCTTGTAAGGCAAAACTTCCATATGTCTCTTTGAGTCTGCATCACCCGTCCATTGGCGGGTCCACAGGGCTCGCCTAGCAGAAATTGCTATGGCGTTGGCTCTTGAACCTAACAGCCCCACGTCTCTCGCAGCGTCTCTCATATATAAGGCTGCATCTTTAATGTGACCCAAGGTCAATAAAATGCTATCCCTATCTAGGGTATCAATGTCAGATGACAAGTTATCTGCCCATGCTGCTACTGCGCTACATACCCAAGCCGACGCTATTGCCGGTCTAAGCAAGGCACCCGTATGTGCATAAATTGATTTTAAGGTAGTTTCCTGTCTACGATCAGCAGGATCCTTGAGGGCTGCCATGTCTGGAGACGGTAGCGCCACCTTTTTGGACAAGCGCGTCAAAGCCTTGTCCACCCTGGGCGAGGATCCCCAACGTAACCTGTCCTGTGCGGGTGAAGGATACGCCATAAGAATTCTCTTGGGAATCTGCAGTTACTTGTCTGGAGTTTCCCAAGCCTTTTCAAATAACGCGTTCAGCTCATGAGATGGGGGAAAGGTTACCTCAGGCTTCCTTTCCTTAAACATGCATACCCTCGTGTCAGGGACAGAGGGGTCATCTGTGATATGCAAAACATATTTTATTGCAATAATCATATAATGAATACTTTTGGCTAGAGATGAGCGGGTTCGGTTTCTCTGAAACCGAACCCGCACGAACTTCATGTTTTTTTCACGGGTCCGAGCAGACTCGGATCCTCCCGCCTTGCTCGGTTAACCCGAGCGCGCCCGAACGTCATCATGACGCTGTCGGATTCTCGCGAGACTCGGATTCTATATAAGGAGCCGCGCGTCGCCGCCATTTTCACACGTGCATTGAGATTGATAGGGAGAGGACGTGGCTGGCGTCCTCTCCATTAGAAATTAGATTAGAAGAGAGAGAGAGATTGTGCAGAGTCAGACAGAGTTTACCACAGTGACCAGTGCAGTTGTTGTTAGTTAACTTTTATTTATTTTAATATATATCCGTTCTCTGCTATATCCGTTCTCTGCCTGAAAAAAAACGATACACAGCAGCAGCCAGTCACACAGTGTGACTCAGTCTGTGTGCACTCAGCTCAGCCCAGTGTGCTGCACATCAATGTATAAAAGGCAAAGCTTATAATAATTGTGGGGGAGACTGGGGAGCACTGCAGGTTGTTATAGCAGGAGCCCCCAGGAGTACATAATATTATATTAATTTAAAATTAAACAGTGCACACTTTTGCTGCAGGAGTGCCACTGCCAGTGTGACTAGTGGTGACCAGTGCCTGACCACCAGTATAGTAGTATATTGTTGTATGTATTGTATACTATCTCTTTATCAACCAGTCTATATTAGCAGCAGACACAGTACAGTGCGGTAGTTCACGGCTGTGGCTACCTCTGTGTCGGCAGTCGGAACTCGGCAGGCAGTCCGTCCATCCATAATTGTATTACAATATATACCACCTAACCGTGGTATTTTTTTTTCTTTCTTTATACCGTCATAGTGTCATACTAGTTGTTACGAGTATACTACTATCTCTTTATCAACCAGTGTACAGTGCGGTAGTTCACGGCTGTGGCTACCTCTGTGTCGGCAGTCGGCAGGCAGTCCGTCCATCCATAATTGTATTATTATTATAATATATACCACCTAACCGTGGTTTTTTTTCCATTCTTTATACCGTCGTCATAGTGTCATACTAGTTGTTACGAGTATACTACTATCTCTTTATCAACCAGTGTACAGTGCGGTAGTTCACGGCTGTGGCTACCTCTGTGTCGGCAGTCGGCAGGCAGTCCGTCCATCCATAATTGTATTATTATTATAATATATACCACCTAACCGTGGTTTTTTTTCCATTCTTTATACCGTCGTCATAGTGTCATACTAGTTGTTACGAGTATACTACTATCTCTTTATCAACCAGTGTACAGTGCGGTAGTTCACGGCTGTGGCTACCTCTGTGTCGGCAGTCGGCAGGCAGTCCGTCCATCCATAATTGTATTATTATTATAATATATACCACCTAACCGTGGTTTTTTTTCCATTCTTTATACCGTCGTCATAGTGTCATACTAGTTGTTACGAGTATACTACTATCTCTTTATCAACCAGTGTACAGTGCGGTAGTTCACGGCTGTGGCTACCTCTGTGTCGGCAGTCGGCAGGCAGTCCGTCCATCCATAATTGTATTATTATTATAATATATACCACCTAACCGTGGTTTTTTTTCCATTCTTTATACCGTCGTCATAGTGTCATACTAGTTGTTACGAGTATACTACTATCTCTTTATCAACCAGTGTACAGTGCGGTAGTTCACGGCTGTGGCTACCTCTGTGTCGGCAGTCGGCAGGCAGTCCGTCCATCCATAATTGTATTATTATTATAATATATACCACCTAACCGTGGTTTTTTTTCCATTCTTTATACCGTCGTCATAGTGTCATACTAGTTGTTACGAGTATACTACTATCTCTTTATCAACCAGTGTACAGTGCGGTAGTTCACGGCTGTGGCTACCTCTGTGTCGGCAGTCGGCAGGCAGTCCGTCCATCCATAATTGTATTATTATTATAATATATACCACCTAACCGTGGTTTTTTTTCCATTCTTTATACCGTCGTCATAGTGTCATACTAGTTGTTACGAGTATACTACTATCTCTTTATCAACCAGTGTACAGTGCGGTAGTTCACGGCTGTGGCTACCTCTGTGTCGGCAGTCGGCAGGCAGTCCGTCCATCCATAATTGTATTATTATTATAATATATACCACCTAACCGTGGTTTTTTTTCCATTCTTTATACCGTCGTCATAGTGTCATACTAGTTGTTACGAGTATACTACTATCTCTTTATCAACCAGTGTACAGTGCGGTAGTTCACGGCTGTGGCTACCTCTGTGTCGGCAGTCGGCAGGCAGTCCGTCCATCCATAATTGTATTATTATTATAATATATACCACCTAACCGTGGTTTTTTTTTCATTCTTTATACCGTCGTCATAGTGTCATACTAGTTGTTACGAGTATACTACTATCTCTTTATCAACCAGTGTACAGTGCGGTAGTTCACGGCTGTGGCTACCTCTGTGTCGGCAGTCGGCAGGCAGTCCGTCCATCCATAATTGTATTATTATTATAATATATACCACCTAACCGTGGTTTTTTTATACCACCTAACCGTGGCAGTCCGTCCATAATTGTATACTAGTAAACTATCCAATCCATCCATCTCCATTGTTTACCTGAGGTGCCTTTTAGTTCTGCCTATAAAATATGGAGAACAAAAAAGTTGAGGTTCCAAAATTAGGGAAAGATCAAGATCCACTTCCACCTCGTGCTGAAGCTGCTGCCACTAGTCATGGCCGAGACGATGAAATGCCAGCAACGTCGTCTGCCAAGGCCGATGCCCAATGTCATAGTACAGAGCATGTCAAATCCAAAACACCAAATATCAGAAAAAAAAGGACTCCAAAACCTAAAATAAAATTGTCGGAGGAGAAGCGTAAACTTGCCAATATGCCATTTACCACACGGAGTGGCAAGGAACGGCTGAGGCCCTGGCCTATGTTCATGGCTAGTGGTTCAGCTTCACATGAGGATGGAAGCACTCAGCCTCTCGCTAGAAAACTGAAAAGACTCAAGCTGGCAAAAGCACCGCAAAGAACTGTGCGTTCTTTGAAATCCCAAATCCACAAGGAGAGTCCAATTGTGTCGTTTGCGATGCCTGACCTTCCCAACACTGGACGTGAAGAGCATGCGCCTTCCACTATTTGCATGCCCCCTGCAAGTGCTGGAAGGAGCACCCGCAGTCCAGTTCCTGATAGTCAGATTGAAGATGTCAGTGTTGAAGTACACCAGGATGAGGAGGATATGGGTGTTGCTGGCGCTGGGGAGGAAATTGACCAGGAGGATTCTGATGGTGAGGTGGTTTGTTTAAGTCAGGCACCCGGGGAGACACCTGTTGTCCGTGGGAGGAATATGGCCGTTGACATGCCAGGTGAAAATACCAAAAAAATCAGCTCTTCGGTGTGGAGGTATTTCACCAGAAATGCGGACAACAGGTGTCAAGCCGTGTGTTCCCTTTGTCAAGCTGTAATAAGTAGGGGTAAGGACGTTAACCACCTCGGAACATCCTCCCTTATACGTCACCTGCAGCGCATTCATAATAAGTCAGTGACAAGTTCAAAAACTTTGGGTGACAGCGGAAGCAGTCCACTGACCAGTAAATCCCTTCCTCTTGTAACCAAGCTCACGCAAACCACCCCACCAACTCCCTCAGTGTCAATTTCCTCCTTCCCCAGGAATGCCAATAGTCCTGCAGGCCATGTCACTGGCAAGTCTGACGAGTCCTTTCCTGCCTGGGATTCCTCCGATGCATCCTTGCGTGTAACGCCTACTGCTGCTGGCGCTGCTGTTGTTGCCGCTGGGAGTCGATGGTCATCCCAGAGGGGAAGTCGTAAGCCCACTTGTACTACTTCCAGTAAGCAATTGACTGTTCAACAGTCCTTTGCGAGGAAGATGAAATATCACAGCAGTCATCCTACTGCAAAGCGGATAACTGAGTCCTTGACAACTATGTTGGTGTTAGACGTGCGTCCGGTATCCGCCGTTAGTTCACAGGGAACTAGACAATTTATTGAGGCAGTGTGCCCCCGTTACCAAATACCATCTAGGTTCCACTTCTCTAGGCAGGCGATACCGAGAATGTACACGGACGTCAGAAAAAGACTCACCAGTGTCCTAAAAAATGCAGTTGTACCCAATGTCCACTTAACCACGGACATGTGGACAAGTGGAGCAGGGCAGGGTCAGGACTATATGACTGTGACAGCCCACTGGGTAGATGTATGGACTCCCGCCGCAAGAACAGCAGCGGCGGCACCAGTAGCAGCATCTCGCAAACGCCAACTCTTTCCTAGGCAGGCTACGCTTTGTATCACCGCTTTCCAGAATACGCACACAGCTGAAAACCTCTTACGGCAACTGAGGAAGATCATCGCGGAATGGCTTACCCCAATTGGACTCTCCTGTGGATTTGTGGCATCGGACAACGCCAGCAATATTGTGTGTGCATTAAATATGGGCAAATTCCAGCACGTCCCATGTTTTGCACATACCTTGAATTTGGTGGTGCAGAATTTTTTAAAAAACGACAGGGGCGTGCAAGAGATGCTGTCGGTGGCCAGAAAAATTGCGGGACACTTTCGGCGTACAGGCACCACGTACAGAAGACTGGAGCACCACCAAAAACTACTGAACCTGCCCTGCCATCATCTGAAGCAAGAAGTGGTAACGAGGTGGAATTCAACCCTCTATATGCTTCAGAGGTTGGAGGAGCAGCAAAAGGCCATTCAAGCCTATACAATTGAGCACGATATAGGAGATGGAATGCACCTGTCTCAAGTGCAGTGGAGAATGATTTCAACGTTGTGCAAGGTTCTGATGCCCTTTGAACTTGCCACACGTGAAGTCAGTTCAGACACTGCCAGCCTGAGTCAGGTCATTCCCCTCATCAGGCTTTTGCAGAAGAAGCTGGAGGCATTGAAGAAGGAGCTAACACGGAGCGATTCCGCTAGGCATGTGGGACTTGTGGATGCAGCCCTTAATTCGCTTAACAAGGATTCACGGGTGGTCAATCTGTTGAAATCAGAGCACTACATTTTGGCCACCGTGCTCGATCCTAGATTTAAAGCCTACCTTGGATCTCTCTTTCCGGCAGACACAGGTCTGCTGGGGTTGAAAGACCTGCTGGTGACAAAATTGTCAAGTCAAGCGGAACGCGACCTGTCAACATCTCCTCCTTCACATTCTCCCGCAACTGGGGGTGCGAGGAAAAGGCTCAGAATTCCGAGCCCACCCGCTGGCGGTGATGCAGGGCAGTCTGGAGCGACTGCTGATGCTGACATCTGGTCCGGACTGAAGGACCTGACAACGATTACGGACATGTCGTCTACTGTCACTGCATATGATTCTCTCAACATTGATAGAATGGTGGAGGATTATATGAGTGACCGCATCCAAGTAGGCACGTCACACAGTCCGTACTTATACTGGCAGGAAAAAGAGGCAATTTGGAGGCCCTTGCACAAACTGGCTTTATTCTACCTAAGTTGCCCTCCCACAAGTGTGTACTCCGAAAGAGTGTTTAGTGCCGCCGCTCACCTTGTCAGCAATCGGCGTACGAGGTTACATCCAGAAAATGTGGAGAAGATGATGTTCATTAAAATGAATTATAATCAATTCCTCCGCGGAGACATTGACCAGCAGCAATTGCCTCCACAAAGTACACAGGGAGCTGAGATGGTGGATTCCAGTGGGGACGAATTGATAATCTGTGAGGAGGGGGATGTACACGGTGATATATCGGAGGGTGAAGATGAGGTGGACATCTTGCCTCTGTAGAGCCAGTTTGTGCAAGGAGAGATTAATTGCTTCTTTTTTGGGGGGGGTCCAAACCAACCCGTCATATCAGTCACAGTCGTGTGGCAGACCCTGTCACTGAAATGATGGGTTGGTTAAAGTGTGCATGTCCTGTTTTGTTTATACAACATAAGGGTGGGTGGGAGGGCCCAAGGATAATTCCATCTTGCACCTCTTTTTTCTTTTCTTTTTCTTTGCATCATGTGCTGATTGGGGAGGGTTTTTTGGAAGGGACATCCTGCGTGACACTGCAGTGCCACTCCTAGATGGGCCCGGTGTTTGTGTCGGCCACTAGGGTCGCTAATCTTACTCACACAGCTACCTCATTGCGCCTCTTTTTTTCTTTGCGTCATGTGCTGTTTGGGGAGGGTTTTTTGGAAGGGACATCCTGCGTGACACTGCAGTGCCACTCCTAGATGTGCCCGGTGTTTGTGTCGGCCACTAGGGTCGCTAATCTTACTCACACAGTCAGCTACCTCATTGCGCCTCTTTTTTTCTTTGCGTCATGTGCTGTTTGGGGAGGGTTTTTTGGAAGGGCCATCCTGCGTGACACTGCAGTGCCACTCCTAGATGGGCCCGGTGTTTGTGTCGGCCACTAGGGTCGCTAATCTTACTCACACAGCTACCTCATTGCGCCTCTTTTTTTCTTTGCGTCATGTGCTGTTTGGGGAGGGTTTTTTGGAAGGGCCATCCTGCGTGACACTGCAGTGCCACTCCTAGATGGGCCCGGTGTTTGTGTCGGCCACTAGGGTCGCTAATCTTACTCACACAGCTACCTCATTGCGCCTCTTTTTTTCTTTGCGTCATGTGCTGTTTGGGGAGGGTTTTTTGGAAGGGACATCCTGCGTGACACTGCAGTGCCACTCCTAGATGGGCCCGGTGTTTGTGTCGGCCACTAGGGTCGCTTATCTTACTCACACAGCGACCTCGGTGCAAATTTTAGGACTAAAAATAATATTGTGAGGTGTGATGTGTTCAGAATAGGCTGAAAATGAGTGTAAATTATGTTTTTTGAGGTTAATAATACTTTGGGATCAAAATTACCCCCAAATTCTATGATTTAAGCTGTTTTTTAGGGTTTTTTGAAAAAAACACCCGAATCCAAAACACACCCGAATCCGACAAAAATAATTCGGTGAGGTTTTGCCAAAACGCGTTCGAACCCAAAACACGGCCGCGGAACCGAACCCAAAACCAAAACACAAAACCCGAAAAATTTCAGGCGCTCATCTCTACTTTTGGCCACCCTTGGGTGTAACCTCGCATCATCGTAGTCGAGACTGGAGTCAGAATCCGTGTCCGTATCAGTGTCTGCTACTTGGGACAGGCGACGTTTCTGAGACCCTGGAGGGCCCTGTGATACAGCCAAAGCCATGGATTGACTCCCTGTTTATTCTCTGGACTCCGCTTTGTCCATTCTCTTATGTAATAAAGACACCTTTGCATTTAAAACATTCCACATATCCAACCAATCAGGTGTCGGCGTCGCCGACGGAGACACCACAATCATCTGCTCTACCTCCTCCTTAGATGAGCCTTCCGCTTCAGACATGCCGACACACACGTACCGACACCCACACACACTCAGGGATATATATATATATACTGTATTTGGAGACAGTCCCCCAATAAGGCCCTTTGGAGAGACATTGAGAGAGTATGCCAGCACACACCCAGCGCCACCGGACACTGGAATAAAATCCCAGTCAGTACAGCGCTTTTATATAAATATACTCACTGCGCCAAATAAATGTGCCCCCACTCTTTTTTGCCCTCTGTACATGTGTTCAGCAGGGGAGAGTCCGTGGAGCCAGCTTCTCTGCAGCGTGCTGTGGAGAAAATGGCACTGGTTAGTGCTGAGGGATCAAGCTCCACCCCCTCAACGGCGGGCTTCGGTCCTGCTCAAATCCTTATACTGGCGGGGGGTTTTGCAATATACAGCCTCCGCAGTATATATCTATGCCAGTTCCCTAGAGGTTTCATAATTGCTGCCCAGGGCGAAGGGGCACAGTGCCACCAGTGTGTGTGTAAATGTGGGAGCAATGGCGTGCAGCGTTACCGCTGCGCGGTACCTCATTGAAGATCTGAAGTCTTTAGCCGCCTTTGAAGTCTTCTTTCTTCTCATACTCACCCGGCTTCTATCTTCCGGCTCTGTGAGGAGGACGGCGGCGCGGCTCTCCGGGACGAACGGCGAGGGTGAGACCTGCGTTCCGACCCTCTGGAGCTAATGGTGTCCAGTAGCCAAAGAAGCCGAGCCTATCATTTAAGTAGGTCTGCTTCTTTCTCCTCAGTCCCACGATACAGGGAGCCTGTTGCCAGCAGTGCTCCCTGAAAATAAAAAACCTAACAAAAGTCTATTACAGAGAAACTCAGTAGAGCTCCCCTGCAGTGCACCCAGTCTCCTCTGGGCGCAGGATCTAACTGAGGTCTGGAGGAGGGGCATAGAGGGAGGAGCCAGTGCACACCCATCTAAAGTCTTTAGAGTGACCATGTCTCCTGCGGAGCCCGTCTATACCCCATGGTCCTTACGGAGTCCCCAGCATCCTCTAGGACGTAAGGGAAAAGTTAATTTTGTATAAAATCATTCACATAAGAAATGTGGTATTACAGTGTCCATAATTTGACAGAAAATTCCTTCTCCCGACTTCTTCCTAGGAAGATCAGGGATCACATATATTTTCTTATATTATATATACGTTGGGAATTTGGTGTTAGTATGCAATGGTCTTTTGTGTTTGCAGAAGTGTATAAATTTATGACAATTATTCAAAATCCATAAACATTGGCATGGACAAACTTACAGTATATATAACCTAATAGCCTGTTAATTAAGATGGAAGACACTAGAGAGTTACAGTAATTTACCCAAAGCCATAGCCAAAGCCATAATATACTAACATTGATTTGAACTACAAGCATTACATTTTTTTTTAAATCCTTTTATTATAATCTATATTATTCATAGAATAATTTTGAATGATTGTATGCATAAATCCAGTTCATTGTTTTTGCATTAATGGGCATATTTAGCATTATCGGATTTTAAACACAATGGCCCTCATTCCGAGTTGTTCGTTCGCAAGGCGAATGTAGCAGAGTTACACACGCTAAGCCGCCGCCTACTGGGAGTGAATCTTAGCTTCTTAAAATTGCGACCGACGTACGCGCAATATTGCGATTACAAACGAGTTAGCAGTTTCTGAGTAGCTTCAGACTTACTCTGCCTGTGCGATCAGTTCAGTGCTTTTCGTTCCTGGCTGACGTCATAAACACACCCAGCGTTCGCCCAGGCACTCCCACCGTTTCTCCGGCCACTCCTGCGTTTTTTCCGGAAACGGTAGCGTTTCCAGCCACACGCCCCTAAAACGCCGTGCATCCGCCCAGTAACACCCATTTCCTGTCAATCACAATGCGAACGTCGGAGCGAAGAAAATGCCGTGAGTAAACTTACTTTCTTCATAGTAAAGTTACTTGGCGCAGTCGCAGTGCGAACATTGCGCATGCGCACTAAGAGAATTCTCACTGCGATGCGATGAAAAACTCCGAGCGAACAACTCGGAATGAGGGCCAATATTTGTTATTTCATATCACAGCTATTCACGGCAATAGGAAATTCTATACAGTACCATCCGAATGTATCAAAACTCACAAGCAGGGGCAAGGGCAGCAAAAGGCGCCCATCCCTGCAATGTGTTTGGGGTGCAGTCACTTCACTCTTCTATTCTATTAGGACCCCCAAGTGCTACTATGCATGTGTGGTCTACTGATTACATGTGCGGTGTCCGTTACCAGAGATGTATTCTTGGGCCAGAGGGGCCCAACACCACTGTAAAGAAGCGAAGCAGGAAGTGCTACAGCAGCACTCATTTTGTGTGCTGCATAATACATCTCCCTCTGTAACTGTCAGTGACTGGCATTCTGTTTAGCGAGAGAAGCAACCTGCTGACATGGCAACCTGCTGCTGCAGAGGAGTTCAAAAGACTATGGTCGAGATATTTTAGTTAAATTAAAACTTAGTATTTATTTCATGTATATGAGCTCCTTAATACAGCTTTTGATTTATATTCATGTCAAATAGTTGCATTGCTTGCTCTTTAAGAATCTAATGTAGTGAGATTTCCCCTTTGATATCCCTGGATTACATAACATGGCATTGCAAAACATGCTGTTAGGAGGCAAATGTTTTTTTGTGATCATTTAATTAAACTCTGAATTTTTGTTCTTCTAGCATATAATAATCCGGTTTATGTGGAATTAAGTGCTATAAATTCTTCTAAATACAGCCAACATCTACAGTATACAGAAAATTGTGGATGATAAATATGATATTAAATTGAGCTTACTTTTTACACAATGCTATATGCAAAATGGACTTCATTCAGATGTGAAAGGTGGAAGGCTCATGCAGCAAAGTAACAATGTTCTGTACTTTGATTATGCACTGGACTGTGCATGTGATTGACAGTCTGATGATATTTGGGGGCAAGGAGGTGGCGGCAGTTACCTCTGATTCTCCAAACAGAAGTGTGTTGCCGCCATTGCAGGGTAGGCATGAGGCCAGGATCTCCATCAGAGGATGGAGATTTTGTGGCCTCCAGGTAAAACTTGCCGCTGACATGCGAAACCCCGTAGGTCATGCAGCCGGTTGATGGTGACAGAGATGATCCAGAACTGGACGCAATTCAGATCAGAAATGCAGCAGAAGGCGTGACACCTCCTGCTGCATTACCATATTATAGCTATCGCTGCTGCTTCTATGTAAGTTGCAGTGATAGTCCCACCAAACACATCTGAATGAGGGTCAATATTCAGATACAGGGCCTAATTCAAACCTGATCATAGCAGCAAATTTGTTAGCAGATGGGCAAAACCATGTGCACCACAGGAGGGGCAGATATAACACGTGCAGAGAGAGTTAGATTTGGGTGGGTTATTTTGTTTCTGTGAAGGGTAAATACTGGCTGCTTTATTTTTACTCTGCAATTTAGATTTAATTTTGAACACACCCCGCCCAAATCTAACTCTCTCTGCACATGTTATATCTTCACCCCCTGGCATGCACATGGTTTTGCCCATCTGCTAACAAATTTGCTGCTACGATCAGGTCTTAATTAGGCCCACAGTTTCCATGGCCATTCAAGCTTACAGTCTACAGTTAAGGATTATGACACGGAAAAAGCATAAGAGC
This sequence comes from Pseudophryne corroboree, assembly GCF_028390025.1. NCBI lineage: Eukaryota > Metazoa > Chordata > Amphibia > Anura > Myobatrachidae > Pseudophryne > Pseudophryne corroboree. The sequence continues at coordinate 661,497,182 of NC_086448.1, forward strand.
TGCTCAAAGGATGAAAATATGATTAGAATCAGGTTCTCCAGATATTGTCCTTGTATTATTGTTACAGAGACGGTATCAGTAACTGCTGGGTCACTCCTTAAAGATACGTACAATATCCTAGACTTAAAAAAATAATGTGCAGTGTAAACAGGCATTACTGGTCTACACAGTGTGACTTCTTAGAGGATTTCTTATGGGAGTAGTAATTTATTAGGGAGCTTTTACTGAAAAATCAATGTAATTCAATCAAAATCCAGCTTCCTGTTTAAAATAATTAAATAAAAAATAATATGGTTAGTTTTAACCCCTGCACTGCTGAGGGTTTTCTCACACTTATACTTAGGTAAAATTTTAATATTTACAGAGCATCACATTCCAACATGAATATCAATGATGTTTTTATGTGGTACCCACACACAATACCTTGTTTTTTTTTTTTTTTTAATAAAACCCATTATTTTCAGAAATTAAAATTACACATTTTACTCATTGCAATACGTCCAGAATAATTTAACTCAAATGGTCAAGAAATTTCAAGAAAGAGAACCAAAGCTAATGTGATTATTAAGTGAACATGCATTTTTATTTTATCAAATTTCTTCTGTCTGAATTTAAACACTTCCTGTATGTGGGAAGAATAACGTAACCCAACAAGGCCTACCATTTTAATAACTAGAAAACCTACTGCATTATATGAGATATCATATTTTTTATTTGGCACAAGATGGGGGAGATATGGGCTTCAGATTCCCCCATCTATGGGAAATTTTATTTATGTGTACTGTTTCAGTTATTATCTGGTGATCACCAGAAAAGAACTATTAAGGGCACATAATTTGAAAGTGGAGAACCCCCTCTTTTAAGACTATATAGGGGAGATCGGACACAGTATGCTCTTTCCCCATCTGTGGAAAACTATTTATTTCTTTAGCTCTAGGAGATATTGTCTGGTGATCATAGATGTTCAGACGGGATGTAGTTATGTGACCGGCGGTAACATTTGTTTACTGTACTGCATGGTAATAATGTTTGTGATCACAGGTGATCACCAGATAATAGCAACCAGTGGGCCATATACTTTGAAAGAGTGGACTCCCCTCTTTCAATTAAGGTTTCCCACAAAGTTGCCACTGTCATTATGAGGTTGAGAAGATGGTGCCCTCACCACACCATATACAGAAAGGATGTTTTCCATGGTGCAGCACAATACTCCCCATGATCATATGTGATCACCAGACGATAAGCACTAAGGGGACTCATCATTTGAAAGAGGTGGCCTCCTTAATTTTAAAATGGGTGTCTTTGATTTCCTGGCTAACAGGTTGGGGGGGGGGGACTTCCCCAGTCCCTGAACTTTATGATTTTTTGTAGTGCACTGTAAAAAACTCTATGGAGGCACATAGTTGGAAACAGGGGACTCCCCTCTCTTAAAGAGGGTTTCCCCATATCTCTGGGTACCGGTGTTGGGAAGATAGAGGGCCTTAAGGTCTCTCCTGACATCTCTGGCAAAGTTTTTAAAAAGTATATTTTCACACAAAATGGGCGAGATGTAATGCTGCCCGAGTCCGGTGGCTGTGCTGGATGCCTTGTTATTGCCTCTTTAAAAAAAAGTCTGAGTTCGGCCAGCATCACGCACTGCCATCGAACTCTGGTGGCATTACATCCCGCCCAATGTCTTTTTGCAGACGATATCCTACTGTTTCTAACCAGCCCGGAGACTTTATTGCCTGCCCTGCATGTAATGATAGATATAATGCAGCTTCCTTGCATAAATGAAATACTAAAACAGATTCCTTTTAACATAGCAAATGTCGTTTTGTCTCGCATATGATCTCATTATGGATACAAATGGAAATTGGATTATCTACTTTACCTTGGGATTAATGTACTGGCTTTTCTGAGATAAATTTTTATCCAAACTTTAAACATATAGATGAGTTACTGAACAGCTGGCTGGGCTTTGAGGTCTCACGGTAGGACCGCTTGGTGGCATTTAAAATTATGGTGTTAATAAAATTAATATTAATGTACTTATTCCACACCAGCTCTTTTCTGGTCCCCAAATGGTATCTAGTTTGAGTCCATAAAATGATTGTATCCTGTATATGGAAGGGTAAAGCTCCGTGGTTGTCTTATCACCAGACCTAAATGTCAGGGTGTGTTGCAAGTTCCTGACCTCGTCACATATCAGTCTGCATGTTTAATTTCACAAATTAGTGATTGGGCACTCCCTCCCAATACTAAACAATGGGTGGATTTGGAAAAGGCAGTGCTTTGCAATTACCCCTTGGCTGATTTAATCTGAACCCCTAAACAAAAGTGCCCTTTATCAGAGGACACACTTCGGGCAATTTTGGATTCCCAAAAAAATGTGGGATGAAATGTGATGCAAGTCTACATGCTTTAAATTACCAGTCAAAATCTTATCGATGGGTGTACTTTCTTGTTTAATCCTCAGTTTACCTGTTTGTTGGTGCTCTTGAGGGCTTGCAACCATTGCAGACATTCTGGGTACTAACCGCCTCATCCTGTTATCTCAACTACAGTACAATCTCATTTCCACCTCCCACCTGGTGAACGATTTACTTATTTTTGCATCAGGTACTGGATGACTAGCACTGTCAGAGAGAGCTACTCTTTGGAGTTGCCCCCATGAGATATTTGATCTAGAATAATGAGGGGTAAGTCTAAGGGGCATATTGGCCACTGGTATTGATCCAGGGGTTAAGTCTAAGACTCAAATTCAAAGGCAATGGAAATCTATGTATCTACAGCAGCTGCGCACAAGCTGTGCAAATGTTACAACCATTTAGAGTTACAACATAAGGGAATCAATGGTTTATATCTCACACCTGCCAGGTTACACATAATGTGGCCTGCCCAGTCAAAATATTGCTAGCGGAATTGCTGACTGGGGGAGATGTATTTCACATTTTTAGGTGGTGTCCTCACATCCATCCCTTGTGGCAAGAAGTGTTTGACTTGGCATCCAAGGTTTTAAAGGTCAGCTTGACAACCCTCCCCCCCCCAACCCCCCACGCCCTTCAGTGGACCCACTCAATGTATAAACTTCCATTGGGCCACAACTTAATTGAAACCAAATCTGGTATAGCGAAAAACTTTGTCCCTTCTTCCATTTATAAGGTGGTTCATAAGGTTCAAGTTGCCTTCCTGATGGAAAGTGTAGATGTCCACTATTCATCATCTGCCTCCTCACCACTAATGAAATGGTTTCAGAGACACGAATATGTAACTGATGGTGAGGGTGCAGACTTTCTGCTTAGGGACATGTTTTTGTTAACCTTGCTAAGAGCCTCTCTCAAATTCTGGTTTACTTGTTTATGGTGCTGTCTGTTTTGCTTATTATTGGATTTTGTATGCCATACATATTGTTCTGTATGATACCTGTATACTGTAAGTGGACTGTGGTTCCCTCCCCCTTTTCCTTCCATGTTTTCCTTCTGTAACCTCCTTTTGATTTGTGTTTGTTCTTTTCAAAATGTTATAAAAACTACTGTATTGATGGAAACAATGTCATTTTTGTTGTAAGGTACAGTATACGCAGATTATGAGCTTCAGTTGTATTCCCCAGCAAGGTGTTACAAATACTAACCAGCGCTATAACCTGCACCATGCTTGCCAACACTCCTTGAAGGTCCGGGAGAGTCTTGAATTTGGGGGGCTCTCCCATCCTCCTAACAGGGTTGGCCATCCTCATGGTGCAGACACAACTGAAGTGAGTAGCCGGGAGGTTGGATGACATGAATTGCAGTTTTGAACAGTAGTGGCAGGGCCATGATTATATGTAGTCCTGCACCCACTGTAAAATATGGCAAATAACGGCTTTCAACAGCACACATGCTCGGGGGGTAGGAAGTGGGGGTGGGACAAGGATGATAAGATGTTTTGCCATGCCACCAGAGAGATTTGCCCCCTCTGGGACTCTGCCATAGGGAGTATAAAAAAGTTGGCAAAAATGACCTAGAATGGCTATGGCTAGTATTAGTATTGTAACAAGCACTAGAAAAAAAACATCAATACTGTATATCACTAGTCCAAAGCTACTAATGGATCAATATGTCCCACAATATTATTGTTATCTGTGTTCCCTGTGGAGATTCGCGGCAACTGAAATAGTTTTTTTAATGAATCCTTAATGCAAAGTCACACTTCACTGGTATTAGTAAACTGAATACTAAAATAGATAAGTTAAATTAAAATTAGTACTGTTTAAAGAGGCTACAAGATGGTTATCTTGTCACTATTACACTAACCAGCCGAATCACACAAAAGAATAACTTGGAGAATTTTCAACTGTATTAATGGGACATGCAGTGCTAAAATATTTATGTGTTAGAAAATTGTACTAAATGTCAAAATGTTATTGAAATTAGAACTCTGTAATGAAATGTGTTTTCTGAAAAGTGCCATAAATTGCTTAAACAAATGTTATTTTAATGCTTGCTACACCTGTAAGGACAGCTTTCTCTTTAGCGATACAGTTTTCTGCTTTCCAATCTTAAATTGGGAATTTTGTTTTGCTTATTTTCTCTTACGTCCTAGAGGATGCTGGGGACTCCAAAAGGACCATGGTGTATAGACGGGATCCGCAGAAGCTTGTGCACACTATAAAGACTTTAACTGGGTGTGAACTGGCTCCTCCCTCTATGCCCCTCCTCCAGACCTCAGTTAGACTTTGTGCCCAGGAGTGACTGGACACACACTAGGGGAGCTATACAGAGTTTCTCTAGAAAGACTTTTGTTAGGTTTTTTATTTTCAGGGAGACCTGCTGGCTACAGGCTCCCTGCATCGTGGGACTGAGGGGAAAGAAGTCAGACCTACTTCTTCTTAGTTAAGGGCTCTGCTTCTTAGGCTACTGGAAACCATTAGCTCCAGAGGGTTCGATCACTTGGTTCGCCTAGCTGCTTGTTACCGGAGCTGCGCCATCACCACCCTCACAGAAGCCATAAGAAAGAAGCCGGGTGAGTATTAGAAGAACCGAAGACTTCAGTGACGGCAGAAGACTTCAGTAACGGAGGTACAGTACAGCTGTAGCGCTGCGCTCCATGCACCCACACACTTCACTAACGGCACTTACAGGGTGCAGGGCGCTGGGGGGGGGGGGTGGCGCCCTGGGCAGCAGTTACTGAGGTTTTTGGCTGGCAAAAAAGGCCTATACGGCGTCCGATCACAGTATAGGGTACCCCCGCCAGTTTGCCGATTCAAATTTTAGCGGGCTACAGCGTGCCGGGAAGGGGGCGGGGCTTAGCCGCACATTGCTCACCAGCGCCATTTTCTTGTATCTCTTCAGTGCTGCAGAGACACTGGCCCGGTCCTCCACACTCCCGCAAGTACAGGGAGGAAAAACGGGAGGAGGCACATACATTTTGTGCTTTTTCATTTTATGTTAACAGCGCTGATCATATTACTGGCTTGTGTTAGTGTATGGGCGCTGGGGTGTGAGCTGGCATACTCTCTCTGTGTTTCTCCCTAAGGGCTTCTCTGTGGGTCTGTCCCGTGCTTGTGGACTGTGTGAGTGTGAGTGTGTCGGCACGAGGTGTCGACATGTCTGAGCCTGGGTGTTCCTCCCCAGAGGAAGTTGTGGGGGCTGCAGAAAAGGATTTAAGTATGTGTCTGTCGGCACAGCCGACTGCTGATTGGATGACTATGCTGAGCACACTGAATGCTAATGTGGCCTTATTGTCAAAGAGACTGGATAAATCTGATTCTCAGACACAAACATGGAGACAGTCAGTGGAGGACGCCTTGTCTCAGGTACAAACAAACAGTCTCAGGGTCACAGAAGCGTGCTTTTAATCAGGTGGCAGATACAGGTACCGACACGGACTCTGACTCCGATGTCGATTTGAATGAGGCTTCTTTGCATCCACGGGTTGTCAAGAGTATTCAGTACATGATTATAGACATAAAAGATGTTTTATATATCTGAGGAACCTGCCGTTCCTGACACAAGAGTTTGTTTGTTTAAGGGGAAAAGACCTGAGGTAAAGTTTCCCCTCTCATGAAATGAATGCGCTTTGTGAAAAGGCTTGGGAGTCACCTGAAAAAAGGTGGCAGATTCACAAGCGAATTTTGATGGCGTATCCTTTCCCCTCTGACGACAGGGACAAATGGGAGTCGTCTCCAAATGTGGACAAGGCTCTCTCCCGATTGTCCAAGAAGGTGGCACTTCCGTCTCCTGACACGGCTGCCCTCAAGGATCCGGTGGATCATAAGCTGGAGACGACTTTGAAGTCCATTTTCGTCAATATTAGTACATTGCTCAGACCTGCTGTGGCGTCGGTATTGGTGAGTAGTGCTATTGCAAAGTGGGCTGAAAATTTGGCTTCTGATATGGATGCTCTTGATAAAGATAATATTCTTCTGACTCTTGGTTATATTAAGGATGCTGCAGATTACCTAAAGGATGCGGCGAGGGATGTTGGCCTCTTGGGATCAAGAGCCAATGCCATGGCGATTTCGGCCAGGAGGGTGCTGTGGATTCACCAATGGAATGCTGATGCCGACTCCAAGAAGAATATGGAAGCTCTCCCTTTTAAAGGTAGTGTCTTGTTCGGTGAAGGCCTGGCTGACCTGGTGTCGACCGCTACGGCGGGTAAGTCATCTTTTCTTCCTTATGTTCCCTCACAACAGAAGAAGGCACCCCATCAGCAGATGCAGTCCTTTCAGCCTAATAAATACAAAAGAGGTAAGGGCTCGTCCTTCCTCGCTTCAAAGGGTATAGGTAGGGAAAGGAAGTCACCTGCAGTATCAGGCATCCAGGACCAAAAGTCCTCCCCTGCCTCTACCAAGTCCACCGCATGACGCTGGGGCTCCCCTGGGGGAGTCCCTACCGGTGGGTGGGCCATCTCCGATTCTTCAGTCAGGTCTGGGTTCATTCGGCTCTGGATCCTTGGGTCTTAGACATAGTGTCCCAAGGGTACAGACTGGAGTTTAGGAGATGCCCCCAACCAGTTTTTCGAATCGGCCTTGCCAACTTCTCTTCCTGAAAGTGAGGTGGTAAGGGATGCAATACAAAAGTTGTGTCAACACAGAGGGTCGTGGTGCCGGTTCCCCCCCGTCAGAACGGGGGAAAGGGTTCTATTCGAGCCTCTTTGTGGTGCCGAAGCCGGACGGTTCGGTCAGACCGATTCTGAACCTAAAATCCCTCAATCCATACTTGAAAACTTTCAAGTTCAAGATGGAGTCTCTTCGAGCGGTGATCTCCAGCCTCGAAGGGGGAGATTTTATGGCGTCAGTCGACATAAAGGATGCTTACTTACACATCCCGATATTCCCTCCTCATCAAGCCTTTCTGAGGTTCGCTTGCAGGATTGTCATTACCAATTTCAGGTATTGCCGTTTGGGCTTTCCATGGCCCCGAGGGTTTTCACCAAGGTAATGGCAGAGATGATGGTCCTCCTGCGCAAGCAAGGGGTCACAATTATCCTGTACTTGGACAATCTCCTGATAAAGGCGAGATCCAAGGAGCAGTTGTTAAGAAATGTGGATCTCTCCCTGTCAGTTCTGTGACATCATGGTTGGATACTAAATTTGCCAAAGTCTCAGTTGAACCCGGCCACTCGGCTGCCCTTCCTGGGCATGGTCCTGGACACGGAAATACAGAGAGTGTTTCTTCCGGAGGTCAAAGCTCTGGAAATACAGACCATGGTCAGGGAGCTCCTGAGGCCGACAAGTGTGTCGATTCATCAATGCACTCGGGTACTAGGGAAGATGTTTGCGGCTTACAAAGCCATTCCGTTTGGCAGGTTTCATGCCCGGGTGTTTCAGTGGGATCTGCTGAAAAAATGGTCCGGGTCTCACCTGCACATGCACCGGAAAATAACTCTATCTTCCAGAGCCAGGATTTCTCTCCTGTGGTGGCTGCAAGGCTCTCACCTTCTAGAGGGACGCCGATTCGGAATCCAGGACTGGGTCCTGCTGACAACAGATGCAAGTCTCCGAGGCTGGGGCGCAGTCACGCAAGGAAGAAATTTTCAGGGAAAGTGGTCAAGCCAGGAATCTTGTCTCCACATAAATGTTCTCGAGTTGAGATCCATTTACAATGGCCTGCTGCAAGCAAAGAACCTTCTTCAGGGTCTCCCTGTCCTAATCCAGTCGGACAACATAACAGCAGTGGCGTACGTAAACCGCCAAGGCGGAACAAGGAGCAGGGTGGCTATGGAGGAGGCCACAAGAATCCTACGCTGGGCGGAACAGCACGTGAGCATTCTTTCAGCAGTCTTCCTCCCGGGAGTAGACAACTGGGAAGCAGACTTCCTCAGCAGACGCGATCTCTATCCGGGAGAGTGGGCTCTTCATCAAGAGGTATTTGCAGAAGTGACAAAGCGTTGGGGAATTCCTCTGATAGACATGATGGTGTCTCGCCTCAACAAGAAGCTTCTGAGGTATTTTTCCAGGTCGAGGGACCCCCAGACCAGCGCAGTGGACGCCCTGGTGACTCCGTGGGTGTTTCCGTCGGTGTATGTGTTCCCTCTGCTCCCTCTCATTCCGAAGGTGCTGAGAATCATTCGACGAACAGGGGTTCAGGCGATACTCATCGTTCCAGATTGGCCACGGAGGGCCTGGTATCCGGATCTTCAAGACTTACTAGTGGAAGATCCCTGGCCGCTTCCTCTACGAGAGGACCTGTTGTTGCTGCGTGTTTCTGGACTTACCGCGGCTGCGTTTGACAGCGTGGAAGTTGAGCGCCAAATCTTAGCTTGGAAGGGTATTCCAGGGGAGGTCATCCCCACTCTCCTTAAAGCTAGGAAGGAGGTTACGGCAAAACATTATCACCATATTTGGAGGAAATATGTTTCATGGTGTGAGACCAAAGCAGCTCCGGCGGAGGAGTTTCACTTGGGTTGGTTTCTCCATTTTTTGCAGGCAGGCATAGATGCAGGCCTGAAATTGGGTTTCATAAAAGTGCAGATTTCGGCTTTATCCATTTTCTTTCAGAAAGAATTGGCCGTCCTTCCCGAGGTTCAGACTATTGTGAAGGGAGTGTTGCATATCCACCCTCCATTTGTGCCGCCGGTGGCGCCGTGGGATCTTGAAGTGGTCTTGCAGTTCCTTATGTCTTACTGGTTGAACCTTTGCGTAAGGTTGAGTTAAAGTTTCTCACTTGGAAAGTGGTCATGCTTTTGGCTCTGGCATCGGCCAGGCGAGTGTCAGAGTTGGCGGCCTTGTCACATAAGAGCCCTTATTTGATTTTCCATTCGGATAGAGCGGAATTGAGGACTCGTCAACAATTTCTGACGAAGGTGGTTTCTTCGTTCCACATTAACCAACCTATTGTGGTGCCTGTGGCTACGGATGCTGTGGCGGTTCCAAAGTCTCTTGATGTTGTAAGAGCTTTGAAAATTTATGTCGCCAGAACGGCTCGTACCAGGAAAACAGAAGTTTTGATTGTCCTGTATGCTTCCAACAAGATTGGAAATCCTGCTTCTAAACAAACTATTGCTCGCTGGATTTGTAATATGATTCAGCAGGCTCATTCTTCGGCTGGGCTACCGTTGCCGAAGTCGGTAAAGGCCCATTCTACTAGGAAAGTGGGCTCTTCTTGGGTGGCTGCCCGAGGGGTCTCGGCACTTCAGCTTTGCCGAGCAGCTACATGGTCGGGTTCAAACACATTTGCTAAGTTTTACAAGTTTGATACCCTGGCTGATGAGGACCTCATGATTGCTCAATCGGTGCTGCAGAGTCGTCCGCACTCTCCCGCCTGGTCTGGAGCTTTGGTATAGACCCCATGGTCCTTTTGGAGTCCCCAGCATCCTCTAGGACGTAAGAGAAAATAGGATTTTAATACCTACCGGTAAATCCTTTTCTCCTAGTCCGTAGAGGATGCTGGGCGCCCATCCCAGTGCGGACTGTTACTTGCAGTTGTATTGTTACTGGTTGTATTTGTTTACACATGGGTTGTGTATTAGTTTATTCAGCTTGTTTCTGTTGTTAATTCATACGGTTATCTGGTTTCATACTACTCCAGTTGTACGGTATGTTGTGGTGTGGGCTGGTATGTTTCTCGCCCTTTGTTTAAACAAAAATTCTTTCCTCGAAATGTCCGTCTCTCCTGGGCACAGTTCCTATAACTGAGGTCTGGAGGAGGGGCATAGAGGGAGGAGCCTGTTCACACCCAGTTAAAGTTTTTATAGTATGTCCAAGCTCCTGCAGATCCCATCTATACCCCATGGTCCTTTTGGAGTCCCCAGCATCCTCTACGGACTAGGAGAAATGGATTTACCGGTAGGTATTAAAATCCTATTTTTGTTTATCTTGGCTGATCCATTCCTGCTAGTTGTCACACCTCTGGATGTCCTGGAAGGCACAATTATAACATAAGTCTGCTATGGACAAATGGATATAATGGCAGTATGCGGCTGACATGTCGCATTAAGGGGTTATAGGGTTATTTATAGGTAAATTGCTGTATGAGTTGGACATTAGGTTGTGCAGTATGTGGTGGGAAATTGGGTCTGATGTTCACAGTAATTACTTTTTGATGTACAGTGCATGCTAAATGTACTGTACATTTTTGCCTTAAAAGTAAAGTATATCCTTCTTTACTTATAGATTTGTCACATTTATGTATTTTGTTTATGTGTTTTTTAGATATTTAAACAAATGGATGAGCTGGGATGTGTTTAGCATTATACAGGCCAAGTTCAGAGGGGGAGTTGATCCCAAGGGATAATCCGCCTGGATAAAAATGTTCCAGTTACTATATGTGTCAGTTGTTATAAGCTTCCAAATAGTGCTGCATATACATATTGGACACTAACCCTACTTCCACCAAAGTCACAGCTGCACATTGTTTGATACTATGACTGGATTTCATTCCTAAATGCTAGCCAAAGCTACAGGGGCCCACTGTGCACATACTGGCTGTCTCTGATTGTAATTAGTTTCTATTTGAGTGGTCCATACAGTTGGAACTGTTGTACTTTACTGGTTTAGGATTGAGGGAGTGATGCAGAGGTGGACGCCATGGTGATGTTTGCACAGTTGAGCAATTTTTTTGCTACTGCACATGTGCAACTACTAGAGAAAACTCTTGTTGTTGTTATTTACACCTCCCAGATCATAACTTGAACGTATAGTGACATTTCCAATTTGCAATTTGGCATACCATTACAATAAAGCACAGTTTAAAGCAGAATTATACTTTTGCACAGACTACCAGTAGAGACTTGTTAGAAGGCTTTTACTGCAAAAGGAATGTCATTCAACCAAAATCCAACTTCATGTTTACAGTAAATAAAACTGAAACTGTCCCTGCCTCCCCTCCTGCCCCCTCCAGCTGTTCCTTCCTCACCTCCCTAAAAAAAAGGGAATGATAAGACTCCGCATAAAGTGGCAGTCAGCACCAAGTGGTGCCATGCTTGTCTTGTCACTATGACACTACCAAATTTAAGCTCATGAATGAATTACTTTCAGAGAGTTTCAAATAGTATTAATGGTAAATCCAGTACTACAAAACTATGTACTATATGTAAAACTGTTGTTGAGAATTGATATCTCTGTAATGGAATGTGTTTTCTGAGAGTGCCATGAATTACATGAATAGCAACAGGACGCACCAGATGTTAATTTAGCTCTTGCTACATCTGTATGGTCATTCTCCTCTTTAGCAATACAACTTTTTGTTACCAATCGTAAATTGAATAATTATTTGTTGAATTTTTTTTGGCCTATCCATGTATACATCTTACATATAATACAGTATCTAACAAATCATGTAGATCTGCTGTGTCTCTGGTATCTATAAATTGTATACAGCATTTTAGCAATTGTTTTTAATTTTGCTCATACATGGCTATCTATTAGTTCCTATGACCCCACACTCACCTGTGCCTGCAAATTGGTGCTATTTAAGGCTTTATGCTGTATTTACTTGTATCGTATAAGGCAGTGGTTCTTAAACTGTGTGTCGTGGCACCCTGGGGTGTCTTGGGACACTTGCAGGGGTGCCTTGGGTTGATGGTCCAGGACCAATTCAAATTATTTATGGTCAATGTAATAGACAAAACCAGTGCTTGTGGCTACTAATCCTAAAATATGTTGTCAAACAGAAGCAGATCTTGTCCCTCACCGCACAATTGAACAGAAGAATGACGTATAAACACAATTTACTTATTGAGAAATTTAGAACAAAATATTAAATTAAGAAACTTTTGGCCTCGGGGTGCCATGAAAAAAATTCTGATACTCTACAGCGCCATGATTAAAAAAAAAAAGTGTGGAAACCACTTGCATAAGGGGATCCAGATTGCAGATTGAGGTTACTACCACACATCATACATGTTGCATTGTCACTGGCATGTTTCTATTGGCAGCACATAACCTTTGCAATACATTTAGACTTGCTCAGTGTTATAGTCTAGATATACTGTGTATAAGATTGATGTAATATTAAATTACTTTAATGTCAATTTACTTAATTTCTATAATAGTTATTGCCTATGTAACATATTGTATTTTCTATTTTTTCCTTTTGTACCTCTAGCTAGTTATTACTCGACACAAATGTATCTTCTGCTTTCTATATAAATTGTAATATATTCCAGTTCTATCTGTGCTTTAACCTTGACAGTAAGAATGTGTCCTTTATATTATGGATTACATACCTCTTCTCTCTTTATTGCAATTTTAATTTTGATGTTGGACTGTATCATCCATGAGGTTTCTCTCTCTAGAGCCATAGCTGCTTCTCCGCTCCATTCTGATAACATTAATTCGTTATACAGATGACTACTGTGTTTATTTTCTTGACATGCTCGTCATGGATTAATCAAAATAATTATACAGTTTAGTAGGACATTCTGCATTGGGCTTAATTAGTTACTGCATCCGTATTCTACAAATGGCACACAACATATTTATGCAATCATTTCCCTGGACAAGATTAGAGACTGACAATAATTTATGATTATTAACTATTCATTAATTATGTGCTACATTTTATTTCTGTTTGGGCAATGGTAAAAGTGAGTACAGTATATTTTATACTGTGAAAAACAAAACGTATCCTTTGAAGGAACATAGATATAAATATTTGCTTTTGATACAAAAATAAATGCAATTTTAATTAATGGTTGACAAGGAAATCAAATTTAATTACAGCCACCACAGTGAGAACAAAATATGCACAATAGAGAGCACTGAGTGCAACATAAAATCACAATTGTCACTGATTCAGTATTCATTCCAATTACACCTATTCAGCAAGTTAAGAACATGCATCATATACTATTACAAATGATTGTCCATCCAATACTCTCTCTCTCTCTCTCTCTCTCTCTCTCTCTCTCTCTATATATATATATATATATATATATATAGCCAGCAAACATCTGTGGTGCGGGGTCCATAAATAAATTGTATATCAAACTCACCCTCTCTTCAAAGATGAAAGCAGGATGAGTACTCAGGATAATAAGGAAAAAGAGTAGATTATTAAAGTTTCATCATGAACAAAGTGTACAAAATGGGAGCAGAGGCTCAACAGCCTGTTTCACCAGCTCCAAAGCAGTTTTCATCAGGGACTTCTAATAATATAGGGCCTCATTCAGAGATGGATGCAGCCACTGCATATGCATGCCGTGCCACGTCCATTGGGTCTGCGCACATGCACTGGCCATAGTCCGCGTGCGTGACCCTTCACCATGCTGCCACAAGGTGATTGATAGCGGTGGACATCTGGGGCGGTGTTACAGCATTTTGTGGATGCGGTCGGGTCTGGACAACACAGGTGTGTTCGGACCGTTTTCAGAGCGGCTGCGTGATGTCACACACAGCTGCTCCAAGAAAAAAATATGGCGCCGGATTGCCTGCCAGCACAGGCAGGGGTTGACCTTAAATCAATGTGCTGGGCAACCCCCAGCATGTGAGTAGATGGACGCAGATCTTGCTGAGGAAGCAAGATCTGCCTCCATCTCTGAATAACCCCCATAGTGTGTTATTCCTTCATTAAGGTTTATTGCCCACATACACATTATCTCTATGAAGTCAGTGGCAAACGCAGGATTTGCATGGGGGGGTTTCCAGAACTGGGTGGAGCCAATCACGGGGGTGGGGACTGAGGTGACCCAGTATATGCTGGGTCCGTAAAACTAGTGTGTCTGTGTGTGTGTGTGTGTGTGTGTGTATATATATATATATATATATATATATACCAGTGCCGTAACTATGCATTTTAGCGCTGTGTGCAAAAAACGATAGTGGCGCCCCCCCCCCAATGTAAGATAGGGGCAGTGCGCGCCGTAGGCGCGAATTTTTTTTATAGGGGCATGGCTTAATGGGGAAGGGGCGTGGCCACAAAATAATAGCAATTCATACTACGGTGCACAGTAGTCTACATTATTCAAATTACGCTGCACAGTAGCGCCCCTTTTATACATTACAATAGACAGCGTCCCCCTTTTTACACATTACAGCAGCCAGTCCCCCTTTTTACACATTGCGGCAGCTAGTCCCCCTTTTTACACATTGCGGCAGCCAGGCCCCCTTTTTACACATTGCGGCATCCAGGCCCCCTTTTTACACATTACGGCAGCCAGTCCACCTTTTTACACATTGCGGCATCCAGGCCCCCTTTTTACACATTACGGCAGCCAGTCCCCCTTTTTACACATTGCGGCAGCCAGTCCCCCTTTTTACACATTGCGGCATCCAGGCCCCCTTTTTACACATTACGGCAGCCAGTCCCCCTTTTTACACATTGCGGCAGCCAGTCCCCCTTTTTACACATTGCGGCAGCCAGGCCCCCTTTTTACACATTGCGGCATCCAGGCCCCCTTTTTACACATTACGGCAGCCAGTCCACCTTTTTACACATTGCGGCATCCAGGCCCCCTTTTTACACATTACGGCAGCCAGTCCCCCTTTTTACACATTGCGGCAGCCAGTCCCCTTTTTTACACATTGCGGCAGACGGGACCCCATTTTACACATTGCGGCATCCAGGCCCCCTTTTTACACATTACGGCAGCCAGTCCCCATTTTTACACATTGCGGCAGCCAATCCCCCTTTTTACACATTGCGGCATCCAGTCCCCCTTTTTACACATTGCGGCAGCCAGTCCCCATTTTTACACATTGCGGCATCCAGGACCCCTTTTTACACATTGCGGCAGACGGGACCCCATTTTACACATTGCGGCAGCCGGGACCCCATTTTACACATTGCGGCAGCCGGGACCCCTTTTTACACATTGCGGCAGCCGGGACCCCATTTTACACATTGCGGCAGACGAGACCCCATTTTACACATTGCGGCAGCCGGGACCCCATTTTACACATTGCGGCAGACGAGACCCCATTTTACACATTGCGGCAGCCGGGACCCCATTTTACACATTGCGGCAGACGAGACCCCATTTTACACATTGCGGCAGACGAGACCCCATTTTACACATTGCGGCAGACGGTGTCCCAGAGAGAGAGAGAGAGAGAGAGAGGGGGGGGTATACTTACCTTCTCCCCGCTGACAGGCTCCTCGTGCAGCTTCCTCTCGGTGCAGGCTGTGTGAGGTGAGAAGGAGGAGGAGGGAGGGGGAGCAGCAGCAGCGCTATTTGATTGGTAGTAAGCGCCGCTGCAGCATCCCCCTCTCTTCCTGTATTGGTTGCCTGGCGCTGCTGTGGATGCTGGGGAACCGCATCCCAGCATCCTTAGCAGCGCCGGGCAGCCAATACAGGAGGAGAGGGGGATGCTGCAGCGGCGCTTACTACCAATCAAATAGCGCTGCTGCTGCTCCCTGCTCCCCCTCCCTCCTCCTCCTTCTCTCCGCTGCGCTGGTCTCTTCCCCTCCACAGCGCGGCGGCGCACACAGAGGCGGCATGTAATGAGTCAATTTGACTCATTACATGCCGCTGGCCGTTGCGCCCTCAGGGCAACTGCGCTGTGTGCCAAGCCCCCTTGGCACACACGTAGTTACGGCCCTGATATATACATATCTACACATATATAGGGTTCACTATGGTATGCCGGCGGACAGGCTCCCGGCGACCAGCATACCGGCGCCGGGAGCCCGACCGCCGGCTTACCGACAGTGTGGCGAGCGCAAATGAGCCCCTTGAGGCCTCGCTGTGCTCGCCACGCTATGGGCACGGTGGCGCGCTATGCGCACCACGCTATTTTATTCTCCCTCCAGGGGGGTCGTGGACCCCCACGAGGGAGAACAATTGTCGGTATGCCGGCCGTCGGGATCCCGGCGCCGGTATACTGTGCGCCGGGATCCCGTCAGTCGGCATACTGAAGACCACCCCATATATATACCATGTGTGTGTATATATATATTTATATATAATATCCAAATAATCCGGCACTCCTGGTACTGGTTCAGCCGCCTGTGTGCCTTTGTCCAAATAAAGGTATGTAATGCAGTCGGAACAATTGAATGTTCAGAACAGGACACGGCACTCCAGGACTAATCAATGAATACTTGTAGTTTTAATGTGACAAAAACCTGCATGAATACGTTGTCTGGGTGAGCACAACCACAGACAGCTGGGATGCAGGATAAATATTACATGGCACAGGCATGCATGACACGATGCGGCATTTCGGGACACATCAGGTCCCTTCCTCAGGTGATGCTAGTGCCCAGCGAACAGCATGAAACAGACATACAACAATAAACTTACCTATATAGCAACCCCCTTGTCAGCACACCTGGTCCAGGAGACGCGTGGAACCTCCGGTCCGGCCGAGGCGCCTAGACGGTGACGTCATCGGGACGCGGCGGTTGCCGTGGAAACCCGATGTGCGGGGAATCACACGCTGTCCCTGGCTGGCTAGCCTGACAGGGGGAGCCATATACCTAATAAACAAACAACATGTGAGAAGTGACATATATACAACTAGTGGAGATAAAAACAGTATACAGTGAAAATTGTGCAACCTGTATATGCAACAGCGATGTGCCACATAATATGTGGCGCATCGCCAGTGCATGCAAATCACATGTAATACATTAAAAGAACATGGTATAGATTAACCGCTGGCTAAGAAGCAAAGGGAACATGAATTCTAATAACTATATTCTGAGGAACACAATAAGTTTACAACATACTGGTACGCCCTGCATGTAACAAGCAGTATATAAAGAACACATTATTATGCAAACAACCTCCTATAATGAATCCAACTGGAAGCCTCATCATATGCCTCAATGATATCGTAAGTAATTCCAATTGATTTTTTCGTTTAAACCTGCAGGGTGCAATGTATTTAATCTAACTATCCATTTGGCATCCAATCTATGGAGTGCCAAAACCCTGTCGCCTCCTCGCAATGATTGTGGAACGTGATCTATCATTTGATAACGCAAATCTGATAACGTGTGTGCTTTAGCACAACAATGTCTGGACACTGGTTGATCATTGGCTTTACCCGTTAAAGCCTGATTGATATTGGACCGGTGTAAGGCCATACGTTCCCGCAATGTGCGGGTAGTAAGACCAACGTACATTAATGAGCAAGGGCAGATAATGTAGTAAATAATAAATCTAGTGGTGCAGTTCAACACATGTCTAATCGAAAATTTTTGGTTAGTGACGGGATGAGTAAAGGAGGAGCCTGTAATCAAAGAGGAACATGTGATGCATGAGGGGCATTTGTAACAGCCTGCCTTTTTGATTGATCCGAACAACCCAGGTTGGGGGGTAAGGTCTGTGATGTCAGTTTTGACTAAGTGGTCACGCAAATTGCGGCCCCGTTTATAACTAGTCATGACTTGAGTATTTTGAAAACTCGGTAAAGACTTATCAGTTTTAATAATGGGCCATAAAGCCTTGCTAGCACGTGGTATAATGGGGCTAGAGGTAGAGTATCTGGTAGACCAGATGAATTTATCATCCACACGATTTCGAGTGGGAGTGTCTTGGAGCATCACTGTCCGATCTTGACACATTACTTTATTTTTGGTCATCTCTAGATCTTTGGGATTGTAACCCCGCTTCTTAAATTTATTGACCACTATTTGCAGTGCGTCATCTAATTGAGTCAGATCACTGGTGATGCGTGCCACTCTTAACATCTGGGAATAGGGGAGACCCCTCTTTAATGCTACTGGATGGTGGCTACTAGCCTCTAACAAAGAGTTACGGTCCGTGTTCTTATAAAATACTGTCGAGACTAATTGACCCCCTTTCAAATGGATTGTCACATCTAAATAATCAATCTGATCTGATTTACAGATAAAAGTAAATTTGATTGGTCCTGGTGTGTGATTGATATTATGCATCATCTCCTCAAAGGCTACTTTACTCCCTTTCCATAACATAAATAAGTCGTCTATATAACGGATAAACCACACGATATTTTGACTATAATGCAGATTATCAAAAAATAATTTCTGTTCTTGATCGAACATAAAAACATTGGCATATGCCGGTGCCACACTACTGCCCATGGCACATCCGGCAAGCTGTAAATAAAATAAACCATTAAACAAAAAATAATTTCTGGTAAGTACTAATTCTAGTAACTTAAGAAAAAGTGTTGTGTCCAGGCCCAATTCGTCATCAAGATTACCAATGAATCTATTCATTGCCTCTAAACCCTCTCTATGCGGAATTGACGTATAGAGAGAGGAGACATCCATCGTGCATAGTAAGGTATCATCTGATAGTCCATCAAATTCCATAATTCTTCTAAGGAATGTCGTGGTGTCCTTTAAATAGGTTCGTCGTTTGATCACATGTGTGTGTATATATACACACACATACATATACACATATACATAGCATATTAAACATGCATATATATATATATATATATATACATATATACATACAGTACACGTATATATACACATGTATATATATCATACGTGTGTGTGTTTATATGTATGTATGTATATACATGTGTATATATGTATGCACATGGATATATATGTACTATATTTAAAATAAAGTAAACTTTTATTGCACTTACAAGTGCCACCAGGAAGACAGCAGGCTGCAGAGGACGCTAGACAGCCATTAATAATACTCATGCAGCTAAAAAAAAAAAAAATACATGTGGACATGTTTACAAATGGGATTAACTGTTGTTACTCTGATCATCTGATTAGCTGGGGGACAAGTTAAACCCTTTGTGAACACCTTTCCTTCTATTATTCTCTGATTAAAACAGTAGTAACTGGATAAATGTGTCAGTAAAGGAGTTATAAAAAAAAAATGGCATTATTATATCCTGAGCCATGAACACATTAGTATGAATGTCATGAAGCTGCAATAGACAGATCAGTTAAGTGATTAGCACTATACCAATAATTACAAGCAGTAGAGATCTATAGACACTACCTATACTTTCCAACCTGTTTCCGGGGATGTTAATGTGAGATAGTGAGTCTTCCCCATGTATGTTTGGCTGTTCTCCTAAAGAGGTCTATTTATGAAGCAGTGATAACCTCTCTATAGCTTTTTTGCTGGAGAAAGTGGTTTTGCCACTACCTCCTATTTAAGAAGATTTATACTGCAGATAAATCACAGATTTTTCTTGTAAGCCATCTTTTATTCTGACATTGGGGGTAATTCCGAGTTGATCACAGCAACAATTTTGTTAGCAGTTGGGCAAAACCATTTGCACTGCAGGTGTGGCAGATAACACATCTGCAGAGAGAGAGTTGGGTGGGGTGTGTTCAAACTGAAATTCAAATTGCAGTGTAAAAATAAAACAACCAGTATTTACCCTGCACAGAAACAAATTAACCCACCCAACTCTAACTCTCTCTGCAAATGTTATATCTCCCCCCCCCTGCACTGCACATGGGCCCTCATTCCGAGTTGATCGGTCGGTATTTTTCATCGCATCGCAATGAAAATCTGCTTAGTACGCATGCGCAATATTCGCACTGCGACTGCGCCAAGTAATTTAACAATGAAGATAGTATTTTTACTCACGGCTTTTTCATCGCTCCGGCGATCGTAATGTGATTGACAGGAAATGGGTGTTACTGGGCGGAAACACGGCGTTTTATGGGCGTGTGGATGAAAACGCTACCGTTTCCGGAAAAAACGCAGGAGTGGCTGGAGAAACGGGGGAGTGTCTGAGCGAACGCTGGGTGTGTTTGTGACGTCAAACCAGGAACGACAAGCACTGAACTGATCGCACAGGCAGAGTAAGGTTGAAGTTACTCAGAAACTGCAAAGTAGTTTGTAATCGCAATATTGCGAATACATCGGTCGCAATTTTAAGAAGCTAAGATACACTCCCAGTAGGCGTAGGCTTAGCGTGTGTAACTCTGCTAAATTCGCCTTGCGACCGATCAACTCGGAATGAGGGCCATGGTTTTACCCAACTGCTAACAAATTTGATGCTGCGATCAACTCGGAATTACCCCCATTTAGCAGTGAAAAGCATCACTGGTG
The DNA here is from genome assembly GCF_028390025.1 of Pseudophryne corroboree. Lineage (NCBI taxonomy): Eukaryota > Metazoa > Chordata > Amphibia > Anura > Myobatrachidae > Pseudophryne > Pseudophryne corroboree. The sequence goes on from NC_086448.1 coordinate 661,517,561, forward strand.
ATACATATTGGGGGTAATTCCGAGTTGATCGCAGCATCAAATTTGTTAGCAGTTGGGCAAAACCATGTGCACTGCCAGGGGGGGGGGGGGGGCAGATAAAACATTTGCGGAGAGAGTTAGATTTGGGTGGGTTATTTTGTTTCTGTGCAGGGTAAATGTGGGCAATTGTGGTGAGACACAACCCCCCTCACCATGATAGATAGATAGATAGATAGATAGATAGATAGATAGATAGATAGATAGATAGATAGATAGATACACCCCTTAAACTGGGACACTCAGGGTCTGTGGCTGGCTGACTTCAAGCCTAATTTTAATCAGCCACAGAGCATGTGTAATTCATGAATGTTCCAGTTTAAAGTGATGGTATGTAAGCTCATACTGTAGATACAGTATTATTCATATGTATTATACAGGTTTTTTTATTGTACACAACTAAACATTTGTGCATCTGATTGACAATTGATTTTAAGAACAAAATGACACTCTTTAGTTATAAATCAGCCCACATTGGTGATACTATAGATTAAAAAATCCAAAATCTATAGTATTTCTCAGCTGAAAAAAATTGTGATATACAGTATAAAGTGGGTATAAATTAGAATGGGCCTAAGTCAGGTGCGGTTTTTCTTGCAATTGCTGTTGCTATCTTTTGCCATACGCAATAGGGATTAAATGCTAATATGGGCAGAAGCTAACTTGACTAAAGGACGCCCACTGCTATCACATCATTTCCATCTGATGACGTATAATTGCTGATACATCGGTACCATAGTCTGAGTGCCTCTATAGACAAGTAGGCTGAGCTGCTCTCCCGGGACGCAGAGGACTCTCCAGTTGCAAGTAAAATCACAGCTGCTAATTTATGCACACGCAGAAAACGCCATCCGATTGGCCATGACATGCCTGCTATTGTCCGACCACTCCCCGTTACCACCCCCAAACGCTGTCTAGCCGTCACTTTACGACTAATTTCTTGATGCTACCGCAATCGCAATTCACTCACTGCAAGTGCTCACTTCAGGTCGGACACATGCGTAGTAAGAAAACATTGACCGATTTGTGTACAATAGCCACTTTGTAACACATCTGAATTAGGCCCAATATGCTGTCCTGCTGTAAAACACTGAATTTAAGATGGTTTTACAGTATAACTGTTTAACTGTGAAGTTGTGTCCTGAATACAATTATTAAAACAAAAATTAAATAGTGTTAATAATAATTACATATTTATTTTAAAGGTCCTGTAGCAAATAGTTTGTATACTTCCGAAAGCAGTCATAAATGCCAGATATAAACAAATTTAAAAGTTGAAACAGAAGAATAAAAATCTCTAATTATGGCCTGGTTTTGACTGAATAAATCTCTCTCTGTGGAAGTTCTCCATTTGTTTTATTATTGATTTGAGGCCACCAAACAATAAATTCCAAAATTGTAGTTGAGCTGATATATATTGGTGAACATGTATTTATAATTATGACTGCTACTTTTAAATTGGATAAATGTTAACGATTAGAAGAGTCTTTCGTTTTGGATTCTTTAATTAATCTTCTGTATGACAATGAAAGAGCTTAAGAAATAATATAACAATGTAACTTCAATGTGAAAGCGTCATTCTTTTCTCTTTAGTTGAATATTTATAGCTCATTCACAAACCATAAAAGTACAAACCCGTAAAGCTTCTCTGAAAAAAAATAACCTCAACTTCTGTCAATTGCATATCAAATTGTACACCCCTTCGAGGTCTCGAGAAACAAACCTGTAAAATCCATCTGCACATCCTGGGTTGGTGATTGCCTTATAAAATGTGCTTGGCAGAAACCATAGAGGAATATCATACAGTACAGTACTGTCCTCTTCAGGATGCAGTTAATCTACCAGCTGTTGGGATCCTGGAGGTCAGGAGACCGACGCCAGAATCCCCACAGTTGGTGAAATGCCGCCGGTCGGAATCCCGACCAAAGCCCTTAGGTCCACGCCACCACCCAAGGTGGAATAAAATAGTGTGGCAAGCAAAGCTCGCCAGCGGGCCTGAAGTGTGTCGAGTGCAGGGAGCCCATGAGGGGACTTGCTGTGCTCGCTGCCGGGATTCCAGCTGTTGGGATTCCAGCATCGATCTTGTGACCACTGGGATTAGACCGCCGGTATTACAAACCGGACCCTCCTCTTCTACTGTAAACTCACTCTGTTAATTTCAGTTTATTAGTTAAATACTGATTGGCTTAGCTTCATGGATGACTTAAATAAATCATGAGTGATGTAACCTCAGTACTTTATCACATGCCTCACTGTCACGTTCTGGCAAAAAAAGACATTGATGCGCTCTGTGTTGGACGTGAACCTGTGGCCTGTTGCAGTATAACTTGTGCTGAGCCAGCTGAGCCACAGCAGATGTTGTTAACAAAATTTCTGAAATATATTTTTTCACAAAAGTGCAACTGCAATATTCAAAAACCATCCAATTATAAGTATGGGGAATGATAGTGGCCCAACGTAAGACATTTTGTGAAAATAGAAAATCTCCCAGCCTTACTGCAATGTAGACAACGCCCCTAAAAATGCATACCATTTATAAGACCTGGAAATATAATGAAATGTTTCCTTTCCATTCCAGTTCATAAGCAATCCCACTTATGCATCAAGATGTAGGTCAACATGATTTTTGTGCAGTTGAGCAATTATCAGCACTCTGCATGTACATCTAAGTTGTACTGCGCATGTGCAATGATGACCTTGCGACGGTGGTCACAGAGAATTTATTTGCAAAGTGATTGACAGACAAGGACTGTTTGGGCAGGTAGTAATGGAGTAGTGGCAAAAACGTAGGCCTGTTCCAACCATTTTTTGGGGGAGTGGGGGTGTTACTGCATATGAATTGTAACCCCATTGGCATTTCTAGAATGGGTGCACATGGGCCCCTGGGTCCAGGGGGACCCACACTGCACACATTGCACCCATGTTTTACTACTTACAGTTCCTTTCCGGAGTCCAGTGTCGGGCGCAGAAGCCACGGCAAAAATCACAGCCAAAATAGCTGCCATGCATGCGCAGTAGTGAAATTTGTCTCTGGAACATGGTGTGTGCAGTGGTTATGGAGACCTGCGCATGTGCCATAGACTCTAGGACAATGCCAGTGCCTATTGCACCATGGAGAAGAGGGGGCCCACCTGGAGTCTCCCCATGTGCCTCCTCTTTTAAAAAGACACCTGGCTATCTCATATGCAGTTACAATGGCTCCAGCATCTTACCTTCTGCGTCCATGTATCACAACCGGTGGGCATCTCAATAGAGATAAAGGTGGTATCGACATTTGCATATTTGCATACAGCCATTGTGTACACATTTGCAATTGCGAATGCATTTGCGTACATCTCTGAATCACACCACTAATCCACTTGTAGGGAGCTGCCATTTTGGTCTACAAACCCATGTACACAAGAGACCGTTTTCTCCAGCAGGTTATCTCTTGATTTTTATCTCCTACTTATTTAATAAGCTGTAAAAATAAAATTTATTGTCTTTGTACTTCTAGAGTAATATGCAAATCAATTTTAATTTATTTAGAAATTAGATATTAAATATTTTACAGAATTCTCTGTAATGCCCAATATAAAATAATAAAATTTCATAACCTAATAATTCTATTTTATTATGTATTAAGTAAATTAATTAATTAATTAATTAATTAATAATTGTTGCCTAATTTATTCTAAAGGCGGAACCATTCCCAACATCCTAGAAACAAATTATCATCCAGTGGAGACATTGTATTATTCTATCAGAGGGGGTCATTCCAGGTTGATCGCTCGCTAGCAGTTTTTAGCAGCCGTGCAAACGCTATGCCGCCGCCCACTGGGGAGTGTATTTTAGCTTAGCAGAAGTGCGAATGCATGTGCAGCCGAGCTCTGCAAAAACAGTTTGTGCAGTTTCAGAGTGGCTCTGAAACTACTCAGCGCTTGTGATCACTTCAACCTATTCGTGTCCGTGTTTGACGTCATACACCTGCCCAGCGAACGCCCAGCCATGCCTGCATTTATTCAGGCACGCCTGTGTTTTTTAAAACACTCCCTGACACCCAGTAACGCCCTCTTCCTGTCAATCTTCTAGTGGGCGCCAGTGCGAAGAAAAACTTTGCTAGAACCTGAGCACAACCACAAAGAGCTTTGTACCCGTACGTCGCGCGTGCGCATTGCGGGGCATACACATGCGCAGAAATTACATTTTTTCACCTGATCGCTGCGCTGTGAAAATCGGCAGCGAGCGATCAACTCGGAATGACCCTCAGAGGCTCTAGTCTATATTGTTAGTGTTCAAAGAACAATTAAATCTTTTATATATAATTGTTTATAATTGTTATTATGTTTTCAACAATATAAAATATAATTTGTAATCTCAGTATTGTTTTATTGCTCTCTTTTTAAAATTGTTGTACTGCTCTTTACTAGTTTTAGTAATATATTAATGTTTTAAGAAGTCACCCAGCATCCACTCTCTTGTGGGAAGTTTGCAAACAACTAAGCCATAGTCCTACAATTTAGTGATGCTCAAAAAATGTTAACAAGTTTGAAATTCAGTAGAATTATACCAGTTTGATAGCCATCAACATATCCCTGGCACCGTAGTGAGCTACACTACTATATTTGAACTGTGCTAGTAAAACCTATTAAAAAGCAAACATTTAAGGTATAACTAGTTTGAGCAGGTTTCTTTATAAACAGGCAGGAGAAGAGTGACTGGTGCAATTTATTACTCACAGTGAAATTTATCACTCATTGATAAATAAGGGCAATAGTTTGAGGTCTCACTCTTGCTAACTTGTATCTAGAGTTGAGGCATATACCAAGCCCAATTCATTTCTTCATGTAAATCCTGCTCTGTTATCTATCAGTGTCTTCCTGTCACAGGCTTGTTACATTTTTACTAAATAAGACTTAAATATAAAGGAGACATTTCAAATTATAGCAGTGATCACAATAGTAAATGTATTTCTTTAAATGCTGCTCACCTGTCTTGTACAGTAGTTCTAGGTCATCACAGATTTGCAGCAATTAGTCCATTAATCGGTACTCAGTTGTAGAGAACACCATGCACAAATATGGTAATTGAGGTCCAGAACGATAAGCAATGATTTGATGCATAGGAAGTCACTTTAAGAGGAAGCAAGAGTTGGCTATAAATGTAATACAAGAGCCAGACTAGTGGTTGGTATATACTGCAGTGGTAAATCCAGTAGGCAGTGGATGTGTGTTGATCTGGTTAGTACACAGCATGATCAAGCAGACAATGTAGATAGCAAAGTCAGAAGGCATATTGGATTAGTACATGGTATTATCAAACAGGACAGAACAAATTCAGTTCAGAGCAAGTGCACACCTAGCAATGAGTGCTTGGTGAAGCCTCAATATAAACACATAAGGGTGGCTCACTCACTGTTGTGTTAGTTGATAGCACCTGTTCAGATACTTTAACCACATTCTGGGTGCAATGTATGCAGCCCAGGGGCCTCTTCAAATGCTGCCAGAGCTGTTGACGCCACAACGTCCTTGTTATGAACCAATTCTAATTCAGATCACAAAATTTAAGTCTTTAGTGGCTATGTCAGAACTGCAATCTTTCAAGAAATGGCTCATTTACAAGATTATGGACAGAACACAACCAGCATGGAAAAAAAGTAAATGATTACAGCTCACCAGTTTGCAGTGCAGAGATAGATTCAGCAGGACTGTTCCAAGTAAAGATAGTCAACAGGATTGAATAACAGGAAGACAATGCAGTCCATTTGGCGATATGGCAAACGGAATCCGGTTAACTTGAAAAGGTTAGTATTTAAAAATAAGGCAAGTGTAATATTTGCTGTGGTGTGGTGGGGTTGACAAAATTTTCAGAAAATGTGCAGAAGCAACAGACTATGGGGGATAGCCAATTATCCCCGATAAAAAAAAAACAACCCTTCTCCCGAAAACACATAGGTTCAGTGAAACCTGTGTGTTTTCATGTGAAACAACCCCGTTTTCGGACGAAAAAACTATCTGTTTCCGGGGATTCTGCTTCGCCTGGCAGGTGAAACAAAATACCTGATAAGTCTATGGGGGATATCCAATTAGCCCCGGTGCTAATTATCGTGGCTAAATTACCTGGGCTAATTGTCCCGCCGGGGGCTAGCTAATTAGCCCCGATAAGCCGCGGCATGGGGGATATCCAATTATCCCAGGTAAAACATCGGGTCCGAAAAACGGCCATTATTCTGATTTTTTTTCCGATGTTTCACCAATTTTGTTTACAGGCTGTCCAGATGGATCGCCTTTAAAAGAAAAACCCTTGTCCCGAAAACACATAGGTTCAGGGAAACCTGTGTATTTTCGTGTGAAACAGCCCGTTTTCTGACGAAAACGGTCTGTTTCCGGAGATCCTGCTTCGCCTGCCGGAGGCAGGTGAAACTAAAACCCAGATAAGCTGGTGCGTGCCGCGGCTTATCGGGGCTAACTAGCTAGCTCCCGGTGGGACAATTAGCCCCGGTAATTTACCGTGCTAATTGGATATCCCCCTATGACCAGCGCAGAAGGATGAGTTAATCCAATCTTTAAGGGGCTTATTGCCTCACCTGGCTTATCACTGAGTGTTCACCAATGGTTACACTCATCCAGGGGCGTAGCCAGTACTTTGTGGGCCCCATTACAACATTTTGAAGTTGCCCTGTCCCAATGATTCCAGAGGAATATCTCTTTGCAGAAGTTACTTTTATGCCCTATAGTAATGCCCTAGTTTATTTTATGAACCATAGTAGCACCCTAGTTGCCATAGATCACATTATGTCACATTTTATTTATGGCTTATAGTACACATTATACAACACAGCTCTCCCAAGTGACTCTATGCATCACCCAATGGGCAAAATTATATATAACACATGTATCTTTGACAAGGAAGATGGGTCCCTCTCAGCTTTGGGCCCCATAGCAGCTGCACACTATGCAACTACTGTATGTGCAGTCGCACAGAGAATATAGGCATGTTGATATAATTTTAATCAACTGAGTCTGCATGTGTGCCCGATGTTAGCATAGCTGCCGACTCACTCATGCCGGGCATCTCGCAGTGTATGGCATATTAAGGCTAGATGTATGAGGACACATCTGTATTTCTTGGCCACAGTGTCCTGAATCACATGGCCCCTCCCACAGGTTCTAACAGTACCCCCTTTGAGTAAGGTTCAAAGAACCCCAGTGACCGGGTTTCTGTGGAAATTTATGATGAAATTCCTTTATTAGTCTATAGCGGTTCTCAAACTGTGTGACATGGGAGCCTGGGGTGCATTGAGACACTTGCAGGGGTGCCTTAGATTGGTGGTTCTGGGCCAGTTCAAATTATTTATGGTTAATGTATTAGGCAAAACCAGTGCTGGTAACTGCCAATCATAAAATATGTGGACAAACAGAAGTGAATCTTGTCTCTCACCACATAACAGAACCTAAGGATGACTTATAAACACAACATAATTTTATTTTTCTAAATTTCATAATAAGAAACTTTTGGCCTCAGGGTGCCATGAAAAAAAATTCTGATACTTTAGAGCATCGTGATTCAAAAAAGTTTGGGAACCACTCATCTTTAGAGCTGCTGGAAGTCCAAGCTGAAAACTTACAGGATTGATTTTTCTATTACTTCTGGAAGGACCAATGAATCGAGAACCCAACTTGTAGGATGGTTGCTTAAGTTCTATATTACTGGTGGAGACCCATAATTTATCTCCAAGTACAATTTCCTCTGTGTTGATACACATATTTGTTTGCCTATTTAGTGGTTTTGTTAAGTGCAAATTTAATTTTCCTTAAATTTTCTTAAAAGGTTATTGCAATCCTTGAACCTCAGGAGCAACATTTTCCTGAGGCACCTGAAAAGAAAACGACCTGGGATGAAATTTATAACTGCAAAAAAAATGGAGATTGTTCTGAAGCCACACTGACATATTGGGGGTAATTCCAAGTTGATCGCAGCAGGATTTTTGTTAGCAATTGGGCAAAACCATGTGCACTGCAGGGGAGGCAGATATAACATGTGCAGAGAGAGTTAGATTTGGGTGTGGTGTGTTCAATTTGCAATCTAATTTGCAGTGTAAAAATAAAGCAGCCAGTATTTACCCTGCACAGAAACAAAATAACCCACCCAAATCTAACTCTTTCAGCACATGTTATATCTGCCTCCCCTGCAGTGTACATGGTTTTGCCCAATTGCTAAAAAAAATCCTTCTGCGATCAACTTGGAATTACCCCCATTGTTATAAGATCAGACCAGTTGTTATGATGTTGTGAAACAAAAAATTTTAAAAACTGCCATTATTATCCCATTAAAATTAAACTTAAGGTATACTAACTGGTTTAAAGCTTACTGCAGATTGGCTTTTAAATGTGAGACAGTCACCAAACTTATCTGCTGTAAAACATTTTTTCATTACATGTTTCATACTATTCTGTAACTAATTTTCTTTTAAAAATAATAGAATTGCTGACAGTGTGTAAAACATGGCTCTTTAAAAAAGAGCTTGACAGAGTAAATGTATTCCTGATGCAACCCACGGCAGGTTGCAAATTATCCCACTTTCTTTTCAGTGCCTCTCCAGTTCCACATGTTTACACAGTTACCTCATTGTTACCTGTTAGGAAACCTAATCATACAGTAATATGCATTCATTTCAGAAGCCATTTTAAGCTATAATCATCATCAAACTGAATGGGCTGCATTGTTTCAAGTTGGTCTATCCCATAGGCTTCCATCCCGAGCAACCATTACTTTGAACTGCCTTCCCTATGTGGTAACTACCTGGTAACTACTGGTAACTATGCCACTTGTAGTATTTGCCATTATAATCGAGACACATTATACTTCATCTCACTAAAGTGTCTTAATAATGTGCCTGCAGTATGTCTTTTTTTTCCCCTCAGCTATTATTTCTGACATAAATGTGAGTACCATATTGTGTGGATACATTTGTAATACCAACCTAAGCTGCAGAGTAGTCATTGGGGAAGCATGTAACTTGCCTGCTACTGTTTGATGAAGGGTTTGTTATTTGTTCTGAATACAGCAAAGTGAAATATTTTATATAACCACTGTGTGCTGTAAAGTGAGCGAAAGTCTCATGGTTTCCAACTTTATGACAAAATAGAATCTGTTGTAGGATACATAAAAAAGCATTACTAAAGTAACTAAAATAGCTCTCTGATTTTGTAAGCGGTGCTTACGGTGCTTTTGTCAAAATAATTACAGGTTGAGTATCCCTTATCCAAAATGCTTGGGACCAGGAGTATTTTGGATATCGGATTATTCCGTATTTTGGAATAATTGCATACAATAATGAGATATCATGGTGATGGGACCCAAGTCTAAGCACAGAATGCATTTATGTTTCATATACACCTTATACACACAGCCTGAAGGTCATTTTAGCCAATATTTTTTATAACTTTGTGCATTAAACAAGGTATGTGTACATTCACACAATTCATTTATGTTCCATATACACCTTATACACACAGCCTGAAGGTCATTTAATACAATATTTTTAATAACTTTGTGTATTAAACAAAGTTTGTGTACATTGAGTCATCAGAAAGCAATAGTTTCACTATCTCACTCTCACTCAAAAAAATCCGTATTTCGGAATATTCCGTATTTCGGAATATTTGGATATGGGATACTCAACCTGTATATGGAAAAGGGTGATTTGATTTCTTTTTTTCTATGAAAAATATCTGAAGATGTAGTGTACTCTACCATAACAAACATTTATTGAGAATCTGTATCCTGTTTCCTATTGTGTCCTCTTTTTCCCTTATTTGAAATAAGTGATGTGAATCCTTTATTTCCTGACAGTGCTAAACTGCTGAGAAAATGGTAATACATGTCTCACAATTTGCTGGAGACCTCTAGCCAACTGTTGTTTTAGAAATAGATTTTTCACGGCGGGCAGATTCTGAGAACGCAGTTTTCATCATAGAGCTGTAGATATTTATGCAGAGCACAGTTCTTACCCAAGCTGGGGAATTTAGGTAGTTAGAAGGGATTTCAGAGGATTAACAAAATTATCTGTGGGGGTTACATGCATTAATGTATTTGTTTCAGTGGTAGTATAACCTATGGGCAGATATAATTATTTTAAAAATGTTGGCACTGAATAATGAACTCAACACACATAAAATAATAATAATTTGCACAATGACTGATTCATCTTTCTTGTTTCCACCTTCTGTGGCCTTTTGTCATTGTACAGTGATGCCTAATGGCAATGATTGCTCTGTTATTGAAGGGTGATAATGGAGCTGCCTGATATTAGTAACCTACACTCGCTACTTAGCTATACCTTTACTATAAAACTAGCTAAATTGTCATGTGTCTCTCTCCTACACCTCTTAAGGTGTTATAATTGTAAAGCGCAACGGAATATGCTGTGTTATATAAGAAACTGTTAATAATTAAATAATAAATACACACAGTGTGATGTGTGCTTACGATTTTGACTATATAGTCAAAATCGTAAGAAAAGTTAGCATATATCTCATCGTGTGTCCACAGCTTATGTTACTGATGCATGCTCCTGAGTGGTCGTCATCGCAAGAAAAAAATAGACTGTGCAGGCATGGCAATTTTGACTATATTGTGTACTATCTAGTTTCTAGTATAGTCAAAATTGTATAATGTCAAAATTGTACATAGCCAGAATTGCACCATGTGTATAGTCAATATCGGTGGTTCTGGGCTCCAGGGAGTTCAAGGGAAATCGCAAAGTCAAAATCAGCTTTTAGCCAGAATCGCACCGTGTATGTACCTTCAGACTGTAAGAGCATTTGGGCAGGGTCATCTAAGTCTTCTGTTTCTTGTCATTCTATGTTTTTAATTTGTATGATGATCACCTCATAACGTTCTGTAATAATTTAGAGCTCTAAAAATAAAACATAAACATATTTATGGAAGTCAGAGGGCATTATTACTGTCATTATTACATTTTACAGTTTATCTTTTAATTTTCAAAGAGCTTTAGAAGATGGAATACTGCATCTTACTGAGAGTATAAAATGACTTCAGGATAAGCACAAAATGTAAGTCCGTTTTTCCAGAGAGACGTTTTGTATGTTCTCTCACACAGCAGAAAAGGTGCACTTTGGTACATTACTGTACTTCTAAATTCTGTCCTGCAAAGTGAAGGTTTGTTTTAGATTATTGGTTGTGCTTGCCGATTTTTTCGGCTGGGCTCTCTGGGAAGGAGCATCCAGGTGGAAGGTAAGGAGGTTGCTGTGCGACCTAGCAGGTTGTGTGGTGCTGCGATACAATACCACAATTACAGGCATTGAAAAGTGGATGGTGCGGCCACAAGCTGAGCAAATCACAGCATCAAGCCTCCCAAACCGCCCACTTCTCTCTGGAAATAGGAAGCAGTGGGTGGCCTCGGGTGCCCTCTGGGAGTCTTTCATAATTTTCGGTATTCCAAAACTACCCAAAATTCATGATCTCCCTTGCTAATATCAGCAGTTGCGAAGCTGAGTAAATTGCATATGCTAAAGCATGTGCATACAAATATGAATTAGGTCCTAAGAGGATGTGAAGAGGAGAGTCCTAAGGTAAGTAAACTACAATTGTTAAAAAGAACGTTAGTGGGAAAAGGGGTGTTTGGTACAGAATGTAAAAAAATGCAGGGAGTGTGTGCTATGGGTACAATAAGAATAATTTATGCAGTATTTATTTTTTGCTGCTTACATTTTTGAGTTACATATGTGGATGTTTCTTCAATGTGTCATGGCAGAAGAAAGTTTGAGAAACATTGGTTTAAATGACTCCTCAGCAGCCTCACTATTTACCCATTGGGTAACCTACTGTTTTGATTGTATGGCTACTGTACTTCATGCTGCTACTTTAATTATATTAGATAATCTCATGGTCCTGTACAAAGATAATGTGATAACAAAGCCCCTTGCAGAGCCCATTACAAAGATCATAGTTTAATCCTCCCTTTGTTCCCTGCCAGTTTGTAACAAATACTTCTGTTCAGTAATGTTAAAAAGGAAGAAATTGGCCGGAGGATACAAATATTTATTCATGGATAAACAATAAATGAATCTGCACTGTAACAATGAGGTCAATCTAAAGTTCAAATGATAATGGGAAGCAAGTTGTTAGAAATGTGCAGAACAGCGTATCATGTCTTTGGTGCATCATGGCCACTTTCTTATATGAGCTACCGTCCTTTTAAACACAATAATAAAGATAGATCCTGTTATCATTATGATATGCAGTAAAATGTTGGTTAGTGATAGTTACAATATGTAATGTAAATATTAATTGTATAAAATAAATATAATTAATAACATGAGCCACAATGCTTCCTTTTTAACTCAATTTGTACATTATGGGATTATTTATAGTAGGAAGCATAAAATACACTTAATAGCTCGCAAGTATGCATTTCTGTACACTGTTCCATTATCCTGACACGTACCTCCCCATTGGGTCTATTCATGAAGCAGTGAAAAGTGTGGAGAAGTGAGCCAGTGGAAAAGTTGCCTATGTCAACCAATCAGCTGCTACATATAATTTTATAGAATGCACTTTAGAAATATTACCTCAACACTGATTGGTTGCCATGGGAAACTTCTCCACTGGCTCACCACTCCACTCTTTTCACTGCTTCATGAATATACCCTGATATCTGTAAAAGCAGAACAGGGGAGGGAGGAGGGAGGTTAATGTAGACCAAGAGCAGAGGTGTGCTTACAGTACGTACAGTACATGTGCTCTACTTATAGAGACAGCCACAAGTACATTATGTAACATAGGGCAGGTTTTGTAGCAATGTAGTTCATTGATTTTATGCCTCACATGGGGAGTAACCATTACTAACCAATGGAGAGGGACTTTCCAATGATCTTATATCAGAGGAAAGCTGCTCTTCCTTGCATGCATTCTACTGTTCGCAGCATGTTCTGCTGGCACTTGTAGTTATGTGTAGTTAGAAGTACAGTATGCCTGCACATGTCATTCTGCAAATACCATCATCACAAAGTAATATAGAACTGCTTAAGGCTTGCTGGGAACAGCAGAACATCAGGGTAAAATACTGAAATCCATTTTTGAACTATTTATTACCCAAAAACCAAATAGGCCAGAGTGTTGGGAAGTGCATTAGTGTTTCAGCACATCACCGCTTTTAGTAAGAGGGCAGGTGGCATCCCTCTATGGAATTCTGGGCCTAATTCAGACCTGATCAAAACCATGTTGCAGTGCAGGTGGGGCAGATATAACATGTGCAGAGAGAGTTAGATTTGGTTGGGCTATTTTATTTCTGTACAGGGTAAATACTGGCTGCTTTATTTTTACACTGCAATTTAGATTTCAGTTTGAACACACCCCACCCAAATCTAACTTTCTCTTCACATGTTATATCTGCCCCACCTGCAGTGCACATAGATTTGCCCATTGGAGAGAGATTTTGCTTTTTTGAGCAGGTCTGAATTAGACATAAAGTCCCATACTGAAGCGGCTTGGGCTATTTGACATCATGACAACACCCCAGAAAGGACATATAGAAACAATAGGATGATTCATAAACCACCCCAGTGTTCAAGTAATTTCCCTCAGAAGAAGGGAATGTGCTGATTTTCTTTCACTTCTTTTGTAAACTGGACAATGCTCTGAAAAACCCAATAAAATCCTATTATTACATAGGGAGAGTTTATTATGTTCAGGAAAAGAAAAAAATCCAGAAAGGTTTATTAATCAGAGTGTCCCTCCAATTACTGTGTAAGTGCAAGAAAGGTCAAAATCATATGCTTGCTAGATCATTTTGTTCTACCACGCACAGAATGCCCTATGACAATGATTATTATTATTATTATTATTATTATCCTGGAGCTCTCTAGCCCTACACACACACAATAGAACAACTCTATTCTTGGCACACTAACTCAAGCTTTTTATAACTTTGCTGGGGATTGAAAATTGGCAAAGTCTTCCTAAGATTTTCTACTGAATTCATGCCCGGGTCTCTTGGGGGACATTAAATTAAGAAATATTACACTGCTCTGTGAAACAATTGAATCTTAAATTTATCGGTTGGTACTGAGCTTGGAAAAGAAACTTCAGCACTCAGCGTAATTGACGTTGTACCACACAAGATTTAGGACACATAGTTATCAAATGAATTAATCAACAACATGATTAGTACAAACCTAGGAACATTGTCTATTGTTGGTGAGGCTCTCTGATCTTGTGTTTCCTTTGTTCTTACAGTACATTTCTCATCCTAAAAGTAGTATTCTTTGCAATCTCAGAACATTCTGTTTTTTTCCTAATGGATATTTATTCTTGCTTAATTATACTGATTTAGGTGCACCTGTTTATGATTTTTTTTAAATATTTTTTAGATAAAGAAAAATCACCTTGAAAGTAGCTGTGGTCATATTCCATCTCCAATTACAGGTTGAGTATCCCATATCCAAATATTCCGAAATACGGAATATTCCGAAATACAGACTTTTTTGCGTGAGAGTGAGATAGTGAAACCTTTGTTTTCTGATGGCTCAATGTACACAAACTTTGTTTAATACACACAGTTATTAAAAATATTGTATTAAATGACCTTCAGGCTGTGTATATAAGGTGTATATGAAACATAAATGAATTGTGCAAATGTACACACACTTTGTTCAATGCACAAACTAACAAAAAATATTGGCTAATATTGCCTTCCGGCTGTGTGTATAAGGTGTATATGTAACATAAATGCATTCTGTGCTTAGATTTAGGTCCCATCACCATGATATCTCATTATGGTATGCAATTATTCCAAAATACGGAAAAATCCGATATCCAAAATACCTCTGGTCCCAAGCATTTTGGATAAGGGATACTCAACCTGTATTATGGACCCTCTTGACCATTAGCTTAATATATATTTACCCTTTTTTTCTGGATTAATATTTTTATTTTAAATTAAATGATTCTCTTTTTCCCAACAGTTCTATTATAATAATTTCCATATGAAGAGAACCAAAGCCTATGCCTCTTGCTGAGAGAGCTGAATCATTTTTCCCTTTTTTAAGAACAGACATACTCAAAAGTCCCGCAGGTTTAAAGTTTTCATTTTGAACTATTTTGTTATAGCTCTCAGCTACTTTTTCATAAAGACCTTGTTGAAGTTTAGGGTAACTAAATTGAAAATGATCGGAAGACTGTGTCTTGTTCAGACAGACCTTTAAAGAGGAAAGGGCACACAGCTTATTTAGCTCACAGTGGTGACTGTGTGGTCACTTTTGTGCTGAATTAAATCCACTACAATAATGAATAATGCTTCTCAAGAAAGCTATACTGTAGTCATTTCAAATACTATTGTCTGGTAACTACACACTCAGCCCTTCCCGCAAGCTATTAAGGGGATTCATATTAAAGGACCATAAGCAAGCAGAGGAATGGATTACAGAATATGCTAAAGAACAATTTGAAACCACTAAGATGGAACACATTACACAAATTGTACTGTGTACATTAGAGATGAGCGGGTTCGGTTTCTTTGAATCCGAACCCGCACGAACTTCACTTTTTTTTTCACGGGTTCGAGCGACTCGGATCTTCCCGCCTTGCTCGGTTAACCCGAGCGCGCCCGAACGTCATCATGACGCTGTCGGATTCTCGCGAGACTCGGATTCTATATAAGGAGCCGCGCGTCGCCGCCATTTTCACACGTGCATTGAGATTGATAGGGAGAGGACGTGGCTGGCGTCCTCTCCATTTAGATTAGATTTAGAAGAGAGAGAGAGAGAGAGATTGCTGTGATACTGTAGATTAGAAGAGAGTGCAGACAGAGTTTAGTGACTGACGACCACAGTGACCAGTGACCACCAGAGACAGTGCAGTTGTTTGTTTTATTTAATATATCCGTTCTCTGCCTGAAAAAAACGATACACAGTCACACAGTGACTCAGTCTGTGTGCACTGCTCAGCCCAGTGTGCTGCACATCAATGTATTGTATATAAAGCTTATAATTGTGGGGGAGACTGGGGAGCACTGCAGGTTGTTATAGCAGGAGCCAGGAGTACATGATAAATAATATTATATTAAAATTAAACAGTGCACACTTTTGCTGCAGGAGTGCCACTGCCAGTGTGACTAGTGGTGACCAGTGCCTGACCACCAGTATATTAGTAGTATTGTATACTATCTCTTTATCAACCAGTCTATATTAGCAGCAGACACAGTACAGTGCGGTAGTTCACGGCTGTGGCTACCTCTGTGTCGGCACTCGGCAGGCAGTCCGTCCATCCATAATTGTATTATAATATATACCACCTAACCGTGGTTTTTTTTTCATTCTTTATACCGTCGTCATACTAGTTGTTACGAGTATACTACTATCTCTTTATCAACCAGTGTACAGTGCGGTAGTTCACGGCTGTGGCTACCTCTGTGTCGGCACTCGGCAGGCAGTCCGTCCAACCATAATTGTATTATATACCACCTAACCGTGGTTTTTTTTTCATTCTTTATACCGTCGTCATACTAGTTGTTACGAGTATACTACTATCTCTTTATCAACCAGTGTACAGTGCGGTAGTTCACGGCTGTGGCTACCTCTGTGTCGGCACTCGGCAGGCAGTCCGTCCATCCATAATTGTATTATAATATATACCACCTAACCGTGGTTTTTTTTTCATTCTTTATACCGTCGTCATACTAGTTGTTACGAGTATACTACTATCTCTTTATCAACCAGTGTACAGTGCGGTAGTTCACGGCTGTGGCTACCTCTGTGTCGGCACTCGGCAGGCAGTCCGTCCAACCATAATTGTATTATAATATATACCACCTAACCGTGGTTTTTTTTTCATTCTTTATACCGTCGTCATACTAGTTGTTACGAGTATACTACTATCTCTTTATCAACCAGTGTACAGTGCGGTAGTTCACGGCTGTGGCTACCTCTGTGTCGGCACTCGGCAGGCAGTCCGTCCAACCATAATTGTATTATATACCACCTAACCGTGGTTTTTTTTTCATTCTTTATACCGTCGTCATACTAGTTGTTACGAGTATACTACTATCTCTTTATCAACCAGTGTACAGTGCGGTAGTTCACGGCTGTGGCTACCTCTGTGTCGGCACTCGGCAGGCAGTCCGTCCAACCATAATTGTATTATAATATATACCACCTAACCGTGGTTTTTTTTTCATTCTTTATACCGTCGTCATACTAGTTGTTACGAGTATACTACTATCTCTTTATCAACCAGTGTACAGTGCGGTAGTTCACGGCTGTGGCTACCTCTGTGTCGGCACTCGGCAGGCAGTCCGTCCATCCATAATTGTATTATAATATATACCACCTAACCGTGGTTTTTTTTTCATTCTTTATACCGTCGTCATACTAGTTGTTACGAGTATACTACTATCTCTTTATCAACCAGTGTACAGTGCGGTAGTTCACGGCTGTGGCTACCTCTGTGTCGGCACTCGGCAGGCAGTCCGTCCAACCATAATTGTATTATAATATATACCACCTAACCGTGGTTTTTTTTTCATTCTTTATACCGTCGTCATACTAGTTGTTACGAGTATACTACTATCTCTTTATCAACCAGTGTACAGTGCGGTAGTTCACGGCTGTGGCTACCTCTGTGTCGGCACTCGGCAGGCAGTCCGTCCAACCATAATTGTATTATAATATATACCACCTAACCGTGGTTTTTTTTTCATTCTTTATACCGTCGTCATACTAGTTGTTACGAGTATACTACTATCTCTTTATCAACCAGTGTACAGTGCGGTAGTTCACGGCTGTGGCTACCTCTGTGTCGGCACTCGGCAGGCAGTCCGTCCATCCATAATTGTATTATAATATATACCACCTAACCGTGGTTTTTTTTTCATTCTTTATACCGTCGTCATACTAGTTGTTACGAGTATACTACTATCTCTTTATCAACCAGTGTACAGTGCGGTAGTTCACGGCTGTGGCTACCTCTGTGTCGGCACTCGGCAGGCAGTCCGTCCAACCATAATTGTATTATAATATATACCACCTAACCGTGGTTTTTTTTTCATTCTTTATACCGTCGTCATACTAGTTGTTACGAGTATACTACTATCTCTTTATCAACCAGTGTACAGTGCGGTAGTTCACGGCTGTGGCTACCTCTGTGTCGGCACTCGGCAGGCAGTCCGTCCAACCATAATTGTATTATAATATATACCACCTAACCGTGGTTTTTTTTTCATTCTTTATACCGTCGTCATACTAGTTGTTACGAGTATACTACTATCTCTTTATCAACCAGTGTACAGTGCGGTAGTTCACGGCTGTGGCTACCTCTGTGTCGGCACTCGGCAGGCAGTCCGTCCATCCATAATTGTATTATATACCACCTAACCGTGGTTTTTTTATACCACCTAACCGTGGCAGTCCGTCCATAATTGTATACTAGTATCCAATCCATCCATCTCCATTGTTTACCTGAGGTGCCTTTTAGTTCTGCCTATAAAATATGGAGAACAAAAAAGTTGAGGTTCCAAAATTAGGGAAAGATCAAGATCCACTTCCACCTCGTGCTGAAGCTGCTGCCACTAGTCATGGCCGAGACGATGAAATGCCAGCAACGTCGTCTGCCAAGGCCTATGCCCAATGTCATAGTACAGAGCATGTCAAATCCAAAACACCAAATATCAGAAAAAAAAGGACTCCAAAACCTAAAATAAAATTGTCGGAGGAGAAGCGTAAACTTGCCAATATGCCATTTACCACACGGAGTGGCAAGGAACGGCTGAGGCCCTGGCCTATGTTCATGGCTAGTGGTTCAGCTTCACATGAGGATGGAAGCACTCAGCCTCTCGCTAGAAAACTGAAAAGACTCAAGCTGGCAAAAGCACCGCAAAGAACTGTGCGTTCTTTGAAATCCCAAATCCACAAGGAGAGTCCAATTGTGTCGTTTGCGATGCCTGACCTTCCCAACACTGGACGTGAAGAGCATGCGCCTTCCACTATTTGCATGCCCCCTGCAAGTGCTGGAAGGAGCACCCGCAGTCCAGTTCCTGATAGTCAGATTGAAGATGTCAGTGTTGAAGTACACCAGGATGAGGAGGATATGGGTGTTGCTGGCGCTGGGGAGGAAATTGACCAGGAGGATTCTGATGGTGAGGTGGTTTGTTTAAGTCAGGCACCCGGGGAGACAACTGTTGTCCGTGGGAGGAATATGGCCGTTGACATGCCAGGTGAAAATACCAAAAAAATCAGCTCTTCGGTGTGGAGGTATTTAACCAGAAATGCGGACAACAGGTGTCAAGCCGTGTGTTCCCTTTGTCAAGCTGTAATAAGTAGGGGTAAGGACGTTAACCACCTCGGAACATCCTCCCTTATACGTCACCTGCAGCGCATTCATAATAAGTCAGTGACAAGTTCAAAAACTTTGGGTAACAGCGGAAGCAGTCCACTGACCAGTAAATCCCTTCCTCTTGTAACCAAGCTCACGCAAACCACCCCACCAACTCCCTCAGTGTCAATTTCCTCCTTCCCCAGGAATGCCAATAGTCCTGCAGGCCATGTCACTGGCAAGTCTGACGAGTCCTCTCCTGCCTGGGATTCCTCCGATGCATCCTTGCGTGTAACGCCTACTGCTGCTGGCGCTGCTGTTGTTGCCGCTGGGAGTCGATGGTCATCCCAGAGGGGAAGTCGTAAGCCCACTTGTACTACTTCCAGTAAGCAATTGACTGTTCAACAGTCCTTTGCGAGGAAGATGAAATATCACAGCAGTCATCCTACTGCAAAGCGGATAACTGAGTCCTTGACAACTATGTTGGTGTTAGACGTGCGTCCGGTATCCGCCGTTAGTTCACAGGGAACTAGACAATTTATTGAGGCAGTGTGCCCCCGTTACCAAATACCATCTAGGTTCCACTTCTCTAGGCAGGCGATACCGAGAATGTACACGGACGTCAGAAAAAGACTCACCAGTGTCCTAAAAAATGCAGTTGTACCCAATGTCCACTTAACCACGGACATGTGGACAAGTGGAGCAGGGCAGGGTCAGGACTATATGACTGTGACAGCCCACTGGGTAGATGTATGGACTCCCGCCGCAAGAACAGCAGCGGCGGCACCAGTAGCAGCATCTCGCAAACGCCAACTCTTTCCTAGGCAGGCTACGCTTTGTATCACCGCTTTCCAGAATACGCACACAGCTGAAAACCTCTTACGGCAACTGAGGAAGATCATCGCGGAATGGCTTACCCCAATTGGACTCTCCTGTGGATTTGTGGCATCGGACAACGCCAGCAATATTGTGTGTGCATTAAATATGGGCAAATTCCAGCACGTCCCATGTTTTGCACATACCTTGAATTTGGTGGTGCAGAATTTTTTAAAAAACGACAGGGGCGTGCAAGAGATGCTGTCGGTGGCCAGAAAAATTGCGGGACACTTTCGGCGTACAGGCACCACGTACAGAAGACTGGAGCACCACCAAAAACTACTGAACCTGCCCTGCCATCATCTGAAGCAAGAAGTGGTAACGAGGTGGAATTCAACCCTCTATATGCTTCAGAGGTTGGAGGAGCAGCAAAAGGCCATTCAAGCCTATACAATTGAGCACGATATAGGAGATGGAATGCACCTGTCTCAAGTGCAGTGGAGAATGATTTCAACGTTGTGCAAGGTTCTGATGCCCTTTGAACTTGCCACACGTGAAGTCAGTTCAGACACTGCCAGCCTGAGTCAGGTCATTCCCCTCATCAGGCTTTTGCAGAAGAAGCTGGAGGCATTGAAGAAGGAGCTAACACGGAGCGATTCCGCTAGGCATGTGGGACTTGTGGATGCAGCCCTTAATTCGCTTAACAAGGATTCACGGGTGGTCAATCTGTTGAAATCAGAGCACTACATTTTGGCCACCGTGCTCGATCCTAGATTTAAAGCCTACCTTGGATCTCTCTTTCCGGCAGACACAGGTCTGCTGGGGTTGAAAGACCTGCTGGTGACAAAATTGTCAAGTCAAGCGGAACGCGACCTGTCAACATCTCCTCCTTCACATTCTCCCGCAACTGGGGGTGCGAGGAAAAGGCTCAGAATTCCGAGCCCACCCGCTGGCGGTGATGCAGGGCAGTCTGGAGCGACTGCTGATGCTGACATCTGGTCCGGACTGAAGGACCTGACAACGATTACGGACATGTCGTCTACTGTCACTGCATATGATTCTCTCAACATTGATAGAATGGTGGAGGATTATATGAGTGACCGCATCCAAGTAGGCACGTCACACAGTCCGTACTTATACTGGCAGGAAAAAGAGGCAATTTGGAGGCCCTTGCACAAACTGGCTTTATTCTACCTAAGTTGCCCTCCCACAAGTGTGTACTCCGAAAGAGTGTTTAGTGCCGCCGCTCACCTTGTCAGCAATCGGCGTACGAGGTTACATCCAGAAAATGTGGAGAAGATGATGTTCATTAAAATGAATTATAATCAATTCCTCCGCGGAGACATTGACCAGCAGCAATTGCCTCCACAAAGTACACAGGGAGCTGAGATGGTGGATTCCAGTGGGGACGAATTGATAATCTGTGAGGAGGGGGATGTACACGGTGATATATCGGAGGGTGAAGATGAGGTGGACATCTTGCCTCTGTAGAGCCAGTTTGTGCAAGGAGAGATTAATTGCTTCTTTTTTTGGGGGGGGTCCAAACCAACCCGTCATATCAGTCACAGTCGTGTGGCAGACCCTGTCACTGAAATGATGGGTTGGTTAAAGTGTGCATGTCCTGTTTTGTTTATACAACATAAGGGTGGGTGGGAGGGCCCAAGGATAATTCCATCTTGCACCTCTTTTTTCTTTTCTTTTTCTTTGCATCATGTGCTGATTGGGGAGGGTTTTTTGGAAGGGACATCCTGCGTGACACTGCAGTGCCACTCCGAGATGGGCCCGGTGTTTGTGTCGGCCACTAGGGTCGCTAATCTTACTCACACAGCTACCTCATTGCGCCTCTTTTTTTCTTTGCGTCATGTGCTGTTTGGGGAGGGTTTTTTGGAAGGGACATCCTGCGTGACACTGCAGTGCCACTCCTAGATGTGCCCGGTGTTTGTGTCGGCCACTAGGGTCGCTAATCTTACTCACACAGCTACCTCATTGCGCCTCTTTTTTTCTTTGCGTCATGTGCTGTTTGGGGAGGGTTTTTTGGAAGGGACATCCTGCGTGACACTGCAGTGCCACTCCTAGATGTGCCCGGTGTTTGTGTCGGCCACTAGGGTCGCTAATCTTACTCACACAGTCAGCTACCTCATTGCGCCTCTTTTTTTCTTTGCGTCATGTGCTGTTTGGGGAGGGTTTTTTGGAAGGGCCATCCTGCGTGACACTGCAGTGCCACTCCTAGATGGGCCCGGTGTTTGTGTCGGCCACTAGGGTCGCTAATCTTACTCACACAGCTACCTCATTGCGCCTCTTTTTTTCTTTGCGTCATGTGCTGTTTGGGGAGGGTTTTTTGGAAGGGACATCCTGCGTGACACTGCAGTGCCACTCCTAGATGGGCCCGGTGTTTGTGTCGGCCACTAGGGTCGCTTATCTTACTCACACAGCGACCTCGGTGCAAATTTTAGGACTAAAAATAATATTGTGAGGTGTGAGGTATTCAGAATAGACTGAAAATGAGTGTAAATTATGGTTTTTGAGGTTAATAATACTTTGGGATCAAAATGACCCCCAAATTCTATGATTTAAGCTGTTTTTTAGTGTTTTTGGAAAAAAACACCCGAATCCAAAACACACCCGAATCCGACAAAAATAATTCGGTGAGGTTTTGCCAAAACGCGTTCGAACCCAAAACACGGCCGCGGAACCGAACCCAAAACCAAAACACAAAACCCGAAAAATTTCAGGCGCTCATCTCTAGTGTACATGTCCTACAGTATTTCTAAATGTGTGGGAATTAGGAGAAAAACATTTTGTTTATGGGTAAGTATCTCATATGGAAAATCTGCAGGGAAGACGACACAAGAGGTAAAATAACTGAACATCACAAGTTTAGTAAGTGCGGCGCAGCTGCAACAGCTGGTCTCATTCATATGGTAATGACACTTTTCTGTTGGGTGGTGAGGCAGGAACATTTTATAGTTACCACTTGCTCAACTTGTTATAGATTTCTACAACAGCTAATGAAGAGTTGCTTGATTTTCATTTTCAAAATTGCATTATTCTTTAGCAACATTTTCTTGTCTGTATTGTGTATGGTAAAGATGTAGTTTATGCATTTCCTAGTAAAGCTCTTTCTCTGGCTAACTCTAAATATGACTTTGCTTTTTCATGTAGAAAAATTAATTAACAACCAGCACAGGATTAGAGATGAGGAAAATATTTTTTTCCCCATAACATTTTAATTGATCGGTGATCTGAAATTACTTAGCTGTATAAAATGTTACTAGAAGTGATCCTAGAAGTCTGTATGTTCTACATGTATATTCTCTTGTGTGAATGATCATCAAGCACTCTGTAAAGAGCTGCAAAACATATTGGATGAATGATAATACTATAGGGGCAGATGAACTAAGCCTTGGAGAGTGATAAAGTATAATCAGCTCCGGTCATTTTTCAAACACGCCCTGTAACATGGCAGTTAGGCGCTGATTGATTGGTACATTATCTCTCTCCACTTTATCACTCTATAAGGCTTAGCCTTTGATCTCCTAATCACAAAGGGGCAGATGTATTAACCTGGAGATGCATAAGGAAGTGATAAACCAGTGATAAGTGTAAGGTGATAAAGGAACCAGCCAATCAGATCCTAACTGTTAATTTACATATTCGAGCTGATTGACTGGTGTCTTTCACCTTGCACTTATCACTGGTTCCTTATGCCTTCTCCAGGTTAATACATCTGCCCCAAAATTCTGTATAATTTTATCTACTACATCAGATCCACAAAGAAAGTACACTATTAATGTTTCTGGCAGCTCCTCCTTTCTCAGACAAAGGGTCCTTGTGCTCTGAGAATTTTCAAAGATGCTGATGCAGAGTTAAGTGCTAGTCTCTCTTGTGGACAGATCTTGCATGTTTTCACATAGCACAAGTTCTGGAGCCAAGTCCACACATCTGTAAGAATATCAGAGTCATGCACAGCTTGGTCACATCTTCACTTGTGGTAAGAAAGCACGACTGGATGCAAATGGGGCATTCACAGTTACAGGAGGTTCATTTTTAGCAAGGGCAGGTTGAACGGGTGTCAATAGAATTGCAGGCTCTGCTGAGTTGCGTATACACATAGATACATAAGTTTTCAGATGGAACTCTTGCTCCAGGGATAGGCCTGATACAAGTGTGCACTGATAATTAGAGCTATGGAACTAAGCATATGAATAGGGGCAGTGCAGTAACACAGAAGCCTACAATTCCACATACAGTATTAGTGAATATCCACATTATTTTCAGTGCATATAATAAGTGTACAAAATTGTGACTTGAAGTAGCATTCAACTCTGATTTAGCACTAGTATATACTGTACTGTACACCCATCAATTACAACTTTAAAACCAGCTACCTAATACTGTGTAGGTTCCCTCGTGATGACAAAACAGCTCTGACCTGTTGAGGCATGGACTCCAGAAGACCTCTGAAGGTGTCCTCTGGTATCTGGCACCAAGATGTTAGCAGCAGGTCCTTTAAATCCTGTAGGTTGTGGCGTGTGGCCTCCATGCTGCTTGCTCTTTATTTATTTTTTTAGCACATATCACATATGTTTGCTCATACTGAGATCTAGAAAATTTGGAGACCAATTCAACACATTGAACTCTTTATCATGTTCCTCAAAACATTCCTGAACAATATTTGCAGTGTGGAAGGGCACATTTTCAAACTGAAATAGGCCTCTGGCATCAGGGAATACCATTACCATGAAGGGGTCTACTAGGTCTGCAACAATGCTTAGGTAGGTGGTAAATGTCAAAGTAACATTCACATGAATGGCAGGACCCAAGATTTCCCAGTAGAATGTTGCCTGGAGCATCATACTGCCTCCACCAGCTTGCCTTCTTCCCATAGAGCATCCTGGTGCTTTCCCCAGGTATACAACACACATGAATCTGGCATCCACATGATGTAAAAGAAAATGTGATTCATCAGACCAGGCCACCTTCTTCCATTGCTCCATGTTCCAGTCCATGTGCCCATTGTAGGTTCTTTAGGTGGTGGACACCCATATTGGCAGACTGCTCAGAGTGCCTATGCAGCCCCATACACAGCACACTGCACTGCACTGTGCTCTGATACATGGAAGACTTGCTACTGTGTAAAACCCATAATTGGAACTATATGTGTCTGCAAAATGGAAATTGAGACTGCATACATGCATTACTAGCCACCTCCCACTCACCGCCCAGGAATGCAGATCACTTTTCCGCAACATTTCTGATACTGTCTGTCTCAATCAAGTGCAGCACCTTTGTGCATACAATCTGTGTACTGGATGTACTGTAGGGGTATGGATAAATGTTTGCACAGTTGTAAAGAAAATCACTCAACCAAATGAACTTCAGCATTGCCATAGGTAACATTTTCAATAAAATATTACTCCACCAAAGCTAACAACATTTTTTTTAGATGCAGTACAAAAAGTTGAATAAAACCTAAACTTCATTAATATGTTGTTCCATTTGTTAGATCTGACAGGTTGTCCCAGGTTGCAAACCACCCGGCTCTCACTACTGAGTCTCTTTTCAACAAGCTAAGCAGGTGTCAGTGCTCTTCCTTTTTGTATATTCCATAGAGTGAGAATTTTCATATGGCAGAGACATAGACATGTTTGGCTTTTTAAAAGATGACAAGTGGAAAGAAAGAGTAGAGCGTGGTTTGGAAACCATAACCCTGTTGATCCAGCAAACGAAATGTAGAATTAAAATGATTTGAGTTTATTTTAACTTTTATTGTACCTAAACTTCAGATTTTGAATTTAGGGAGAAGATATTAAACATCTTGTCAACCCACTATAAAAAGGTCTTAACTGTAATTATAAAAGCTAAATAATTTGCTTTGCAAATTTTGGGAGATACAAATGGTCTATCAGGGGGTAACCAAGTGAAAAATTACTGAAAAACACTGGTCTACATTTACTGAAAGGGAACAAATTACATCCAGTAATATTGGTGTGCTTAATATGTCTACAAATTGCTCCCCTTCAATCATAATTAAGAAGGTTCTATCCACCTCTAATCGAAGGCAAATCTCCTTGTTCATTCTGTAGTGCTGCATATGGTGCTTTCATATTGCACTTCTTTTGAGTCACTCCATCTGTCATGTGAGGATACTGAAATACTGTCAGAACAGAGTGTGTTGAGCTCTGATTGGTGGTGCCCCTATCATTACAACAAAGGCGCTTGTGCTGCACACATTCATGGACCAGGACTAGGGATTGGCATGAAATGGTTCAACATTGATGGTCCCCACAAATTGTGGCATCAGTGTTTTGCATCAATGGTGATAAACAATCAATGGGAAACCTTCAATGGTTTGTACAACTTTGTTTATTATGTCGTCATTGACCATGTCGACATGGTGATAATGACAGTCACGTCAACATGTTGACTATCATCATGTTGACATGCAGCTTGTCGATACTGATAAAATGTCAACATGGTCATAATGTTGACAATGCATTTCTATGATAAACCGAAACCATAACCCTAATGGTGAAATGTCAACATCATAACTATTTACATTATGAATGTGAGCACAGTGAATGTCGATATGCTGACTGCATATTATTTGCACCATTCATGAACATACCTACTTGTGCTACATGACAGGTGGTGGACCAATCAAGGAAAGGGTGGAGGGTTGATCGGTTCATCTGGTGGAGATGGTCGAGCTTTGTTCTGTGCTGCCTGTCTTGCTAAAATATAAAATATTGCCATGCCCTCTGCCATCAATGGAGAGAATCCATTGGCAAAACCATTTACCATTGGTGGAAAAGGTAGACATCATTGGCCATCCCTAACCAGGACTCTAGTTTACCCATGCACTATAGACTCTCTTACACCCTGAATATAGGCACCTTGATTAGACTGTCAAAGGGCTTCAGTGTAATCTGAATAAATTCACAATACCTCTAGGCAACTAATAATTCTGTCTGGTAAACCCACAGTAACTCATGATCTGAATCTTCTCTTACTAACACATGGGTGAGTATGAATATGCCTAAAGTAAAGCTCTGTATTATGGTGTTAAATGCAATTCAGGTACCTCAACATGTTACTAATTAAGAGTCAGAAAGAAAAACAAGGGTTAAAACAGTAAATAGCTTGGGCGTGATAAGTTGCCAGTTTGCAAATCAACAGCATGTATAGATTTATAGGATGTCTCTGGAATACTTAATCTAAGCTTTTGTTTTTGGAATGCATTCATAGAAGAGAAATTACCAGCTGCATAACAAGAGACAAAGAGCTAGAGAAAGCCTTGGTTTGCCAAAGTCCGTAGTACCTTGCTAATGGTATTTCCTCTTATTATGGAAACTCATTTTAATGCTCCGCCATTGAATGCAATTTTTAGCTTTATCCCCTACTTGGCATAGTTTTGCACTTTGGCTTTTTTCTTCAGTTATAGTTTATTCTTCTTTAATTTGTCCATTGCTGTTTTCAGAGGCATGTACTGGATTTCAGTAAGTGTCCTCATGCCAAAATGTCCTGAATACAATAACGTTCAAAAATATGTCATAATAGATTCAGACACCTCCATCGGTCTGCACTTGCTGACTGTTTTCTGACAGTTACTGTAAGTTACACGTCTGAGACTTCATAACTATTAGTAACATACAGTATGCATTTACAGTAAGTGAGCATTTTCAAAGTTCTTACTGCAGCATGATCCACATATAAAACAGTGTGCTGGATAAAATGCAGCTTCTGGCGTTTGACACCCTGCAAAATATTGTTACAGTCCAACGCACATCCCTAGGTGTTGATAATATAAGACATACAGTCAGAGGCATTTCTACAGAGGAAAGGGACCCATGTGCAGTTTCCGTGTGTGGGCCCCCTCCTCTCCCGTATTCGGCAGCGCTGTTAGTGCTGTGAGCACTAGATACTCCGGCACAGTGCTAGAGACAACAGCGCATGTGCAGGTGTCCGGGAAAATGGCGCTGCGGACATTTTTCCAGAAACTTGCGGAAGCGCTGTAGACTCTGCCACTGTTCCAGAGTTTCTAGTGTTCAGAGCACTAACAGCGCTTCCGGCAATGGTAGAGGAGGGGGCCCACACACAGAGACGGATGGACACCAAAAAGGTAAGTATAGAAGAAATGGGTGCACCTATTATAGATACGCCACTGCATACAGTATATCCCTGTTAAAAGAAAAAATATATATAGTAAAGTAGAAACTGTTTACTTAGTTTTCCGGGATTCAAATTACTCTTTATAAAACAAATTGAATATTAACAGAAAAGTTTATTTTTATTGTCAAATTCTGTTTTCCTTCTTTACAAGTTTGTAGCAACCACTTTGAGTGAGCAGATCATCCTGCTCCAAATCAATACTGGATGAGATTGTAAAACTGATGTTGGTATAAAATTCCTATATATTGCTTTCACAGAAGAGCAGGTGCTGTGAATAAAAAAAAAATGTTTAGCTTAACCTCTTGACTGACTTAGATGGCAACCAAGGTAAATACTAGCCAAATTGTGTCCATATGCAGTATTTATACACAATTTACTGTAATAGACCTTATAAATATACAAGCGTTTGCCCGCAGCTTTGCTTGCGTGTATGTCTGTTATTGCTCAGTGTACAGTAACTAATTTTACAAAGACAGTAGTGCCATCTAAAATTGTGATGTATATTATATATTATATACAATGATCACAAAATTTCTTTGTAAACAATATTTGCAGTTTTTCCTTCAGGGATTAACAAAAAAAGATGCATGGGGCAACTAAAGGGGGTACACATGGTCCGATTCGTGCTCAGCACGATGTGTGCTGAGCCCGATGTGGGCTTAGAACACATCACAGCAGGTGTCTGCGGGTGTCTGCATGCACTCAAGATCTGAGCCAGCGATAGCAATGCGTAGGGTCATGCATCACTATCGCTATGGGGCATACATACGGAGTGATCTGTGCTTAATTTCTAAGCAATATAGTCAGATTGCTTAGAAATTTAGCAAAAATCTCTCCGTGTGTATCCCCCTTTACTGTTGAGCAAGCCACGTAAAGCTGCCCATGGGAGAAGCAGTTCTGATGTCTATGTCTGCAGCACTGAGTGTTTGCCCCTGTGTGTTGTTGATCATCATAGCGAAGCAGACGCTTACAGGAAACTGCAGGCGCTTGAATTGCAAAGGAAAATTGTTGGGGATAAGGGGCATATGTGGTATGAACATCAAACATCTCATCTGCACCACATCCTCTTAGAATCTCTGTCTGAATTAGGTAACTCTGCAGAGCAGTCAATTTAAGTCAGATTCTGTTGCATAACTTGGGCGGAGTCAAGTTCTGCAGAAGCATGATCTGAGTTTCAAGAATCTGGTTTTTCCATTTCTGCGCCACTCCCTGATGTCACATCGAGATCATAATACTACCTCCGTTTCTTTCTATGTCGCTTAGGTACATAATAGTGAAAACGCTATCCAAATTCATCCAGTAGTTATTGCGGGATGCTGGAACGAACAGATAAACAGAAAAAAAATCAGATTTTTTTTTTTTAAATCTCCATGGTTCATAAACAGTCCCGAGAAGTTTATATCTCAAAAAATTGCTATGCACAGAATCAACCATTTCAGTTTTATAATCTGTATAATTTGATATACTGTATATATAGATAGATAGATAGATAGATAGAGAGAGAGAGAGAGAGAGAGAGAGAGAGAGAGAGAGCGAGCAAGAGGGGTAGAGAAAGAGCTATGGCGTGGCACACAAGTCTACAAATAAATCACTTGGCTAAAGAAGCAGCTATTGCATTCAACATTTCATCAATTTATTGCTTCAGGATTATAAAAAGAACACAACATTCTTACCTAATATACCAACTGAACACTCCATGTACATCCAGTGCTCCAGGGGCGGGTCTGAGAACCCAGCCGGTGGTACAGTCTAATGATGTCATCATAGAAGGACAATCCTATAGCTGCTGTAAGAATATTGTGTATTTACTTTATTATCCTGTAGACAGTAAAATCCCTGAATCATTAATTGCAATAGCAGCTGTAGCAGAATGAGTTATTTGAAGACCTGAGTGCAGTTCTCTCTTTTGGATTTTATTGGAGTGCCATGCATCTTATTGACTTCTATGGCACCCTAAATTAATGTACCTGCTGAGCAGAGTGACCTATTACTCACCTCATACTGTATATATACATACATATATAGATATAGGATACAGAGGTCTCCGGCACTCAAAGCAACTGGTCCCGGTGCCTGAGTCACACAAAGGGTATAGGTGAAAGCAAGAAATGGCACTCAAGAAACAACTTGTATTAATGCTGAAAGTCAACGTTTCGGAGACCTTTAGTCACCGTCGTCAGCACAAAAATATATAAAACATTTCATTCCAAAGCGTTCAATGCGTTTGCCTGCACAGAAAGGGTACTAGTATTCATTTGAGACCCCAATTGGCCACAAAACCCACCAATCAGGGCATAATGTAAAAAAAATACCTTATCCTATACGTGAGATAGTTCATTAAATAAAGACTACAGAAGAAAAATATTACAAATCTAAATTACAATTAAAATATTCCCCCATCCTAAAATATAAAAAAATATTATTTCTTCTCCCCTTGCTGTTTTTGCTTTGATAGGCCCAATGACCCTCTGCAACTCACAGCAATAAGTAATTATGTTTGTTTTACATAGTTCCGCAATTCTAATAAAGAATATTGCATTTCTGCCCTAGTCACTGACCCATGGAAATCATTACAACTTCCCCCTTGCAATAGTCTCTTTTTCAAGAAAAATAAATAAATAAATAAATAATTAGTTTAAAAATGATGAAAAACAGCTTCCATTTCTGTGACATTTGTAATTTTAAGGGCAATCACCCAGCATTGTTGCTGCAGAATATGCTACTCTAGTCACACATTAACCCATAGGGAATATTGTGTAAGACTTTATTGTGACTAGTACTAATAAACTTCATAACATGGAAGAGTAACAACAGTTTACAAGAGAGTACATTACCATGAGATTGGTTTAACGTGATACTGCGCTCATACAGTAGCTCACCACACACTACAATTCTCAATATAACCTCATTAAAGGCTTCCATATCAGACTTCTCTTTGCTATGAGTGCAGTATCACATTAATCCAATTTCCATACTAGTGCTTAATGACGAGCATTATCTGGTATGAAACCACAAGCACATAGTGATTCTGCAGGTGGGAATTTAAAATGTTAACTATATTCAATCACATGCATTATCAGCACTGGAATATTCTGTTTTTTCAGTACATTATCATGAGAAACATATTACAGTGACATCTTAAGAAACACATCAACTATCATCCCTCCAGCAGCGACGTAACAGGGCAGCAGTGTGCCCATATACAAGCTCCGCCCTCTAAGCGTATGATGTCATGGCACTACAGAGTGTAATCAGGAGTGCCAGCTCTGAGAGTGTCTCTATTGAACTTCTCAGTGCCACCTCCACAACCAGCAACTACCTTAGACTGGCATCTCTGCAATTTGTACAACATGCATTTTTGGAAACACTAATGGCTTTAAACCAGTAATTGCCTCAACATTTCTTTTATATATTATCTCTGTATGAGTCAATCATTTTTTTAAGCTGGTGACCATTTGCACAGCCTGTTGTTTACTTTATAAGGAAACGTTAAAGTGATTTCATAACAGTTGGGGCATTGCTATTACAAGATACTTATACAACTGTGTTTTGGACTGTCCTAGAGTGTACAGTGTCGGACTGGAGCATGAATGGCCCACAGGGGAATGCAATGGTAGTGCCCATGTTTAGGGGTGTGGCCAGTCTCCAGAGGGTGTGTGGCCAGCCACTACATTGGATTGCTTAATCATTAGTGAGTGCATGTACTGGGCTCCTTGACAAATATATAAATACTGCTAGTACATGCATGATAATGTACCAAAAAAATATTGGCAATGCACTGTAGAGAATACACCATAGACCTGTGCAGTATAAGGTATCATATGTATAATGTATAATTCAACAACACAGTCTGGAATCTGATCACTAAAGGAGGAGGGCCCCCAGGCAGTGGGGCCCAACGGTGGTTACCCCTGTACTCCTGTGGGCCAGTCCAACCCTAACAGTGTAGCTTTGATGTTATTGTTGTGTTTATTAAAATAATTGTTCAGAAGATCGGAACTGGTTTGGTAGAGGAAAGTGGACTTTAAAATGACCTCCTTACGACCATTTTTTCTTATCTCCTATTTAGCAGACACACTTCTTAGAGTTAATCTTCTATGTCTTTAATCTAGGAACACTCCACAACACTGGAACAATAATTATATTTTCTCCTAATTCACAAGATGATTTGCCAGCTCCTTGAACTTTGCCAAATGTATTTTGCTAACACTCCACCTAATAATCTAGGATATCCTCGGACATTTATTTTTTTCTGCAAATGTTCTTGTAAGAGACTGTAGGGAGGAAAACAAATCTCCACACATTAAGATGTGTACAAAGTAAAAAAAAATATATGAAGTAAACTACCTGTATATTCTTTATTTACTCTCACTCAATGTATTAAATAATGATGTACTTCTGGATGATTCAGAGATGAATGAGTATTGAAGAAATTACATCGTAACTAAAATAGATAGATAGATAGATAGATAGATAGATAGATAGATACACAGACGAAAAAAGCAGGTCAAAGACTTGCTCATAGTGAAACATGATTTTACACACCACAACCTCCCTTCCCTGAAAAAAAAAACCCAGATAGTAATCTGCATGCATAAATATGTAAATATTGTGCTTATCTGATCCACACTTGAAGTGGGATATTAATTGTCTGTAATATACAGAAATGCACACACAATGAGTGATACCCCTGAAACATTTATAGCTAACAAAACGCGTTGGGTACCCTCCAGTCTGCTTCTAACACTTACCTGTAGTCTGCTGTCATCCACTCCACAAGTATCACTCTGCATCCAAAAGTCCCACAATACATGACATCTGATTGGATGAGAGGTCCTGCTGGTTTCTGACAACCAAAATCTAAAAGTGCTTATTGTTAAGTGTATTTACTAAGCAGATAAGTGTGTTTTACTAATTTGTAATGTACAAAGTCTTTAATGAAGAGTTGTTCTATTAATTTAATTATATAAAAGGAATTTTACACATGCTGGCTATTTGCCTTTTAATGCAGGTTTGCTGAGATTCAGCAGAAAATACTCATAGCGGTGCTGTCCCGCATACTACAAATAATTTAAATCCCTGCAGTTCCTCTGTGATCAGATAAGCACACTATTTTCATATTTTATGTACGAAGACTACCATCTGGTTTAAAAAAAATTGGGGTGTATAAGATCATCCTGTTTTACACTATGAGCATGTATTTGTCCTGCTTTCATTTACATTTATTTATTCCCAGCTGGTTGAGGAATTTCAAAGACTGCTGTCAATTTGAATATCTTTAAGATTTATGTATGTGGACTTTGGTATGGATCACCCCAACAATGATATGCAAATATATATTTTACTCTGACTGGCAGGGCCAATGGTATTTGTCATTATTTTCTAAGGGGACATGCTCATGCATTCCAGATTTGATTACTCGCCCTTCTATAACATGGGCCCGCAGAATGTCTTCATGGCCCTGTACTTTTGTATAAGCTGCTATTCTGCTTTTTTCCAAGGCAATTAACAAGGTATCTCCACGCTGTTTGGCATATGTTTGCTAAAGGCACCTTTCCTTGCTGATAACGTTGAGCACTCAGATTGGGTCTTTGCTCTGCCAAAATGCTCAAAATCAAATTCCAGTCTCCATCAGTTTTTTATTTCCTGTTGGATACATTGAAATATCTGGTTGTCGTTTGGCTGTGTTCTATATTTATGTGCTCTCATGGGAATGGTTTTGGCCTTGCGTGATCCAGTTATCTTACCTTTAACCAAATATTGTAATTTATTTATTCTTCTATACAGTACTTTTATGTTTATAAAGAATGTCAGGAATTAAGTTGCTAATAACAAATCTGTACCCTACCCTCAGAACTCCCCCACCGGCGTTGTTCTCAGTCACGCCGCCCGCAGCTCCGGCTCCACGCTTCCGGCTTCTCACAACCGGCGGAAGAGACATCTCGGCTTCTGACTGCGTGATCTTGACAATGCTGCAAACAAAACAACATGTTTGTAAAAACCACACAGTGACACTAAAACAGTATAATACACCAAAATGTGTTTGTGACATGAAGAATGTAGCCTTTTCACAGGGCACATATCAATGAAGACTGGCAACATTAAAACCAATTAAAAACCCAGCACAGTCTATGTAGATGTGTGCAAGTGTATAAAAAGGGGTGTCATAACCCTTTAAAAAATATATGAATTTTTTACTGTGATGACCCTGATGGTGAGAACATAATGTATCACTACATATGGATTTGTATATAGCGTAAAACATCTGAATAAAAAAACATTACTTTTTATTATTATTTTAAGAAAACAGCAACTAATATTTCTATTGTATCAGCCATATCAGTTTTCACCCTGCCCACACGGTGCAAGACTACCATACTCTCTGAAAACTAAGCAGCTAGATGAGATGGAAAGTAAATTCCTCGATAATATTTAATAGTTACCCATTAAAATTACATAAAATGGCCAGAGAGAAGTCAGCTAGACAAGATAGACAGAGCCTTCTAAATCCCAAAGAAAAAGGAAATTATCTGATGCCATAGTATGGGTAAATGATTTTAACACCAATAGTTCCTTTACTTGTAATAAGAAACTATGGCAAATTGTGACAACAGATTCTGAATTACCATCTTTACAGCATAAGAAATTGACGCCCAGTTACACTCGTGGTAAAAATATACACAATTTTGTGGTCAAAACAGAAATTACCAATTTTAAGTACCAACCCACACACTTCGTGACCTGGAAGAATAGGTGCCACAAGTGTTTAGGTTGTGCCACATGTTCTTACATGTCTCCGGGTGATAGTGTCACACACCTCCATTCAGGAGAAAAGTTCCTGATTAAATGGCCGCTTACATGCAGCACTAAATACTAGAGATGAGCGACGGAAATTTTTCGGGTTTTGTATTTTGGTTTTGGGTTCGGTTCCGCGGCCGTGTTTTGGGTTCGACCGTGTTTTGGCAAAACCTCACCGAATTTTTTTTGTCGGATTCGGGTGTGTTTTGGATTCGGGTGTTTTTTTCAAAAAACCCTAAAATACAGCTTAAATCATAGAATTTGGGGGTCATTTTGATCCCAAAGTATTATTAACCTCAAAAACCATAATTTAAACTCATTTTCAGTCTATTCTGAATACCTCACACCTCACAATATTATTTTTAGTCCTAAAATTTGCACCGAGGTCGCTGTGTGAGTAAGATAAGCGACCCTAGTGGCCGACACAAACACCGGGCCCATCTAGGAGTGGCACTGCAGTGTCACGCAGGATGTCCCTTCCAAAAAACCCTCCCCAAACAGCACATGACGCAAAGAAAAAAAGAGGCGCAATGAGGTAGCTGACTGTGTGAGTAAGATAAGCGACCCTAGTGGCCGACACAAACACCGGGCCCATCTAGGAGTGGCACTGCAGTGTCACGCAGGATGTCCCTTCCAAAAAACCCTCCCCAAACAGCACATGACGCAAAGAAAAAAAGAGGCGCAATGAGGTAGCTGACTGTGTGAGTAAGATAAGCGACCCTAGTGGCCGACACAAACACTGGGCCCATCTAGGAGTGGCACTGCAGTGTCACGCAGGATGGCCCTTCCAAAAAACCCTCCCCAAACAGCACATGACGCAAAGAAAAATAAAAGAAAAAAGAGGTGCAAGATGGAATTGTCCTTGGGCCCTCCCACCCACCCTTATGTTGTATAAACAAAACAGGACATGCACACTTTAACCAACCCATCATTTCAGTGACAGGGTCTGCCACACGACTGTGACTGATATGACGGGTTGGTTTGGACCCCCCCCAAAAAAGAAGCAATTAATCTCTCCTTGCACAAACTGGCTCTACAGAGGCAAGATGTCCACCTCATCATCATCCTCCGATATATCACCGTGTACATCCCCCTCCTCACAGATTATCAATTCGTCCCCACTGGAATCCACCATCTCAGCTCCCTGTGTACTTTTTGGAGGCAATTGCTGCTGGTCAATGTCTCCGCGGAGGAATTGATTATAATTCATTTTAATGAACATCATCTTCTCCACATTTTCTGGATGTAACCTCGTACGCCGATTGCTGACAAGGTGAGCGGCGGCACTAAACACTCTTTCGGAGTACACACTTGTGGGAGGGCAACTTAGGTAGAATAAAGCCAGTTTGTGCAAGGGCCTCCAAATTGCCTCTTTTTCCTGCCAGTATAAGTACGGACTGTCTGACGTGCCTACTTGGATGCGGTCACTCATATAATCCTCCACCATTCTTTCAATGGGGAGAGAATCATATGCAGTGACAGTAGACGACATGTCCGTAATCGTTGTCAGGTCCTTCAGTCCGGACCAGATGTCAGCATCAGCAGTCGCTCCAGACTGCCCTGCATCACCGCCAGCGGGTGGGCTCGGAATTCTGAGCCTTTTCCTCGCACCCCCAGTTGCGGGAGAATGTGAATGAGGAGATGTTGACAGGTCGCGTTCCGCTTGACTTGACAATTTTCTCACCAGCAGGTCTTTCAACCACAGCAGACTTGTGTCTGCCGGAAAGAGAGATCCAAGGTAGGCTTTAAATCTAGGATCGAGCATGGTGGCCAAAATGTAGTGCTCTGATTTCAACAGATTGACCACCCGTGAATCCTTGTTAAGCGAATTAAGGGCTCCATCCACAAGTCCCACATGCCTAGCGGAATCGCTCCGTGTTAGCTCCTCCTTCAATGTCTCCAGCTTCTTCTGCAAAAGCCTGATGAGGGGAATGACCTGACTCAGGCTTTCAGTGTCTGAACTGACTTCACGTGTGGCAAGTTCAAAGGGCATCAGAACCTTGCACAACGTTGAAATCATTCTCCACTGCGCTTGAGACAGGTGCATTCCACCTCCTATATCGTGCTCAATTGAATAGGCTTGAATGGCCTTTTGCTGCTCCTCCAACCTCTGAAGCATATAGAGGGTTGAATTCCACCTCGTTACCACTTCTTGCTTCAGATGTTGGCAGGGCAGGTTCAGTAGTTTTTGGTGGTGCTCCAGTCTTCTGTACGTGGTGCCTGTACGCCGAAAGTGTCCCGCAATTCTTCTGGCCACCGACAGCATCTCTTGCACGCCCCTGTCGTTTTTTTAAAAATTCTGCACCACCAAATTCAAGGTATGTGCAAAACATGGGACGTGCTGGAATTTGCCCATATTTAATGCACACACAATATTGCTGGCGTTGTCCGATGCCACAAATCCACAGGAGAGTCCAATTGGGGTAAGCCATTCCGTGATGATCTTCCTCAGTTGCCGTAAGAGGTTTTCAGCTGTGTGCGTATTCTGGAAACCGGTGATACAAAGCGTAGCCTGCCTAGGAAAGAGTTGGCGTTTGCGAGATGCTGCTACTGGTGCCGCCGCTGCTGTTCTTGCGGCGGGAGTCCATACATCTACCCAGTGGGCTGTCACAGTCATATAGTCCTGACCCTGCCCTGCTCCACTTGTCCACATGTCCGTGGTTAAGTGGACATTGGGTACAGCTGCATTTTTTAGGACACTGGTGACTCTTTTTCTGAGGTCTGTGTACATTTTCGGTATCGCCTGCCTAGAGAAATGGAACCTAGATGGTATTTGGTACCGGGGACACAGTACCTCCAACAAGTCTCTAGTTGGCTCTGCAGTAATGATGGATACCGGAACCACGTTTCTCACCACCCAGGATGCCAAGGCCTCAGTTATCCGCTTTGCAGTAGGATGACTGCTGTGATATTTCATCTTCCTCGCAAAGGACTGTTGGACAGTCAATTGCTTGGTGGAAGTAGTAAAAGTGGTCTTACGACTTCCCCTCTGGGATGACCATCGACTCCCAGCAGCAACAACAGCAGCGCCAGCAGCAGTAGGCGTTACACGCAAGGATGCATCGGAGGAATCCCAGGCAGGAGAGGAATCATCAGAATTGCCAGTGACATGGCCTGCAGGACTATTGGCATTCCTGGGGAAGGAGGAAATTGACACTGAGGGAGTTGGTGGGGTGGTTTGCGTGAGCTTGGTTACAAGAGGAAGGGATTTACTGGTCAGTGGACTGCTTCCGCTGTCGGCCAAAATTTTTGAACTTGTCACTGACTTATTATGAATGCGCTGCAGGTGACGTATAAGGGAGGATGTTCCGAGGTGGTTAACGTCCTTACCCCTACTTATTACAGCTTGACAAAGGGAACACACGGCTTGACAAATGTTGTCCGCATTTCTGGTGAAATACTTCCACACCGAAGAGCTGATTTTTTTGGTATTTTCACCAGGCATGTCAATGGCCATATTCCTCCCACGGACAACAGGTGTCTCCCCGGGTGCCTGACTTAAACAAACCACCTCACCATCAGAATCCTCCAGGTCAATTTCCTCCCCAGCGCCAGCAACACCCATATCCTCCTCATCCTGGTGTACTTCAACACTGACATCTTCAATCTGACTATCAGGAACTGGACTGCGGGTGCTCCTTCCAGCACTTGCAGGGGGCGTGCAAATGGTGGAAGGCGCATGCTCTTCACGTCCAGTGTTGGGAAGGTCAGGCATCGCAACCGACACAATTGGACTCTCCTTGTGGATTTGGGATTTCGAAGAACGCACAGTTCTTTGCTGTGCTTTTTCCAGCTTGAGTCTTTTAATTTTTCTAGCGAGAGGCTGAGTGCTTCCATCCTCATGTGAAGCTGAACCACTAGCCATGAACATAGGCCAGGGCCTCAGCCATTCCTTGCCACTCCGTGTGGTAAATGGCATATTGGCAAGTTTACGCTTCTCCTCCGACAATTTTATTTTAGGTTTTGGAGTCCTTTTTTTACTGATATTTGGTGTTTTGGATTTGACATGCTCTGTACTATGACATTGGGCATCGGCCTTGGCAGACGACGTTGCTGGCATTTCATCGTCTCGGCCATGACTAGTGGCAGCAGCTTCAGCACGAGGTGGAAGTGGATCTTGATCTTTCCCTAATTTTGGAACCTCAACATTTTTGTTCTCCATATTTTATTAGGCACAACTAAAAGGCACCTCAGGTAAACAATGGAGATGGATGGATACTAGTATACAATTATGGATGGACTGCCGAGTGCCGACACAGAGGTAGCTACAGCCGTGGACTACCGTACTGTACTGTGTCTGCTGCTAATATAGACTGGTTGATAAAGAGATGTAGTATGTATGTATAAAGAAGAAAGAAAAAAAAACCACGGGTAGGTGGTATACAATTATGGACGGACTGCCGAGTGCCGACACAGAGGTAGCTACAGCCGTGGACTACCGTACTGTGTCTGCTGCTAATATAGACTGGTTGATAAAGAGATGTAGTATGTATGTATAAAGAAGAAAGAAAAAAAAACCACGGGTAGGTGGTATACAATTATGGACGGACTGCCGAGTGCCGACACAGAGGTAGCTACAGCCGTGGACTACCGTACTGTACTGTGTCTGCTGCTAATATAGACTGGATGATAATGAGATGTAGTATGTATAAAGAAGAAAGAAAAAAAACCACGGGTAGGTGGTATATAATTATGGATGGACTGCCGAGTGCCAACACTGAGGTAGCTACAGCCGTGGACTACCGTACTGTACTGTGTCTGCTGCTAATATAGACTGGTTGATAATGAGATGTAGTATGTATAAAGAAGAAAGAAAGAAAAACCACGGGTAGGTGGTATACAATTATGGATGGACTGCCGAGTGCCGACACAGAGGTAGCTACAGCCGTGGACTACCGTACTGTACTGTGTCTGCTGCTAATATAGACTGGATGATAATGAGATGTAGTATGTATAAAGAAGAAAAAAAAAACCACGGGTAGGTGGTATACAATTATGGATGGACTGCCGAGTGCCGACACAGAGGTAGCTACAGCCGTTGACTACCGTACTGTACTGTGTCTGCTGCTAATATAGACTGGATGATAATGAGATGTAGTATGTATAAAGAAGAAAGAAAAAGAAAACCACGGGTAGGTGGTATACAATTATGGATGGACTGCCGAGTGCCGACACAGAGGTAGCTACAGCCGTGAACTACCGTACTGTGTCTGCTGCGACTGGATGATAAATAATGATATAAAAAATATATATATATCACTACTGCAGCCGGACAGGTATATATTATATAATGACGGACCTGCTGGACACTGTCTGTCAGCAGAATGAGTTTTTTATAGAATAAAAAAACACCACACAA
The DNA here is from genome assembly GCF_028390025.1 of Pseudophryne corroboree. NCBI lineage: Eukaryota > Metazoa > Chordata > Amphibia > Anura > Myobatrachidae > Pseudophryne > Pseudophryne corroboree. The sequence continues at coordinate 661,558,053 of NC_086448.1, forward strand.
GTCACACGACGAGTGTTTAACTTTTTCAGGCAATCACAATATAGTATACTATACTGGTGGTCAGTGTGGTCAGGTCTCTGGTCAGTCACACTGGCAGTGGCACTCCTGCAGCAAAAGTGTGCACTGTTTAATTTTAATAATATGTACTCCTGGCTCCTGCTATAACCTATAACTGCTCCCCAGTCTCCCCCACAATTAAGCTGTGTGAGCACAATCAGATATTATACATAGATGATGCAGCACACTGGGCTGAGCACAGATATGGTATGTGACTGAGTCACTGTGTATCGTTTTTTTCAGGCAGAGAACGGGTTATATTAAATAAAACTGCACTGGTGGTCACTGGTCAGTGGTCAGTCACTAGTAAACTCTGCACTCTCTAGTACTCCTAAGCTCCAGTAAATCAAGTGTCTCTGTCTCAATCTCACTCTCTCTCTTCTAATCTAAATGGAGAGGACGCCAGCCACGTCCTCTCCCTATCAATCTCAATGCACGTGTGAAAATGGCGGCGACGCGCGGCTCCTTATATGGAATCCGAGTCTCGCGATAGAATCCGAGCCTCGCGAGAATCCGACAGCGTCATGATGACGTTCGGGCGCGCTCGGGTTAACCGAGCAAGGCGGGAAGATCCGAGTCGCTCGGCCCCGTGTAAAAAAACCCTAAGTTCGGGCGGGTTCGGATTCCGAGGAACCGAACCCGCTCATCTCTACTAAATACGTGGTCTATGTGTTTATGTGCCAGTTTTTTTATTCAGATGTTTTACGCTATATATTAATGTTACAAATCCATATCTTGTGATAGTGACATTATGTTCCCACCATCACAGTAAAATATTAATATATTTTGAAAAGGGTTATGACACCACTTTTTATACACTTGCACACATCTACATAGATTGTGCTAAGTTTTTAATTGGTTTTAATGTTGCCAATCTTCATTGATATGTGACCATTGAAAATGCTACATTCTTCATGTCACAAACACATTTTGGTGTATTATACTGTTTTAGTGTCACTGTGTGGTTTTTACAAACATGTTGTTTTGTTTGCAGCGTTGCCAAGGTCGTGCAGCCAGAAGCCGGGATGTCACTTCCGCCGGCTGTGAGAAGCCTTAAGTGGGGAGCCGAAGCTGCAGGCGGCGTGACTGAGATAAACACCGGTCAGGGAGGTCTGAGGGTAAGTTTTAATTATTTATTGCACTTGTTGTTCACCTCCTGTTTGGTCTGAAGAAGGGGAGCACATCCCCGAAACGTCACCTTTGAAATACACGCTTTTTGATTATAAGCAGCCTCATCATTTATACAGTTTGTATCAAGGGATCTATTCCCAGTGGATGGCACTGGAGCAAAACAGCCTGTTAAGGCAACGGGAGTGCCGGGATCTACATATATATATATATATAGGTATGGGTCAACTCAACTTAGGTCGACAGTCATTAGGTCAACCATGGAAGATCGACATGCATTAGGTCAACAGGAATAATAGGTCGACATGATCATTAGGTTGACATGTACTAGGTAGACAGGTCAAAATGTCGACATGGGTTTTTTGGCTGTTTTTGACATCGTCTTCTTCATAAAATGACGGGGAACCCCAATTAGTGCACTGTGTCCCCCTTGCATGGCTTGCTTCGCTCACCATGCTTTGGGCAGGTTACCGTTCCAATCGTACTCCACGTGGATTGTTAAGTATGAAAAACTCCCATGCGCAGAACATTTTATTAGGGGTAGGGGTGTGTTCGCCACTACCTACTGGGTGTGTCTAGCACCGCCTATTGGGCATGTCTAGCACCGCCTATTGGCCTATTGCCATTAGTGCACCTTAATCAATACCCCCAGCAGTACCAGATACACACTTGCCCCCAGTGGTGCCAGATACACACTTGCCCCCAGCGGTGCCAGATACACACATGCCCCCAGCAGTGCCAGATACAGACATGCCCCCAGAGGTGCCAGATACACAAATGCCCCCAGCGGTGCCAGATACATAAATGGCCCCAGCGGTGCCAGATATATAAATGCCCCCAGCGGTGCCAGATACATATGCCCCCAGCAGTGCCAGATACATAAATGCCCCCAGTGGTGCCAGATACATAAATGCTCCCAGTGGTGCAAGATACGTGTGCCCCAAGTGGTGTCAGATACATAAATGCCCACAGTGGTGCCAAATACATATGCCCCCATTTCTGCTCACCCTCCTCTGTTGCCAGTGCCACTGATTTCCATCTCTGCCACTGAGGGGAGGAGAGCGCAGCGCGCGTCTCTCCTGTGCCTTTCTTCACTGAGTCCCTGGCTGTTTCCCGCAGCCATTTGAAATATGTGAGCCAATCAAAGCTCAGGAGCCAGCAGCCAGTCAAGAGCTGGTCCGCGAGCTCTGATTGGCTGACAGCCGAGAGATATTGTAAATGACTGCCGGAGACGGTGACACAGTGAGGGGCAGGAGAGATGCACGCAGTGCTCTCCTCCCTTCAAGTTCAGCATCAGCCTGAGATGGGAATCAGCGGCAGCAGCAACAGGCGTGCGCGAGTGTGCGGGGGGTGCCGGACATTAGGGAGTGCCTGTGTGCACCAGGCACCCCCTGTGCGCACGCCTATGGCTGCTGCTGTGAAGTCTAGTGCTATGGCTTTTCTGTGATCTATGCTTGCATTGGAATTGTAGAAGCAGAGCCGTAACTATGTGTGTGCCAGGTGTGACTGGCACACAGTGCAGTCGCTCTGAGGGCGCAACTGCCCACATTCCAAGTCAGCGGCTTGTAATGAGTAAAATTGACTCATTACAAGCCGCCTGTGTGTGCCGGAGGAGGAGAGGACCAGCTCCGGAGGCAGTGGAGAAGGAAGAGGAGGGAGGGGGAGGAGGGAGCGCTATGTAATTGGTGGCGGTGCTGCTGCAGCTGTCCCTCTCCTTCCACATAGGCTGGCCGCCGCCGCTGTGAATGCTGGGATGCGCTTCCCTCATCACAGCATTCACAGCGGCAGCGACCAGCCAATGTGGAAGGAGAAAGACAGCTGAATGTGGCGCCGCCAACAATTACAGTGCGCTGCTGTGGCTCCCGAGTCCCCCTTATCCTTCTCCCCTGCCTCCGGAGCTGCCAGCACCGAGGAGCCTGACTGCCTGAGCCAGCGGAGAGATGGTAAGTATCATCTATTCTATCTTTCTATCTAGTCTACCTGATGTGTAAATGGGGGACTGGCTGCTGTAATGTGTAAAAAGGGGGACGCTGTCTGCCATAATATGTAAAAAGGGGGGCGCTGTCTGCCATAATATGTAAAAAGGAAAGCTGTCTACCGTAATGTGTAAAAAGGGGGATGCTGTCTGCTGTAATGTGTAAAAAGGGGGACTGTTTGCCGTAATGTGTAAAAAGGGGATGCTGTCTGTCGTAATGTGTAAAAAGGGGACGCTGTCTGCCTAATGTTTAAAAAGGGGATGCTGTCTGCCATAATGTGTAAAATGGGGATGCTGTCTGCTGTAATGTGTAAAAAGGGGACGCTGACTGCTGTAGTGTGTAAAAAGGGGACGCTGACTGCCGTAATGTGTAATAAGGGGACGCTGACTGCCGTAATGTGTAAAAAGGGGATGATGTCTGCCGTAATATGTAAAAAGGGGATGCTATCTGCCGTGATGTGTAAAAAGGGGATGCTGTCTGCCGTAATGTGTAAAAAGGGGGACTGCGTGCCATAATGTGTAAAAGTGGCTCTACCTGGTGTAGTGGCGCTACTGTGCGGCGTAATTTGAATAATGGAGACTACTGTGCATCGTAATATGAATTGGTATTATTTTGTGGCCACACCGCTTCCCCATGAAGCCACACCCCTATTTTTTGTTTGTGCGCCTATGCCACGCACTGCCTGTTTTATAGAAAGGGGGGTGGGGCGCCAATGCCATTTCTTGCACTCAGCGCTAAAATGTCTAGTTACGGCACTGTGTAGAAGGTACTACGGGGCACGTTTATAAAAAAAAAATTTGCTAAAATAATTGTAAAAAGGTTTTTTGACACCCTTTTCCTTTTAACATTATTTTAGTTTCACGTGAATGTACTGCATTAAAAGGCTTTTGGAGTAGTTTTCATGAAAAACTGCTCAAAACCCTTTAATTTTTTTTAGTAACCACGTTGCATTTTCCATACTTATAATGGGCAATGCTATACAGTATCTCCAAATTTGCTAAAACAAAATTATCCAAGAACGCTTCAGTGAGCCCTGCAATATTGATGCCGGCTTCGGCTGCCATAATCACAGGGCACACTGCAGATTCAGTACTTCTGCACAGCTTTCTCTGCCACTAGACAGGGAAAGCTGTGTGGGATGCTAGCAGTGTGATCAGCTCTGTGTGTCCGATGGACCCACAAGCTGATCACTGTGGGGGAAAAAAATCAGGGTTCAGTTGACGGTGCTCCGGTGTGGCCTTCCAGTCATCAGGGCTCCCTGCTGCCACTGTGACCCCCAGTCACTTTACCGCTCCGGAGATCACAACAGCAGGGTTCCCAGATGACTGGCAGTGCGCACCGGAGCAACGATGACCGCTGCAGACTATGGGTGCAGCGGAGGGGGGGATGCGGGAGGGCGGTGTCTCAGGCAATATAGGGGAGTCATCACGACTGGGAGGGGGTGCTTGTAGCAGTGGTAGCAGAGGCAATGTTGGGCAGCGGTGCATATGCAGCACACTCAGGGAAACTTTATATGAGAAATACCCCAAAAGTGCTGTGGAGTGTCATCGCGGGGCTGAGCTTTCTCACAAACTCTGTCCCTGCATGTGATATTGATACTGTACATCCATGGGATGTAATCAATAATCGCATTGCAAATTAGGTCATTTTTATCACCTCACATCCGCAACCTGAGATGCGGATGGTGATTAATTGGCCCCTATATGTGTTGTATGGTTTCCTATTATTAGGCATCAACTGGAGAAACATCTTAATGGAAGTAATAGAAGTTATCTACTTCTGAATAGCTCTTCTTTTAGGAGATTTAGCAATTCTTCTAAAGAAGACAAATGGATGTTTTGCCCATAATAACCAATCAAACTCTAGATACTGTATCATTTTATAGAATGTACTAAATAAGTGAATGGCAGGACTTGTCATGTTTAAAAGGTTTAATATATCTCATGCTTTATGTTCTGCTTCACATATAAACTTTTTTCTGCTACTATTGCTGAGAGCCGGATCATGCTCCTACCGTAAAGTTGACTCTTTCTAACCCTTCCAGCCTTGTATAATAGAATATACTGTATGTGACCAAATAACTAATGATTTCCTCCTGCACTGCGAACTGTAGCAGCTGCTTTCACATAGAGCTGTGTGACTAGCTACACAACTATAGGATCCTAGGGGGTTAAGCCTCCTTTATTTGAGCCATTCCATGGTGTAATTACTACAGTATACAGTATGTTACACTCAGACTACAGTTAGGCTGATCCTTTGATTACACCATAAATACAAACTTATGATGCCATGACATTTGTAACAGTACCTTATTGCTTTATAGTAAATACAGCAAAAGATTATATTTAAGTTTCTATAGAGTTGCTGTTACATGTCATGGAATGGCCCATTTGGCAAAAGTGTGACCAGATATAAAGAGGGTCAGTTTCTTAAAGTGAAAATATCTTTTAAAAAAAGGATTAATTGACTAATCTTTAATATGTTCTGTTCTTCCTGCCAGAGCCAGTGTTAGGGTGTTCGGCGCCCCCATCAAACTATAATTGTGCGTCCTCCCTCCCATAACTCATAAAGAGACAGCAAGTGCCGAAGGCGGACTCTGCAAAAAAGGGTGTGGTCTCCCAGTGGCGGTTCTTGCCACGGGCAAGCAGGACTTTTGCCCGGGGCGCCGCCTTCCGGAGGGCGCTGGCGCCATCCGGAGGGCGCCGCACCGTGGCAAGATCCGCCACTGCTGCCCGCTGTGTCCCCCGTCCGCCTCCGCTGCCCGCTGCCGTCCCCGTCCTCGGCGCCTCCTGTGAAGGGAACTAGACGCTATGCGTCTAGTTTCCCTTCGTGGAGAGTAACTGCTGAGCGGTGCGCGATGACGTCATCGCGCACCGCACAGCAAAGGTCCTCTCCACGAAGGGAACTAGACGCATAGCGTCTAGTTTCTCTTCGTGGAGAGGACCTTTTGCTGTGCGGTGCGCGATGACGTCATCGCGCACCGCTCAGCATTCAAGCGGCGATTTCAATGTACAGGGGGCGTGACTCACCACGCCCCCTGTATTAGGCCACGCCCCTTTCCTGCCCGGGGCGCTCTGCGCCCTTGAACCGGCCCTGTGGTCTCCACACAATAGTACCTCGAAATCAAATTATACCACACAGCAGCACAGCCTTATTCACATTGCACTGCACGTGGGGCCTAATTCTGAGTTGATCGCAGCAGCAAGTTTGTTAGCAATTGGGCAAAACCATGTGAACTGCAGGGAGGGGGGGGGTAGATATAACATTTGCAGAGAGAGTTAGATTTGGGTGGGTTATTTTGTTTCTGTGCAGGGTAAATACTGGCTACTTTATTTGTACACTGCAATTTACATTTCAGTTTGACTACACCCCACCCAAATCTAACTCTCTCTGCACATGTTATATCTGTCCCCCCTGCAGTGCACATGGTTTTGCCCAACTGCTAACAAATTTGCTGCTGCGATCAACTCAGAATTAGGCCCATAGTCCCTCTGATTCATATTATACCTCATAGCAGTGTCTCTTTTACACGTTATAGCACACAGTAGTGCCCCTTATACACATTTTGCTGCACAGTAGTGACTCTTATACACATTATGCTGCACAGTAGTGACCCTTATACACATTATGCCGCACAGTAGTGACCCTTATACACGTTTTAACATACAATAGTGACCCTTATACACATTTTGCTGCACAGTAGTGACCTTATATATGATACGCCACACAGTAGTGACCCTAATACACATTATGCTGCACAATAGTGACCCTTATACAGATTATGACACAGTAGTGACCCTAATACACATTATGCTGCTCAGAAGTGACCCTTATACATTTTACAATACACAGTAGTGCCCCTTATACACATTTTGCTGCACAGTAGTGACTCTTATACACATTATGCTGCACAGTAGTGACCCTTATACACATTATGCTGCACAGTAGTGACCCTTATACAAGTTTTAACATACAATAGTGACCCTTATACACATTTTGCTGCACAGTAGTGACCTTATATATGATACGCCACACAGTAGTGACTCATACACATTATGCTGCACAGTAGTGACCCTTATACACATTATGCTGCACAGTAGTGACCCTTATACACGTTTTAACATACAATAGTGACCCTTATACACATTTTGCTGCACAGTAGTGACCTTATATATGATACGCCACACAGTAGTGACCCTAATACACATTATGCTGCACAATAGTGACCCTTATACAGATTATGACACAGTAGTGACCCTAATACACATTATGCTGCTCAGAAGTGACCCTTATACATTTTACAATACACAGTAGTGAACCTAATACACATTTTGCTGCACAATAGAGACCCTTATATACAGAGCCGGCTCTAACCAATATGATGCTCTAGGCAAGATTTTGGCTGGTGCCCCCTAGCACCACCACTAGTTCCGCCTCTGACATTGCAGCAACACCCCTCACCCCTAGTAGTCCTCATTTTGGTGTTCCTAGCCTATATATTTTAAATAGGAACAGTGCACACATTTGACACACAGCCCAAAGAGGGGTGTGTTCTTGCTGAGAAGGGGCATGGCAACACAATAGTACCCCCAATTCAAATTACACACACAGTAGTGCAACTTTATTCACATTTTATCATGTGATAGTGTCCCAAATTCACATTACATCACACAGTAGTACCACTTTACTTTATATACGTTACTCCTTACAGTAGTGCACCTTATTCACATTGCATCACACTGAATTGCTCCTTATTCACATTACACCACACCAAATTGCTCTTTATTCACATTAGACCACACTGTAGTTCCCTTTCTATATGTTATGCCACACAGTAGAGCACCTTATACACATAATGCCACAAATTAGTAATGCATTTATACACATAATACCACACAGTAATGCCCCTTACACATATGACACACATTATTAATGTCTTTACAAACATAATGCACCTTACATATTATGCTAACCTTTATTAATCCCCTTATACACATAATGTCCCTTACACATATGCCGCACATTATTAATGTCCTTATACACATAATGACACATATACAGTAGTGTCCCTTACACAAATGCCCCACATAATTAATGCCCTTATTCACATAATGACACACATAATGTACCTTTCACATACATGTATGCTGCACATCATTAGTGCATTTATACACATGACACACATAATGCCCCTTACACATATGCCAAACACTGCTGCACAACCAACCCACCAGCACACAGGACTCTCATGGGTGCTAACATTGTGACCTCTGCCTCTGCTTGGATACAGATGTGTCCGAATACATCATGCCACAATACACCATGCAACAGTAGATGGCTGGCATGAGTCAGCTGGCAGCTCTGCTAATGTCGGGCACCTTTTTTGATGAAAATGCATCTTATTTGTATTACTATATGGCTCTGAAGCACAAACAGCTTCTTCTGATTAAAATGATATGCAACATACCTATATTTTGTGTGTGCGACTGTGACTGTATCTGGATATGAAATGCTACGTTACAGTGATTTCCAGGAATAGACTGTAACATAGCATTTCATATGCAGATACAGCCACAGTTACATACAGAATATAGGCAAGCAACATATAATTTTAATCAGTAGAAGCTGCTTGTGCCCCTAGGCATACCAAATGCCCTAGGCATTTGCTTAGTTTGCCTATGCCTAGAGTCAGCTCTGCTTTAACACATTACGACACAGCAGTGGCCATTATACACATAATGCTGCGCAATAGTGACCATTATAGATGTCATGCTACACAGTAGTAATCCTTATACACACTTTGCTGCACAGTAGTGACCCTTATATATGATATGCCACACAGTAGTGACCCTAATACACATTATGCTGCACAGTAGTGATCCTTATACACATTACAAAACAGTAGTGACCCTAATACACATTATGCTGCACAGTAGTGACCATTATACACATTATGACACACAGTAGTGACCCTTAGACACATTTTGCTGCACAGTAGTGACCCTTATATATGATATGCCACACAGTAGTAACCCTAATACACATTATGCTGCACAGTAGTGATCCTTATATACATTACGAAACAGTAGTGACCCTAATACACATTATGCTGCACAGTAGTGACCCTTATACAAATGACGACACAGTAGTGACCGTTATACACATTATACTGCGCAATAGTGACCCTTATACATGTTGCACCCTGGCAAGGGGGTGGTGAATACAGCTATGCACCCCATTTCTAGGTATGGCGAGTGTGGTGGTTCCCTCTATCTGTATATGTGTGTTTGTGTGTGTGTGTATGTATATATATATATATATATATATATATATCTCAGCAAACATTCCACTTTATATCACAAGCCACATAATACTGTATATCAATTAAGATGTAAATTTTTACACTGCAATTTAGATTTCAGTTTGAACACACCCCACCCAAATCTAACTCTCTCTGCACATGTTATATCTGTCCCACCTACACTGCACATCGTTTTGCCCATTAGAGGAAAAATTTGTTTTGCAATCAACCTTGAATTAGGCCCATTGTTCGTTAAAGTAGGTGAAAAGATTATTTTTCACTTACTTTTGTAGGTATGAAGTAATGAGGCCAAGAATTACATTAGGGAACAGAGGAGATCTCACTGTTATCTCCTGCTTACCTTGTAGCTATGATGCTGTCTGCTGCCACAAATTCTAGGATGGGGACCTTCACGAACAAAGCAATACCAAAAAATGATTAAAAAAACGCATGTTGACCTTTTCCATGTCGACCTAATGACTGAGCCAACCTATTTCATGTGTCAACATAGCCAATAGTGGTCGACCTAATGACTGTCGACCTATTTACTATCGACCCTATGATCCACACTCATCTCGATGTATCTCTCTGAAGTTTATAAGGAAATATATTAAATCTAATTAGAATTAATCTTGTATATAGACTTCATCTGGACTTAGAATGACTGCAGTCTGTGCCCCTAAGATGTCCGTTGTAGTAACTGTTTTATACTTCAGTATATCTTTTCCCCTCCTTGTTTTTATTACTTTTTCATTTAATTTTTTCTGAGCACCTTTCTTGGGTCGGAGAAACTTTATGGAATATGGGACCTATTCACTCTTGTAATGGTTATGGTTGCCCTACATGTGACTGGTCAGTGTCATGGTATGAAGAGGACAAAGAGCCAAATATAAACCACTGCCATAGAGATAGAAAAAAAAGGATTCCTGCACACTTTTCCAAGATACCTTAAAACATGGAATATAAAGGTAAAAAAAAAATAAAAAAAAAATGTTTTTTTGAGTTCTTTAAAGTTCAGTCAATGGATAAGTATACAGTCCCAATCAGCAAAACCTGTTAGATGTATCCAACCTGGCAAACGATGATACAAATCACTTATTTCATAGTTTTTCTGGTTCCTTCAATTCTGATGAGGAATCCACTTGGTTCCTGTTCCACTTTTAATATTAACAACCTTTTTAAGGTGAATTCATGCAAAACATAAAAGGTGGACAGACCATAGTGTATACCATCACATTTTATTATTTAAAAAATATTAAAATGACAAAAACATGCGTACCACACATAACCTTCTACGGAAGGTACAATACAAAGCATATAGGGTTTTTTTTTTGGATATAAAGCTCCCCCTAGTAAGCTGTACCTCCTTCAGGTCACAGGCACCACTGACAATCCAACATCAATGCGTTTCAACCTCAAGCAGGTCTTTTTCAAGGTGTATTGAGGATCTGAACTCTACGGACACTGAGGCTTCCTGTGTGTGGAAATCAATAATCATAGAATTAAAGTAGGTGTTCTTAATGATGCTTTGATAAAATTAGTAAATATAGGTTTGTCCAGTAACTGTTCCATATTAGGTGCATGCTCATTTGTCATTACAGTTGAAAGGTTTTGACTATTAAAAACAATTCTGATATATTTTTGCCTAAAAATCTAATATTCATATTTTAGTAAAACTAGAACAGTCAATAAACATATTACTAACGCAGTTGTGTTATCCACAGAAAACACTGCTGGTTAGCTGTAGCCTGCATACAAAACTTTACATCGTCAAGATGCCATTTTCATGTTATTGTAAAAAAATGTACAATTTTTTTTTACATTTTTCTCTCATGTATATAACAAGTATTCATATTTTTTTGTGTGACCAACTATACAGAAGCACTTTAATTGTAAATGTTATTTATATAATTGCAGAAGTTTAAACAGATTGAAAGTGATTTATTAACTGATAATGTGGATATTACCTTAAAACATAAAGCTATACCTTTACCATGGAGCCACTGCAGCCGCTAGACTTAATACTCACGCTACGTACTTCGTACGCTATTTGCGTACACAGTCCCGCACCGTGTACGTACTTTGCGTACAAACGCCGCGCTGGGGGTACAAAGTACACACAGCGTGTACACACTCAATTGATATACTTTAAACCTTATTAGTAATACAATGCAATGATATGATTACACTTTAAACCTTATGCAGCAAAGTACTGCAATGATGTTACACCTTAAACCTTATACAGCGCTGACGGTACAAAGTACCCGCAGCGCGTACACACCTTATCAATACACTTTTAAACCTTATACAGTTAGGTAATGTAATACGCTTTAAACCTTAGCAGGGAAATGAGGACACAACACCGTTTGTAGTTAACCGCTGGGTTCTAACACCACAGTGGATTAATTGAAAGGGGATAACAGTACAAGTTATACACTACAAGGCTAACAATATAAATCTACAACAGAATAATGGCTACAGTCAATGTACATACGTGAGAATATTCGCTTGCGCAACCTGGACCAGTCCTCCGCTCATCAGGTAGATAGCGTTCAGAGTCTTGTGTGACCAAGCCTGCTGCAGGCTCTCTTTATTCACTTCATCCAAAACATATCACAATGGATACTGTAATCTCTTTGTTCATTGGACACAGGGATGGTCATTTAAAGTACAGGAGAGGTCATAGGTCTGTTTGAATAGGTGGGCGATGTGTTTCTTAACTGCTCTTGTGGGTGGTCTCCTCTGGATTCCCCCCGCATACATAATATACAGTAAATACAGTTTAAACCTATATACTGCTTCTGCATCTAACTATCCTCAAGAACATGCAATCTTCCTCAAACCAACACCAGAATGTTTCCCTTAAAATACCCTACAGCTGGATACCAAACACCACCTTGTAACCTTGTTCTGTCCCCTCCTATCCTGTAAAGGTGAATCCCTTTGTTCTGTAACCATTTTAAACAGCTATTTCTTTCTGATGTGGTGCAGGGGGCTATGTGTACAATGTGCACTATTTGGGTTAAATATGTAATGTTCTGATAACCCTCTATGTGCTCACAAACTCCGCCGTAAATACCCATACCACGCGCAGGTCCGCGGGAGCGTTCATACGCAAATTGCAGATATGTGCACGCACAGCAGAACAAGTGCACGCGCAGCGGGCATGTGTGTGTGGTTAGTACGTGGTGTGTGTGCTACAATATTTTTCGACTTTGCCAGTCCACCCTTTGGCAGTCAACAATAACTGCCACTATTTAAACATTAAACAGAAAAATATACAATACAATACCTACAGATGATTGGATGGTAGGAGGAGAGGTGTAGGTGGGAAATGTATGACCTAGTGGGATAGTAAAAGCATGTGTGTATGAATTTATGTCTGAGGGGCATGTATCATCGTGCCGTATATGTTCTAGATAAGCTTCGAGGTATTGCGAAATATACATTAAATCCTTCTCATCCCGTATTAAGGGTCTGTAAGTGGGCCAACAAACACTACCGAGCTCTTTTTGGTTTCTTGTTCCAACAAATGGGGTGTACATTTAGTTGATGATACATGGAGGGGGAACATATGTGAGTGCTAATATATGTGGATATCACCTGTCGACTATGTGTGTCATTAACTGAAGGTTGTAGAGATGAAGATAAGACACATATCTAAAATACATTCACATAACATTTTCATAATCATTCTTGGGTGTTGATCGAAGTTTTTTCCGGATGGGTGTATTTTTGCTGAGGGGGAAACGAAGGAATAACGGGTGAAAGAAATGGGTTGTGGAATTCATTTGCAATCCTTATAACATTGCCTCTATAGATGGGTCGTAAATTAAATCTGCTGCTGTAACAATGCCTCCGCTCGTTACACTCATCAATTTTGTACTGCGCTTGCGCCGCGTTAAAATTCGGACACACCTAAATATCAAGCCAATAATTATGACGACTCCCCGGTTACAAAGGAGAAACTTTCCCACACTCATAATAACATTTTGAGCCCATTCTCCTAAACCTGAGAACCAATTGCGTGGGTTCAACCATGAGACCCAGCCGGTCAGTTCATTACTCACAGCTGTCAGGGTAAGGTTGTGTCTCCTTCGGAACTCCCACTTCAACTGCAAGATATCGTCCATCTTTTGATCAATGATCTCCGTTGGGTCATCAGTGCTGTTTGTAATATACATGCAGCACTTCACACCATATTGAGTTGCCAGTGTGACACAGTACCCACCCGTCACGACTGTGATATAATTGAGGACCATCCTGTGCTGGATCAGTTCCGTTTTGTAAGCTTGCAACTCCCTACCCGTATACCTGAAGGTGTCGTCATACATCTATCTATCAGGTTCGCTAGTGCATGGATGTACCTATAATTTATAATTCTTCTGGCAGTACGGGTGATGTCTAATGCGAGAAGGAATTGAATCCCGGTGGATTCGTGGATCAAATCAGAGGCTACGTGCTCTGTCCTATCTATGAGGTGTCTCTTAACGATGTGTTCATAATGAGTATGAGTATAAGGAGCTTGAGCACTGTGGTGAACGTCTTTCATCTTATCATGGGTTATGGTCATGACCTCTGGCAACACTCTTCCAATGTAACACAATCCCTCTGAGTTTGGGGTAAGCCACTTATACGCCTTCCTCCCACATATGAAATAAGCATCATCAGGGAGAACATATGGGACAGAATATGACATTACCATATTGCAAACTTTCCAAGTGAAAAACCCAATCCCTAACTCTCTCATCTGTTCAGTACAAGTATCAGGCTGTATGATATGCGCACAGTACCCTGGTGATACTTCTCCAATTGCATGGTCTTGCTTCCTTGAGAATACCTATACCGAAAATACCTTCCACTGTTGGCTATTTGGCGTATAAGTTCAGAGTCTATGGGTATCCTATCAGCTCTGTGCGAAAATGCCATGGTCTGGTTATTCTATGTCACCTCCCAATTTCCCGGCTTTCGGGAATTGGAAATGTTGAAACACACTAAGGATCTATCTACATGGTACTGGTGGAGCTTCAAACTAAGGGGCCTAGAAATATTAAATTTCTTGTCCACTGGTCTCCCACCCCATAATTCGAGTACCTCATCTATTGCTAAAGGGTACGGTACTAATCCTGACTTGCTCTGACCTTGAGGTACTTGTGAGCACACCCAGCATTCTGTCTGGTTTAAAACCTTACCCATTAGTGAGTGGTAATCCCTCAATGGATGACGGTCCATGTTGATATTAAGGCTGGACTGACATCTCTGGATGCACCCATCCTCAACTATGTTTTCACAATTCCTACAAATGCAGTTTTCCTCAGCCAATAACCCTTCACAGTGCCTCCTAATTCCCTGACTACCAGATCGTTTTCTGATACTCGCCTTTGCTCGAGTGATGTGTTGCTCTTGGAATTCTACAAATCCATCCTCGCCCTCAGAACCCATTCCAGATCCTTTCTCAACCTCTCTGGTACTCTCACCGAAACAGACTGCTCTGGTCAACAACAGGGTTAACAGGAAAACCCAGAACGCAGTCTCTTGGGGTAAGTCCATCTTGTTAAGGGGAGAGAAAGGGAACAAGAAGGGGGAGGAAAGGAGGGTAGTGGGAGATGGACAAAATAAAAAAAAAGGAAAAAGAAAACTGGTGTGACAACCGCCTCTGGTCTTGCTGTTCTACGCGCTCAGGTGCCGTCTCAACAGTACTGCCTCTCCACCTTCCTGGAACAGACACTCCAGTGATACGATCTTTCTCTCCGAGTCAGCGACCTTTCTGTAGGGAACATAAATCTTGCATTACAATGTGTTTAACTGTTGTGTATTATCAGTTGTGTGAAGTAAACCATCCGTGGAAAATGAAAAAGAGAGAGGAAATAGTAAAAAGAAAATTTGTCAGAGAGGAAATGATAAAAAGAAAATTTGTCAGATTTGCGTTCACCATCAGGCTATCACACTATCATGTCTATCGGTATCTATGCACAGTCTCCCTTCACCAGTATTTCCACTCTCCACCCTTTGTGCATGGCCAGGCACAGTGATGCTGGTGAGATATACTGGGTTTGGGCAGACCTCTGAAAACACAGAGTAGACATGCAACGTTTGAGCTGTAATCCTGTCGATGAACGTCAGAGATGAAGAGGAAACTTTGAAGACAACTCACAGAGTTTAGTAACAAAGAAGATTTTACAAAGTTTGACATCTGGATTGGCCACTACGGGGAATGATTCCCTAATCGGTCTGTTCCCCTTAAAAAAAATTATATGTGTTATATCTCTACTGGGACTATTCCAGCCATCAATCCAGTGTCTTGTCCATTCTAAGTTCATAGGGAACCCGTTATCCTTGAGATAATTTCCTCTACCTGTGATGGACATGCTTCTAAAACAGTGAAATGCAATATTAGTCTTTGTAGGTATTTTAACATATTTTGTGCTTCCTGGGCGGGAGCACTATATATGTATACCATCTCTAACAAAACTCCTGTTAAATTACTTAGAGGTCACTTCTGCTAGAGAGAGAGAAGCAGAAGTTTAGAAGCCTCCTCCTAATCTCCGTAAATTCTGTCAAAAGGGTAAAGTTGCATTTATTCTGTTCTTCCCATTAACCGAATCAGTGTTTTTCTATACTGTATCGTGATTCCTTACTGTATGTCCCTTGATCCCGTCTATGTGTTTAATAACGTGGCTTGTTTACTCTGTCTAGGGGTCTATATTGGCTATGTGCTCTACTACTCCTACAATTTCTAGCAAAATGTCATTTATTTTTACAAATGTAACATATCTTCGGTCTTTTGTTACTACTAGGGTTTTGGGGTTTGGGCTGATGAGACTTTGGTGTAAGAGCCTGCATACTTTCAAACATCAGCCTCTCCTCTTGCAGTTTTCTACGCCTAGCAATATTCCTATGGTGTTCAATTGCGCACTCTCTAAGGCAAGCTACTGTGACCCCTCTCCAATTAGGCAAAAATATTTGTACTCTGTCCCTCACTGTCTGATTGAGTCCGTCCATTAGCACAGACACAGCTACCTTCCTGTAATTAGTATCGTTCCCTGCATCTAATACCCCCATGTAGCTGTCCATTTCCTGCAGTGCTCGGTGGAAATATTCAGATGTCATTTCATTTTCCCTCTGTTTTATGGAGAAAATTCTTCTCCACTCAGTGGGAAAACATAACTCTAGTTGCTTATTAATTCGTTCTATATTTTCCTGATTGTTTCTGTCAGTCATAGGACTATCCGACTCTAATCTACAATCAGTGATGAATTTTTTTTGGTGTTAATATTAGGGGGTAGGCCTGTTTTCAAAAATGTCCGCCAATGTTGGTTTGTCGGTTCATACACATTACCCAGATCTCTGATAAATTTCTGACATTTGGCTAAATGCTTCCGAGGGTCGGGGAAATCTGAAATGATTGATCGCAGCTCATCTCTGGGCCACGGGCAATACATTGCATTATTCTCGGTGAGGACTACTTCCTGTCTATCGATTCCCCCATTGGGAGTTACTATTTCCAAGACAGGGTGTAATCCTACCATTCCGTTCCTAATCTGTTTACTGTGTGGTGTTGTTGTTTCTGTGCAATGAACTGTCTCATACTTACCGGTAGCTGTGACCTCACCAGTTCTTTCATTGGAGAATATTGTTACTGCGCTACCTGGTTGGACAGGTCTCACCTGAGTTTCCTGCAACATGACTGCTTGGAGGAGAGTTGCGATTTGGCTGAATCCTTCATCTTCCTGTGACCTAAAACTTGGAGAGACTTCAAAACAGGATACATTTTGCAAAAGTTAGGGTTAATAGAATGCTCTTTCATATTACTGTCATTTACGGATGTATCATTGACTGTAGCCTCCTGTTCCCCTTCGACCTGTGTCGACAATGGTGTGTTTGTGTTCTCATTCCCGCTAGGTTTGGAACCGGCTGCATATGTTAATTTCCCTTTCATATCGCCCTCTTGCTGCCCTAAATTTAAACAGTTTGTGTGTCTGACCCTTTGTTTTCGAGATTTTATCAGACATATCCTAAACCTTAAATTCTGCAACACCTCTGGTTCAAAACTGCCTACCCTAGGGAATGGTTCCCTATCTTCCGCAGTCATACGTTCCCATTCATTGCAAAAAACTTCAGTGTGTGATCCATGCTTCTCACACATTATGTACCTCGCTGACCCCCTGGGCCGCGGAATATCAACCTGAACCCTGGTTGCACGTCCCTTACTTGAGCAACTGGCCCCCATATTTTGCAGGTATTGCCTTCTCAGCTAATTCCCACAAAAAAACAAAATACTCAATATAAGGCAACGGTGAAAGTTCAACGAATGGTCTCACCCACTCACACCCACGTTGGCCAATACCCCCAAACACTGTCGTCAGCGCCGGTACGTACCCAACCTAGGGCCCCTATGTAACCTCTATTCACTGGAAGTATATGGGAGTGACTTACCCTTTTCAGTAAATATTGGTTGTTGGAGATTTCCTGAGTGACCAGCGAAACTCCCTTAAAACAAAAAAATGTTTACACAAATCACGCTTGCGTATGCTACACCCAGCGCTAATGATCCCGCGATTTTACGCAAAGCTTGTAAAAAGGGTATCACCTTGTGCTAAGTATTGCACTCACGAACGCGCGGTACAATCGCACAGCGTATAGGTAACTGTTACTTATCCGCCGTACGACCAATGGAATCGATTTTTCAGGCTGCGAAACCTCAGCCGGAGCGTATCAATCAAATGGCCTATATGGGTTTCTGCGCTAACCCCCTCGGCTGTGGCACCTAAACTTAACCTCGCTGACCTTTTGGTCTGCGGTACTCTAAACCTTTGCTGACCTTTGGTCTGCGGTATCTGCTACCTTGCTCCTTTGTACTTTAATCTATGTTAATTTGAGCAAGCCAGTCTCACGCCACCAAGTGTCCACTCACCTGGTGTGGTCTCCTACGGGATCCCGAATTCCCTGGGTCCACAAAACCTTCATTGTTTGCACACTCACGCTCGTTCACTCAAATACACTTTGGTTTTTTTTGTTTTGTTTTTCTGTACAGAAAATTAACTTTCATTCAGATAAACAGCCTTAGTACCAGAGGTAATACAGTAAAAAAAGGTTTTATTTTAACTAAATCTTGGACACTGAGCAATTTGTGCTATTATCGCATGGCTACCATTTCGCGCCTAAACCAAACACTGCTATTGTGTAATTTGTACTTAGCGGCCGTATCCTTTTGCACGTTGCGAAAAACATGCGACCGTGCGTACGTCTTTACGTTGCGTACGCAGTCCCGTACTTTGTCAAAGACACGTGTACAAAGACCGTACGTCCGCAGTAGTACAAATCCCACACTTCTATAAATGTAAGTGATATTACCTATAATCGTTTACTTAACACAACACAGTATCTTTCTGTATAAACCTGTTTAACTAGACCAGACTGTATTTGTGTTTTACGTTTTACTTCCTTAATATTTTAGTCTATATTTTTAACTAAATAGCAACAAATTTCTCCGTCTTTTACACAGGTCTAAATGAATCTAGTAATAATCAATAATTCAAATGGTATGATTCAGATTGGATAGCTATCTTGCAGAACATACACTGATATAAATATACACATAATTATAATAATATTATATATAATATATATATTTATATAATATATATCACTTGACTCTCATAGAACCCCCACACAGTACACACCTACTGAAATGAATGCATTTCCTTTAAAGTCTCTAATTTGCATATCAATGCCGTGTGCTTTTTGACTGCCTGTTCAAGAGGGTTGTTCACTGCTAAGAAAAAGCAGTTACACATGTTAATTTGCATTTCAATGGCTATTTTATAGTAAGCAGAGTTAGCTAACTCTTAGAGGTAAAAGAAAAAACAAACAAAAAAAAACTTTGTTTTTTTTTATCTGTGTGTGCTTCTTACATCAAGTATTCATCTTACTATTAACTTTCATTAAGGCCCATCTGAAACTATTTGTAATTGACTATGGCATGGGTTAAATAAATGCATTGGTAACTCAAAAATGGTGATTGATTGTGACCAAGGAGAGCTGATTATTCTTGAGCAGACTGAAAATCAGCCATTTAGAAAAAAATTACCTTCCCAAAATGGCCGCTGCTCCTCCCCCTTCCACATCCATGAGGGTTACACAAAATGGTGGACAGGCCATGTGGTTAGTCCAAAATGGAGGACAAACCATGCGGCTTCCTTTGTCACAAAGAAATCACACACCATGCAAGCCCCTGAAGTTATTTTAGGCCTCAGTTAAAAATAAAACTATATCAAAGCTATGCAAACTTTTAAATATACTTTTAAACCTACTTAAACAGATAAACAATCCAATCTGAATCAAACACAATATGACCCATTTGATCCTTGTTTTGCAACAATAAAAATACATTTTAGCATCTTAAATATTATGAGAAACCCCTTGTCCCTTAAAATTTCATATCAGCGTCTTACTGATACCACAACAGTACATTAACGTGGATGTTTTTTCGTCAGCATTTTGCGATGCATCCATCATTAGCCGGTCAAATACAGCCACATTTGTAATGTACAGTGCATCATTAAGAACGTGATATCCCGTGAGAGCCCCCAATTGATAATGTCGATATTACCTTAAAACACAAAGCTATACCTTTACCATGGAGACACTGCGGCCGCTAGACTTAATACTCACGCTACGTACTTCGTACGCTATTTGCATACAGAGTCCCGCACCGTGTACGTACTTTGCGTACAAACGCCGCGCTGGGGGTACAAAGTACACACAGCGCGTACACACTCAATTGATATACTTTAAACCTTATTAGTAATACAATGCAATGATATGATTACACTTTAAACCTTATGCAGCAAAGCACTGCAATGATGTTACACCTTAAACCTTATGCAGCGCTGACGGTACAAAGTACCCGCAGCACGTACACACCTTATCAATACACTTTTAAACCTTATACAGTTAGGTAATGTAATACGCTTTAAACCTTAGCAGGGAAATGAGGACACAACACCGTTTGTAGTTAACCGCTGGGTTCTAACACCACAGTGGATTAATTGAAAGGGGATAACAGTACAAGTTATACACTACAAGGCTAACAATATAAATCTACAACAGAATAATGGCTACAGTCAATGTACATACGTGAGAATATTCGCTTGCACAACCTGGACCAGTCCTCCGCTCATCAGGTAGATAGCGTTCAGAGTATTGTGTGACCAAGCCTGCTGCAGGCTCTCTTTATTCACTTCATCCAAAACATATCACAATGGATACTGTAATCTCTTTGTTCATTGGACACAGGGATGGTCATTTACAGTACAGGAGAGGTCATAGGTCTGTTTGAATAGGTGGGCGATGTTTTTCTTTACTGCTCTTGTGGGTGGTCTCCTCTGGATCCCCCCCGCATACATAATATACAGTAAATACAGTTTAAACCTATATTCTGCTTCTGCATCTAACTATCCTCAGGAACATGCAATCTTCCTCAAACCAACACCAGAATGTTTCCCTTAAAATACCCTACAGCTGGATACCAAACACCACCTTGTAACCTTGTTCTGTCCCCTCCTATCCTGTAAAGGTGAATCCCTTTGTTCTGTAACCATTTTAAACAGCTATTTCTTTCTGATGTGGTGCAGGGGGCTATGTGTACAACAGAAAAAAGAAAATATGTGGGCGCTCAGAGGGGATGATAATACAACGGCTGCTGGTTTTGTAAATATACAAATTAGTTTATTGGTAAAATAATAGTTTTAAAAGATAAATAAACACTGGAAGGCTGAGTGCCTTTACATTGCATATACACAGTTAAAAATAAAAAATAAATAAACATATATGTAGTATTCAAGACTGTGTCCTAGGCCTCAGGACTTGCTGGTATTTAGACACAACTTAATGTGTTGTTTTCCTTGCATGCAAAAATCAACTGTTAGATGGCTGTAAAAAGTTAGTGCATATTGAGCTCAAAGTGCAAAGTTAAAAGAAAAGCTGGTTAGAATTGTAAAGCTTATTGATACTTCACCAATGTTGAACTGGTATATGGAAAGTTCGAAAGCAAACTTATGATGATGCTGGCTGAGCTGGGTCCACCTGTCTCACGTCCATAAGCCTTGTTAAATTCACTGACCAATTGCGTAGCCAACCGCTCTGCAGCGGTTCCCTGGGGCAAGTCCTGCCGTTGGTGGTGCAGTGTACTGGCAGCTGACACTAGGCCAGGATGGGACGGAGAGCAGAGAGTCCCACGTGCAAGTCCTGGGTAGCAGTGGACGCTGTGGTGCCGCGTTCCGCGACTTCCGGGTTCGGGGCTTCCGGCTTCCGATGGCGTTCCACCTGCGTTCCACAGTCGGATGAGTCACCTGACGCGTTTCTCCGCCTCCAAAATGGGCGGTTTCATCAGAGGTATGCTTAATGGTGTTTGTAGTCTCAATTTATATCAGCTTGTAGCTCCTTATTGGTTACCAGAAAACGGGTTATCTTTAACCCTTTGTATGTACTGTTATTATGAGAAAAAAACCAGCAGTAAAACAGCATAAATAGCCGTGCAAAAATTTTTTGGGATCAATAATATATTGAATAAGAGCAATCTTAAAACACATATGTGAATGAAAACTATATGCCTATAAGGCCACATTGAGATGTTCATTAACTAATCATACATATTTAAATATCCAATTTGGACTACATACATAATCATTTATAAGGCTAGATCTGGGAGACATAGCTAATAAAGTGTTAATGCTAAGTATACATAAAATAAATCCCGGTATGTTTCTGCTACCTAAAATCCTGATGGATTGTGACTTTGAGCAGACTGTTATTATATAATTATATAATTATAATATCATTCATAGAATAGACAAATACAGAGGAGGAATATTTATCTAGGGGATCCCACATAGATATTCAGTACAGATGTAACCTACTGTTATGTGGGGGTCAACCCTCAGACATACATAGACTTCAAATACTTAAATGTAATGACCAAGTGTCTTTTGTTTAATTAATTAGTAGTACATCCTTAGGTGAATAAAAAAATAAGTAGACAAAAAATGCAATGGGATGAAGGATTTTACTAATGTAGCTATTTATAACTTCCCCCTCATCCCACAGATGTGTCTTCATGTGGAGAGAAGGGGAGGAAGGTGGAGATAGGGAAGAGAGGATACTAAAGGAAAAGAAAAACCTGTAGGAGAGCAAGAGCACCATGCCAGAGATGTATATCATAGCTGAAAGGAGAGACCAAAGTGTACCTAAAGTATATTATATGTTATTCAATTCTATGTTCTCATTTAGGCCAAATGGTTCTAGGGTCCTTAGACGAAAGATCCAAAAGGCCTCCCTTCTACATAACAGGGTAAACCGATCTCCACCTCTATCTGTGATTTTGGCTTGTTCCAGAGCCACTAAGCGAATGTTGGCTATGGCACCATGTTCACACGAGCTTGTATGTCTAGATAGACTGTGTAGGGGGCACTTCTTTAATATATTTCTTCTATGTTCGAGGAATCGCACTTTGAGCTTCCTCGTTGTACGACCCACGTACTGGATGCCACAGCCACATTCCACCAAGTACACAACATAGGTGGAGTTACAATTCAAAAGCTGTGCTATATTGAATTCTTCGCCTGTGATTTTAGATCTAAATGATTTATTTTTAGAATTGATGTTCTTACACGTTAGACATCTAGAAGAGGCACACTTGAAGAATCCGTTTGGTTTCGTTCTCCACCAATCGGTAGAGTTAGTCCCCACATTGGTAACACTCAAAGTCAACTCACTAACAAGACTATTTCCACCATTCGTCCCATTCCGTATGTTGGTATTCTTATTGGGCTTAAACATACTTGGTGCTAGTTTGGATTGAAGTGTGTCTGCTTTTTTGTACACTATTTTTATTTGGTTGCCAATTTCTGATTTTAATAGTGGATCAATTTCAATAATTGGGTGTTCTTACGAATAATTTGTCTTATTTGTGTGGCATGTGTGTTGTATTGTGTGACAAACACACAGTGGTCTCTGGAGATATCCATACCCTCAAGGTTATCATCTTTGGTGGGTTTTTTTGCTTTTTTGTCCTCCAGTAAGGTGGTTCTATTTATATGATCCACTTCATGGAGGGCTTTTAACAGGATCTGATCAGGATAACCCTGTTCTTGAAAGGCTAGGTATAATTTGTGTGCTTGTTCTCTATAACTGGTCTCCCTGGAACAATTCCTCTTGAGCCTTAAAAACTGGCTCTTCGGTATGTTATTACGCCATGCTTGGAGGTGGCTGCTACTGTACATAAGGAAACCATTGGTGTCAACTGTTTTGAAGTGAGTTTCTGTATGTATGCAGTCATCTATAGACAGGAGCGCAATATCCAAAAAATTAATAGAATGGGGGTGAGCAGTGTGGGTGAATTTGAGACCAAATTTGTTATTATTAAGGTGTGTGACAAATGTGTCAATGGAATCAGTATCCCCATCCCAAACAAAATAAATCATCTATATATCAGCCATAGAGGACCAGGTGTGCCCCGAGGTCCGCCCCCCAGATGAGCTCCTGTTCGAGCGCACCCATGTATAGGTTGGCATAGCTCGGTGCAAACCTGGTCCCCATGACCGTACCCCGTGACTGTAAATAATAATGGTGTGCGAAAGTGAAATAGTTGTGCTCCAATATGAACTTTATGGATGCCACCAAAAAGGTCTTCAGGTGTTCAGAGACTGTTACATCCCTGTCTAATATATTAGAAATAATTTCAATACCCTTATCATGTGGGATGTTTGAGTATAAAGATTCTACATCACATGTAAGGAATTGATAGGTGTTTTTCCACCTGATATTCTTGAGCATGTTCAGAAATTGGGTTGTATCTTTAATATATGATTTTAATTGTGTTACATAACCCTGAAGGTGAGCATCCACAAAGTGTGACAGATTTGAAGTGATGGACCCTATTCCCGAAATTATGGGACGCCCAGGGGGTGAGGTGAGGGTTTTATGAATTTTGGGCAAATGATAATAAACTGGAGTGATGGGATAAAGTGGAAAAAGAAATTGGCGTGTATCTTTGGATATTGCGCCCCTGTCAAATGCCTCATCTAACAGCACTCCAAGTTCCTTTTGAAAGAGTGCTGTAGGGTTACTCGGCAATACCGCATAGAAGCAGGTGTTTGTTAGTTGTCTATTTGCTTCCTTAATGTACTCTGATGTGTCTTGTAGCACCACACCACCCCCTTTGTCTGCCATTTTTATGGTTACATTGGAGTCTGACATTAAGACTTTGAGGGCCTTCCTCTCACTAGCCTTCAAGTTATCTTTAAGGGGATTTTTTTCCGCAGATATACAAAGTTTCCTGAAATCTTCCATAGTGGTGTTGTAAAACCCTACTACGGATGGACCCTTGTACTGAAGAGGGTAGAAGTCTGACTTTTTCTTGAAAAGTCTTCTCTCTTTATCTTTGGTTGATTCATCTAGGGAGAAAATCTTAACAGGGGTCAAGACTCCAGGGGAATTTTCTGCTACTAGATCTTCCAAAGTTAAAATTGCTTCCCTGTCTGACTCATCTAGAAGAATGGGAAGTACATTTTCATTTTCATTTTTAGTTTTAAGTTTTTTGTATGCAAAGTATCGTTTTCTACTAAGGTTTCTTGTGAATCTGTTCAGATCCACAAATAAATTAAAGAGATTTGGTTTTTTTGCAGGTGCGTATTTTAAGCCTTTACTAAGTAGGATTTTTTCAGAGTCAGTTAATTCCCTGGAAGACAAATTGAATATGCTTTTAGTATTCAATATTGTCTTTGGTTTTTTCCTTTTTTGCTGTATTCCTCCCCTACATCCTCTGTGTCTCTTTCCCTTCCTCTTTTGGTGTAATTCATATTTTGTCTGTTTGGAAAACTGGGTTTGTATGGGCTTTGCTCTAAAAAATGGGTCTGCTCTTTTTCTCGAGTATTCTCCTGGCTCTGTGTTGGTCTCTTAGGTTTTGCTCCTCCCCCCGCAGCAGAGGCAGGAGAGTACTCATCCCTGGTTAGGCATTCTTACTTATTTTCCAAAACAACTCCCCGTGGGTCCCTACGGGGACTGGTCCTATGGGATGCAGTTCTCTTCCTCTGTACCTTCCACCTCCCCGTTGTACTCCTAGATCTATTTCTCATATTCGTGTGGTGAGATCCATAAGTATTATGGTCTCCATTATAATTCCTGGTGGTTGATCTGGAGTAATCATGTCTCCTATTATATGATCTGACTGTGTCAGTTTCATAATCCCCCCTATCTCGTTCTAATTTATTTGATTTAGTAGAAATCACAGATTGTTCATAATAATCAATCTTTTTATTAACTTTCAAATCCCTTTCTGAAAACTCTGCATTATCTTCATAGGGTTTTAGTTGTTCTTGTACATGTTCAATCTCAGTCTGCATAGTTTTTACTTTTGAGCTCCTATATTGGACGAGATGCTCCATTAATTTAAACGAGCAGTCGTCCAATATGGAGTTCCATTTGGACAAAAATTCTGCATCATCCTTAAATGATGCTGATTTAAATAAACGAAGTCCCCTCGGGATATGTTTATTATCTATATATCTTTGTAATGTTGATTGGTCCCACCAGTGGCGTGTTTCTGCCATGCACAATGTTTCCAATTTATTGAATAATTTGTGCATGTCATTGTTCGCACTAGTTGGAGCATTCATTTGTTCCCTCACTGGTTCATGGGAATATTTCTGTCTCCTTTCTAGCCTTTCTGTTAAACATCTCAATGTGGTCATTTTACAAAACAAGCAGCCTCACTACCAGACCTCAAATAGAGGGCAAAAACAAAAGGGAGGGAGAATATCCAAAGGATAGATGTGGGCGCTGTTTAGTTAAGAGAAAGTGTTGTTAAAAAAGTAAAAACAATATTGTTTTTATATATATATATAATATATTGTAATTTGTATGGCTATGTGTACAATGTGCACTATTTGGGTTAAATATGTAATGTTCTGATAACCCTCTATGCGCTCACAAACTCCGCCGTAAATACCCATACCACGCGCAGGTCCGCGGGAGCGATCATACGCAAATTGCGGATATGTGCACTAGAGATGAGCGGGTTCGGTTCCTCGGAAACCGAACCCGCCCGAACTTCAGTTTTTTTTACACGGTGCCGAGCGACTCGGATCTTCCCGCCTTGCTCGGTTAACTCGAGCGCGCCCGAACGTCATCATCCCGCTGTCGGATTCTCGCGAGGCTCGGATTCTATCGCGAGACTCGGATTCTATATAAGGAGCCGTGCGTCGCCGCCATTTTCACACGTGCATTGAGATTGATAGGGAGAGGACGTGGCTGGCGTCCTCTCCGTTTATAGAGAGTGAGACTACTAGAGTAGAGAGAGACACAGTATTATTTACTTTAGTAATTTTGGGGAGCATTAGGAGGAGTACTACTACTTGCTGAAGTGATAGTGTGACTGTATATCTGACTTGTGGGGGAGACACTGACAGTGGGGAGCAGTTAGAGTCTGAGAGCAGGAGTACATATTTTAACGTACAGTGCACACTTTTGCTGGCACTCTGCTGCCAGAGTGCCACACTGCCATTGTGACCACACTGACCACCAGTATATATTGTGATTGTCTGCTTAGGAGTACTACTTGCAGTTGCAAGTTGCTGATAGTGTGACCAGTGACCTGACCACCAGTTTAATTAATCACCACCAGTTTAATATATATATATATATATATATATATATAATTGTATATAATATATATAATTGTATATGTATACCACCTACCCGTGTTTTTTTTTTTCTTTCTTCTTGATACATACTACTATAGTAGCTTACTGTAGCAGTCTGCGGTGCTGCTGAGTTGACAGTGTCCAGCAGGTCCGTCATCAGTCATTACATAATAAATATATATACCTGTCCGGCTGCAGTACTAGTGATATTATATATATATATATATATATATATATTAATTTCATCTCATTATCATCCAGTCTATATTAGCAGCAGACACAGTACGGTAGTCCATGGCTGTAGCTACCCCTGTGTCGGCAGTCGCTGGTCCATCCATAATTGTATACCACCTACCCGTGGTTTTTTTTTTCTCTTTCTTCTTGATACATACTACTATAGTAGCTTACTGTAGCAGTCTGCGGTGCTGCTGAGCTGACAGTGTCCAGCAGGTCCGTCATCAGTCATTACATAATAAATATATATACCTGTCCGGCTGCAGTACTAGTGATATTATATATATATATATATATATATATTAATTTCATCTCATTATCATCCAGTCTATATTAGCAGCAGACACAGTACGGTAGTCCACGGCTGTAGCTACCTCTGTGTCGGCAGTCGCTGGTCCATCCATAATTGTATACCACCTACCCATGGTTTTTTTTTCCTCTTTCTTCTTGATACATACTACTATAGTAGCTTACTGTAGCAGTCTGCGGTGCTGCTGAGCTGACAGTGTCCAGCAGGTCCGTCATCAGTCATTACATAATAAATATATATACCTGTCCGGCTGCAGTACTAGTGATATTATATATATATATATATATATATATTAATCTCATCTCATTATCATCCAGTCTATATTAGCAGCAGACACAGTACGGTAGTCCACGGCTGTAGCTACCTCTGTGTCGGCAGTCGCTGGTCCATCCATAATTGTATACCACCTACCCATGGTTTTTTTTTTCTCTTTCTTCTTGATACATACTACTATAGTAGCTTACTGTAGCAGTCTGCGGTGCTGCTGAGCTGACAGTGTCCAGCAGGTCCGTCATCAGTCATTACATAATAAATATATATACCTGTCCGGCTGCAGTACTAGTGATATTATATATATATATATATATATATATATTAATTTCATCTCATTATCATCCAGTCTATATTAGCAGCAGACACAGTACGGTAGTCCACGGCTGTAGCTACCTCTGTGTCGGCAGTCGCTGGTCCATCCATAATTGTATACCACCTACCCGTGGTTTTTTTTTTCTCTTTCTTCTTGATACATACTACTATAGTAGCTTACTGTAGCAGTCTGCGGTGCTGCTGAGCTGACAGTGTCCAGCAGGTCCGTCATCAGTCATTACATAATAAATATATATACCTGTCCGGCTGCAGTACTGGTGATATTATATATATATATATATATATATATATATATATAAATTTCATCTCATTATCATCCAGTCTATATTAGCAGCAGACACAGTACGGTAGTCCACGGCTGTAGCTACCTCTGTGTCGGCAGTCGCTGGTCCATCCATAATTGTATACCACCTACCCGTGGTTTTTTTTTTTCTCTTCTTGATACATACTACTATAGTAGCTTACTGTAGCAGTCTGCGGTGCTGCTGAGCTGACAGTGTCCAGCAGGTCCGTCATCAGTCATTACATAATAAATATATATACCTGTCCGGCTGCAGTACTAGTGATATTATATATATATATATATATATATATATTAATTTCATCTCATTATCATCCAGTCTATATTAGCAGCAGACACAGTACGGTAGTCCACGGCTGTAGCTACCTCTGTGTCGGCAGTCGCTGGTCCATCCATAATTGTATACCACCTACCCGTGGTTTTTTTTTCTTCTTGATACATACTACTATAGTAGCTTACTGTAGCAGTCTGCGGTGCTGCTAAGCTGACAGTGTCCAGCAGGTCCGTCATCAGTCATTACATAATAAATATATATACCTGTCCGGCTGCAGTACTAGTGATATTATATATATATATATATATATATATATATTAATTTCATCTCATTATCATCCAGTCTATATTAGCAGCAGACACAGTACGGTAGTCCACGGCTGTAGCTACCTCTGTGTCGGCAGTCGCTGGTCCATCCATAATTGTATACTAGTATCCATCCATCTCCATTGTTTACCTGAGGTGCCTTTTAGTTGTGCCTATTAAAATATGGAGAACAAAAATGTTGAGGTTCCAAA
This sequence comes from Pseudophryne corroboree, assembly GCF_028390025.1. NCBI lineage: Eukaryota > Metazoa > Chordata > Amphibia > Anura > Myobatrachidae > Pseudophryne > Pseudophryne corroboree. The sequence goes on from NC_086448.1 coordinate 661,587,459, forward strand.
ATTAGGGAAAGATCAAGATCCACTTCCACCTCGTGCTGAAGCTGCTGCCACTAGTCATGGCCGAGACGATGAAATGCCAGCAACGTCGTCTGCCAAGGCCGATGCCCAATGTCATAGTACAGAGCATGTAAAATCCAAAACACCAAATATCAGTAAAAAAAGGACTCCAAAATCTAAAATAAAATTGTCGGAGGAGAAGCGTAAACTTGCCAATATGCCATTTACCACACGGAGTGGCAAGGAACGGCTGAGGCCCTGGCCTATGTTCATGGCTAGTGGTTCAGCTTCACATGAGGATGGAAGCACTCAGCCTCTCGCTAGAAAAATGAAAAGACTCAAGCTGGCAAAAGCACCGCAAAGAACTGTGCGTTCTTCCAAATCCCAAATCCACAAGGAGAGTCCAATTGTGTCGGTTGCGATGCCTGACCTTCCCAACACTGGACGTGAAGAGCATGCGCCTTCCACCATTTGCACGCCCCCTGCAAGTGCTGGAAGGAGCACCCGCAGTCCAGTTCCTGATAGTCAGATTGAAGATGTCAGTGTTGAAGTACACCAGGATGAGGAGGATATGGGTGTTGCTGGCGCTGGGGAGGAAATTGACAAGGAGGATTCTGATGGTGAGGTGGTTTGTTTAAGTCAGGCACCCGGGGAGACACCTGTTGTCCATGGGAGGAATAGGGCCGTTGACATGCCTGGTGAAAATAACAAAAAAATCAGCTCTTCGGTGTGGAAGTATTTCACCAGAAATGCGGACAACATTTGTCAAGCCGTGTGTTGCCTTTGTCAAGCTGTAATAAGTAGGGGTAAGGACGTTAACCACCTCGGAACATCCTCCCTTATACGTCACCTGCAGCGCATTCATAATAAGTTAGTGACAAGTTCAAAAACTTTGGGCGACAGCGGAAGCAGTCCACTAACCAGTAAATCCCTTCCTCTTGTAACCAAGCTCACGCAAACCACCCCACCAACTCCCTCAGTGTCAATTTCCTCCTTCCCCAGGAATGCCAATAGTCCTGCAGGCCATGTCACTGGCAATTCTGACGAGTCCTCTCCTGCCTGGGATTCCTCCGATGCATCCTTGCGTGTAACGCCTACTGCTGCTGGCGCTGCTGTTGTTGCTGCTGGGAGTCGATGGTCATCCCAGAGGGGAAGTCGTAAGCCCACTTTTACTACTTCCACCAAGCAATTGACTGTCCAACAGTCCTTTGCGAGGAAGATGAAATATCACAGCAGTCATCCTGCTGCAAAGCGGATAACTGAGGCCTTGGCATCCTGGGTGGTGAGAAACGTGGTTCCGGTATCCATCATTACTGCAGAGCCAACTAGAGACTTGTTGGAGGTACTGTGTCCCCAGTACCAAATACCATCTAGGTTCCATTTCTCTAGGCAGGCGATACCGAAAATGTACACAGACCTCAGAAAAAGAGTCACCAGTGTCCTAAAAAATGCAGCTGTACCCAATGTCCACTTAACCACGGACATGTGGACAAGTGGAGCAGGGCAGGGTCAGGACTATATGACTGTGACAGCCCACTGGGTAGATGTATGGACTCCCGCCGCAAGAACAGCAGCGGCGGCACCAGTAGCAGCATCTCGCAAACGCCAACTCTTTCCTTGGCAGGCTACGCTTTGTATCACCGGTTTCCAGAATACGCACACAGCTGAAAACCTCTTACGGCAACTGAGGAAGATCATCGCGGAATGGCTTACCCCAATTGGACTCTCCTGTGGATTTGTGGCATCGGACAACGCCAGCAATATTGTGTGTGCATTAAATCTGGGCAAATTCCAGCACGTCCCATGTTTTGCACATACCTTGAATTTGGTGGTGCAGAATTTTTTAAAAAACGACAGGGGCGTGCAAGAGATGCTGTCGGTGGCCAGAAGAATTGCGGGACACTTTCGGCGTACAGGCACCACGTACAGAAGACTGGAGCACCACCAAAAACGCCTGAACCTACCCTGCCATCATCTGAAGCAAGAAGTGGTAACGAGGTGGAATTCAACCCTCTATATGCTTCAGAGGTTGGAGGAGCAGCAAAAGGCCATTCAAGCCTATACAATTGAGCACGATATAGGAGGTGGAATGTACCTGTCTCAAGTGCAGTGGAGAATGATTTCAACGTTGTGCAAGGTTCTGCAACATTTTGAACTTGCCACACGTGAAGTCAGTTCAGACACTGCCAGCCTGAGTCAGGTCATTCCCCTCATCAGGCTTTTGCAGAAGAAGCTGGAGGCATTGAAGGAGGAGCTAAAAGGGAGCGATTCCGCTAGGCATGTGGGACTTGTGGATGGAGCCCTTAATTCGCTTAACAAGGATTCACGGGTGGTCAATCTGTTGAAATCAGAGCACTACATTTTGGCCACCGTGCTCGATCCTAGATTTAAAACCTACCTTGGATCTCTCTTTCCGGCAGACACAAGTCTGCTGGGGTTCAAAGACCTGCTGGTGACAAAATTGTCAAGTCAAGCGGAACGCAACCTGTCAACATCTCCTCCTTCACATTCTCCCGCAACTGGGGGTGCGAGGAAAAGGCTCAGAATTCCGAGCCCACCCACTGGCGGTGATGCAGGGCAGTCTGGAGCGACTGCTGATGCTGACATCTGGTCCGGACTGAAGGACCTGACAACGATTACGGACATGTCGTCTACTGTCACTGCATATGATTCTCTCCCCATTGAAAGAATGGTGGAGGATTATATAAGTGACCGCATCCAAGTAGGCACGTCAGACAGTCCGTACTTATACTGGCAGGAAAAAGAGGCAATTTGGAGGCCCTTGCACAAACTGGCTTTATTCTACCTAAGTTGCCCTCCCACTAGTGTGTACTCCGAAAGAGTGTTTAGTGCCGCCGCTCACCTTGTCAGCAATCGGCGTACGAGGTTACTTCCAGAAAATGTGGAGAAGATGATGTTCATTAAAATGAATTATAATCAATTCCTCCGTGGAGACATTGACCAGCAGCAATTGCCTCCACAAAGTACACAGGGAGCTGAGATGGTGGATTCCAGTGGGGACGAATTGATAATCTGTGAGGAGCGGGATGTACACGGTGATATATCGGAGGATGATGATGAGGTGGACATCTTGCCTCTGTAGAGCCAGTTTGTGCAAGGAGAGATTAATTGCTTCTTTTTCGGTGGGGGTCCAAACCAACCCGTCATTTCAGTCACAGTCGTGTGGCAGACCCTGTCACTGAAATGATGGGTTGGTTAAAGTGTGCATGTCCTGTTTATACAACATAAGGGTGGGTGGGAGGGCCCAAGGACAATTCCATCTTGCACCTCTTTTTTCTTTAATTTTTATTTGCGTCATGTGCTGTTTGGGGAGTGTTTTTTGGAAGGGCTATCCTGCGTGACACTGCAGTGCCACTCCTAGATGGGCCAGGTGTTTGTGTCGGCCACTAGGGTCGCTTATCTTACTCACACAGCTACCTCATTGCGCCTCTTTTTTTCTTCTTTGTGTCATGTGCTGTTTGGGGAGTGTTTTTTGGAAGGGCCATCCTGCGTGACACTGCAGTGCCACTCCTAGATGGGCCAGGTGTTTGTGTCGGCCACTAGGGTCGCTTATCTTACTCACACAGCTACCTCATTGAGCCTCTTTTTTTCTTCTTTGCGTCATGTGCTGTTTGGGGAGTGTTTTTTGGAAGGGCCATCCTGCGTGACACTGCAGTGCCACTCCTAGATGGGCCAGGTGTTTGTGTCGGCCACTAGGGTCGCTTAGCTTACTCACACAGCTACCTCATTGCGCCTCTTTTTTTCTTCTTTGCGTCATGTGCTGTTTGGGGAGTGTTTTTTGGAAGGGCCATCCTGCGTGACACTGCAGTGCCACTCCTAGATGGGCCAGGTGTTTGTGTCGGCCACTAGGGTCGCTTAGCTTACTCACACAGCTACCTCATTGCGCCTCTTTTTTTCTTCTTTGCGTCATGTGCTGTTTGGGGAGTGTTTTTTGGAAGGGCCATCCTGCGTGACACTGCAGTGCCACTCCTAGATGGGCCAGGTGTTTGTGTCGGCCACTAGGGTCGCTTAGCTTACTCACACAGCTACCTCATTGCGCCTCTTTTTTTCTTCTTTGCGTCATGTGCTGTTTGGGGAGTGTTTTTTGGAAGGGCCATCCTGCGTGACACTGCAGTGCCACTCCTAGATGGGCCAGGTGTTTGTGTCGGCCACTAGGGTCGCTTAGCTTACTCACACAGCTACCTCATTGCGCCTCTTTTTTTCTTCTTTGCGTCATGTGCTGTTTGGGGAGTGTTTTTTGGAAGGGCCATCCTGCGTGACACTGCAGTGCCACTCCTAGATGGGCCAGGTGTTTGTGTCGGCCACTAGGGTCGCTTAGCTTAGTCATCCAGCGACCTCGGTGCAAATTTTAGGTCTAAAAATAATATTGTGAGGTGTGAGGTATTCAGAATAGACTGAAAATTAGTGGAAATTATGGTTTTTGAGGTTAATAATACTTTGGGATCAAAATGACCCCCAAATTCTATGATTTAAGCTGTTTTTTAGTGTTTTTTGAAAAAAACACCCGAATCCAAAACACACCCGAATCCGACAAAAAAAATTCGGTGAGGTTTTGCCAAAACGCGGTCGAACCCAAAACACGGCCGCGGAACCGAACCCAAAACCAAAACACAAAACCCGAAAAATTTCAAGTGCACATCTCTAATGTGCACGCACGTCGGAACAAGTGCTCGCTGCATGTGTGTGTGGTTAGTACGTGGTGTGTGTGCTACACTATTTTTCGACTTTGACATAACTGTACGATTGTATTATTATACAGCTCACTAGTCATGTCATAGGGGAAGATACTGTAGAGCAGAGAGCCGCTATGTGACACAGATTTCCGGCGATAAAAGAACAAAATGTTATATGAAAACTGGAATACTCCATTCTGATTGCAGATTAATCGTGCACTCAGATAAATAGAATCATTTGCAAAATGTTCTTGCAAATTAAGAGTGGTATAATTTTGAAATACAAAAATGGACACTTTAAACTTGAAGCTTCAGTAGAAAACCAACCACGTCTTCTTGTTGCCATAGAAAGTAAGTGGTTCTGGTATTTTTGCTACATCAAAACATGGAAGTGAGGAAATAAGTGATTTGAATTAAGCACTGTAGTGGAAGAAAAGGAATTGCCCTGAGAAGAGCAGACATATGGGACAGAGTTATTTTAACTGTTTTACAGTATTTGGCAGAGCACACGGAGCAGGAACGGCTGATCTACTGAGATTGGGTTACTTTTTCATATTTTACATTTTATAAATCCTAATCCAGTGTTCAGTATTACTGATGAGTAACTGATTTTGCTGTATTTTCATTTTTATCCCTAACAATTAAACTGCTGTCTGCTTAATGAGATTTTCCAAAGAGAAAAAAAAATGAACGTAGGAACAAGCTGTTTCTCTGGCAGCTATATATAAGGTGGGATAGTCTTCTGTCAGACCACTTATAACATCATTATCACTGAAATGATTTCCTTTAGAAAACTGCTGTAACATTAACTTCAGCTGCTATGCAAATTAATGTGTGCAATAAAATTAGCAAATGTTGTCGTACATTGGTGACAACTGAATTGTCTAATACTAATTGGGTTTGAAGCCTTATTGATTCTTTTTACACACGCAAAGCACAAGATTAAAATGTCCTGTCCATTATAGTAGATAGCAATGCATTGTATTGAATGCTATTTATGATAAAAACATAACATACATGGTGCTTATGTTTAATAATTGTCATTTTTTTATGTCTTGGTCGCAAGAGTAAACATCATATGTACTTTTTTGTATTAATTATATAATCTGTCTGAACAATTGATTTTTTTTCTTTTCTGGAAAGCAAGCAAAACAATTCAGAGACACTGCCATGATTTGTCAGGAACACAGACAGATAGATTGATGAGTTAAGTGCTTTGCTGTGTTCATACAGTAGATGTTAGAAGGTTTGAGGTGTCAATGGCATTTTGACAACATTCTGATCTGCAGTTACACTACAAGCACACACCGTCGTGCAGACTATTAATAATGGCGAGCTCTAAAGTTAAAAAAAAAGTTCAAAAGTGTATACAGTTTGCGTGATGTGTCTATCAGATAACTAAAAATGATCTACATAGAATTAATCACCACAGGTGGTGGATTTTACCCAGACCCTTCTGAAGTCTTGTATGCCTGCCAGCACCATAACAGGGCTACAATATGCCCTATGCTGCCCCCGCTTCTTAAAAAACTGATGTCATTACACCTAGGTGTCGGGGACCCCAACTCTGGGAAGTAGAGCTCAGCCAAGAGCTCTACAGGCTGCAGGGTGCCTGGCGGGTGTGTCCCATGGACACTCTGGGCAGCTCTGCAATAGTGCTACTGGCTATAGGAAGCCTTTCCAGGCACCCTGAAAGCCACTTGCTGTTGAGCAGCAATGCTGCCACCGCCAGGACCCTGTGCCCAGGGCCAGGTCCTGGGCGCGCCCTGTGTTTCATCCACAAGTTTTATGGTGATTTTCTTTAAACCAGGCTGCTGCTGTTGGTTTATGTAGGGTGTGCTTGGTATTGTTCTCATGTCATAGAATGGATCTCGTGTCAATAATCTGAAAGTGTATTGGGGCGGAGTTCTCTCCTATTAAAGGTTATTTATGTGTCATAAAATTATAGATGACTCCATTTATTCACAGCACTGAGGTTGTGGGTTTGATTCTCACCATTGGTCTGTGTGGAGTTTGTATATTCTACCCGTGTGGTTTCCTCCCACAGGTTGTTTCCCTACATAGATTAACCTTAGTGTGTAAGTATGTGTGTGTAAAGTACATGAGGTAGGGAACATAGATTGTAAGCTCCACTGGGGCCAGAACTAATGTGAATGGCCAAATATTCTCTGTAATCTGCCCCCTCCCAAGCCTAGAGCTCCATAGTATGGAGGGCACATCCCTGTGCCCTTAACCGTCGTCGGAACATCTGTTCTGGCCTATGCTGGATTTATCTTCTAGCTCACAGACAGCCTGGGATACCCTCAGATACTCCTCCCACTCTCTCATCTCCTCCTTCTCTGCATTGAGCAGGAAAACACACCACAGTGTGAGGAGTGTGCACCATGTATGATGGCGGGGAGCACAGGCCATGGATTAATAGCTATCCCTGCCCATACACGTGTAGCTCGAAAAGTCATAAACTGCTCACCTGTATGGTGCCTGGGCATAGAAAAAGTGAATTACCAGAGAGAGACCAATGTTAATGTATTTACATAATTTGTGTTTCCAGAGTGGACTTATTTAATAACCAGTATTTGCATTCCTGCAGACTTTGAAAGAATAGTTTCAAGGAGCACCATTTTTTTATTCCCCTTATGCTTCACACTGGCTGCGCAACCTGCAGGGGTAGAGAGGGCAGACATGAAAATGTGAGGAGGAGTGGCTGCAATACTGTAGACCTGCTCTATTTGGCATTTACTGAGCACTGCGGCTGTAAAGTAAGGAGGGTAATGGAGAAGAGGACGGGCCAGAATGTGAGGGATGGAGCAGAGTGATGGAGGAGACAAAGGGCAGGAGTATGAGTGATGGAGGAGAGGGGGAGCTGGAGTGTGAGGAAAGGAACAGGCGATGGGGGAGAGTAGGTGCCAGAGTATCAGGGATGAAGGAGAGGAGGTGCTGGAGTATGAGTAATAGAGGAGGGTGGGAGCCAGAATGTGAGGGAAGGAGCAGGTGATGAAGGAGAGGAGGTGCAGGAGTATGAGTGATGGAGGAGAGGGGGAGCCAGAACATGAGGGATGGAGCAGGGTGATGGGGGAGAGGGAGAGCCAGAATGTGAGGGATGGAGCAGAGTGATGGAGGAGAGGGAGAGGCAGAATGTGAGGGAACGAGTAGGTGATGGAGGAGAGGAGGTGCCGGAGTATGATGGATGAAGGAGAGGGGGTGCCGGAGTGTTAGGGATGGAGGAGAGTGATGGAGGAGAGGGAGAGCCAGAATGTGAGTGAATGAGCAGGTGATGGAGGAGAGGAGGTGCCGGAGTATGAGGGATAGAGGAGAGGGGGAGCCAGAATGTGAGGGATGGAGCAGAGTCATGGAGGAGAGGAGGTGCCGGAGTATGAGGGATGGGGGAGAGGGGGAGCAAGAATGTGAGGGAAGGAGCAGATGATGGAGGAGAGGAGGTGCCGGAGTATGAGGGATGGAGGAGAGGGGGAGCCGGAGTGTGAGGGAATGAGCAGGTGATGGAGGAGAGGAGGTGCCGGAGTATGAGGGATGGAGAAGAGGGGGAGCCAGAATGTGAGTGAAGGAACAGGTGATTGAGGAGAGGATTTGCCGGAGTATGAGGGATGAAGGGGAAGAGGTGCCGGAGTATGAGTGATGGAGGAGAGGTGGGGTAGGAGTGTGATGGAGGGAACAGGTGATGGAGGAGAGGAGGGGCTGGAGTGTGAGGGATGGAGTAGAGGAGGTGCTGGAGGCCCTAAGGGGGTATGCAGGTCATGAGGCAAAGCCTCAGCTTTAGCACATTTTTATATGTCATCAGATCATCCAGCCTTCAGACGCCTTCATACAGTATGCCCATAAACTGTATGTCATTACACCCTTCCACATGCCCTTAATATTCCATTAGACCAAACTAGATATGCCATCTGATCCTGCCCCCTCATAGACTCTACCCCCTATTTAGGGCTACTTCAGAAATGTCCTTGGCTGGTTTTCCATCCCAATCCACCCCCTGCCTCCATGAATGTCAGAGCAGAGCAGGTGTGCAAAACCCGGCGAGTTGCAGCATATACCAGGCCCTGGGGTCTCCTCTCCCATATTTAAGTGGTGTCTGTCAGTAAGTTTATCTGTGTTTTGTGTGTGTCTGTCAGTAAGTGTTGTCTGTGTCAGTAAGTTTATTTGTGTTGTCTTTGTCCGTAAGTAGCATCTGTCAGTAAGTGCGTGTGTCAGTAAGTGGAATCTGTGTCAGCAAGGGGTGTCAGTGTTAGTAAGTGGTATCTGTAGGGGGTGTTTGTGTCAGTAAGGGTGTCTGTGTCAATAAGGGGTGTCTGTTTGTGTCAGTAAGGGGTGTATGTCAGTAAGGGGTGTCTGTTTATGTAAGTGTGTCTGTTTCAGTAAGGGAATTTGTGTCAGTAAATGTGTCTGTGTCCGTAAGGGCTGTTTGTGCTAGTAAGTGTGTTTGTATCTGTAATGTGTATGTGTCAATAAGTGTGCCTGGGTCAGTGCATTTGTGTCAGTAAGGGGAATCTGTGTTAGTAAGGGGCAGGGCCGGACTAACAATGGGGCTGATGGAGCTGCAGCTCCAGGCGCACAAGCAAAATAGGCCCACAGCAGCTAGATACTACTGTTAACAGGAAAATAAATTCCTGCTACAATAGCCTGCCAGTGACTCTGCTGCCTGGTGTGTGCAGCTGCAGGGCCACCCCGACAGCACCTCTTTTTACTGCCGGTTGCAGGGAACTGGGAACCGGAGGATCAAACGGCACTAAGACCCTGCACCGCTGCAGTGTAGAGGGGATGAGTAGGAGTGGACCAGGGCCGGCCATAGTATTGCACAGGGCAGCCTGGATTATGCTTCCAGCATACTCGGAAGCCCATGCTGCATCCGTGGCTCTGGCGGTTCCCGTTGTGTTCCTTTCTCAACCGCGGCTCCCTCTAGATGCTGGGCTGACTGCGGCTGTGTGCAGTGATTGATGGCCGGGTCTCCCGTGAAACTATCACTGTGTGCTGGTAGGTCAGACAGAACCGTAACTACCTGTGTGCCAGGTGTGCCTGGCACACAGCGCTGTCGCCCTGGGGATGCAACTGGCCGCATCCCCGTTAATTTACTCAGCGGCATTGTAATGAGTCAAACTGACTCATTACAAGCCTCCAGAGAGGAGCAGCAGCGCCGGAGGCAGGAGAGAAGGACGTGGAGGGAGCCGCAGCAGCGCACTAATTGGTGGTGTCGCTGCTCAGAGCCATCCCTCTCCTTCCACTGTGCGGCTGTGCATCATCAGTGGCTCAGTGCCAAAACGGGGATTATGTGTGCGGAAGCCGGGCGGAGGAGATCCACGGAGGCAGCGGCAGCAGGAGCTGCCCAAACGATACAGAAGATGAAGAGCCAGGAGGAGGGGAGGTTAAAAAAAAGAGACAGGGATATTACAGTTTACAGGCTGCGGTGGACGCGGGCGGCACTGCATAGGGCTGTATAGAGAATGAATCCCTTCCTCTGCTGTGTTTATACATATGTATATATATATATATATATATATACATATGTCTAGAGAAGATAGAATAATGGGGGGCGCCAATAGTGCATTAAAAGATGACAATTTATTGACACATCATAAAACACAGGTCTAAAAATGTAAGCGTACCAAAGATGGCGGTATAATCACCGCTGATACATTCGTTTTAAAATCAAAGATACAAGATGGATTCACCACTGCATGTTGCCTTGTTCAGCGCCCATCCATAAGCCACGCGTGGTACGCTTACATTTTTAGACCTGTGTTTTATGATGTGTCAATAAATTGTCATCTTTTAATGCACTATTGGCGCCCCCCATTATTCTATCTTCTCTAGATATAATCTTTCCCCGTTTGGAGACGGGAGAACGGGGTGGACGACAGCTGATCTAAATGGCAGTGTGCAGCCAGATTATTTGGAGACTTTACCTGTTTTAATTTGGATCTAACAATCTGGACTTGGACTTGCAGTTCCACAGACATTCTCCATTTAAACCTGGTTTGCGCTCACACCTCCAATTTCTTTTTATATATATATATATATATATATATATATATATGTACATACTGTATATATGTATATATATATATATATATATATATATATATATAAGTGTGTAAATATATATATATATATATAAAAGTGTGTAAATATATATATATATATATATATATATATATATAATGTATAGAAAGAGAGAGAGAGTAGAAGTCCGGAATTACAGAAAAACAATGTAAATAACTGCGCCCGGTACCCTCACTTGACTCTGGGGACGCTGTCTGCTGTAATGTGTAAAAAGGGGACACTGTCTGCCGTAATGTGTAAAACGTGGACCCTGTCTGCCGTAATGTGTAAAAAGTGGACGCTGTCTACCGTAATGTGTAAAAAGGAAGACGCTGCCTGCCGTAATGTGTAAAAAGTTGACGCAGCCTGCTGTAATGTGTAAAAAGTGGACGCTGTCTGCCGTAATGTGTAAAAAGTGGACTCTGTCTGCCGTAATGTATAAAAAGTGGAAGCTGTCTGCCGTAATGTGTAAAAAGTGGACGCTGTCTGCTGTAATGTGTAAAAAGGAAGACGCTGTCTGCCGTAATGTGTAAAAAGTTGACGCTGCCTGCTGTAATGTGTAAAAAGGGGGACGCTGTCTGCCGTAATGTGTAAAAAGTGGACTCTGTCTGCCGTAATGTATAAAAAGTGGACGCCGTCTGCCGTAATGTGTAAAAAGTGGACGCTGTCTGCCCTTATGTGTAAAAAGTGGACGCTGTCTGATGTAATGTGTAAAAAGGAGGACTGTTTGCCGTAATGTGTAAAAAGGGGACGCTGTCTGCCGTAATGTGTAAAAAGTGGACACTGTCTGCCGTAATGTGTAAAAGGTGGACTCTGCCGTAATGTGTAAAAGGTGGACTCTGCCGTAATGTGTAAAAGGGGCTCTACCTGGTGTAGTGGCGCTACTGTGTGGCGTAATTTAAATGATGGAGACTACTGTGCACCATAATCTGAATTGGTATTATTGTGTGGCCACGCCCCTTCCCTATGAAGCCACGCCCCTATATTTTATGCGTGCGCCTACGGCGCGCACTGCCCCTGTTTTGCATTATAGGGGGGGCAGCGCCGATGCCATTTCTTGCACACAGCGCTAAAATGTCTAGTTAAGGCACTGACGTCAGATACCCCAGAGCACCCTATTCCTGAGCTGGAGCCACCATCTGCCAGTAACAGGTAACATAAAGAATATATTAACCCAGAGCTATCAATATGTAGCAGTAGCATAAGTTCTCCTGCCCATGTTACCAGGTTAAACCACCCCATTCCCCAACCCCCCACCAGACTAATCACCCTCTCCCCACCAAACTTATCCCTATCCTCCCCATGTCACCAGGCTCACCCACCTCCACACCAGACTAATCTCCTTCCTCCCCAAGTCATCAGGCTCACCCACCCCCTCACCAAACTAACCCCCTCCTCCCCATGTCACCAGGCTCACCCACCCCCCTCACCAGACTAATCCCCCTGTCACCAGGCTCACCCGGCTGCAGGGAACTGGGAACCGGAGTATCGAGCAGCACTAAGAACCAGCAGCACTGCTCTGCTGCTGCCTGCACCGCCACAGTGTAGAGGGGATGAGTGGGAAGGGACCAGGGCAGGCCATAGTATTGTACAACGTACTCGGTTGCTAAGGCACAGTGAGTTGCCGGGCCAGCTGTGTGCAGTGATTGGTGGCCGGGTCTCCCGTGAAACTATCACTGTGTGCTGGTAGGTCAGATACCCCAGAGCACCCTATTCCTGAGCTGGAGCCACCATCTTCCAGTAACAGGTAACATAAAGAATATATTAAGCCAGAGCTATCAATATGTAGCAGTAGCATAACTTCTCCTCCCCATGTTACCAGGTTAAACCACCCCATTCCCCACTCTCCACCAGACTAATCACCCTCTCCCCACCAAACTAACCCCCCTCCTCCCCATGTCACCAGGCTCACCCACCCCCTCTCCAGACTAATGCCCCTCCTCCCCATGTCATCAGGCTCACCCACCCCCCTCACCAGACTAATCCCCATCCTCCCCATGTCATGAGGCTCACCCACCCCCCTTACTAGACTAATCCCCCCTCCTCCCCATGTCACCGGGCTCACCCACCCTCCTTACCAGGCTAATCCCCCTCCTCCCCATGTCACGAGGCTCACCTACCCCCCTCACAAGACTAATCCTCCCTCCACCCCATGTTACCAGGCTCACCCACCTCCCTCACCAGACTAATCCTTCCTCCTTCCCATGTCACCGGGCTCACCCACCCTCCTTACCAGGCTAATCCCCCTCCTCCCCATGTCACCAGGCTCACCTACACCCCCTCACAAGACTAATCCTCCATCCACCCCATGTCACCAGGCTCACCCACCCCTCTCATCAGACTAATCCCCCTCCTCCCCATGTCATCAGGCTCACCCACCCCCCTCACCAAACTAATCCTCCCTCCTACCCATGTCACCAGGCTCACTCACCCCCCTCACCAGACTAATCCCCCCTCCTTCCCATGTCACCGGGCTCCCCCACCATCCTTACCAGGCTAATCCCCCTCCTCCACATGTCACCAGGCTCAACCACCCCCTCACAAGACTAATCCTCCCTCCACCCCATGTCTCCAGGCTCACCCACCTCCCTCACCAGACAAATCCTCCCTCCTCCCCATGTCACTGAGCTCACCCACCCCCCTCACCAGACTAATCTCCCTCCTTCCCCTGTCACCAGACTCACCCACCCCCCTTACTGGGCGAATCCCCCCCTCCTCCCCCTGTCACCCACCCCCCTCACCAGGCTAATCCCCCCACCTCCCCCTGTCACCGGGCTCACCCACCCCCCTCCCCAGGTTAAGCCCCACCACCACCACCACCAGACTTCCTGGTTTATATTCAGCCATTTTAAAGCAGAGCAGGGCTTGGTCCACCTTTGAGAAAGATGTAACCCCAAGACAGCGACACACATCATCCACCTCTTAACCCTTACACCAACATTAGCAAGTCCAGACCAACACCTGCTCTTCTTTTAAATGCTTGAAACAAGGAAGCTGCACAAACCCACAGTCAGCAAAAACTGGACCAAGTACCTTCACCGCTTTGAATGAGGACTGCACCATTACTTTATAACAGACTTGTTTTTGGAGAACATCTAGCAGTAGATTGGCAACTATAATATAAAGGGACAGCGCGTATCTAGGAGTTTGTCCGAGAGTTACACAAAAGGGGTCATCATAGGAATGGACACGTTTACTGTGTATGGACGGTTGGGCAGGATTACTAATTGCAGTTTATCATATAGGTGTTTATATATGCATACAATGTATGTTTTTTTAAACATTAGGGTAAAATTTTATTTTTATCCATGTATTATTGAATTATTTAAATTACCTGCGCTGCCAAACTTGTCTTTTGTATACCTATTATTCTCCCCCCTGTATCCCTCCTGTCTTCCTCCTATCTAGCCCCTATTCTTCCTCCTATCTTCCTCCCATCTTCCACTGTTCTTCCCCCTTTTTTCCTCCGCTCTTAATAAAATATTTATTGTAATATAATAATTTAAGCACTGAGAACACACACACACACACACACACACACACACACACACACATATATATACAGCACTGGTCACACCCCCATACCAGTAGCCACAACCCCACAATGTTGGTCACACCCCTTGCGGTGGCATACAATAGGCCCTTCATAAATTTCAGCTCCATCCCCATGAGGACCTTTATCTGGCACTGGTAAGGGGTGTCTGTGTCAGTAAGTGGCATCTGACAGTAGGGGGTGCATCTGACAGTAGGGGCATTAGCTACTGTATGACCTCCACGGTGATAGCCACACTCATGGCGCAGACCACACCCCCTATTTATACCAAACTGGTCACATCACTAATCACATCACTAGTCAGATCACCGCAGCGCTTGTCACACCTCCTTCCGAGGCACACAATAGGCCCTTCATTAATTTCAGGTCCAGTCCCATGTGGACCTTAATCTGGCACTGCCTGTGCCCTATGTGACAGCACCAACTGCACATCATTAGTTACAGTCCTTATGCCTGGTCTCAAAGGGAGAAATTAAAATAGTAGCAATGGCAGCCAAGTGCATGAAAAATGGTCAGAATGCATTGTGGCCTACAACCTCACACATTTTCCCACACACCTCTTAGAGTCTTTGGGCAGCATCACAAATGCACATGTCCGAAAATAGAATGTGTCCCACAGAAATATATCTTCCCACGGATTAAACCTAAAATGGTCAGTATCTTCCTATTTACATTTCTGTATGCTGTGTCGTCACTCGTCCTCCATAAGTAATATAATACTATACTATCCATCCATCTACATTGTATACCTGTGTTGGCTTTTTTTTCTTCTTCATACTAGTTTAGCAGTCTGCTGACAGTGTCCACCAGGTCCGTTATTATATTATACAGTATATTATATCTATATAGCAGTACGGTAGGCCACGGCTGTACCTACCTCTGTGTCGTCAGTCGTCGTCCATAAGTAATATAATACTATACTATCCATCCATCTACATTGTATACCTGTGGTGGCTTTTAGTTGTGCGCATTAAAATATGGAGAACAAAAATGTGGAGGTTAAAAAAATAGGGAAAGATCAAGATCCACTTCCTCCTCGTGCTGAAGCTGCTGCCACTAGTCATGGCCGAGACGATGAAATGCCATCAACGTCGTCTGCCAAGGCCGATGCTCAATGTCATAGTACAGAACATGTAAAATCCAAAACACAAAAGATCAGTAAAAAAATGACCCAAAAATCAAAATTAAAAGCGTCTGAGGAGAAGCGTAAACTTGCCAATATGCCATTTACGACACGGAGTGGCAAGGAACGGCTGAGGCCCTGGCCTATGTTCATGGCTAGTGGTTCAACTTCACATGAGGATGGAAGCACTCATCCTCTCGCTAGAAAAAAGAAAAGACTTAAGGTGGCAAAAGCACAGCAAAGAACTGTGCGTTCTTCGAAATCACAAATCCCCAAGGAGAGTCCAATTGTGTCGGTTGCGATGCCTGACCTTCCCAACACTGGACGGGAAGAGCTTGCGCCTTCCACCATTTGCACGACCCCTACAAGTGCTGGAAGGAGCACCCGCAGTCCAGTTACTGATAGTCAAATTGAAGATGTCAGTGTTGAAGTACACCAGGATGAGGATATGGGTGTTGCTGGCGCTGGGGAGGAAATTGACAAGGAGGATTCTGATGGTGAGGTGGTTTGTTTAAGTCTGGCACCCGGGGAGACACCTGTTGTCCGTGGGACGAATATGGCCATTGACATGCCTGGTCAAAATACAAAAAAAAAATCAGTTCTTCGGTGTGGAATTATTTCAACACAAATGCGGACAACTGGTGTCAAGCCGTGTGTTGCCTTTGTCAAGCTGTAATAAGTAGGGGTAAGGACGTTAACCACCTCGGAACATCCTCCCTTATACTAGAGATGAGCGGGTTCGGTTTCTCTGAATCCGAACCCGCACGAACTTCATGTTTTTTTCACGGGTCCGAGCAGACTCGGATCCTCCCGCCTTGCTCGGTTAACCCGAGCGCGCCCGAACGTCATCATGACGCTGTCGGATTCTCGCGAGACTCGGATTCTATATAAGGAGCCGCGCGTCGCCGCCATTTTCACACGTGCATTGAGATTGATAGGGAGAGGACGTGGCTGGCGTCCTCTCCATCTAGATTAGGGTTGAGAGAGAGAGAGAGAGATTGACCTGAGGCTGTGATACTGTAGAAGAGAGTGCAGAGTTTAGTGACTGACGACCACAGTGACCACCAGACAGTGCAGTTGTTTGTTTTATTTAATATATCCGTTCTCTGCCTGAAAAAAACGATACACACAGTGACTCAGTCACATACCATATCTGTTTGCACTGCTCAGCCCAGTGTGCTGCCTCAATGTATATATATATCTGACTGTGCTCAGCTCACACAGCTTATAATTGTGGGGGAGACTGGGGAGCACTGCAGTGCCAGTTATAGGTTATAGCAGGAGCCAGGAGGAGTACATAATATTATATTAAAATTAAACAGTGCACACTTTTGCTGCAGGAGTGCCACTGCCAGTGTGACTAGTGACCAGTGACCTGACCACCAGTATATATAATATTAGTAGTATACTATCTCTTTATCAACCAGTCTATATTAGCAGCAGACACAGTACAGTGCGGTAGTTCACGGCTGTGGCTACCTCTGTGTCGGCACTCGGCAGCCCGTCCATAATTGTATATACCACCTAACCGTGGTTTTTCTTTCTTTCTTTATAGTCATACTAGTTACGAGTATACTATCTCTTTATCAACCAGTCTATATTAGCAGCAGACACAGTACAGTGCGGTAGTTCACGGCTGTGGCTACCTCTGTGTCGGCACTCGGCAGCCCGTCCATAATTGTATGTACCACCTAACCGTGGTTTTTTTTTCTTTCTTTATACATACATACTAGTTACGAGTATACTATCTCTTTATCAACCAGTCTATATATTAGCAGCAGACACAGTACAGTGCGGTAGTTCACGGCTGTGGCTACCTCTGTGTCGGCACTCGGCAGCCAGTCCATAATTGTATATACCACCTAACCGTGGTTACGATTACGGACATGTCGTCTACTGTCACTGCATATGATTCTCTCCCCATTGAAAGAATGGTGGAGGATTATATGAGTGACCGCATCCAAGTAGGCACGTCACACAGTCCGTACTTATACTGGCAGGAAAAAGAGGCAATTTGGAGGCCCTTGCACAAACTGGCTTTATTCTACCTAAGTTGCCCTCCCACAAGTGCGTACTCCGAAAGAGTGTTTAGTGCCGCCGCTCACCTTGTCAGCAATCGGCGTACGAGGTTACATCCAGAAAATGTGGAGAAGATGATGTTCATTAAAATGAATTATAATCAATTCCTCCGTGGAGACATTGACCAGCAGCAATTGCCTCCACAAAGTACACAGGGAGCTGAGATGGTGGATTCCAGTGGGGACGAATTGATAATCTGTGAGGAGGGGGATGTACACGGTGATATATCGGAGGATGATGATGAGGTGGACATCTTGCCTCTGTAGAGCCAGTTTGTGCAAGGAGAGATTAATTGCTTCTTTTTTGGTGGGGGTCCAAACCAACCCGTCATATCAGTCACAGTCGTGTGGCAGACCCTGTCACTGAAATGATGGGTTGGTTAAAGTGTGCATGTCCTGTTTATACAACATAAGGGTGGGTGGGAGGGCCCAAGGACAATTCCATCTTGCACCTCTTTTTTCTTTTCTTTTTCTTTGCGTCATGTGCTGTTTGGGGAGGGTTTTTTGGAAGGGACATCCTGCGTGACACTGCAGTGCCACTCCTAGATGGGCCCGGTGTTTGTGTCGGCCACTAGGGTCGCTTATCTTACTCACAAAGCTACCTCATTGCGCCTCTTTTTTTCTTTGCGTCATGTGCTGTTTGGGGAGGGTTTTTTGGAAGGGACATCCTGCGTGACACTGCAGTGCCACTCCTAGATGGGCCCAGTGTTTGTGTCGGCCACTAGGGTTGCTTATCTTACTCACACAGCTACCTCATTGCGCCTCTTTTTTTCTTTGCGTCATGTGCTGTTTGGGGAGGGTTTTTTGGAAGGGACATCCTGCGTGACACTGCAGTGACACTCCTAGATGGGCCCGGTGTTTGTGTCGGCCACTAGGGTCGCTTATCTTACTCACACAGCTACCTCATTGCGCCTCTTTTTTTCTTTGCGTCATGTGCTGTTTGGGGAGGGTTTTTTGGAAGGGACATCCTGCGTGACACTGCAGTGCCACTCCTAGATGGGCCCGGTGTTTTTGTCGGCCACTAGGGTCGCTTATCTTACTCACACAGCTACCTCATTGCGCCTCTTTTTTTCTTTGCGTCATGTGCTGTTTGGGGAGGGTTTTTTGGAAGGGACATCCTGCGTGACACTGCAGTGCCACTCCTAGATGGGCCCGGTGTTTGTGTCGGCCACTAGGGTCGCTTATCTTACTCACACAGCGACCTCGGTGCAAATTTTAGGACTAAAAATAATATTGTGAGGTGTGAGGTATTCAGAATAGACTTAAAATGAGTGGAAATTATGGTTTTTGAGGTTAATAATACTTTGGGATCAAAATGACCGCCAAATTCTATGATTTAAGCTGTTTTTTAGGTTTTTTGGAAAAAAACACCCGAATCCAAAACACACCCGAATCCGACAAAAAAAAATTCGGTGAGGTTTTGCCAAAACGCGGTCGAACCCAAAACACGGCCGCGGAACCGAACCCAAAACCAAAACACAAAACCCGAAAAATTTCCGGCGCTCATCTCTACCTTATACGTCACCTGCAGCGCATTCATCATAAGTCAGTGACAAGTTCAAAAACTTTGGGCGACAGCGGAAGCAGTCCACGGACCAGTAAATCCCTTCCTCTTGTAACCAAGCTCCCGCAAACCACACCACCAACTCCCTCAGTGTCAATTTCCTCCTTACCCAGGAAAGCCAATAGTCCTGCAGGCCTTGTCACTGGCAAGTCTGACGAGTCCTCTACTGCCTGGGATTCCTCCGATGCATCTTTGAGTGTAACACCTACTGCTGCTGGCACTGCTGTTGTTGCTGCTGGGAGTCGATCGGCATCCCAGAGGGGAAGTTGGAAAACCACTTGTACTACTTCCAGTAAGCAATTGACTGTCCAACAGTCCTTTGCGAGGAAGATGAAATATCACAGCAGTTATCCTGCTGCAAAGCGGATAACTGAGGCCTTGGCAGCCTGGGTGGTGAGAAACGTGGTTCCGGTATCCATTGTTACTTCAGAGCCAACTATAGACTTGATTGAGGTACTGTGTCCCCGGTACCAAATACCATCTAGGTTCCATTTCTCTAGGCAGGCGATACCGAGAATGCACACAGACCTCAGAAAAAGAGTCACCAGTGTCCTAAAAAATGCAGTTGTACCCAATGTCCACTTAACCACGGACATGTGGACAAGTGGAGCAGGGCAGACTCAGGACTACATGACTGTGACAGCCCACTGGGTAGATGTATTGCCTCCCGCTGCAAGAACAGCAGCGGCGGCACCAGTAGCAGCATCTCGCAAACGCCAACTCGTTCCTTGGCAGGCTACGCTTTGTATCACCGCTTTCCAGAATACGCACACAGCTGAAAACCTCTTACGGCAACTGAGGAAGATCATCGCAGAATGGCTTACCCCAATTGGACTCTCCGGGGGATTTGTGGCATCGGACAACGCCAGCAATATTGTGCGTGTATTACATCTGGGCAAATTCCAGCACGTCCCATGTTTTGCACATACCTTGAATTTGGTGGTGCAGAATTATTTAAAAAACGACAGGGGCGTGCAAGAGATGCTGTCGGTGGCCAGAAGAATTGCGGGCCACTTTCGGCGTACAGGCACCGCGCACAGAAGACTGGAGCACCACCAAAAACGCCTGAACCTGCCCTGCCATCATCTGAAGCAAGAGGTGGTAACGAGGTGGAATTCAACCCTCTATATGCTTCAGAGGATGGAGGAGGAGCAAAAGGCCATTCAAGCCTATACATCTGCCCACGATATAGGCAAAGGAGGTGGAATGCACCTGTCTCAAGCGCAGTGGAGAATGATTTCAACGTTGTGCAAGGTTCTGCAACCTTTTGAACTTGCCACACGTGAAGTCAGTTCAGACACTGCCAGCCTGAGTCAGGTCATTTCCCTCATCAGGCTTTTGCAGAAGAAGCTGGAGACATTGAAGGAGGAGCTAAAACAGAGCGATTCCGCTAGGCATGTGGGACTTGTGGATGGAGCCCTTCATTCGCTTAACCAGGATTCACGGGTGGTCAATCTGCTGAAATCAGAGCACTACATATTGGCCACCGTGCTCGATCCTAGATTTAAAACCTACCTTGTATCTCTCTTTCCGGCAGACACAAGTCTGCAGGGGTTCAAAGACCTGCTGGTGAGAAAATTGTCAAGTCAAGCGGAACGTGACTGTCAGGAATCGACTTACCGCTGTTATGTCTGTCCGCCGGAGCGGACTCCGTCCGGGGTCATTGCATGTTGCTGTCACCTGTCACCCTGCTCGTGGATACCATCTCAGGCCTGGGAGCGCCCCTGGAGTCAACGGGCGTGTGGGCGCGCCAGTTTTCCCCAGTGTAAGTGCGGCAGCCAATCCGGAGCTTGGCCGCACCTCCTCGTCTCACTCCAGCCAATACCTGCCGGTCAGGGGGTATATCAGGAGCTGCAGGGTGAGTCAGAGGTTGTCCTGAACTTTGTGTCACTCCTGCGACCCGTGTGTCTGGACCTGTTCTCCTGTTCCTCCGTGTTCCTGGATATTCTCCTGATCCTCCGTGTTCCTGGATATTCTTCAGTACCTATTACTTCCGTGGAACTACAAGTACCAGCACCAGCAATACCTTTCTGGCTTCACACCTTCTACACCTGCAGTGTGCTCCAGCCTACAGCAGTAGAGACTCCCTCTCCAGGTGCATTCCGTCATCTCACCTGTGATTCAGCCTGCATGCTGATTGTGCACTTCCAACAGCACAGTGAACATTACCATCCAGTCTCCTGCATTGCTACCAGGTTTGCTACCATTATTCCACCTCTGCTGGCTCCACGTTTTAATTACTCTGGTTCCATTTCTGCATTACAAACTCTGCCATAGACTTTCAGTTTCAAACCATATTATATCATTGCCATTACCATTGCCGTTACCATTGTCATTGCCATTGCATTCGCTTGTTTTACTTTCTGCTGCATTATTATCTGGACTTTCTGTTATTAATAAATCTACATTGTGCACATGCGCAGAAACCCAATACTGCCTCCTCACTTCATTCCACCTACCTCCACTGACCCACTAGCGCCCCCTCCGGGGACACAAACTAAACCGACTCTGACAGTAAGTTCAGGACCGATGGACTCGGACGGTGGTCAGAGTGTGGGGTCAGGGGCCTTACAAAACCTGGTCTCCCGTTTGGATGGACAAGAGGCTGTGCAGCAGCAGATCTTCCAGTTTCTGCAAGGGATGTCCTCCCGGATTGATACGTTACAACAATCTCTGCTAAGTGCGCCTGCACCTCCAGTTCCTGTTACCCCTGCACATGCAAGTGTAGGGGGTTCTTCTTCTCCGGCTGCATCTGCTCCTGTATCTCGTTTGCACCTGCCTGTGCCTAGCAGGTATGATGGCAGTCCGAAGTTATGCCGTGGGTTCCTCAACCAGTGTGAAGTCCAGTTTGAACTTTTACCTCATAATTTTCCAACGCCAAGATCCAAGGTTGCTTATATCATTTCACTGCTCTCTGGATCAGCCCTGAGCTGGGTGTCTCCTCTATGGGAACGTGCCGACCCGTTGATGAACAACTATGCTGAGTTTGTTTCCATCTTCAGACGCATCTTCGATGAACCGGGTCGTGCAACATCAGCCTCCGCAGATCTTCTCCAGCTCCGTCAAGGGACTCGCAGTATGGGCCAATACGTCATCCAGTTCCAGACGCTAGCCGCAGAGATCCAGTGGAATAACCAAGCCTTGGTAGCAGCCTTCTGGCATGGACTCTCGGAGAGGATAAAAGATGAACTGGCAACCCGTGATATCCCTGTGCAATTACCAGAATTAATCTCCCTATGTATCAAGTTGGACTCTCGCATCCGCGAACGCAATAGTGAGCGTGCTCGTGCTGAGTGTCGCAAACCAAGAATGGTACCTCCTGTACAGTTTCAGCCTCCACCTTCTGACGAGCCTATGCAAATTAATAGGTCCCGCTTAACCTCTGAGGAGCGGTCAAGGAGACTTCGTGAGAGACTGTGTCTTTATTGTGCGGCAGTAGGTCACCAAATAAATTCTTGTCCAGTGCATTCGGGAAACGCCAGATCCTGACTTGTAGGGGAGGAGTCAAGTTGGGATCTTTCAAGCAAGCTCCTTCAACCCAAGATTTAATTCTTCCTGTGACCTTAGAGACGGCGGCTGGACTCCAATCTGCAACTGCGTTGGTAGACTGTGGTGCAGCGGGGAATTTCATCACTCAAGCTGCGGTAGACAAGTTTCATCTGCCGGTCTATGAACTTCCATATCCAGTCTACATCACGGCAGTTGATGGTAGTCGTATTTCTAAGGGGTATATCACTCAACAAACCCGGCCAGTGATACTGGGGGTTGGGTTCCTGCATTCTGAGTTAATAAAATTTCTAGTTATTCCTCAGGCAACTCAGGAGATTGTGTTAGGTATGCCCTGGCTCCAGCTACATAACCCACAGATTGATTGGGCTACCTTACAACTAACTGCTTGGGGTTCTCATTGCCGTCAGTCCTGTTTAGCCCAAGTTGTTCCTGTCAAGACTTCTGAAATCAAGACCCAGTCTACTCTTCCTATGGCCTATCAAGATTTCGCTGACGTCTTCAGCGAGAAGGCCGCGGATGTCCTGCCGCCCCATAGAGAGTGGGATTGCCCCATCGACCTCATTCCTGGCAAAAAACCACCTAGGGGGCGCACCTACCCGTTATCTGTTCCTGAAACCGAAGCAATGAGCGAATACATCAAAGAAAACCTACTGAAAGGATTCATCCGTCCCTCATCATCACCTGCTGGGGCAGGTTTCTTTTTTGTTAAAAAGAAAGATGGAGGACTACGTCCATGTATTGACTACCGGGGACTTAATGATATTACCGTTAAGAACAGCTACCCGTTACCTCTTATTACCGAGTTATTTGATAGAGTCAAAGGAGCCCGCATCTTCACCAAGTTAGATCTCCGCGGTGCCTATAATCTCATCAGAATCCGCAGCGGTGACGAATGGAAGACAGCTTTCAATACTCGGGATGGCCATTACGAGTACCTGGTAATGCCATTCGGGTTGAGCAATGCTCCAGCAGTGTTTCAACACTTTGTTAATGAAATTTTCCGTGACGTTCTGTACAAGTATCTCGTTGTTTACCTGGACGATATCCTCATCTTCTCTCAAGACCTCCCTTCTCATCGTCTCCAAGTCCGTGAAGTCCTCCGACGTCTTCGTGAGAATTGTCTTTACGGCAAATTATCTAAGTGTACCTTTGAGGTTACCTCCATACCCTTCCTGGGGTATATAATTTCTGGATCGGATCTCCAGATGGACCCGGCAAAATTGGAAGCTATTGCCAATTGGTCCATTCCGAACACTCTCAAGTCCATTCAACGATTCCTGGGCTTTGCCAATTATTATAGGAAATTCATCCGAGGCTTTTCAACTCTCATTGCTCCTATTACTAGCTTAACTCGGAAAGGGGCAGATCATTCCAACTGGTCAGAAGATGCCCTGGCTGCGTTTCAAAAAATCAAGATGGCTTTTGTTACCGCTCCAGTTTTGTTACAGCCCGATATTAATAAGCCATTCGAGTTGGAGGTGGATGCTTCCACAGTAGGAGTGGGAGCTGTTCTCTCTCAGATGGGAGCTGACGGGAAGATTCATCCTTGTGGATTCTTTTCCCGTAAATTTCTTCCTGCAGAAGTTAATTATTCCATCGGAGATCAAGAGCTTCTGGCGATTAAACTGGCCCTTGAGGAATGGAGGTATCTCCTGGAAGGGGCGAAGTTTCCATTTAATATCTATACGGATCATAAAAACCTGCTCTACTTGAAGGCAGCTCAGTGCCTTAATCCTCGCCAGTCCCGATGGGCTATGTTCTTCTCCCGTTTTAATTTCAAGCTCCATTTCCGCCCAGGTTCTCAGAATACCAAAGCAGATGCCTTGTCTCGATCCATGGAATCTGAGGACGAGATATCCGATCCAGTACCACGCTCCATCCTGGATCCTGTTGCTTTTGCTTCTTCACAAGTTTCTCCAGCTCCGCCTCCTGGTAAGACTTTTGTTGCTCCTGAACTCCGTTCTAAGTTGTTGTCTTGGGCTCATCAGTCTAAATTTACTGGGCATCCTGGTGTCCTAAAGACTTTTAAATTTCTCTCTGAAACATACTGGTGGCCGAAGATGAAAGTCGACATCAAAGACTTTGTGGCGTCTTGCCCTAAATGTGTGCAGCACAAAACTCCTCGTCAGTCTCCAGCAGGTCAGTTACAGCCATTATCCATTCCCAGCCGTCCTTGGTCACATCTGTCTATGGATTTCATCTCTGACCTTCCCTCCTCCCAAGGATTCAATACCATCTGGGTAGTGGTCGACAGATTTACCAAAATGGCTCATTTTGTTCCACTCCAAGGACTTCCTTCCGCTCCAAAACTGGCTCAAATCTTCCTACGGGAGATTTTCCGTTTACATGGACTACCCACTGAAATAATATCTGACCGTGGAGTTCAGTTTGTGGCAAGGTTTTGGAGAGCTCTCTGTTCTGCCATGCAGGTCCATCTCAAGTTCTCGTCAGCGTATCATCCTCAGACGAATGGGCAGACAGAGAGGGTAAACCAGGAGTTGGAAACTTTCCTGAGACTGTACATATCATCTTCCCAAGATGACTGGGTAGATTTGCTACCGTGGGCTGAATTCGCTCACAATTTCCGCTACCACACAGCTACTGAAACTACTCCGTTCTTCGCTGTTTATGGGCAGCATCCACGAGTTCCTGATTTTCAAGACCTTCCTAGCATCGATGTCCCTGCTGCCACTACTGTCCTCAGTCAGTTCTCAACAATCTGGAGGAAGATTCATACTTCACTCAAAAAGGCTTCTGCCCGGTACAAATTCTTTGCCGACCGCAAGAGACGTGCAGTTCCCAGCTTGAAACCTGGGGATAAAGTCTGGCTGTCAACCCGGAATCTTCGTCTTAAAGTGCCTTCGATGAAGTTTGCACCACGCTTCATTGGTCCTTTCTCCATCGAAAGAGTTCTAAATCCTGTGGCTTACAAGCTCAAGTTACCCTCTTCATTGCGTATTCCTAATGCTTTCCATGTCTCTCTCCTCAGACCATTAGTCCTAAATCGCTTCCAAAGAGCTCTTCCAGCTGGCCCCAGCATTCCAACTCAGCGGGGCATAGAGTTCGAGATAGAGAAGATCCTGGACTCCCGTCACCGGTATGGTCGTCTGCAATATCTCATCGACTGGGCCGGCTATGGTCCTGAGGAGAGGAGTTGGGTGAACTCTGCTGATGTCCACGCTCCCAGGTTGGTCCGTGTTTTCCACAGGTCTCATCCTTCCAAGCCACGTGGGTGTTCGGTGCCCACCCATAAGGGAGGGGGTACTGTCAGGAATCGACTTACCGCTGTTATGTCTGTCCGCCGGAGCGGACTCCGTCCGGGGTCATTGCATGTTGCTGTCACCTGTCACCCTGCTCGTGGATACCATCTCAGGCCTGGGAGCGCCCCTGGAGTCAACGGGCGTGTGGGCGCGCCGCGTCCCAGCCGGGCCGCGTCATGGGCGCCGCCATGACAGTTTTCCCCAGTGTAAGTGCGGCAGCCAATCCGGAGCTTGGCCGCACCTCCTCGTCTCACTCCAGCCAATACCTGCCGGTCAGGGGGTATATCAGGAGCTGCAGGGTGAGTCAGAGGTTGTCCTGAACTTTGTGTCACTCCTGCGACCCGTGTGTCTGGACCTGTTCTCCTGTTCCTCCGTGTTCCTGGATATTCTCCTGATCCTCCGTGTTCCTGGATATTCTTCAGTACCTATTACTTCCGTGGAACTACAAGTACCAGCACCAGCAATACCTTTCTGGCTTCACACCTTCTACACCTGCAGTGTGCTCCAGCCTACAGCAGTAGAGACTCCCTCTCCAGGTGCATTCCGTCATCTCACCTGTGATTCAGCCTGCATGCTGATTGTGCACTTCCAACAGCACAGTGAACATTACCATCCAGTCTCCTGCATTGCTACCAGGTTTGCTACCATTATTCCACCTCTGCTGGCTCCACGTTTTAATTACTCTGGTTCCATTTCTGCATTACAAACTCTGCCATAGACTTTCAGTTTCAAACCATATTATATCATTGCCATTACCATTGCCGTTACCATTGTCATTGCCATTGCATTCGCTTGTTTTACTTTCTGCTGCATTATTATCTGGACTTTCTGTTATTAATAAATCTACATTGTGCACATGCGCAGAAACCCAATACTGCCTCCTCACTTCATTCCACCTACCTCCACTGACCCACTAGCGCCCCCTCCGGGGACACAAACTAAACCGACTCTGACAGTGACCCGTCAACAGCTCCTCCTTCACATTCTCCCGCAACTGGGGGTGCGAGGAAAAGGCTACGAATTCCGAGCCCACCCGCTGGCGGTGATGCAGGGCAGTCTGGAGCGAGTGCTGACATCTGGTCCGGACTGAAGGACCTGCCAAGGATTACTGACATGTTGTCTACTGTCACTGCATATGATTCTCTCACCATTGAAAGAATGGTTGAGGATTATATGAGTGACCGCATCCAAGTAGGCACGTCAGGCAGTCAGTACTATACTGGCAGGAAAAAGAGGCAATTTGGAGGCCCTTGCACAAACTGGCTTTATTCTACCTAAGTTGCCCTTCCTCCAGTGTGTACTCCGAAAGAGTGTTTAGTGCCGCCGCTCACCTTGTCAGCAATCGGCGTACAAGGTTACTTCCAGAAAATGTGGAGAAGATGATGTTCATTAAAATGAATTACAATCAATTCCTCCGTGGAGACATTCACCAGCAGCAATTGCCTCCAGAAAGTACACGGGGACCTGAGATGGTGGATTCCAGTGGGGACGAATTAATAAACTGTGAGGAGGGTGCTGTACACAGTGAAAGGGGTGATGAATCGGACGATGATGATGAGGTGGACATCTTGCCTCTGTAGAGCCAGTTTGTGCAAGGAGAGATTGATTACTTCTTTTTTGGTGGGGGCTCAAACCAACCAGTCATTTCAGTCACAGTCGTGTGGCAGACCCTGTCGCTGAAATGATGGGTTTGTTAAAGTGTGCATGTCCTGTTTATACAACATAAGGGTGGGTGGGAGGGCCCAAGGACAATTCCATCTTGCACCTTTTTTTCTTTCATTTTTATTTGCGTCATGTGCTGTTTGGGGAGTATTTTTTTGAAGGGTCATGTGCTGTTTGTGGAGTATTTTTTTGAAGGGCCATCCTGCGTGACACTGCAGTGCCACTCCTAGATGGGCCAGGTGTTTGTGTCGGCCACTAGGGTCGCTTAGCTTAGTCACACAGCTACCTCATTGCGCCTCTTTTTTTCTTTGCGTCATGTGCTGTTTGGGGAGTATTTTTTTGAAGGGCCATCCTGCGTGACACTGCAGTGCCACTCCTAGATGGGCCAGGTGTTTGTGTCGGCCACTTGGGTCGCTGAGCTTAGTCACACAGCTACCTCATTGCGCCTCTTTTTTTCTTTGCGTCATGTGCTGTTTGGGGACTATTTTTTTGAAGGGCCATCCTGTCTGACACTACAGTGACACTCCTAGATGGGCCAGGTGTTTGTGTCGGCCACTAGGGTCGCTTAGCTTAGTCACACAGCTACCTCATTGCGCCTCTTTTTTTCTTTGCGTCATGTGCTGTTTTGGGAGTATTTTTTTGAAGGGCCATCCTGCCTGACACTGCAGTGCCACTCCTAGATGGGCCAGGTGTTTGTGTCGGCAACTAGGGTCGCTTAGCTTAGTCACACAGCTACCTCATTGCGCCTCTTTTTTTACTTTGCGTCATGTGCTGTTTGGGGAGTATTTTTTTGAAGGGCCATCCTGCGTGATACTGCAGTGCCACTCCTAGATGGGCCAGGTGTTTGTGTCGGCCACTAGGGTCGCTTAGCTTAGTCACACAGCTACCTCATTGCGCCTCTTTTTTAACTTTGCGTCATGTGCTGTTTGGGGAGTATTTTTTTGAAGGGCAATCCTGTCTGACACTGCAGTGCCACTCCTAGATGGGCCAGGTGTTTGTGTCGGCCACTTGGGTCGCTGAGCTTAGTCACACAGCTACCTCATTGCACCTCTTTTTTTCTTTGCGTCATGTGCTGTTTGGGGAGTATTTTTTTGAAGGGCCATCCTGCGTGACACTGCAGTGCCACTCCTAGATGGGCCAGGTGTTTGTGTCGGCCACTAGGGTCTCTTAGCTTAGTCACACAGCTACCTCATTGCGCCTCTTTTTTTCTTTGCGTCATGTGCTGTTTGGGGAGTATTTTTTTGAAGGGCCATCCTGCGTGACACTGCAGTGCCACTCCTAGATGGGCCAGGTGTTTGTGTCGGCCACTAGGGTCGCTTAGCTTAGTCACACAGCTACCTCATTGCGCCTCTTTTTTAACTTTGCGTCATGTGCTGTTTGGGGAGTATTTTTTTGAAGGGCAATCCTGTCTGACACTGCAGTGCCACTCCTAGATGGGCCAGGTGTTTGTGTCGGCCACTTGGGTCGCTGAGCTTAGTCACACAGCTACCTCATTGCACCTCTTTTTTTCTTTGCGTCATGTGCTGTTTGGGGAGTATTTTTTTGAAGGGCCATCCTGCGTGACACTGCAGTGCCACTCCTAGATGGGCCAGGTGTTTGTGTCGGCCACTAGGGTCTCTTAGCTTAGTCACACAGCTACCTCATTGCGCCTCTTTTTTTCTTTGCGTCATGTGCTGTTTGGGGAGTATTTTTTTGAAGGGCCATCCTGCGTGACACTGCAGTGCCACTCCTAGATGGGCCAGGTGTTTGTGTCGGCCACTAGGGTCTCTTAGCTTAGTCACACAGCTACCTCATTGCGCCTCTTTTTTTCTTTGCGTCATGTGCTGTTTGGGGAGTATTTTTTTGAAGGGCCATCCTGTCTGACACTACAGTGACACTCCTAGATGGGCCAGGTGTTTGTGTCGGCCACTAGGGTCGCTTAGCTTAGTCACACAGCTACCTCATTGCGCCTCTTTTTTTCTTTGCGTCATGTGCTGTTTTGGGAGTATTTTTTTGAAGGGCCATCCTGCCTGACACTGCAGTGCCACTCCTAGATGGGCCAGGTGTTTGTGTCGGCAACTAGGGTCGCTTAGCTTAGTCACACAGCTACCTCATTGCGCCTCTTTTTTTACTTTGCGTCATGTGCTGTTTGGGGAGTATTTTTTTGAAGGGCCATCCTGCGTGATACTGCAGTGCCACTCCTAGATGGGCCAGGTGTTTGTGTCGGCCACTAGGGTCGCTTAGCTTAGTCACACAGCTACCTCATTGCGCCTCTTTTTTTCTTTGCGTCATGTGCTGTTTGGGGAGTATTTTTTTGAAGGGCCATCCTGTCTGACACTGCAGTGCCACTCCTAGATGGGCCAGGTGTTTGTGTCGGCCACTTGGGTCGCTGAGCTTAGTCACACAGCTACCTCATTGCACCTCTTTTTTTCTTTGCGTCATGTGCTGTTTGGGGAGTATTTTTTTGAAGAACCATCCTGCGTGACACTGCAGTGCCACTCCTAGATGGGCCAGGTGTTTGTGTCGGCCACTAGGGTCGCTTAGCTTAGTCACACAGCTACCTCATTGCGCCTCTTTTTTTACTTTGCGTCATGTGCTGTTTGGGGAGTATTTTTTTGAAGGCCATCCTGCGTGACACTGCAGTGCCACTCCTAGATGGGCCAGGTGTTTGTGTCGGCCACTTGGGTCGCTGAGCTTAGTCACACAGCTACCTCATTGCGCCTCTTTTTTTCTTTGCGTCATGTGCTGTTTGGGGAGTATTTTTTTGAAGGGCCATCCTGTCTGACACTACAGTGACACTCCTAGATGGGCCAGGTGTTTGTGTCGGCCACTAGGGTCGCTTAGCTTAGTCACACAGCTACCTCATTGCGCCTCTTTTTTTCTTTGCGTCATGTGCTGTTTTGGGAGTATTTTTTTGAAGGGCCATCCTGCCTGACACTGCAGTGCCACTCCTAGATGGGCCAGGTGTTTGTGTCGGCAACTAGGGTCGCTTAGCTTAGTCACACAGCTACCTCATTGCGCCTCTTTTTTTACTTTGCGTCATGTGCTGTTTGGGGACTATTTTTTTGAAGGGCCATCCTGCGTGACACTGCAGTGCCACTCCTAGATGGGCCAGGTGTTTGTGTCGGCCACTAGGGTCACTTAACTTAGTCACACAGCTACCTCATTGCGCCTCTTTTTTTCTTTGCGTCATGTGCTGTTTGGGGAGTATTTTTTTGAAGGGCCATCCTGCGTGATACTGCAGTGCCACTCCTAGATGGGCCAGGTGTTTGTGTCGGCCACTAGGGTCGCTTAGCTTAGTAACACAGCTACCTCATTGCGCCTCTTTTTTTCTTTGCGTCATGTGCTGTTTGGGGAGTATTTTATTGAAGGGCCATCCTGCGTGACACTGCAGTGCCACTCCTAGATGGGCCAGGTGTTTGTGTCGGCCACTAGGGTCGCTTAGCTTAGTCACACAGCTACCTCATTGCGCCTCTTTTTTTACTTTGCATCATGTGCTGTTTGGGGCGTATTTTTTTGAAGGGCCATCCTGCGTGACACTGCAGTGCCACTCCTAGATGGGCCAGGTGTTTGTGTCGGCAACTAGGGTCGCTTAGCTTAGTCACACAGCTACCTCATTGCGCCTCTTTTTTTACTTTGCGTCATGTGCTGTTTGGGGAGTATTTTTTTGAAGGGCCATCCTGCGTAACACTGCAGTGCCACTCCTAGATGGGCCAGGTGTTTGTGTCGGCCACTAGGGTCGCTTAACTTAGTCACACAGCTACCTCATTGCGCATCTTTTTTTCTTTGCGTCATGTGCTGTTTGGGGAGTATTTTTTTGAAGGGCCATCCTGCGTGATACTGCAGTGCCACTCCTAGATGGGCCAGGTGTTTGTGTCGGCCACTAGGGTCGCTTAGCTTAGTCACACAGCTACCTCATTGCGCCTCTTTTTTTCTTTGCGTCATGTGCTGTTTGGGGAGTATTTTTTTGAAGGGCCATCCTGCGTGACACTGCAGTGCCACTCCTAGATGGGCCAGGTGTTTGTGTCGGCCA
Source organism: Pseudophryne corroboree (assembly GCF_028390025.1). Lineage (NCBI taxonomy): Eukaryota > Metazoa > Chordata > Amphibia > Anura > Myobatrachidae > Pseudophryne > Pseudophryne corroboree. The sequence continues at coordinate 661,618,963 of NC_086448.1, forward strand.
CTAGGGTCGCTTAGCTTAGTCACACAGCTACCTCATTGCGCCTCTTTTTTTCTTTGCGTCATGTGCTGTTTGGGGAGTATTTTTTTGAAGGGCCATCCTGCGTGACACTGCAGTGCCACTCCTAGATGGGCCAGGTGTTTGTGTCGGCCACTAGGGTCGCTTAGCTTAGTCACACAGCTACCTCATTGCGCCTCTTTTTTTCTTTGCGTCATGTGCTGTTTGGGGAGTATTTTTTTGAAGGGCCATCCTGCGTGACACTGCAGTGCCACTCCTAGATGGGCCAGGTGTTTGTGTCGGCCACTAGGGTCGCTTAGCTTAGTCACACAGCTACCTCATTGCGCCTCTTTTTTTACTTTGCGTCATGTGCTGTTTGGGGAGTATTTTTTTGAAGGGCCATCCTGCGTGACACTGCAGTGCCACTCCTATACGGGCCAGGTGTTTGTGTCGGCCACTAGGGTCGCTTAGCTTAGTCACACAGCTACCTCATTGCGCCTCTTTTTTTCTTTGCGTCATGTGCTGTTTTGGGAGTATTTTTTTGATGGGCCATCCTGTCTGACACTGCAGTGCCACTCCTAGATGGGCCAGGTGTTTGTGTCGGCCACTTGTGTCGCTTAGCTTAGCCATCCAGCGACCTCTGTGCAAATTTTAGGACTGAAAATAATATTGTGAGGTGTGAGGTATTCAGAATTAACTGAAAATGAGTGGAAATTATGGTTATTGAGGTTAATAATACTATGGGATCAAAATGACCCCCAAATTCTATGATTTAAGCTGTTTTTTAGGGTTTTTTGAAAACACACCCGAATCCGACAAAAAAAATTCGGTGAGGTTTTGCCAAAATGCGTTCGAACCCAAAACACGGCCGCGGAACCGAACCCAAAACCAAAACACAAAACCCGAAAAATTGCCGGTGCACATCACTACTTTAATTAGGCTGCCTTCAGAGGAGATTGGTTCAGTCAGTCACATGAAATGTATGCTGACTGATCAGGCAGACTGGATGATATTGCAACAGTATGGTGGTACTCACAATCTAGAACCTCCGGTTGAGGACACCAGCCACACTCACATTAGGGTGAACACTGGGCTCTGAGGTGTGACACGTTGGGGAGATGGCAGGACATCAAAGACACCACCAGGCCTGGTAAAGGGATTCTGGGATCTGGTGTGTGACAGGGGATAGTGGGACAGATTGTAAAGGGGAAAAGGACAAAAGCACCAATATGAGGATGATGCAGTGGTACTGATATGAGAGGTTCAAAGCATGGCCGGATTAAGGCTTGGAGGGTCTCCAAGGAAACTAAGTTGTGGGGGACCCCAAAATAAAATTACCACCACCACCCCTTCTGCCACTACTATGCCCCTGCATAATAGTAATAATGATAGGAATAAAGATGATAGGAGATATTTGTGAGGTACATTGGGGTGGGGCTGGTGGAGGGGGTGGTCTCTGGGCAGGCAGGTTCCATCTTGCAGTGCCAGGTTGCCAGCTGGAGTCCCCTTCACAGATTATGTAATTTCAGTGTGCAGGGAGAGGACATAGTGCACACATACTGTACACACACAGAGGAGAGGGCCAGGAACCAGGCCCTGACAATTATCGCACCAATGCAATAACTGTCAGGTCCACTGTGGTCGTGATTGATGAGGATCATGCCCTTGGCTGCCATCTTCCTTCTGCCGGTGGGGCTGTCACCAACCATTTACCAAGCAGCAGCCACAGCCTGAGCTGGGAAAGCTTGGAGCTCGTCAAGCAAGACGAGCATTGACCTCATTCACCTCTGCCAAGGGAAAGACCAAGAAACTTGCTTGGAAGGTGATTAGGAGTGAAGGAGGAAAGCTTGCAATGCTGCAGGGAGGGCACTGGCCAGGCCAGGGAGGATGCAGAGTGTGCCTCCCAGTCTCTCTTGCCTATAATTCGGCCTTGGGTCAGACGCATAGATGGATTTAGCCGGTATGAGGGCACCCAGGTGTGTCCCATAAGAGATTTTTTTTCCACTTTTTTTTTCATTGCTGCTTACCAGTTTGCTGCCTGTGGGGAGGAATGCTGTGAGGTGTATAATGGAGGATATTGTGATGTGGTGAAAGCTGCAGGAGGGGGGAATGGGAAGCGATGTGTGGCGAATATTAAAGGATGGGTTGGAGTTATGAGAGAGGTGGACATTGCAGACTCTCTGACCCTGTCACCAACATCTACCCTACAAACACTCACTGTGTCACCTACCAGACCTGTCCCTGCACACTCACTTTATCACCTGCAAGATCTGTCCCTGCACACTCACCCTGTCCTCTAGCAGACCTGTCCCCATATACTCACCATGTTCCCTACAAGACCTGTCCCTGCACACTCACCCTGTCACCTACCACACAGGTCCCAAACACTCAACCTGTCACCTACCAGACCTGTCCTGCACACTCACCTTGTCTACTACCAGACCTGTACTCCATGCCCCAAGCATTATTAAAATGATGTCATGGGTTGTGGGTATGGCAATCCCTGTGAGGCCACAATCCTTGTAAAGAGTCCATGCCCACTTTCCCAGGAGCACACATGCAAAAAAAGGACAAACCCTCACACACACTTTCCCCTATCTTGGTGCCTCCTGTCATTTTGTTCTGCCCCTGGTCAGAGGCATATATGAGCAAAAAGGGCCAAAGCTCAGAAAGGATCACAATGCCCCTCTATGTCTTTGTCTTTGTTTCTCTCCTGCCTCTGGTTTTTGCTTTTCTATCGCTTGCTGTGTCGTCAATGTGATAGGGCAACATTTATTATTTTATGGCTGTATACTATAAATGGTGCCTACGTTATGAAATACTGTAATACATGTTGTCATAAAAACTATTTAAACACCAATTAATTAATATTGCTCTCCTAATACAATTTAAGAATCAGTTTCCCACTAATATATTAATAAAATAGTATTTTTACTGTATGAATATTATGAGTGTGACCTGTCTCTTTATTCAGTACAGTATATTAGTGATGTGCACCGGAAATTTTTCGGGTTTTGTGTTTTGGTTTTGGATTCGGTTCCGCGGCCGTGTTTTGGATTCGGACGCATTTTGGCAAAACCTCCCCGAAAATTTTTTGTCGGATTTGTGTGTTTTTTTACAAAAAACTCTCAAAAACAGCTTAAATCATAGAATTTGGGGGTCATTTTGTTCCCATAGTATTATTAACATCAATAACCATAATTTCCACTCATTTCCAGTCTATTCTGAACACCTCACACCTCACAATATTATTTTTAGTCCTAAAATTTGCACCGAGGTAGCTGGATGACTAAGCTAAGCGACCCAAGTGGCCGACACAAACACCTGGCCCATCTAGGAGTGGCACTGCAGTGTCGGACAGGATGGCACTTCAAAAAAATAGTCCCCAAACAGCACATGATGCAAAGAAAAAAAGAGGCGCAATGAGGTAGCTGTGTGACTAAGCTAAGCGACCCAAGTGGCCGACACAAACACCTGGCCCATATAGGAGTGGCACTGCAGTGTCAGACAGGATGGCACTTCCAAAAATAGTCCTCAAACAGCACATGATGCAAAGAAAAATGAAAAAAAAGAGGTGCAAGATGGAATTGTCCTTGGGCCCTCCCACCCACCCTTATGTTGTATAAACAGGACATGCACACTTTAACAAACCCATCATTTCAGTGACAGGGTCTGCCACACGACTGTGACTGAAATGACTGGTTGGTTTGGGCCCCCACCAAAAAAGAAGCAAACAATCTCTCCTTGCACAAACTGGCTCTACAGAGGCAAGATGTCCACCTCCTCCTCATTGTCCGATTCCTCACCCCTTTCACTGTGTACATCCCCCTCCTCACAGATTATTAATTCGTCCCCACTGGAATCCACCATCTCAGGTCCCTGTGTACTTTCTGGAGGCAATTGCTGGTGAATGTCTCCACGGAGGAATTGATTATAATTCATTTTGATGAACATCATCTTCTCCACATTTTCTGGAAGTACCCTCGTACGCCGATTGCTGACAAGGTGAGCGGCTGCACTAAACACTCTTTCGGAGTACACACTGGAGGGGGGGCAACTTAGGTAAAATAAAGCCAGTTTGTGCAAGGGCCTCCAAATTGCCTCTTTTTCCTGCCAGTATACGTACGGACTGTCTGACGTGCCTACTTTGATGCGGTCACTCATATAATCCTCCACCATTCGTTCAATGGTGACAGAATCATATGCAGTGACAGTAGACGACATGTCAGTAATCGTTGGCAGGTCCTTCAGTCTGGACCAGATGTCAGCACTCGCTCCAGACTGCCCTGCATCACCGCCAGTGGGTGGGCTCGGAATTCATAGCCTTTTCCTCACACCCCCAGTTGCGGGAGAATGTGAAGGAGGAGCTGTTGACGGGTCACGTTCCACTTGACTTGACAATTTTCTCATCAGCAGGTCTTTGAACCTCTGCAGACTTGTTTCTGCCGGAAAGAGAGATACAACGTAGGTTTTAAATCTAGGATCGAGCACGGTGGCCAAAATGTAGTGCTCTGATTTCAACAGATTGACCACCCGTGAATCCTGGTTAAGCGAATTAAGGGCTCCATCCACAAGTCCCACATGCCTAGCTCTGTTTTAGCTCCTCCTTCAATGTCTCCAGCTTCTTCTGCAAAAGCCTAATGAGGGGAATGACCTGACTCAGGCTGGCAGTGTCTGAACTGACTTCACGTGTGGCAAGTTCAAAAGGTTGCAGAACCTTGCACAACGTTGAAATCATTCTCCACTGCACTTGAGTCAGGTGCATTCCCCCTCCTTTGCCTATATCGTAGGCAGATGTATAGGCTTGAATGGCCTTTTGCTGCTCCTCCATCCTCTGAAGCATATAGAGGGTTGAATCCCACCTCGTTACCACCTCTTGCTTCAGATGATGGCAGGGCAGGTTCAGGAGTGTTTGCTGGTGCTCCAGTCTTCAGCATGCGGTGGCTGAATGCCGAAAGTGGCCCGCAATTCTTCGGGCCACCGACAGCATCTCTTGCACGCCCCTGTCGTTTTTTAAATAATTCTGCACCACCAAATTCAATGTATGTGCAAAACATGGGACGTGCTGGAATTTGCCCACATGTAATGCACGCACAATATTGCTGGCGTTGTCCGATGTCACAAATCCCCAGGAGAGTCCAATTGGGGTAAGCCATTCTGCGATGATGTTCCTCAGTTTCCGTAAGAGGTTGTCAGCTGTGTGCCTCTTATGGAAAGCGGTGATACAAAGTGTAGCCTGCCTAGGAACGAGTTGGCATTTGCGAGATGCTGCTACTGGTGCCATCACTGCTGTTCTTGCTGCGGGAGGCAATACATCTACCCAGTGGGCTGTCACAGTCATATAGTCCTGAGTCTGCCCTGCTCCACTTGTCCACTTGTCCGTGGTTAAGTGGACATTGGGTACAACTGCATTTTTTAGGACACTGGTGACTCTTTTTCTGACGTCTGTGTACATTTTCGGTATCGCCTGCCTAGAGAAATGGAACCTAGATGGTATTTGGTACCAGGGACACAGTACCTCAATCAATTCTCTAGTTCCCTGTGAATTAACGGTGGATACCGGAAACACGTTTCTCACCACCCAGGCTGCCAAGGTCTGAGTTATCCGCTTTGCAGCAGGATGACTGCTGTGATATTTCATCTTCCTCGCAAAGGACTGTTGGACAGTCAATTGCTTACTGGAAGTAGTACAAGTGGTCTTCCGACTTCCCATCTGGGATGACGATCGACTCCCAGCAGCAACAACAGCAGCGCCAGCAGCAGTATGTGTTACACTCAAGGATGCATCGGAGGAATCCCAGGCAGGAGAGGACTCGTCAGACTTGACAGTGACATGGCCTGCAGGACTATTGGCTTTCCTGTCTAAGGAGGAAATTGACACTGAGGGAGTTGGGGGTGTGGTTTGCAGGAGCTTGGTTACAAGAGGAAGGGATTTAGTGGTCAGTGGACTGCTTCTGCTGTCACCCAAAGTTTTTGAACTTGTCACTGACTTCTGATGAATGCGCTCCAGGTGACGAATAAGGGAGGATGTTCCTAGGTGGTTAACGTCCTTACCCCTACTTATTACAGCTTGACAAAGGCAACAAATGGCTTGACACCAGTTGTCCGCATTTCTGTTGAAATAATTCCACACCGAAGAGGTGATTTTTTTTTTGTATTTTGACCAGGCATGTCAATGGCCATATTCGTCCCACGGACAGCAGGTGTCTCCCCGGATGCCTGACTTAAACAAACCACCTCACCATCAGAATCCTCCTTGTCAATTTCATTCTCAGTGCTAGCAACACCCATATCCTTATCCTGGTGTACTTCAACAGAGACATCTTCAATTTGACTATCAGGAACTGAACTGCCGGTGCACCTTCCAGCACTTGCAGGGGGCGAGCAAATGGTGGAAGGCGCCACCTCTTCCCGTCCAGTGTTGGGAAGGTCAGGCATCGCAACCGACACAATTGGACTCTCCTTGGGGATTTGTGATTTAGAAGAACGCACAGTTCTTTGCTGTGCTTTTGCCAGCTTAAGTCTTTTCATTTTTCTAGCGAGAGGATGAGTGCTTCCATCCTCATGTGAAGCTGACCCACTAGTCATTAGGAACATAAGAGAGGGCCTCAGCCGGTCCTTGCCACTCCATGTCGTAAATGGCATATTGGCAAGGTTACGTTTCTCCTCAGACGATTTTAATTTTGATTTTTGGGTAATTTTACTGAACATTTGTTTTTTGTATTTTACATGCTCTCTACTATGACATTGGGCATCGGCCTTGGCAGACGACGTTGATGGCATTTCATCATCTCGGCCATGACTAGTGGCAGCAGCTTCAGCATGAGGTGGAAGTGGATCATGATCTTTCCCTATTTTACACTCCACATTTTTGTTCTCCATTTTTTAATGTGTGGAATTATATGCCAGTAATTTATTTATCAATAGAAATGGCCTACTACTATATATACTGCACACAAAAACTTAAATGCACCACAGGTATGGATGGATAGTATACTTGACGACACTGAGGTAGGTAGAGCAGTGGCCTACTGTACCGTACTGCCATATATTATATACTGGTAGTCGGCAAACTGTGCAATACTGAAATGCACCACAGGTATGGATGGATAGTATACTTGACGATACAGAGGTAGGTAGAGCAGTGGCCTACTGTACCGTACTGCTATATGTTATATACTGGTGGTCAGCAAACTGTGCAAAACTGAAATGCACCACAGGTATGGATGGATAGTATACTTGACGACACAGAGGTAGGTAGAGCAGTGGCCTACTGTACCGTGCTGCTATATATTATATACTGGTGGTCAGCAAACTGTGCAAAACTGAAATGCACCACAGGTATGGATGGATAGTATACTTGACGACACAGAGGTAGGTAGAGCAGTGGCCTACTGTACCGTACTGCTGTATATTATATACTGGTGGTCAGCAAACTGTGCAGAACTGAAATGCACCACAGGTATGGATGGATAGTATACTTGACGACACAGAGGTAGGTAGAGCAGTGGCCTACTGTACCGTACTGCTATATATTATATACTGGTGGTCAGCAAACTGTGCAAAACTGAAATGCACCACAGGTATGGATGGATAGTATACTTGACGACACAGAGGTAGGTAGAGCAGTGGCCTACTGTACCGTGCTGCTATATATTATTTACTGGTGGTCAGCAAACTGTGCAAAACTGAAATGCACCACAGGTATTGATGGATAGTATACTTGACGACACAGAGGTAAGTAGAGCAGTGGCGTACTGTACCGTACTGCTATATATTATATACTGGTGGTCAGCAAACTGTGCAAAACTGAAATGCACCACAGGTATGGATGGATAGTATACTTGACGACACAGAGGTAGGTAGAGCAGTGGCCTACTGTACCGTACTGCTATATATTATATACTGGTGGTCAGCAAACTGTGCAAAACTGAAATGCACCACAGGTATGGATGGATAGTATACTTGACGACACAGAGGTAGGTAGAGCAGTGGCCTACTGTACCGTGCTGCTATATATTATATACTGGTGGTCAGCAAACTGTGCAAAACTGAAATGCACCACAGGTATGGATGGATAGTATACTTGACGACACAGAGGTAGGTAGAGCAGTGGCCTACTGTACCGAACTGCTATATATTATATACTGGTGGTCAGCAAACTGTGCAAAACTGAAATGCACCACAGGTATGGATGGATAGTATACTTGACGACACAGAGGTAGGTAGAGCAGTGGCCTACTGTACCGTACTGCTATATATTAAATACTGGTGGTCAGCAAACTGTGCAAAACTGAAATGCACCACAGGTATGGATGGATAGTATACTTGACGACACAGAGGTGGGTAGAGCAGTGGACTACTGTACCGTACTGCTATATATTATATACTGGTGGTCAGCAAACTGTGCAAAACTGAAATGCACCACAGGTATGGATAGATAGTATACTTGACGACACAGAGGTAGGTAGAGCAGTGGCCTACTGTACCATACTGCTATATATTATATACTGGTGGTCAGCAAACTGTGCAAAACTGAAATGCACCACAGGTATGGATAGATAGTATACTTGACGACACAGAGGTAGGTAGAGCAGTGGCCTACTGTACCATACTGCTATATATTATATACTGGTGGTCAGCAAACTGTGCAGAACTGAAATGCACCACAGGTATGGATGGATAGTATACTTGACGACACAGAGGTAGGTAGAGCAGTGGCCTACTGTACCGTACTGCTATATATTATATACTGGTGGTCAGCAAACTGTGCAAAACTGAAATGCACCACAGGTATGGATGGGATAGTATACTTGACGACACAGAGGTAGAGCAGTGGACTACTGTACCGTACTGCTATATATATAGTTATACTGGTGGTCAGCAAAATTCTGCACTGTCCTCTTACTATATACTACAATGCAGCACAGATATGGAGCGTTTTTTAGACAGAGAACGTATAATACTGGTGGTCACTGGTCAGCAAAACTCTGCACTGTCCTCCTACTATATAATACTGCTGGTCCCCAGTCCCCACAATAAAGCAATTAGCACACTGAGCACAGATATTTGCAGCACACTGAGCACAGTCAGATATGGAGTGTTTTTCAGGCAGAGAACGTAGATATTTGCACTTGCAGCACACTGAGCACAGATATTTGCAGCACACTGAGCACAGATATTTGCAGCACACTGAACATAGAAACTGAGAGGACGCCAGCCACGTCCTCTCACGATCATCTCCAAAGTACGAGTGAAAAAAGGCGGCGACGCGCGGCTCCTTATATAGAATACGAATCTCGCGAGAATCCGACCGCGGGATGATGACGTTCGGGCGCGCTCTGGTTAACAGAGCAAGGCGGGAGTATCCGAGTCTGCTCGGAACCGTGTAAAAAAAGGTGAAGTTCGGGGGGGGTTCGGATTCCGACGAACCGAACCCGCTCATCACTAATAATGATTACCCTAACTTTTAGTGTATTGTGATTCCTCTTCTTCTGAATTGACCAGATATGTCAAAACTAGTGATGAGCGGATTCGGTATTACTCGGTTTTCCTCGGTTATCAAAACGGCATCTTATTGGCTATCCAAAACAGGTGACATCCGTGAGCCAATAAGATGCCGTTTTGAGAACCGAGTAAAACTGAGTAAAACTGAATCCGCTCATCACTAGTCAAAACAGCATGCTGTTTCAGCCATCTTGTCTGTTAAAACCAATTCCTCTTTGTCAGCTGGTTTCTGGTGAGTTATGAACTGTCTGATTAGTAAATCTGGGGTTTCTCTATACTATTAATGGGAAAAACATTGTGCGTCAATGTACAGTTGTATACTAAAGTGTGGTTATCAGTGGTTTTGTGGCAGGTATTTGTTTACTAATGCTGGGTACACACTAGAAAGATGTTATGTTAGTTCTTATGATTTACAACATATCTGTAGTGCAGTGGCGGGTGTGTATAGCCGATATGTCTGTGAACGATGTAGTTTACAGACATATCAGGTCGGGCCTGCAGCACAGCCGAGGCAGATATACTGTATTTGCATTTCTAGCGATGTATATGGTCAACCTGCCAACTGTCCAATATGATGGCAGCAGGAACCACTGACAGTGACAGCACAGCTGGGCGGACAAATTAAAAGGACCGCCCAGATCTGATGTCTGGACCAAGATATCAAGTGGCCAATTGGAAAGTGTGCATAGCTAACCTAGGGACTAATTCAGCTAACCCGAGAAATTGCAGTTGTCTGCAAGTAGAAAAGCGCCGCCCCGACAGAAAGAAAAGACACCCTCTGCAAATTTGCAAATGCATCGCTGATCACTATCCATTCGCAGATGCATACACAATTTCCGGAACATTGAAGATTTTTAGCTATCTGGGCAAATGTCAGTAGGTCTTAGGCTGTCAGTAATCTGCGACTGAGATGGCCTGGAAGTGGTCTGCGCTGATGTCAGAGACACTCCCCAAAAACGCCTGGGCACGCCTAAGTTTTTATGATACACCCAGAAAACGTCAATTTTCCGTCCAGAAATGCCAGCTTCCTGTTAGTCAAACAGCGGCTACGTTGGATCTGTATGCAAATTCTGTCACTATTACTACTTGTGCGTGCACAATGCAAACGCTAGACATGTGCAGTCATTTGATAAATGCTCAATTTGCGATTTCTCAGATTAGTGAACCATGCTAAATTAGGTCTTTAATCCACCTCTCAGTCGGCGCAACAGCCAGTCGGTGATTTGTCGCTGTACTACAGGGATGGGGAACCTTCGGCCCTCCAGCTGTTGTTGAACTACACATCCCAGCATGCCTTGCTACAGTTTTGCTATTTGGCCATGCTAAAACTGTTGCAGGGCATGCTGGGATGTGTAGTTCAACAACAGCTGGAGGGCCGAAGGTTCCCCATTCCTGCTGTACTGTGTATCCAGCTAAACTCTGCTGGATGCAAACCTACAGTACTGGTAAATGTTTGTCAATTTTATTATATAAATAACATACACTGAAATATTGCAATATACAAAAAAATCAAAATATAGCGCTCAGGCGCTCACACTTGAACACTTCCCTTAATGATTTTTATAAGATGCGTCTTGAAATTCTCTCTCTTCAAATCCTCACGGAATGTCCTCGTACATGCAAGAGAAAACAAATATGCACCGAGATCCTTGTGTATTACTTCCAGGTGATTTGTATAGTCACTCTCCCTTCTTATGTTGTAAGTACCACAAGGGAAGATTTATCATGTGTTGGGGAACTCCCCCTTCCAGTACACTTACACAACTATGTAATGTGAAAACATCTCAAGAAACAATGTTACGATGTCATCCTAGGTAAATTTTCAAGAGTTTGTGAATTTGATGGGGACAAGACACTCCCCTTCACCACACACTTACACAAATGCAAGAATCAAAGGCATTCACAATGACAACTCCATACAACATAAGAAGGGAGAGTGACTATACAAATCACCTGGAAGTAATACACGAGGATCTCGGTGCATATTTGTTTTCTCTTGCATGTACAAGGACATTCCGTGAGGAATTGAAGAGAGAGAATTTCAAGACGCATCTTATAAAAATCATTAAGGGAAGTGTTCAAGTGTGAGCGCCTGAGCACTATATTTTGATTTTTTTGTATATTGTCTGTTCTTTGGAATTGTTTGTGGTTCCTGTTCAAAATACTTCTCAGGTTGCTCCACAATAGCGCATAGAGGCACCTCAAAACCTTTTTTTGAAATATTGCAATGCTTATTTAAGCATAATCCTGATTTCGAAGTATAATTTTCCCAATTTCAAGAAGCTGATAAATATATTTTCTGTGTTGTTTTGCTAATTGTATGCTGCAGTACAATATCTCAGAAGACACTTTGTATACTGCTTCTAGATCTCCTAAAATCTAGATCATATTATGTTTGCTTATGATGGTCAATGATAAGAATAGCCCGTAAATAGTGTATGAAAAGTTTCAGTTTGTTTTTTTATCTTAATTAATTTACTAGATTTGCTGAATTGAGAGAGAGAGAAAAAAAACAGACTAGTTCAATCATTTTAATATAGAATAGATATTATAACCAAACTAAATATTGCCCAAATGCTCCATAGTGTATAGATATTCTGCAATTCAAACAATGCCATTCTTTTACAAGAAATTGAAATTGGCTAAATTATTTAATTAAAATACGGCGATAGTTTTCAATAAAATTTACATTTTCAATTAAATAATAACATTCAGAGACTTGCTTGTATTGTATTTCAAATGTTTGCATTTTCAGCATATATACAGCACAGTTCATTTGAACAGTAAATATTAAAATTACAACTGTAAGCCCCAGTAGTAGATTTTAGTAGATGACATATCCAAACTCACTGACTCTGAAGTCAGGATATGTCCATGGGGAGTCATCTCCTATCAACTGCTGACCTACTGTACTGCAAGTACATAAGTCAAGCTTATGAGTTAACATTATAACAAATGTACTGTAACTAAAACAATGCCCTTGCTGACATATTGTAAAACCAATGTATAAAAAAATATAAAGTATGCTCTAGTCTAAGACTTAAGTATTATGGCCATGAAGTTGTTTACAGGATATTATGAACTACCATTACTGTTTTCCTACTTAATGTCAGCCATTGTGATATTTTTTGTTGATTTTTGCATTCGTTTAGATCACAGGTTCTCAAACTCGGTCCTCAGGACCCCACACAGTGCATGTTTTGCAGGTCTCCTCACAGAATCGCAAGTGAAATAATTAGCTCCACCTGTGGACCTTTTAAAATGTGTCAGTGAGTAATTAATACACCTGTGCACTTGCTGGGTTACCTACAAAACATGCAGTGTGTGGGGTCCTGAGGACAGAGTTTGAGAACCACTGGTTTAGATTATATGCAACCTTTTAATTTGCCCCAACAAGTTTACTCAATATAAATTGACACTGTGTTAGACTGTGGCCGGGATGTAATGAAGTCCAAGTTCAAAGACCGTGTGGGATGCTGGCCAAACGTGGAAATTTTTTTAAAGGGGCAATCATTTACGTGGAATGATTTAGCCTTGTAAATGATTGCTTCTTTAAATAAATGTCCAAGTTTAGCCGGCATCCCGCACAGCCACTAAACTCGGACTTCATTACATCCCTGCCCATGTGTGCCCAACCAATTTTCTAATATTCTCTTGATTGGAAGACATGAAAAACAGACCGATCCCAGGAAATAAATACATTAACCAGATTAATTACACACACACACACACACACACACACACACACACACACACACACACACACGCATGCATGGGTGTATACATGCAGACATATAGACCACCTAAATTGACAGTTGAAATTAGGAAAACTTCAACTAGTCAGACAGATCTTTCATTGACATAATCAACATGAGTTTAGGTATCTATGTAGTCTTTTGCCAGTTATTCAGATTGATGGTGATGTAATAGTGAGGGGAATGTTTTCCTGGCACCAATAGGTCACTAAATACTGACTAAGTGTCTATTAAATGCCTCAGAATACAGTATCTGAGTATTGTTGCTGGCAATTTGCATCCTTACAGCAGGGTAACACTTAATAGGGCAGATTTAACAAGACTTGGGGGTCTATTCATGAAGCAGTGAAAAGAGTGGAGAAAAGGACCAGTGGAGAAGTTGCCTATGGCAACCAATCAGCTTTGAATGAAGCCTTTATCAAGTACATTCTATAAAATGTAAGGGAAATGCTGATTGGTTGCCAGGGGCAACTTCTTCACTAGTCTGTTTCTCCATTCTTTTCACTGCTTCATGAATAGACCCCATTGATAGAGATAACATTGAGATAGATAAAGTACTAACCGATCAGCTCATAAAAATGTCATTTTACAAGCTTTGTTTGAAAAATAACAGGAGCTATTTGGGGTACTTTATCTCTCTCTAAGCATAGGTAAAATTCCCCCAAATCACAAAACATAAATCATTTAAAGCTGATACCGCAAACATGATAATGAAGTGTCATGAATCCAGTGACCAACACAGTCATCTGCTCTCAATCCATTAGAAAAGCTTTAGAAATTGATAGAACTGGAAATTTGTAGTATGAATGTGAATCTGCAGCAACTGAGTGATGTCAGCATAAACCAGTACCTCTAAGGCAGTGGTTCTCAAACTCGGTCCTCAGGACCCCACAGGGTTCACGTTTTCTATGTCACCAAACAGCTGCACTGTGTATCACCAACTGTAACATTTTAAACATCTACAGGTGACCTGCAAAACATGGACCGTGTGGGGTCCTGAGGACCGAGTTTGAGAACCTGTGCTCTAAGGAATGGTTTCAGCATCTTGTTGAAACCATGCCACAAACTTTCAGCCTGTTCTGGGGGCAAAGTGGGTTCTACCCAGTACTGTACAGGCCAACCTAATAAAGTGGCTACTAAATGTTCTTATATTAATATTATACTGTGCAATGGTTTCTTGTATATGCTTTATACTTTTTCTAAATATGTCTACTGTATGACTAGATTGTCCTAGATTACAAGTCCAACTAAACTTTCTAACTAATTATGAAGTTCTAGGTGTGAAGTTTAACACCATCTCTAAACTGAGTTTATGGTTTTAATGCTAATCTAGTCACCGTGTAAAATGAAAACACCATGTGCAAAAATCAGTTACATGTATATGCTAAAAGGCATATAACAGCACATCAGCTCATATTAAATAATACATTAGGTGAAATGGTCCATAACTTAATACTTTCATTTTTAAAATGAAAGGTTACTTCCAAGTTACTGCTCTTCAATCGTTTTTTTACCATGTAATAACTTAAGTCTAGAGGATGGGCGATGGAGGTCACGCAGGCCAAACTACAAATGTGGCAGTTGTTCCCTATGTACCCACTTGCCACTTGAAAGTTAATAGTGTTTGTGTAAAGAATTATATTGGCATCATTGTGCACAGCATAAATGATTATGAAAGTACTTAGGGGTCTATTTACTAAGTCTTGGATGGAGATAAAGTCGACAGAGTTAAACTACTGTACCAGCCAATCGGCTCCTAACTGCCACGCCACAGGCAGTGTTTGAAAAATGACAGGAGCTGATTGGCGTTTACTTTATCTCTATCCAATTTATCTCCATTCAAGGCTTAGTAAATAGACCCCTTGGACTTCTATGAATGGTGCAGAATAGTTAAGGAAATAATTAAAGTTTAATTTTCACTCTTCTGTCAGGTTTAAAATGTAAACAATCTTGTGTTATCTGAGTTATTTCTGTTTAATAGCTACAGTAGGTTGATGATCTTTAAGTTGAAAATAGGAAAATAATAAACATCTTGCTACCAATTTGATTATTTATACAAACAAACACTTTACATTAGTATGGCATCTACAATATATATTGAATTATAAACTAGATTAGTGCTACAGAGAGAAAATGGGGATTGGAATGTAGAGGCTGCTACTTGTTATGTTTCTCTAGCAACAGTTTTTGCATTTTATATTGTTTTGTTTTCATGTCTCATATTTTAACAATTGTTCTTATATTCAAAATTAATGATTTATTTTAGGGCATAGCTAAACATTTTAGGACCCCATAACAACATTTTAAGTGTTCCCATATACAGTACATGATACACTGCAAGAAGTTGAAATTCATGAGCATGGACCTAGCTAGAAATTATTGTGCCCCCATAGCAACATTTTAAGGATCCCCCACAATGCAGGAGTGCCAGTATTGTCATCAGTGCAGGTGTGCCGGCAGTGTTGGCAGTGTGGGAGGTGATGGTAGTGTCAACAGTTTGGGGGTGACAGTAGTGTCGGCAGTGAGGCGGTGCTGCCAGTAACAGCAGTGCCGGTAGTGTCGGCAGTGTGGGGGTGATGGTAGTGTCAGTAGTGCAGGGGTGCCAGTGAAGTCCCCAGTGCAGGGGTGATGGTGGTGACCTCACTGCAGGGGTGATGGCAGTGTTGGCAGTACGGGAGTGACAGCAGTGTCGGCAGTGCAGGGGTAGCCAACATCTTGCATCTGTTCTGTATGTTCTGTTGTGCCCATTGAAGTCAATAGGAAAGCAATTATGGGTTGAGAGACCTGATTGATGGTGCACTCAGCCAATCAGCAGTGATCCAATTGTTTTTCAATGTGATTGGCGCCCAAAACCTGTGAGATTCATGTGAGGATGACATTTTGCCTCAGATTGGGATCCGAGGCAGGCTGGCAGATCTGAGCCCTGTCTTGGATCTTATTGGATCCTGGAAGTTTGGGTGGGCTCAGTTCTCTGAGAACTGAGTCCACTCATTTCTACTATATCCAGTGAGCAGCCACAAGATAAAACTGAATAAAGATGTCTTGTTCACCTGTATATGCATATCAATGTTGGTACAGTTCATAATTAGGCCATCTAGAGGTCAGATTGAGACAGACAAGGCTGAGATAAAGGCAAGTCCAAGTTTAAAGCAAAAAGAGTCTAGTACTAGAAGTCAGCCAAAGACATATACATGATCTAATCAGTAACCCTCTACCATGTTATACCTTTACACACATCTTCTGCTGGAGCAAATCATTTTGATTGCGCAGGTGGGGGGGGGGGGGGGTCCAATCACATTTGTCTGAGAATGCTCCTGCTCCTTGCACATGCACACATCAGATTCCTATCATGCTGAAGACTGTTGTCCCTCCTGCAGCTGATTCTGGGACCTGTATCACCTGGCAGCACCATAACAAGGACTCTGAGCTCCTTATGCTGGCCCCGCCCAATTTTCACATGATTTCATAATGTCATACATAGATGGCGGGGCCGAAGATACCCGAAACTGCAGCAGTGCCTGAAGAAATTAGAAGGCACTCCGGACAGCTGTAAACATGAAAGGGTACTTTCTTGTAGCATCAAAAGGATGCTATGTATGGCACTGCTGCAACAATACCCACTACAGGGTGACGTTCCAGGTGACCTGTTTTCCAGAAGCAAGGAACATGGGATGGTGACAGTACTGCCCACAGATCCCTGAACTCTGTGCGGCTGCATCAGTGGGTACAGATCTGTCACCTGGCTAAATACAATGGCCAGATTTTAAAATGCAGAACTTAACATTTTCAGAGTAGGTCTGCTGGAATACATATGCGTGACTGGCGGTCAAGATGCCAGCGGTCAGAAGACCAACAATGGCATCCCGATGGTGAAAATCCTGACATAGGTTCGGTAATTATACTTACCCTACCCCCTTACCCTCCCTCCCTGCAGCCTAACCCTAAGCCTCCCCACACAGTCTAACCATAAGCCCCTATAGTGCCTAAAGCCCCACAAATTAACCCTAACAGTCCCCGGCGTCAGTCTTCTGGCCATGTGACGGGTTAACGGTGGCAAGATTTTCACTGCCTGCATCCCGGTCTGCTAAACTAGCAATTGGGATGGGGAATCCTTCTGCTTCCATTTCCCCATTCTCTAATTGGCACTAAAAAAGTGTCTCATTACAAAAGATTGCTGGTTCCTCTGATAAAGTGCTAATTTGACAACATTATTTCAGGGACTGATAATCTCAACCTGAAGGCATACTGGTCCTCCCATTTGTTAGAGCTGTACTGTCAATATAAAGGGATAATTGAAAGATTGTTGGTGCTCTTTCAACATTTTTTTCTTGATTGTTCTGTAATGCAGAAGGATAGTGTAAGTTTGGGTTTCGGAATGTCCTAGTGTGCGCTTATTGTCAGCAGCCCGTCCCTATTGACTGGTAGGGGAATCCCTCCAAAGCCCCTGGGTTTGGAATTGTGTAAGTGTTTAGACAATAGATGTACAGGCGCTAACTCTATGTCCTAAGTGTATACTGTGGACTTCCCTTAATCGTTGTATTTCAAAGCGGTATATAGTTCCTCCAGGGATTTTTCTCAAAGAAGTCTTCTACCGGGATCAGCAGAAGCCCAGAGTACGCAAAACTCTGAGGGGTGAAGAGAAAGATGTATTTCCAGTTTGCGCTCCGGATCGCTCCCTGTACTCCTCACCTGTCCTGGCCGTCGAAAACAAAGACTATGTCACCGCAGTCGTCCCTCCACCAACGCGTTTCAACCCGCACTCGGGTCTTCCTCAAGGTGATGACCTTGAGGAAGACCCGAGTGCGGGTTGAAACGCGTTGGTGGAGGGACGACTGCGGTGACATAGTCTTTGTTTTCGACGGCCAGGACAGGTGAGGAGTACAGGGAGCGATCCGGAGCGCAAACTGGAAATACATCTTTCTCTTCACCCCTCAGAGTTTTGCGTACTCTGGGCTTCTGCTGATCCCGGTAGAAGACTTCTTTGAGAAAAATCCCTGGAGGAACTATATACCGCTTTGAAATACAACGATTAAGGGAAGTCCACAGTATACACTTAGGACATAGAGTTAGCGCCTGTACATCTATTGTAATGCAGAAGGGTTTGAGACCGTGGTTTCCAAACTTTTTTGAATCACGGCGCCCTAGAATATCAGAATTTTTTTCACGGCACCCCTAGGCCAAAAATTTCATATTGAGAAATTTAGAAAGAAATATTACATTAAGTAGATCGTGTTTATATGTCATTCTTAGGGTCAGTTGTGTGGTAAGGAACAAGATTTGCTTCTGTTTGGCCACATATTTTATGACTGGCAGCCATCAGCACTGGTTTTGCCTATTATATTGACCATGAATAATTTGAATTGGTCCTGGACCACCAACCCAGGGCACCCCTGCAAGTGTCCCGAGGCACCCCAGGGAGCCACGGCACACAGTTTGGGAACCTCTGGTTTGAGAGTTTTATTATGCTATAAAAAGTAAGTCACAAAATAAATCACACCCACCCCATACATAAATAAAGTTTAATTCCCTTGTAGAAAACAAAAACAAAATTGTGAAATATTATTCTTCTAATGAGGTAACATACTGTAATTCTCAGTATTGAGTGTATTTTACACAGCAGCACTCAAGGCCAGTGCTACAGTACATAAATTACACATTATCACTCCCAAGTTGAATTGATGGAGCAACCTACTGTATCAGAAGAGTGTCACATATTTAAAACCATTTACCATATATGTGAGTAGTTGGCCAATTAAAACTTAGGATTTCTTTTTTTTTGTGTGAGTAGCAAAACTTGAATCCTAGATAGCTGCTTTTTGTTTCCAGTGATTACTCCAGCACTACTATAATCTAATTACACAGGGATTCTCAAACTCAGCTCTCAAGACACTCTAACAGTCCAGGCTTTAAGGATGTCAATGCATAGGTACAGTTGACTTAATTAGTATTGTACATCAATCAGTTTAATTATACCAACATGCTCAAGCATGGAAATCCTTAAAGCTGGGACTGTTAGGGTGCCTTGAGGGGCGAGTTTGGGAAACCCTGATCCAACAGAGAAACTAGATACTATTCTTAATGATTTAGATTTTTCCCTTAAGTCAAGGTTTGTCCAGGGAAAAGGAACACTTTAATTATAGATTTGGTGATGAGCTATAAAAGCAAGAAAAGACAGATCTATACAATAAATATATCAATAACTACATGTTTTATCATATAGACCCATAGATTTAGGAAATCAATAGTTAGCACTGAAGTATGTTAAAGGGTTTAGTATGAATTACCTACAAAATAACAACGGTCAAAATACCAACAGTGTCAAAATACCGACAAGGTCAAAATACCAACAGTTAAAATGTTGACAGGTCAAAAATTTGACACAAGTTCTTTATTGTTTTTTGGAGTGTATGATGACATAGGTCAACATGGACACCGTTTAAGTGTACTGCTGCGCTCACTGTGCATATTCCCCCTCCAGGTCCACTGGGATGGTAAAGTATGAACAAGTCGGTTTCAATGAAAAAAACATGAAAAACTTGTGTTGACTTTTTGACCTGTCGACATTTTAAATGTCAGTATTTTGACCTTGCCTGTATTTCAAATGTCAGTATTTTGACCACATCAGTATTTTGACCTTGTCGGCATTTTGACCATCGGTCAATGGTTGTGTCGGTATTTTGACCTTCAGGATTTTGATTGAAGGTAAATTGACCACATCCCATGTTGAACACTAAAATCTATGTTTTTTTTTGTTTGGTGTTTTTTTCAATTTGGAGGTAGTATAGCTTTTATCCACAATGGCTATTTTTAGAATCCAATATATGAAAATGTATTTTATTATCTGTTGTATCTCACGTCATTTTATAAAGTATTTCCTTTTTCTTAAAAAAAGAACAATTGCAGTGAATAATTGTATTTCATTTTGTTCTTGTTAATGAGAAAAAAATAATTGGACACTTCAATGATTAGATTCTTGTTAAAGTGAATTTTATGTTATTGGCTTTTATGCTACCAATCTGCTAAAATTAAAATTAGCATATGCGGCAAACATATTTTATATCTAAAAAGAACAAATGTGCTCTTAATGGCAAAACTAACGTAAGTCGTTTGCAAATATTAATTGAGGAGATCCAGGCATTTGTGTTGCCCTTTAATATGTTTTATATTTAAGACAAGATACAGACTTGTATTGTAATTTGTATGGCATCAGATATAACCTTTTATATCGCTGAAAATAACCACATAATATTACCAAGCAGAGAGTACCATTAATTAGATGATGCTTGTGTGGGTAACCTACGCTCAGCTGGAATAAGCCATATAATATGAACGTGTGTATGTTAGAGAGTATGTAAATGTAAAAATAGAAGATAATTAATGCAAAGAAATAAAAATCCCTGTTATTCAGTACTGACAAATGGAATTGTACAAACTCCTTAATCTATATATTATATACAAGTCTCACTATCTACTATCATTTTCCTGGATATTTTTTTGTCATGTACACACTCTCGGCACGCAGCACTTTTATGTTGCTGTTTCCACCTTCAGCATTTCACACAGGCTAAAGGGTCAACAACAGCCCACAGGCTGTACCAGTCACTGCCACCATCTGAGAAAGTAATTGACAAATTACAGGTATGGGATCTGTTATCTAGAAACATGTCATGCAGACTGTTCCAAAAACCACAAAGACAAAAGTAAATAATTGGTACTGTCATAAAATGTCATATACACAGACCTGATTGCCAAGTCCCTCTAGCTAAAGTCTCTGAGGAGACATGCTAAACGAAGAAGAAAAAATCAAGGAAAATACAGTATATGGAAATATTTAATGCATTTTAGGTAAAGCACTCCATGCTTTTCCTATATGGAATGTTTCTATACGCTGAATCCCAGGAATTCTGGATAATAGTTACCATGCTGTTATGTATTCTCCCACAGGTGCAATCTAATAAACTGTTATCTAGCATTGAACAATTTTATAACACACATAGGCCCTCATTCCGAGTTGTTCACTCGTTCTTTTTCATCGCATCGCAGCGATTTTCCGCAAACTGCGCATGCGCAATGTTCACACTGCGGCTGCGCCAAGTAAATTTGCTAAGAAGTTTGGTATTTTACTCACGGCATTACGAGGTTTTTTCTTCGTTCTGGTGATCGTTGTGTGATTAACAGGAAGTGGGTGTTTCTGGGCGGAAACTGGCCGTTTTATGGGAGTGTGTGAAAAAACGCTGCCGTTTCTGGGAAAAAAGCGGGAGTGTCTGGAGAAACGGGGGAGTGTCTGGGCGAACGCTGGGTGTGTTTGTGACGTCAAACCAGGAACGAAACTGACTGAACTGATCGCAGTGGCAGAATAAGTGTCGAGCTACTCAGAAACTGCTTAGAAATTTCTATTCGCAATTTTGAGAATCTTTCGTTCGCAATTTTGCTAAGCTAAGATTCACTCCCAGTAGGCGGCGACTTAGCGTGTGCAATGCTGCTAAAAGCAGCTTGCGAGCGAACAACTCGGAATGAGGGCCATAGTTTTAACACACTAAAGCAATAATTATTCCCTAAGATAAACTTGATTATTTATTTGGCAGCATAATTAAGTAGAGTAAGCATGTATCTATGTGATCGGACCACCTATATCTATCTGCATAAGGATATAGCTGTCATTATTATCAGGGCATGCTTGCACCAGCCCCATATCTGTTACAAGAGATCTTACATAGACTATACATAGTGTACAATTCCTTCTACATGCCCACAACATACCCTCACTCAACTTTGCCTATGTACATATTAGAGATATGCGGCGGGCACTTTTCATGTTTTGTGTTTTAGTTTTGGATCTGGAACCCCACTCGTGTTTTGGATTTGGATAAGTTTTGCCAAAACCACCCTTTCGGGCTTTGGTTTTGGATCTGGATGATTTTTGAAAAGAAACATAAAAATAGCTAAAATCACAGAACTTGGGGGTAATTTTGATCCTACGGTATTATTAACCTCAATAACATTCATTTCCACTCTATTCTGAACACCTCACACCTCACAATATTGTTTTTAGGCCTAAAAGTTGCACCAAGGTCACTGTATAATAAAGCTAAGCAACACAAGTGTGCGGCACAAACACCTGGCCCATCTAGGAGTGGCACTGTAGTAGCAGACAGGATGGCACTTAAACTAGTCCCCAAACATCACATGATGCAAAGAAAAAAAGCGTTGCACCGAGGTTGCTGTATGACTAAGCTAAGCGACACAAGTATGCGGCACAAACAACTGGCACATCTGGGAGTGGCACGCGGTGGCTGAATGTTGAAAGTGTCCCGCAATTTTTTCAGGCCACCGACAGCATCTCCTGCATGCCCCTGTTATTTCTCAAAAAATTCTGCACCACCCAATTAATTGTATGTGCAAAACATGGGACATGCTGGAATTTGCTCCGATGTAATGCACGCACAATATTGGTGGCATTGTCCGATATCAAAAATCCCCAGGCCAGTTTAAGTGGGGTAAGCCATTATGCAATGATGTCCCCCAGTTTCCATAAGAGGTTGTCAGTGGTGTGTCTCTTACGGAAACCGGTGATACACAGCGTAGTCTGCATAGGAACGAGCTGGCATTTGTGAGATGCTGCTACTGGTGCTGCTGCTGTTGTTGCTGCTGGAGTCAATAAATCTACCCAGTGGGCAGTCACAGTCATGAAGTCCTTAGTTTGCTCTGCTCCACTTGTCCACATGTCCGTGGTTAAGTGGACACTGGGTGCATCCACATTTTTCAGGACACTTAGGACACTTTTCTTAATTTCCCTGTACAGTCCGGGAATCGCTTTCCTAGTGAAGTGGAATGTAGATGGGATTTGGTACCAGGGACACACTACCTCCATCAATTGTCTAAATCCCACTGCACTAATGGTGGATACCGGATGCACGTATAACACCAACATAGCTGTCAAGGCCTCAGTTATCCGCTTTGCAACAGGTTGACTGCTGTGATATTTCATCTTCCTCACAAAGGACTGTTGGACAGTCAATTGCTTAGTTGAAGTAGTACAAGTTGTCTTCCGACTTCCCCTCTGAGATGACGATCGACTGCCAGCAGCAACAACAGCAGCGGCAGCAGCAGCAGCAGTAGGAAGAAGTGGTTCTTGCTCTTTGCCTATTTTTCCTCCAAATTTTTGTTCTCTATTATTTTTCTGGAGTTATATAACAATATGCAGCACAGGAGAGCGTACCTCTACACCACACAGGGCAAACCCTGTAAAAATTATTTGGATTAAAAATTAATAACCCGTTTATTTGGAGTAAGTAACATACAGCACAGGACAGCACCACTGAACTTATATGCAGCACCACTGGACTGGACTTATAGGGCAGTATCGCTGGACTGGATTTATACGGCAGTATCACTAGACTTATACGGCAGTACAACTGGACATACAGTATATGGCAGTATCACTGGACTGGATTTATATGGCGGTATCACTGGACTTATACGGCAGTGGCACTGGACTGGATTTATACGGCAGTACCAGTGGATTTATACGGAAGTACCACTGGACTGGATTTAAATGGCAGCACCACTGGACTTATATGGCAGTACCGCAGGACTTAAATGGCAGTACCACTGGACTGAATTTATACAGCAGTTAAATTGGACTTATTCAGCAGTACCACTGGACATATACAGCAGTATCACTGGACTTATATGGCAGTACCACTGTGCTCGATTTATATGGCAGTGCCTCTGGATTTATAAGGCAGTATGACTGGACTGGATTTATATGGCAGTACTACTGGACTTATACGGCAGTACCACTGGACATATATGGCACTATCACTGAACTTATATGGCAGTATCACTGGACTGGATTTATACGGCAGTACCACTGGATTTATACGGCAGTACTACTGGACTTATACAGAAGTATCACTGGAGTTATACGGCAGTACCACTGGACATATACGGCAGTATCACAGGACTTATATGGCAGTACCTCTGGACTTATATGGCAGTACCACTGGACTGGATTTATATAGCAGTATCACTGGACTTATACGGCAGTACCACTGGACATATACGGCAGTATCACTGGACTTATGCGGCAGTACCACTGGACTGGATTTATACTGCAGTATCACTGGACTTATACGGCAATACCACTGGATTTATACGGCAGTATCACTGGACTGGATTTTTACGACAGTATCACTGGACTTATGTGGCAGTACCACTGGACATATACGGCAGTATCACTGCACTTATACGGCAGTATCACTGGACTGGATTTATACGGCTGTACTACTGAACTGGACTTATACGGCAGTACCACTGGACTTATACGGAAGTACCACTGGACATATACGGCAGTATCACTGGACTTATACGGCAGTACCGTTGGACATATACGGCAGTATCACTGGACCTATATGCAGTACCACTGGACTTATACAGCAGCACAGGGACACCACCACTGGACTGATGCAGGACAACACAGCACCACTGGACTGGACTTATACAGCAGCACTGGACATATGGCAGCAGAGGACAACACCACTGTGACTGGAATGATGCAGCACAAGACACCACCACTGGACTGATGCAGCACAAGACAGCACTGGAATGACACACAGAGCAGGTCGCTACACCACTTTCCTGCACAGACAGACACTAAGGAGAGAGACACATCCTCTCGCTAGACTCTCCAGGACTGGAGTGAAAATGGCTGTGATGCGCGGCTCCTTATATGGAATCCAAACCCCACGAGAATCCGACAGCGGGATGATGACTTTTTTTGCTTTGTTCTGGTTTCTGAGTCTGGTGGGAAGTCCCGAGCTGGACTCGGATCCGGGCTCAGGACATGATGTTCGGTTCTCAGAGAACCGAACCCGCTCCTCTCTAGTACAATTACCCCATTACAACATATGTATGCCCATTTATCTCTAAAAGACTGTCAGTACTGTAGATTGATGCACTCAACTCCAGAGCCTGCAGAATCTTAAAAAACCCTTTCAAGATCTGTCTACAAATGGTGAATTGCATGGAATTCTGAATTGGCGCCATAGTTTTAAAGAAACATGCTCTATCTTGATACTGTTATACCAATAATCCAAATGTTTGAAATAATTAGAGATGTGCGGTTCAGTTCTTCAGGAATCCGAATCGACCCCAGTGCAGGTTTGGAACTACTGAAGAGATCCGTTCCGAGTCCAGGTTCGGGCCTTTCCACGGATCGAAATTCAACATTTTGGATTGCAAAAATCACATGATTTTAGAAGTTTTTAAACATTTTCAAGAACCAAAACAGGAGACTGCAAGCACATCTCTAGAAATAATTTGTACATTTGTCAAGTAAAATTAAGTGACTGGATGACCAATTACTGTGCACCTACAGTACGGTGATTATTTATAGTATTCATTACCAGCCCCTAGTCTTTTTTGTAGTAGAAGCTAACCATCTGGTACTCTGGGTACTTTGTATCTCCAGACTCTTTGTGTGGCTACAGAAAAGTCCTGCTGCTTGCATAGTGAGGTTGTGTCATCTTTCTCACTTAACACATTAACTCTGTGCCTTCATTGCCTCCTTCCCCAAACTACCTAGGTGGTCTTCTACTTAAGCAGAACATCCTTCTGCTATCACCTGCAGCTTGTATCATTGGCTTCAGCACTGCCCTCCCCTGGTAGCATTTTTGTGACCACTACACAATATCACCCCCTTCATCATTAAGTATATGCATTTAAAAGCTTAAGCTTCATCACAAAATAACCCTCACATTAACTGTGCTATAAATGTAACTCCATTTTCTTTATTATTATGAATATTATGCATTACAGTTAGGCCTATGGCCAATCTGCCCGTAGTTCAGGGGGGAGCGAAACATTACATATTATCCATGTGTTTGATATAAAATTGATTGGATATATATCTTGTGTATATACAAATCTAATTCACATTAATAACAGAAAAGAGATCCACATGAATGACTAGGTTCATAAAAAATGTATATCTTTGATACTTTATTGGGTTTATCTTGATTATACACATATCGTCATATACTACTTGGGCAAAAATGTGTTCATCAATCACGTACTGTATACTGTTTGTGCTTGATGAATATCTCAATCCAAAGTAATGGGTATTTATATGGGCATTTATATGGAGAGTGTCCCTTATTTACTACTATAAAACCTTCACTATTCTGGGTAGGATTTCCGCTAAATTTTGTAACCTGACTGAATCAATTCAGTAACAAGATCACCAGTGAGCTCAGGAATAACGTTAGGTGATAAGGTTTGGCTCACCATTTTATGATATATCTTGCTTTGTACATGGGAACACAATTATGCATAAACAGGAAGGTACGTTCCCAAAAATATTGACGCAAAGTTGAAATCACACAATTCTCCAGAATGTTATTGTATGTTATAATATTCTCTTCACTGAAACTTCGGCACTCAGTGGACCCATACTTAGGGCTTGTTGAGCCTACTGCTTTGGTTCATAATTTGCTTCAGGATTTTATCGAGAGCAGATTGGTTATTCTATAAAGGTTTTTGTGGATCATGAATAAAAGAATATTGCATATACAGTATATATTATGTCAACTACAAGTTCTCTTTTTGTGAAGCTGAACTGTCTAGGAGCAACTACAGTACATCTTAGAAGTTCTAAGATGTAGTTGCTCCTAGACAGTTCAGCTTCACAATAACAGAACTTGTAGCTGAAATAATAAATATTGTTTCTGCAATCTTCTTTTATTCTTGATCCACAGATTATTTATTTCTCCAGCTGGGGCAGAATGAATTGTATATTTTGCCGAGGCACTATGTACTATTAAGTCAGTGTGACCACTATTATTCAGTTACTATAATTATTAGCTAAACATTTTACCAGCATTTACAATTTACCTGGTACTCCCTACAGAACTAGACCTGTTGCTGTGTAGCACTGGGCTTTTGCAGAAACTATGGTACAACCAAATGCTTGCTCTAATCTGCCTGTAGTTTCAGGGGTTTAAAAAAAAAACTTCAGTAGTTTGTGTTTTCACCCTCCAAACCAATGGATAGTAAATCCTTTGAGATGAAAAATATTGGTGATGTGTAGTGTTTTCAAAAGCACCAAATGACAGGCCATTTAGTAAAAATTCTTCCCAAAAGTTTCATACATCAAGACATTTTGGACTGTTGTCATTTTGGATGAGGATAATTGGGAAATACTGTAAGACATACTACATAGGCATCAAAATCCAGGTAAATTACTCTAATAAACGGGATACGGTCATTAGGTCGGTAGCACTTAAGTCGACAGTCATTAGGTCAACCACTATTGCCCGACATGCATTAGGTCAACAGGGTCACTAGGTCAACATGGTCATTAGGTCGACATGTACTAGGTTGACAGTTCAAAAGGTTGACATGAGTTTATAAAAAAAATGTTTTACATTTTTGTACTTTTTCATACTTTACGATCCACATGGACTATGATTGGGAACGGTAACATGTGCCGAGCGCAGCAGTAGCGGAGCAAGGCACCTTGCCTGAAGCATGGCGAGCAAAGCGAGCCATGCGAAGGGACACGGTGTACTAATTGGGGTTCTCGGTCACTTTACGAAGAAAACAACACCAAAAAAAGTAAAAAAACTCATGTTGACCTTTTGAACTGTCGACCTAGTACATGTCGACCTAATGACCATGTCGACCTAGTGACCCTGTCGACCTAATGCATGTTGACCAATAGTTGTCGACCCAATGAGTGTCAGCCTAAGTTGTGTCGACCCAACGACCCATAATCCTAATAAACATAAGGCGTAGATAACATCTGAGAATGACCATACAACAATGTGTAGGGAGAATAAAAACAATACACATATGACTATATAATTTATAATTTTGAGTTGTATAAATATGATTAAGTTTTCTAAAAACTATATATATATATAATACTACTTAAATCAACAAATAATAATAATGATAAATGATATTGATAATAAACAGCAAATCTTCATTTTTATTAATGTATATAATTTACAGGGATGCGGTCACATGACCGGCGGTAGGGATCCTGGCTGTCAGAATGCCGACACGGGGATCCCGGTCACTTGCAATGCCGACGGTCGGCATGTCGACACACAAGGACTATTCCCACCATAGTGTGGTAATAGGATCTGTGGCGCAGGTCCTATTCCTGGAGCCCCCCGCAAGGGTCTGCGTTGCGCTCACCCCCCCCCCCCGCCCACATTCTGGCAGCCAGGATCCTGGGGTCGGTATGCTGACCTCCAGGATCCCGACCGCCAGCAAAACAATTCCAGGCTAATTTACATTTTTGTAACAAAGAGTTTTGAGGTCATTGTGGATTAAGGTAAATGAGTGTATTATAAGATATAATGTACATCCTATGGGCAATAAATGCATCTATCTCTAATATTTCTATGACTTGTTTTAAATACTCTTGCTTTTTATGTGGTAATGGATCTTCTTGTTGACCTTTTATTATCCCCACAATTTAGGAGTGCATTATTTCATATATTAAAATAAACTGTAGTTATTTTAAATGTATTATAACATTGCAGTCACATTTAATTTTTGTTTTATAATTAAGTATAATGGTGCTTTTAAACATTTTCCACCATAGTCAGCGATACATGGGACAGCGCTCGCTTTGATTACTTTATATCATTGTCTTTTCTTAACCACTGCGAATTGTTGATTTTCAGCTTCAAGAACTGGCACAGTTATATACTAACAGAACTTGTATCATTTATTTAGCTACCCATCTGGTGTGCAGTGCCTAGGGTAGTTTCATGAGACATGGTCAGCATTTGGATGCAGCCATCTGTTTTGTAAAATAGAATAGCTATGTATCATCCATTATTCAGGTCAAAATATTTTTTTTTGTTTATGATAGTTGATTGTTTTGTTCACAGCATCCACAAATGACATTTCATAATGAATTTTAAAACAGTTTTGAACTTTTGTTGTAGAGTGATTCATTTTTTAAAGAACTGGTACTAATAGTGGAACTACGGACAATAATATCATGCAACTGAAATAGAATAAATTTGAATTAAGTGCTTATATATATATATATATAAAGTATATATATATATATGCATACACACACATAAATACACACAAACACACACACACATCAATATCTTTATAGTGTACAGAAGTCTTATATTTTCCCTATAAAGTACTTTTTTTCACCTGTACAACTTAACACCTTGAAGACTTCCGCCGGATCCCGAAAATGCTACCTTATAATAACCCTCTCCAATGTTATCTTCTGTTAGATGGTGCTAAAACCTGCAGTGGTCCCATGATCGAAACACTGTTTCTGTTCATCTAGGAGTGTTGGCGGTGTTCTAATTGGTTGTTGTGGATTAAAAGAGGTAGGGAAAGTTTAGCCTATGTGGCGGTACTAGTATCTGACTACCTGAGCTCCTAAATTCTGGTTCAGTTTGTTTTGTGACTTTGCCGATTCCATTCTGTTTGCTCTTACCTTTGTAAAGTTTTGGATTACTCTGTCTGTCTATAGCCCCTAACTTTGGATTGTTTGACAGTATTGTAATTATTTCTTTGGCTTCATTTGAAATTGTTTTATTACTTAAATTGTTGTAGTTAATCTGGAAATAATTTGGTGACCATGGCCCAGTTAGGGAAGGAAATAGAGATATCATCGGGATCCATCTACTTGATACTCCGCTAAAAGCTTTGTCTGAGCAAAGGTTTCTGCACACTGGTGCCCCAACAACTGATTCGAGAGCAGAAGGAAGCTTGTTGTGACTTGCTGCCACAACATGCTGGCAAGGTTTGATGGCGGTTCCTCAAACTCTGTTCGGAAGATCATCAGTGGCAATGAATCCTGGATCTATAGTTTCTCATCCAAAGACCAAACTATAGTGTGCCCAGAGGATCCAAGTTTGAGGTGCACCACCATAGAAGTTCTGATGTGAGTGCAACATTGCCATGCAGATGGTAGCTGTTTTTGTGGCCATGACAGGTCAAATCAATACCGTACCAGTCGTGCAGTGGCGCACGATCACTGAAGAATGATACACCCCTTGACACTCCCTTTGGTTCTCAGTTGTAACCCCTCAAATAGGTTCTCTGCCCGTGGAGTTGACCAGGTACCGTCCAAGGAGGGGTATGACTCCCCAGGCTCTTGCAGCAAATATGGATCTATCTGCTATACTGGGTGCCTGTGAAGATCACTGTTCCCTAGTCCGTTATTATAATAGGGATGTTATGGCTGCAATTGATATTATCGCCCCTGTGCATATAAAACCTTATAAACCACAACGTCAAGCTCCCTGGTTTGACAACAGTGTTAGTGAGCTCAAGAAAAGGGGGCATAGACTGGAAAGATGATTGAGGAAGACTAACCTAGTAGATGACAAAATAAAACTAATAAAGCATAACGAAGAATATCAATCGACAATCACCCGTAAGAAATCACAGTTCCTGTCAAATGAGATTATGGCAGCAAACAATAGGCCAGCTCAACTTTTCCACACAGTGGAGATGCTTTGCAAGCCAGCATGACTGCAGACTGATGAAACCCTCTCCCAGGCAAGATGCAACGAGTTTGCCAACTTCTTTGCAGATAAAATATCCACGATCCGGGCTGGAATCTCCACAGTGCCATCAAAGGAGTGTCAAACGACAAAACCTGCCAATATAAGCCACCTGCCTTCATCGACCAGCTTTAACCATGTGGATGTAAAGGACATTGCTGAAATTGCTCAGATTTTGCATCCCACCACCTGTGATCTGGACCCTGCCTCAACCAAGCTTCTAATAGGTTGTATGGATATAATTGGACCTCTCTTTGCAAAAATTGTTCAATGCTCTTTGCAGACAGGCATATTTCCTAGACCCCTAAAGGAAGCAATTGTTAGACCTCATCTTAAAAAAACCCTAATTTAGATCCCGACTGCATGACCAACTACAGACCGGTATCAAACCTTCCTTTTCTAGGAAAGGTTATTGAGAAAGTGGTTGCAAATCAACTGGAAACCCACCTGACAACCCATGATATCTATGATCCATTCCAATTAGGATTCAAGAGAAGACATAGCACTGAAACAGCCCTGGTGTGTGTGTTAAATGATCTTCTGATGGCAAGAGACAGAGGTGACTGTTCAATATTAATCCTTCTGAATCTCTCTGCAGCCTTTGATACCATGGACCATGGGCTTCTGATTGAGCGACTGATACATTTTTGTGGACTGGATGGCCCAGTCCTAAGCTGGTTCAAATCATTTCTCACAGGCAGGTCATAGAGAGTATCGTCTGGATATACTCATCACCATCAGTGCCATTGCCATGCGGTGTCCCACAAGGTTCTATACTAGCCCCCATGCTTTTTGCAGTATACATGCTCCCGAAGGGTGAAATAATCAGGCACCATTGGCTAGTCTACCACTGTAATGCAGATGATACACAACTGTACTTGTCCTTTGCTCCGGGCGCTGAGAAACCAATAACAACCCTAAATGGCTGTCTAGGTGAACTCCAGGAGTGGATGAGTGCCAGTTGGCTGCGACTGAACCCGGATAAAACAGAGGTCCTTATGATAGGACTGCACTATCAAAGGACAAGACTGCAGCATAGCCTACCAACTGGACTTACACTCAGGGATTCAGAATCACAAACAACTGATCGTGTGCGGATTCTTGGCGTTGTCCTGGATGGTGGCTTGACACTTAAATATCGGATATCAGCCACAATCAAATCCTCATTCCTTCACCTGAGGAACATAGCCAGAATCAAGCACTTAATTCTATCAGATGATCTGCCAAAAGTCATCCATGAATTTGTATCTTCTCGATTAAACTACTGTAATGCCTTCTACCTTGGTCTCCCAGCAAAAGAATTGCACCGCTTACAGCTGGTGCAAAACACAGCTGCCAGGCTGTTAACCGACCAGCCCCGTTGTAGCCACATAACACCCATACTCTACTCCCTTCACTGGCTGCCTGTAAGATGGCGAATCATCTTCAAGATTGGCTTACTGAGTTTCAAAGCACTACATGACCAGGGCCCAAGGTACCTAAAGCAGCTTCTGACCCCATACTGCTCCACTCGATTACTGAGATTTGTAGATGAAGGGCTTTAGCAGTACCTAGAATCTCCCGTAATTCATCTGGGGGTCGAGCTTTTAGTCATGCGGCTCCGACTATACGGAACTCACTTCCCCGTACAGTGCGATAGAATCCTTCAAAAGTAGACTGAAGACTTTCCTTTTTACTCAAGCATTCCCATAATTGTCCCTTTAGTATCTACATGCTTCTGTATTTTATGAAAAGCTGTTCTGTACTTCATTATTTTCTGTACTATATTATGCTATGTATCTGTTAAGCGCCTTGAGTCCTATTGGAGAAAGAGCGCTATACAAATACAATTATTATTATTATTATTATTATTATTATTATATCATGCCTGCCATAAGTGGTAGAAGACCTCTCCAGGTGCCTTCCAAGAACTCACAATTGTGGTGCCCCTCTCCATCATGTCAATGCACCTACTCACAAGTCCAGAAAAGTGGTAGATGTTCTGGCCCATTAATGCATCCAGGAGCTTGGTCATCCACTGTACAGTCCAGACCTGTCCCCCTGTGACTTCTTTGTGTTGTCACAAAGAAAGCACAAGATGAGTGGAATTCATTTTGAGTCATCAGAAGTTAAGAGGAGACCATCCAGCATGTGTAGAAGAGATACCTGCTTTGTACTGGTCCAGCTGCTTCACCAAGTGGTTTGAGCGCATGCAACTTTGCATAGACTCCTCTGGCGAACACTTTGAAAAAGTATGATGTTCACTTTGTTTGTAAATATAATACTTTTTCTGCATCCAGACACTTATTACAACATTCTTCATTCAAATCACTTTGGTTTTGGGCAGCTTAAACAATGCAGCGTTAAACCTTTTGTTATATTCAACTCCAAGAGCCAGTACTGTATGTCATTTTTCTCAGACTTTAGGGTTCTGATGCCCTTTATTTATTGCTAGTCTACATTTATAATTCATGAACATTCATTAACATTAATAGTCTTAATCAAAACTCTTGGAAAATAAAGACTGGACCTTTATATATAAATACAACCAGTATAGAGTCCCTGATGAAGTAGAGTTATTCTGTGAAACAAGTATCCTAGATAATCTATTTCTCAGGATTCTCAGGGTTTGCTAGCAAGAAGATATTGTTTCTGTGTGATATGATGTGAATTTAGATTTTACCTCCTTACATACAGTATGTACGGAAAAAGCCTGTCATCACAGCAGGAGCATCTCATAATTATAAAAAGGCACTAAAAGTGTTAAACAGTGCTTTAAGATTAGAGACAATCAACAGTATATACTGTAGCAACATGTAAGTAATAAGCAATGTGATTAGTAAAAGCTGTGAAACACTGTAAATAAAAGTAATATAGTATATTCTTCTTAGATCATTACACTCACAATTACTATTTATTTACATTTTTAAATGCTTATAATATATTTCTGTAAGTGTAATGTGCTGTTTTTCTCTTTTGGTGTTTCTTATGGGTTTTTTGGGGGGGTAGAATTACCTTGAATTAGTTACTTAAACCAAAGAACATTTAGAGGCTGATTCTGAGTTGGGAACAAAACCGAAATTAAAAAGATTGTTCAAAGGTGCAAAAAGAAGCTTTTTATAGACAGAGAAAAAGCAGCCACCTCAGGGAGTCTTGCACTGTATAAAAGTATCCACAAAGATATAAAACACAAATATAGAACAAAGGGGGCTCATATTAATCAATATACCAAGTAAGTAGGTAATAGAAAACTGATTCCTTCTGTAAGACAATTAGACAAAATCTATTAACTATGTAAAACATACCCATACATTTAACATACTGTATACACAACAATTAAAAAAAAATAATAATTGTTCACCTGAAATAGTTTAAAAGCTCTTAGATTTGTAGCAACCTCTGTATCAAAATATATCCTTGTCAGAAAATGTATCACAGACTCATGACAAAACAAGTATTTCCAATAAAGAAACAATCTCACTATAAAATATCTGTGTTCCATACTTCAAAAATAAATTGTTGACCCAGTGGGATATTTTATAAGTAGTAGTGTCATTTATTGTTGGTAAACATGAATTTTACAAGGAATACAAAAGTCCTAAAAGGCTGTTATGTAGAAATCCCAGCAAAACAGACCTCATTACTGCTATATGTCTTTTGTAAATGAACTGCAGCGTGGGAAGTAATGAATAGTAGGCAAGTTAATTACCAGATGTCTCTGCACAGGGATCCTCACTGTCACCGATTACTTGTCTAAATATATAAAAGGCTAACACTGCTCCTCACCTCTGTGGTGCCACCGGCAGCCACTGGAGGGCACCCATCAGAGCTCTGTTCAGGACATGGACACACACACAAACACACACACCCTATGTACACTGCACCCCCCCTATAAACTGCCCATATATACACTGCATCCCCATAATCTTCCATATTCTGCACCCCTACCATATACTGCCCCTATGTGTACACTGCACTCCCATACTAGTCCATATAGTGCCGCCTGTATACTGGGTACCCCTCTCCTCCATATACTGCTCCCACCATGCACAGCATACTCTGTACTTCCACCTCCATATACTATACTGCAACTCCAGGTTACTTGGCATCCAGGGACTCAGCAACAAGTAGCAGCAGTAACCAGGAAATGGATGCAGAAACCACCAGATGGTGCCACAGCGCTCAGAGCGGAGGCACCAGGGAAACGTATGGCCACTTACCTGAGGGGGGAAAAGTGAATCTGTCCAGCAGGAAGGGGTGAGACCCTGTGTGGGGTGAGCAATGTGGTGGCTGGGAGGAGGAGGAGGGGTCACTGCTGGGGTTGCAGATGATGCTAGCGGGAAGGAGTCAGAGAACCAGCTCAGTTGCTTATTATATACTGCATGCCGGTAGAGGGGCTGGGTTCTCTGCTTGTCCCACTCATACCCCACTATGCCCAAACACATCCGGTGTCCTTCACCCCCAGACAATATATATATATATATATATAAGGCTCCACACACACACTCAGCATGACAGATCCCTGGTTCACAGCAGCAAGAATCCTATGTGAGTAGCAACCCCCCCCCCCCTATAATCCAGCCCCGGTGGCCATCATTTTATTGTGCTTTTAACTAGTGACGTAGTAAATACAGTAAGTCCCCACATGCTGAAAAGTTCCAGAAATCAGGAACCAATGTAAAAACACTTGTGATGAATCCTCTGCGTGAAAGGAATGGGGCTGTGATGACAGCATCAGTGATACAATATGCCCACTCACCTCTGGTGTCCTGATAATGCTCTCTGCAAGATGATTCTGAGTAACTGTGCACTTTGACAAACCATGTTGCACTGCAGGAGAAGTGGCAGAAGTATTTGCATGTGTTTATTTAGCATCCTGAACTACAACCTTGTCTGGTTAATACAGATGCCGGGATCCCAGCATCGGTATTGTGGCTGGCGGTCTCCTGACCGCCAATCACATAACCGCATCCCTGCTGCTGCTGGCCAACTACCATCATGACCAAGGGAGACCCACATGATGACCACTGAGGAAAATGTCATTTTTTAGTGCTCCCTTCGCTAACACATTAAAAACAATTAAATGTCAGTGACATTTTTTTTACTAGACACTTGCTGCACCACCCACCCTTATTGCCACTGGGAATTCCCCCCGTGGGGAAGTTTCTTCTATTCTTGGGTGTGTGATGCTTGGCTGCAAGCCTATTGCTAACATGGAGTAGAAGCACCAGGTAGCTGCATTGTTAAGAAGTTGCCACCTGCTGTGTTTCATGTTAGTTGTCAGAGCTCAGTGTGTTTCACTCAGTCATTGCTTTAGGCAGCCCCTACACCCTGACGGCCTATGCTCACCTCATGGTAGCGTTAGGCCAGGGTGGTATCTATACAATAAGCAAAATTACAGTATATCTCAGTGGTGTTTCTTCTATATGGCGTTCTAAGTATGTAAGATATGCATCAAATAAGGAGGCAACTTGTTAGTAATTTAAAACATTTTAATTTATTGTATTAGTCTTCCAAAAATATTTTCTGTTAAATGAAGTGAGCTTTTTTTTTAGAAACTGTGTTAGAGATTGGCTTAACAAATAATATTGTATCAACAAGTGTACATTCATACACCTGCTTAGATGGGGCTCAGATGGGCTGGCAAAAGGGCAGGAGTGCAAATACCTCATGAGTCATTTTTGTTTTTACAGATGAGGACCAGAACTAAGAGGCCAGTAGGATTTCGTTTGGTGCTGCACTCAGCAACTGTATAGCCATTGACTAGGTCTCCCTGGCCCATAGAAATGGTCAAACAACAAATGAATCCACCAGGCGAAAAAATTGCCATAATGTAGCCATGCTAATCCTGCTCGAGAATACAACTGCCAGCTGATCATGAATTGCTAATTCTGCATATCTTCCCACAACAGCTTCTTGTCGGAAACACATGGTAATGTAGCAGCATCATATGCAGCTTTTTATCTTATTTTCTGCGATGGGATTCTGTGTTGTGTGTGTTTGCGCGTGTGTGCATAACTTTTTTTTTAAAATAACTTTATTTTCATCATTTAACAAATAACTTATTGTTCAATACAAGCACCTGTAACTTTCAAAAGCAATGTTTTAATCATGCGTGCATACCAGGATTACACATTACAGAGCTACCTTGGTTACCTGCTAGTGTTACATATTCTGTGTTGAGTATCCAGGTGCTCTCTCTATAAATATATTATACAGTATATCATTTATGTTGCACTTTTATCTGAACATTACACATTTTAGTTATATTTCTAATTATCTGTGCTGGTATAATGATTTATGTCTACCTAATTAGTTCTGAATATGTTTCATTGACCTGTCATATTCTGAGTTACACTTCCTTTTCTGAATAGCATTTCTTAGCAAAAGAAATCACCAGCCGTTAAGAAAGATATGATGTGTGAACTTGAATATAAAATGTAAATTATACTAGAGATGAGCGGGTTCGGTTTCTTTGAATCCGAACCCGCACGAACTTCACTTTTTTTTCCACGGGTCCGAGCGACTCGGATCTTCCCGCCTTGCTCGGTTAACCCGAGCGCGCCCGAACGTCATCATGACGCTGTCGGATTCTCGCGAGGCTCGGATTCTATCGCGAGACTCGGATTCTATATAAGGAGCCGCGCGTCGCCGCCATTTTCACTCGTGCATTGAGATTGATAGGGAGAGGACGTGTCTGGCGTCCTCTCCATTAGAATAGAGATAGATAGA
Source organism: Pseudophryne corroboree (assembly GCF_028390025.1). Lineage (NCBI taxonomy): Eukaryota > Metazoa > Chordata > Amphibia > Anura > Myobatrachidae > Pseudophryne > Pseudophryne corroboree. The sequence continues at coordinate 661,656,491 of NC_086448.1, forward strand.
TTAGATAGAGAGAGATTGTGCAGAGTCGCAGACAGAGTTAGTTTACCACAGTCAGTGACCAGTGCAGTTGCTAGTTAACTTTTATTTAATATAATATATCCGTTCACTTCTCTCTGCTATATCCGTTCTCTGCCTGAAAAAAAAAACGATACACAGCACAGTCAGTCACACAGTGTGACTCAGTCTGTGTGCACTCAGCTCAGCCCAGTGTGCTGCACAGTCATCAATGTATAAATTAAAAGCTTATAATTAATTGTGGGGGAGACTGGGGAGCACTGCAGGTTGTTAGCAGGAGCCAGGAGTACAATTATATTAATTAACAGTGCACACTTTTGCTGCAGGAGTGGTGACCAGTGCCTGACCACCAGTATAGTATTGTTGTATACTACTAATATCTCTTTAAATATCAACCAGTCTATATTAGCAGCAGACACAGTACAGTGCGGTAGTTCACGGCTGTGGCTACCTCTGTGTCGGCACACGGCAGGCAGTCCGTCCGACCAGAATTGTATTATTTATTATTATATACCTACCACCTAACCGTGGTTTTTTTTTCATTCTTTATACCGTCATAGTGTCATCCTAATTGTTACGAGTATACTACTATCTCTTTATCAACCAGTGTACAGTGCGGTAGTTCACGGCTGTGGCTACCTCTGTGTCGGCACACGGCAGGCAGTCCGTCCGACCAGAATTGTATTATTTATTATTATATACCTACCACCTAACCGTGGTTTTTTTTTCATTCTTTATACCGTCATAGTGTCATCCTAATTGTTACGAGTATACTACTATCTCTTTATCAACCAGTGTACAGTGCGGTAGTTCACGGCTGTGGCTACCTCTGTGTCGGCACACGGCAGGCAGTCCGTCCGACCAGAATTGTATTATTTATTATTATATACCTACCACCTAACCGTGGTTTTTTTTTCATTCTTTATACCGTCATAGTGTCATCCTAATTGTTACGAGTATACTACTATCTCTTTATCAACCAGTGTACAGTGCGGTAGTTCACGGCTGTGGCTACCTCTGTGTCGGCACACGGCAGGCAGTCCGTCCGACCAGAATTGTATTATTTATTATTATATACCTACCACCTAACCGTGGTTTTTTTTTCATTCTTTATACCGTCATAGTGTCATCCTAATTGTTACGAGTATACTACTATCTCTTTATCAACCAGTGTACAGTGCGGTAGTTCACGGCTGTGGCTACCTCTGTGTCGGCACACGGCAGGCAGTCCGTCCGACCAGAATTGTATTATTTATTATTATATACCTACCACCTAACCGTGGTTTTTTTTTCATTCTTTATACCGTCATAGTGTCATCCTAATTGTTACGAGTATACTACTATCTCTTTATCAACCAGTGTACAGTGCGGTAGTTCACGGCTGTGGCTACCTCTGTGTCGGCACACGGCAGGCAGTCCGTCCGACCAGAATTGTATTATTTATTATTATATACCTACCACCTAACCGTGGTTTTTTTTTCATTCTTTATACCGTCATAGTGTCATCCTAATTGTTACGAGTATACTACTATCTCTTTATCAACCAGTGTACAGTGCGGTAGTTCACGGCTGTGGCTACCTCTGTGTCGGCACACGGCAGGCAGTCCGTCCGACCAGAATTGTATTATTTATTATTATATACCTACCACCTAACCGTGGTTTTTTTTTCATTCTTTATACCGTCATAGTGTCATCCTAATTGTTACGAGTATACTACTATCTCTTTATCAACCAGTGTACAGTGCGGTAGTTCACGGCTGTGGCTACCTCTGTGTCGGCACACGGCAGGCAGTCCGTCCGACCAGAATTGTATTATTTATTATTATATACCTACCACCTAACCGTGGTTTTTTTTTCATTCTTTATACCGTCATAGTGTCATCCTAATTGTTACGAGTATACTACTATCTCTTTATCAACCAGTGTACAGTGCGGTAGTTCACGGCTGTGGCTACCTCTGTGTCGGCACACGGCAGGCAGTCCGTCCGACCAGAATTGTATTATTTATTATTATATACCTACCACCTAACCGTGGTTTTTTTTTCATTCTTTATACCGTCATAGTGTCATCCTAATTGTTACGAGTATACTACTATCTCTTTATCAACCAGTGTACAGTGCGGTAGTTCACGGCTGTGGCTACCTCTGTGTCGGCACACGGCAGGCAGTCCGTCCGACCAGAATTGTATTATTTATTATTATATACCTACCACCTAACCGTGGTTTTTTTTTCATTCTTTATACCGTCATAGTGTCATCCTAATTGTTACGAGTATACTACTATCTCTTTATCAACCAGTGTACAGTGCGGTAGTTCACGGCTGTGGCTACCTCTGTGTCGGCAGTCGGCAGGCAGTCCGTCCATCCATAATTGTATTATTATTATAATATATACCACCTAACCGTGGTTTTTTTTTCATTCTTTATACCGTCATAGTGTCATACTAGTTGTTACGAGTATACTACTATCTCTTTATCAACCAGTGTACAGTGCGGTAGTTCACGGCTGTGGCTACCTCTGTGTCGGCAGTCGGCAGGCAGTCCGTCCATCCATAATTGTATTATTATTATAATATATACCACCTAACCGTGGTTTTTTTTTCATTCTTTATACCGTCGTCATAGTGTCATACTAGTTGTTACGAGTATACTACTATCTCTTTATCAACCAGTGTACAGTGCGGTAGTTCACGGCTGTGGCTACCTCTGTGTCGGCAGTCGGCAGGCAGTCCGTCCATCCATAATTGTATTATTATTATAATATATACCACCTAACCGTGGTTTTTTTTTCATTCTTTATACCGTCGTCATAGTGTCATACTAGTTGTTACGAGTATACTACTATCTCTTTATCAACCAGTGTACAGTGCGGTAGTTCACGGCTGTGGCTACCTCTGTGTCGGCAGTCGGCAGGCAGTCCGTCCATCCATAATTGTATTATTATTATAATATATACCACCTAACCGTGGTTTTTTTTTCATTCTTTATACCGTCGTCATAGTGTCATACTAGTTGTTACGAGTATACTACTATCTCTTTATCAACCAGTGTACAGTGCGGTAGTTCACGGCTGTGGCTACCTCTGTGTCGGCAGTCGGCAGGCAGTCCGTCCATCCATAATTGTATTATTATTATAATATATACCACCTAACCGTGGTTTTTTTATACCACCTAACCGTGGCAGTCCGTCCATAATTGTATACTAGTATCCAATCCATCCATCTCCATTGTTTACCTGAGGTGCCTTTTAGTTCTGCCTATAAAATATGGAGAACAAAAAAGTTGAGGTTCCAAAATTAGGGAAAGATCAAGATCCACTTCCACCTCGTGCTGAAGCTGCTGCCACTAGTCATGGCCGAGACGATGAAATGCCAGCAACGTCGTCTGCCAAGGCCGATGCCCAATGTCATAGTACAGAGCATGTCAAATCCAAAACACCAAATATCAGAAAAAAAAGGACTCCAAAACCTAAAATAAAATTGTCGGAGGAGAAGCGTAAACTTGCCAATATGCCATTTACCACACGGAGTGGCAAGGAACGGCTGAGGCCCTGGCCTATGTTCATGGCTAGTGGTTCAGCTTCACATGAGGATGGAAGCACTCAGCCTCTCGCTAGAAAACTGAAAAGACTCAAGCTGGCAAAAGCACCGCAAAGAACTGTGCGTTCTTTGAAATCCCAAATCCACAAGGAGAGTCCAATTGTGTCGTTTGCGATGCCTGACCTTCCCAACACTGGACGTGAAGAGCATGCGCCTTCCACTATTTGCATGCCCCCTGCAAGTGCTGGAAGGAGCACCCGCAGTCCAGTTCCTGATAGTCAGATTGAAGATGTCAGTGTTGAAGTACACCAGGATGAGGAGGATATGGGTGTTGCTGGCGCTGGGGAGGAAATTGACCAGGAGGATTCTGATGGTGAGGTGGTTTGTTTAAGTCAGGCACCCGGGGAGACACCTGTTGTCCGTGGGAGGAATATGGCCGTTGACATGCCAGGTGAAAATACCAAAAAAATCAGCTCTTCGGTGTGGAGGTATTTCACCAGAAATGCGGACAACAGGTGTCAAGCCGTGTGTTCCCTTTGTCAAGCTGTAATAAGTAGGGGTAAGGACGTTAACCACCTCGGAACATCCTCCCTTATACGTCACCTGCAGCGCATTCATAATAAGTCAGTGACAAGTTCAAAAACTTTGGGTGACAGCGGAAGCAGTCCACTGACCAGTAAATCCCTTCCTCTTGTAACCAAGCTCACGCAAACCACCCCACCAACTCCCTCAGTGTCAATTTCCTCCTTCCCCAGGAATGCCAATAGTCCTGCAGGCCATGTCACTGGCAAGTCTGACGAGTCCTTTCCTGCCTGGGATTCCTCCGATGCATCCTTGCGTGTAACGCCTACTGCTGCTGGCGCTGCTGTTGTTGCCGCTGGGAGTCGATGGTCATCCCAGAGGGGAAGTCGTAAGCCCACTTGTACTACTTCCAGTAAGCAATTGACTGTTCAACAGTCCTTTGCGAGGAAGATGAAATATCACAGCAGTCATCCTACTGCAAAGCGGATAACTGAGTCCTTGACAACTATGTTGGTGTTAGACGTGCGTCCGGTATCCGCCGTTAGTTCACAGGGAACTAGACAATTTATTGAGGCAGTGTGCCCCCGTTACCAAATACCATCTAGGTTCCACTTCTCTAGGCAGGCGATACCGAGAATGTACACGGACGTCAGAAAAAGACTCACCAGTGTCCTAAAAAATGCAGTTGTACCCAATGTCCACTTAACCACGGACATGTGGACAAGTGGAGCAGGGCAGGGTCAGGACTATATGACTGTGACAGCTCACTGGGTAGATGTATGGACTCCCGCCGCAAGAACAGCAGCGGCGGCACCAGTAGCAGCATCTCGCAAACGCCAACTCTTTCCTAGGCAGGCTACGCTTTGTATCACCGCTTTCCAGAATACGCACACAGCTGAAAACCTCTTACGGCAACTGAGGAAGATCATCGCGGAATGGCTTACCCCAATTGGACTCTCCTGTGGATTTGTGGCATCGGACAACGCCAGCAATATTGTGTGTGCATTAAATATGGGCAAATTCCAGCACGTCCCATGTTTTGCACATACCTTGAATTTGGTGGTGCAGAATTTTTTAAAAAACGACAGGGGCGTGCAAGAGATGCTGTCGGTGGCCAGAAAAATTGCGGGACACTTTCGGCGTACAGGCACCACGTACAGAAGACTGGAGCACCACCAAAAACTACTGAACCTGCCCTGCCATCATCTGAAGCAAGAAGTGGTAACGAGGTGGAATTCAACCCTCTATATGCTTCAGAGGTTGGAGGAGCAGCAAAAGGCCATTCAAGCCTATACAATTGAGCACGATATAGGAGATGGAATGCACCTGTCTCAAGTGCAGTGGAGAATGATTTCAACGTTGTGCAAGGTTCTGATGCCCTTTGAACTTGCCACACGTGAAGTCAGTTCAGACACTGCCAGCCTGAGTCAGGTCATTCCCCTCATCAGGCTTTTGCAGAAGAAGCTGGAGGCATTGAAGAAGGAGCTAACACGGAGCGATTCCGCTAGGCATGTGGGACTTGTGGATGCAGCCCTTAATTCGCTTAACAAGGATTCACGGGTGGTCAATCTGTTGAAATCAGAGCACTACATTTTGGCCACCGTGCTCGATCCTAGATTTAAAGCCTACCTTGGATCTCTCTTTCCGGCAGACACAGGTCTGCTGGGGTTGAAAGACCTGCTGGTGACAAAATTGTCAAGTCAAGCGGAACGCGACCTGTCAACATCTCCTCCTTCACATTCTCCCGCAACTGGGGGTGCGAGGAAAAGGCTCAGAATTCCGAGCCCACCCGCTGGCGGTGATGCAGGGCAGTCTGGAGCGACTGCTGATGCTGACATCTGGTCCGGACTGAAGGACCTGACAACGATTACGGACATGTCGTCTACTGTCACTGCATATGATTCTCCCCCCATTGAAAGAATGGTGGAGGATTATATGAGTGACCGCATCCAAGTAGGCACGTCAGACAGTCCGTACTTATACTGGCAGGAAAAAGAGGCAATTTGGAGGCCCTTGCACAAACTGGCTTTATTCTACCTAAGTTGCCCTCCCACAAGTGTGTACTCCGAAAGAGTGTTTAGTGCCGCCGCTCACCTTGTCAGCAATCGGCGTACGAGGTTACATCCAGAAAATGTGGAGAAGATGATGTTCATTAAAATGAATTATAATCAATTCCTCCGCGGAGACATTGACCAGCAGCAATTGCCTCCACAAAGTACACAGGGAGCTGAGATGGTGGATTCCAGTGGGGACGAATTGATAATCTGTGAGGAGGGGGATGTACACGGTGATATATCGGAGGGTGAAGATGAGGTGGACATCTTGCCTCTGTAGAGCCAGTTTGTGCAAGGAGAGATTAATTGCTTCTTTTTTGGGGGGGGTCCAAACCAACCCGTCATATCAGTCACAGTCGTGTGGCAGACCCTGTCACTGAAATGATGGGTTGGTTAAAGTGTGCATGTCCTGTTTTGTTTATACAACATAAGGGTGGGTGGGAGGGCCCAAGGATAATTCCATCTTGCACCTCTTTTTTCTTTTCTTTTTCTTTGCATCATGTGCTGATTGGGGAGGGTTTTTTGGAAGGGACATCCTGCGTGACACTGCAGTGCCACTCCTAGATGGGCCCGGTGTTTGTGTCGGCCACTAGGGTCGCTAATCTTACTCACACAGCTACCTCATTGCGCCTCTTTTTTTCTTTGCGTCATGTGCTGTTTGGGGAGGGTTTTTTGGAAGGGACATCCTGCGTGACACTGCAGTGCCACTCCTAGATGTGCCCGGTGTTTGTGTCGGCCACTAGGGTCGCTAATCTTACTCACACAGTCAGCTACCTCATTGCGCCTCTTTTTTTCTTTGCGTCATGTGCTGTTTGGGGAGGGTTTTTTGGAAGGGCCATCCTGCGTGACACTGCAGTGCCACTCCTAGATGGGCCCGGTGTTTGTGTCGGCCACTAGGGTCGCTTATCTTACTCACACAGCGACCTCGGTGCAAATTTTAGGACTAAAAATAATATTGTGAGGTGTGATGTGTTCAGAATAGGCTGAAAATGAGTGTAAATTATGTTTTTTGAGGTTAATAATACTTTGGGATCAAAATTACCCCCAAATTCAATGATTTAAGCTGTTTTTTAGGGTTTTTTTAAAAAAACACCCGAATCCAAAACACACCCGAATCCGACAAAAAAAATTCGGTGAGGTTTTGCCAAAACGCGGTCGAACCCAAAACACGGCCGCGGAACCGAACCCAAAACCAAAACACAAAACCCGAAAAATTTCCGGCGCTCATCTCTAAATTATACTAGCACTACCTAACTGCATGAATTTATACCAGTCAATCTTCTAAAGCTGCACGCTTGCGCTATTTATGAGGTAATTGTCATATATTTCTGTATAAATATTTTTAAATCTAAACCATTTTAACTTTTTTATAGCCCTACACACATGCCGATTTGTTTGAAAGATATGAACGATCTCGTTCATAAATGAATGAGAACTCGTTCATATCTTTCAGTGTGGAGGCTCCAGCGATGAACGATGCGCGGCCCCGCGCTCGTTCATCGCTGGTCCCCCGTCAGCTGTGCATGCAGGCCAATATGGACGATCTTGTCCATATTTGCCTGCACTTCAATGGAGCCGCGTGACGGGGGGAGTGAAGAAACTTCACTCCCCCCGTCACTGCCCCCCCCCCCCTGCCGCCGGGTCGCCCGTCGGCCGTATTGGCCGTCGGGCAACTCGGTGGCGGATCGGCATGTCTGTAGGGCCCATTAGTTTAAATGGCCAATAATAAAACTAACATTAGTACACATCCCAAAACGTTTACTAACTCAGTGATAGACAACACGATACACTCTTAGACTGGGGTGTGTTAACAGAGGAGGTGGCCCATGTGCAGACTCTGAGTGGGCCCCCACCTCCTCACGGCACAGGTCTCCAGAGACATGGTGTCCGCCATGTTCCGGAGTCTAAATCTCTGCTGCACATGCACGTGGCCATTTTGGCGACAATTTTTTCACTGCGGCTCCGATGTGGGATGCCAGAAAGATAAGTAATAAAACATTGGTGCAATTTGTGGGGTGTGGGCCCCCCTGGACAAAGGGGCCTATGTGCACTGCATACACTGTACCCATTTTAGAAACTCCAACGATGTGAGGGGCATACTGGGGGCCCTCTAACCTCCAAAAGGGCCACAAATTTCCCATATTATCAGTAGTAAGTTAAATTAATACATTTAATCAATACAGATTTAATCAAATACACATGTAGCCACACTCATCATTGCCACAATGTGTATGCCCAAGGTTGGGTTCGCGTGACCGGTGGTTGGGAGACCACCGGTCACCATACCGACGCCGGGATCACAGCTTTTAGATTGCCGGTGGGGGAGGGGTGAGTGCAACAGGTTCTATTCCCGCTGCGCTCACCACAGGTTCTATTCCCACTCTAAGGAGTAGGTATAGTCCCTGTTGGTCGGAATGCCGACTGGCGGGCTATTCAGCGTTCAGGATCCAGGCATCGGCAATGTGACTGGTGGTCTCCCGACCACCGGTCACATAACCGCATCCCGTATGCCTGTACAAGCTGCATTATAGACCATGCTGTAAATAGTCGCATGAATGAATAAAGGAATGAATGAATAAATGAATGAAGGAATGAAATGTATGCACAGTGGCAAATAAACAAATTGACTTTGTCTACAACTCTGAATCTTGCAATGTGTCCCACATGGCTTTTCATCAGTAATGTTTGATGATACTGTATGTGATTATGTTATAATTTAGGAGTAACATATTTCTTATGCACCTATAGGGAAACAGATCTGTTAATTGCCTGTATATTTACAAAACTTGCACAAAAAGAAATTGACCAAAAAAAATAACTGAGCACTAAATAAAAACAGCATCATTTATGTTATGCAAGTATCAATTTAGGTTAAATGTTTTTATTGAATTTATAAATGGCACCAGAGAATACATTCAATTATTGTACCAATATTTTTTATTATTTCTACAAAGGCTGCATAAAGCTTATTCTTTCTCCATTATGACCCCTGCTGATATTATTTAGCACATCTGCCCACATTGTAAATAGATGGCTCAGGCAAAATGTTAAATCTGTATTTGTTTATAGATGTATATTTGGATTTTATATACCGTGTATCTAGCATAGCTGTAAAATTATACTGTACTCAAAGTCAAATAAGATGAACGCATAGAAGGTTAAAGAGAAAGCACAGAGGGATTTATACCATTATGTGTAATTACCGAGGTTAACATTTAGAGCCTTGCTTGGAACATTCTCCAAACAACAAACCGAGTGCATGGTTAAGTATAAATAATATAGGTTTAAAACTCGCAGAGTAAATGGCCTGAAAAACAAACACAAGACAGCCTAATGTAGCAATCAAGCAGGAGAATTACGTGTCCCCTAAATAGCTGTAACCTGTTTGCCAGGAGGAAAACTGCTGGAACGGAGTTTTGAAAGATGTTGGAATAAACACTGATAGAACAAACTCTTGAGACTATTTGCAAATAATAGATTTCTAAGGAGCCCTTGTTTTTTAAACCTGCACCACTGGGGGAGATTAGGCTCATGGACTCCATGGGGTAAATTTACTAAGATGGGAGTTCTAATTAAGATGGGATGTTGCCCATATCAACCAACCAGATTCTACTTCTCATTTACCTAGCACCTTCTAGAACAGGCATTCCCAACCGCGGTCCTCAAGGCACACCAACAGTGCAGGTTTTAGTGATATCCAGGCTTCAGCACAGATGGTTAAATCAAAATAACTGAGGTACTAATTAAATCACCTGTGTTCAAGCCTGGATATCACTAAAACCAGGACTGTTAGTGTGCCTTGAGGACCGCGGTTGGGAAACACTGTTCTAGAAGATAATACCTGGAATCTGATTGGTTGCTATGGGCAACACCCAATCTTAAATAGAACTCCCATCTTAGTAAATTTACCCCCATGTTATAATGCAAACCAGTCCAGGCTGTCTAACTCTGTGGCATACTTGCCTACTTTTGAAAAAGCATTTCAGGGAGATGTGAAAGTAACAAAGAAAAGTGGAAGGCTGCGCTAAATAATGTATTCTAACAATGATGATATTAGTATATTACTGGTACAATTTATTAACAGATAATATGGCTATATTCTTATGATCAAATATCATAAAATGCATGCAACATATATAAAACTTGATAAAATCATACAATGAATGTAGTAAAAAGGGGTTACCCAATTGGTCAGAATGAACATTAGTCGGTGAGTGGAAGAGTCCGTTCCAAATTAGTCCCCCAGATCGATCTGAGTCCGGTATATATGAATGTATAGGAGGTAAGCAGTGTCCCATGAGATGAAGATTACCGCTAGAGGAATCGGTGCTCCTGAATTTCGAATGGTGAGCTCCTCATGCAATGCGGATTGTAGAAGTTGTCGGTCCAATCTGCTATTTAAATCCTCTAATTCGTATATGGTGATCCGGAATTTGTATGGGGGGTGGTTCGGTCTTCCAATTGGTAGTCTCTGACTTTGGGTCCCCTGTGCACCTGACGCGTTTCGCTGCGTTCAGCTAGCAGCTTTTTCAAAAGATGTGAAAGTAACACCTATCAGCGCGGACGTGTACTGCTACATCTGAGAGGCGGGTCATAAACATGACTTAGAGCCAAATGTAAATGAGCCCCAAAGTTAGTAAGATCTACTTGTTGAAGAAAAGTAACTGATATTTTTCAGGATTTGTTTGTGTATTGTGGTTACAAGAGGGTCCATGGGGTATATTCAATTAGGGTCGAAAGCTGTCGTCTGTCGAAAAGAAGGCAGTTTTCTACTTTTATTCAATCCCAGCTATTTTTATTCGACAAGTCGGGGTATTCGACTTGTCGAATAGTACGTGAATCGGTGGTATAGCTGCCAATTCACGTACTTTTGAGGGAAAAGGGGCCAAATTCAACAGGATTTGGCCCTGTTTCCGACCATCTCAGTCCGACATAAAAAAATGTCGGACTGAGATGAGGGACCTTACAGGAGGAGAGGGGAGAGAGCCGCGGGGAGACGGGGGAGAGCAGCGGGCAGACAGGGGAGAGCAGCGCTACAGCACAGCGCTGCAGGAGGATGTCTCAAAGCCGCCCCACTCACGGCAGCATCCACCCAGCTCCAGCAAGTGAGGTAATGCTTGCTGGAGCTGGGTGGACACTGCCGTGAGGTCTGGCGGCTGTGAGACATCCTTCTGCAGCACTGCTGTAGCGCTGCTCTCCTCCGTCTGCCCGCGGCTGTCCCCGCTGGTCTCCGCTGGTCTCCCCCCTCTCCTCTGCTCACAGATCTCATCTCAATTCGACTTTTTTTAAAGTCAAATTGAGATGGGATTGAATAGGGGTTGTCGGATCCATTCCGACAAATGCATGTCGGAATTGATCCTACCCTCATTGAATATACCCCTATATATTGTAAGTGGCAATGAAAAACCTTATTTAAAATGCATGTAGCCATAGGGATCATTGTGCCTTATAACCAATGCAGGGAAATGGCACGGATGATTCCATTTGAATGTATGTATCTATGATTTCTTTTTTTCCCCAAGAATATAATAGCTGTATAATGGGGATAAATGTAATCAGGGAGATTGCTGGTCTATTCAGGGAGTCAGGGAGATTGCTACTATTTCAGGGAGTCTCCTGCAGAATGAGGGAGGGTAGGCAACTATGCTCTGTGGCTGTTCAAAGATTTGGGGCTAGATTGTCCTTTTTTTTCTTCTATGGGGAATATGTTTGTTAAATAACAGTATACAGAAATGAACAAGTAAGTAATAAGAGGAAACATTTAAATAACCCCGTACATCTATGTGAACAGTTTGCAGGAAGCTGTTTCAGTGTTGCAGGGAATGCGTTTGTTAAATAAAAGAATAAAGAAATTAACAAGTAAATAATAAGAGGAAACATTTAAATAACCCCATACAGCTATGTGAACAGTTTGCAGGAAGCTGTTTCAGTTTTAGTTAGAAATGTAAAATGAGTTCTGTAGAAGGATGCAAGACAATAATTCATGAGCTCTTATACTGTAAGAAAAAAAGTATATTTGTGAAATTGTCATAGACTGTAGACCAGTATTCTCAACCTTGGTCCTTAAGGCACATTAACAGTCCAGGTTTTAGTGATACCCATGCTTAAGCACAAATGGTTATATCAAAATAAGGTAAGTCATCTGTGCTCAAGTATAGATATCCTTAAAACCTGAACTGTTACTGTGCCTTGAGGACCATGGTTGGGCTCCTCTGCATAGAGCCACTGTGCAGTTTATATAAATGCTTACTTATCTAGAGTATCGTAGTGTCTGGTCATCAAAATAGAGATTGATTTCACAGTAAGGCACCCTATGGTTTACCACACTACACATACCCATTGGTCTGCATTTTATTTTCAGTGGTGTGTAGTCAAGATGGTGACTTATCTTCAGATGGGATAATCTAAAGGAAATTACTGACATCTCCTCAAGAAATAGGTTTAGGGCTAGATGCATCATCACTTGGAAAGTGATAAAATGAAGAGTGAAAAAATACCAGCCAATCATGTCCTAACTGCCATTTCATAGGCTGTTTTTGAAAAATGGTAGTTAGGAGCTGATTGTATGGTACTTTTACACTGTCCATTTTATCACTTTCCAAGCGATGATGCATCTGGCCATATATCTTCCATGTTTACTCTACTGAGCACAGTATTATGCAGAACAGACTCAAAGACAGTGGATAATCTAAAGACTGTCTGAGATGAAGCTGGTGTCATGTCAGGCAATTTTTTGTGAAGCCAAACAACCCAAAGTTCAGGATTATTGGGAGGGGTGATCTAAAACATGTTTGGGTGGTATTGGAAAGAAAACAGACTTTTGTCGAATGGTTAGATGGTATACCAGGTCATAAAAGGTAGAACACAAATAATAGTGACATTCTGTAGAATCCCAGAATATCTGTATATCAGGCAATAAGTGCACCTTGAGTTGGTATTTTACATGCAATGCAGCATTCAGCTGCACTTGAGGACTAGGATGTGAGGGCATGTCTCTAGGCAGACATCAAAACCAAAAACATGGAAGTATTGTAATTGTACTTCCTTTTATGCATGATTCCAGTTTGAATGGCAAGCATAAGTGAAACATTAGATTTTTGCTTAGGACCAAAACCCTACCAGCTAACTAAATAAAATAATTTTCCATGCGGTAATTTAGAAAACAGGATGTGCTACACTGTACATCTACTAGTGCTCAATGAAGAGGGGTTTGATTGAACTGTTCTTGAAGGAAAAGTGACTGATCAATAAAGGTTTCAAAAGATAGCTTAGATCAGAAGGCAATTTCAACTGAAAAAAAAACAAGATCTTATTGGGCTTAATGAAGTGAAGAGTAAGTTTGAAGGAAGGTACATTGAGTCTGATGTCTTGCTGCAGACTCATAAATTATCTCCTGGTTAAAGATGCAGGATGGTAATGACCATGGATATAGGTTTTGAGTTGGAAAAAAGCTTAATGTAGAGGGTCCAGATTTCCTTCAAACATCTTGGTAACTGGAGAAACTGAAATCTTCAACAAGAACTCCTGAAAAAGGAACCAGTAAAGAAAGTTTATTAATCTGAAACAAAATAGTTAATAGCAAACTCTACCAATGAAAATAAATCTGTGTAGCCATTATGTCAAAACCAGATGCAGACATAAAGTTTAATGACATGTCTGTCAGACCCATGGCTTCATTAAGAATAGTCAAATTTAGTGGGGAACCCATGCTTCCTTCCCAACAGAACCTCATCCATTTTTAAGACTTGGCAAGATGCAGGTGCTTACCAAGTTCTGTGTACAGAAACCTTGACACATCTCACTCGCTCACAGCTGCAAGAGCAATTTCTAGCTCTTCTATTCCCTTTATTCCCATTTTTATAGGCTATTAGCTATGTGAATACTATTGTCAGGGGGTTGCAGGACTTAAACCTGCTTTATGGCCTAGACAAAATGTTTTACCGGGGAACCCCTCTCCACATCATCTATTTATGTTCACTCTCATCCTGTACTTACCCTAGAAGCAGGCATTGTGGGTCTACAGAAATGGAGAGTGGACTATCTCACTATGAAAACTATTCTGGAAGCCTATAATAAACTAAATACTATCTTATTTTCTGTGTCGTATATAGAGATGCACCAAAAAATTCTGCATATGTCATATGTTACCCCCGAATTTAAATTCATTCATGGTGAGGCACCCACTTTTCATTGTTATAAATGTAGGCTACCTGACACAGATATTATGCATTGTTTACAGCACTGCACTCAGGTCCAAACATTATAAATGGCCCTTCAAACTTATATCACCAATACTTGCTAGCACAGCTAACATTTACGATAAATAAATCTTGGGCCATTTGGGGCCTATAGCCATGTAGGAATTTGTGTAAATTGACCAGAGGCAACCATGTGTTACTTACAAAGCTCCCAGCAGCAGCTAAAAAAAACCCATATTATCTCAATAGATCTTCTCTGTGACCCCTTGTCCATAACTTTGTTTCTCCCCAAATTTTTGTTGTTATTCTTTGTGGCCTCTACATTTAAAAAAAAAATTACCAATTTTTTTTTCTATTATATGGCTTCCATATACCCACACACTGTCGGTTGTCTTAAAAGAAGCTTTACAGAACTCCTTTCATCTAACTACTTGGTATAATCTACAAGTGATCAGTGCCAGTGTTCCCTTTTGAGACATTTTCAGTGTTACAGTCCTGTTATGTTGAACATGTGCATACGCTATACTCATTGTGTTTATACAATCTCTTTTCACACCTGTTGATATTGTTCCTCTGGATCATTAGTTTTTTTGTGCCCTGTCATGTGAATTGCTTTGTAATTTCATGTTAATCTGTCAATAAAATTATATTTAAAAATGTTATAAAAAATTTGTTTACTTACTTTAAAACTTAAAGTTGTTAGACAAGAGTCTAAAATGTAGTATGAACTAGAAGAGCAGGAAAATGGCCATCAGGAACATGATAAAGATTCTTGTTCTGGGTACCTACTGAGCAAGATATCATATTGTTCTTTACATTGCACCTCTAGTAGGATCTAGGGATAGAAGACAAGGTTTTTTTGTGTACCAAAATGGCCTGAAAACCAACCAGAGTATATGGGACCAGGATACAACTAGGAAGAAGTAACAAATCGAAAATGGTTTTCTCCAGAGGAATGTTAGGTATTTAGACAGAGATAAAGGTCATATTTCAGGTAGAATCAATAACATCTATGGGTTGGTTTTTAGTGAGTTATCAGGGTGCAACAATTGTTTGGATCCAGGATGATATTACAGGATGACATCAGGTGGGAAAAAAATAATGAACAATAAGCCTGATAAGGATGCAGCATAAATTTAGACCAGGGGCGGACTGGAGCTTTGATTCAGCCCTAATATTCCTCTGCACACAAGTGCACAAAAAAAGGGATTGGCCATGTATCAAGGGGTTTGGCCTCACTGCATGCCCTCGTTTCTCTGCATGCTGACCGAGAAGAGTGCTAGGAGGTGGATCTGCTAAACCAGGATTTCAAACCATAGGTACTGAAGATAATTATGAATCATATAAATGACAAAGAAATCACAGTTATCGATGTATCCAATCTCCAAATGCCAATTATATGGCCATAAATTAAGTGTTTTTAATTAGTATATCAGTCTTCCGCAGCCACTTTGTGGACCTGATTTAGGGGTGGACGTAGTGCCGATCTCATATGCAGTTAACCAACATCTCTACATGCATATTAGTTCATTGCATGGGTTCCACAATTGTCTGTGCGCAGATGCGCAGCACAGAATCGGACATATGGGTCAGCAGCTTTAATGATCATTGTCACGGGGCTTAAGTTTGGATGTTCCCGAGGATGATTCATATTCTTTGGCAGCAGTGCCAGAATAAAGGAACTGAGGCGGTCAAATATAGCTCCTCCTCATAGGAAGAAATCAGGCTCTGATCTCATAGGGTTCAGAATACTGGATGGTCTGTAATGTCTGGACTTCTGGAACCAGCTAAATTCCAGGCTGGGCTGGAGCTGGAAAAGATACAGGACCAGGCTGGAACTGGTAGTGCTTCTGATGCCAGGTTGGAGCCAGCTAGGATACAGGACCTGGCTGGAACTAATAATACTTCTTAAATTTGACTGTAGGACCTCTGCGTGAAGGCTGTTGTCTGGCTGAGACCTGCGGTTTGTTAAATGATGGACACTGGATGGGAATCGCATTGAATTTGAGAACAACTGATAGCGGTTAGACTCAGGCAGGACTAGGTCAGGAAGCTGGAGATAGAGAATGCAAATACTGCTGACAGAATAGAGTAGTTCACTGGTCTCATGTTCAGGATCAGAGAGAACCAGGAGCCAAGGGACATGGGTAGATGTGCTATATTGCTCTGGTGATTTGTTACTGGCCTTGTAGCTCCCTTTGTACCCCCTGCTTGATCGAGATTGGCTGGTACTAACAGCTGACCACAAGTAGCAGGTCCATTGGTCAATCCTTCGGTCAGCCATCCGCAGCAAGATGGCAGGTCCAGTACACGTGGGATGCTGGCGAAGAGGCAGGAGAGAAAATGGGAGGATTGCGGGAGGATGCCAGAGTGTCCAGAGCTGACCTTCAGCAGAGATGACCAGCAAACAGGTAAGTGTGCAGCCTGCAGTCACCGTGACCTGATTTGTAAATGCTCTATTAACACGATGTATAATCTTTGTCCTGTTATTTTTTCCCCTTCTTATAGACAGAACATATTTGAAGTTCACATTTCACTGTATCTCCTTGCAATCAGCTCAATTTTTTTGTTTTGTCTTTAGCTATATTTTAAATGCTCTTAATTTCTCATTTACAGCAATCATTTTTTTAATCTCTTTTTTCTTACTTTATTGTTTACCTTTTACTTCTACTCTTTTTGTGGTCATATAGTAATACAGTATACAGTACTTGCAGGAGTATGTACAGAGAATATTTCTTAAAAACCCTATGTGGTCTCTCTGCTTTTAAGTGTACACTTTTCCAGTCTTCAAGCTTCAAGGCTTCTCTGTGCTGATAAATATTTGCTCTTCTAAAATTCATAGTTTTTGTAGGAACTTTCCAAAATGTTTTATTGAAACCCAAGTCATGTTACTACATTTACTTAAATATTTAATATACAGTATACAAGATCTGTTATAGTACCAAATCAAGCAGTACTCCCTCCTCGTATTTTTTTCCCTGTAGCCTGAAAAAGGTAGTTGCCAGCAACTCTAATTTACAATAAATTTTTCACATTTTACTGTATCTGGATGGCATCATACTTTGCTGTTCTTTTAATTTATCATAATAAATTAATTTCAGTAAAACAGTTTATGGTAGGTGACTTATAACAAACCCCAACTGGTGCTGTTATCTCCATGTAGACCCATTAAGGACTCTCCATTGTTATAGTTTTCCCAGATCTACTTCCACTGGGTTGTCCATCGAATGGTTAACCATTGATGATTAACAATAGTACCATCGATTCTTACCATTGCTAGTATTAATACATTTATGAGAAACCATTGACGGTTCAAACCATCTATGGGTTTCACTAGTTGTATCACTTGACGACTGACAAATTGTAAAAGGAGGGTGGGGCCTTGAGGAGTGTGCTTGGGTGGGGTTAAATGGTGAGAAAGTCAAAAAAAGAAACTCACTGAACCTCCACCACAATGTCAAAACCATCAATAGCAAACCATCAATGTGCTTATCAATGGTCAATTACCAACCCAAGAGCAAATAGGAAGTTGTTTTCAAACTCCCCATTTTTTTAAAATAATAAATTGGTAGTATTTTTTATGAGAAGTGTTGCTGTATGTATGTATGTATGTATGTATGTATGTATGTATGTATACAGTGCTGAACAAAGAATATTTACTCATTCTATCAGTCTCTTCACAATTTGACTATACACACTAGGATAATACTTTGATTTTCCAATCAGTCTACCATTATGTTTTTGGCATGTGGGTGGAAATTGGATCTCTCAGAAGAATCCACACAAATACAAGGAGATCAAAAATACATACACAGAATTAGGGCAATGGTTGGAATCAAATCCATAACCTCAGTGCTTTACAATAGTTGTGTAAACCATCATGACACAGAACCACCATCCCCTTCTATATTCACTGCCCAGTCATTACTTTTCATCCAGCCAAGTGTCAGTTACAGCCACTATATCATTACTTGCAATACATGTTATTCATTTTAGTTCATCTACTTTATTTTGAAGATTTCTAGCGTTTGTTAATATATTCATTTGATATTCTTACTGCCTATTCTTTTACACACCTAATTGCCTCTTTAAAGTACTTCACCTCGCTAAGCACTGTTCTCTGTGCACCACTTCTATTTTCACCCCTTTCAAGCCCAGTTTCTAGTTTAAAATATTCTCCAGAAATCTAGCCATTTTCCCCCAGAACAACACAAGCAACCTATTGTGTAGTAAATACTTAATATACAGTCTTTCATTCTTGCCTTTCCTGCTTGCACAAAGTTCTTGCCCACTTACAGTATTCACCTCTATGAGCTTCTATCTTTCAGGTGTAACACAGGTATCACTAATATATAATTTATCAGAAGTCCTTGTTGTAAGTTTTCAAGTTAATTCACTGAAATCACTTTTAAGAACCAATCATCTACCTCAAACTTTGTCATTGGCACAGATACAGTATAAACTCCGATCACTCAGTCCTCCCAAGCCCCTCCCAAAATTGTATAAATCTGCTGTCTCTCAAACTGGGTACACACCTAAACAATGGTGCGATCCATTGATGTGGTGATACAATATAACAATACATCACATCGCTGTACACAATACACTATCTGCTGCGCCATGACGCAATGTATCATTACATGCTGCATGTAACAACACTGTGTCTGCCATGGTATCCACCCATTGGACTTGCAGCAGATCCAGTGGTACAGTTCAATAAACAACTGCAGTGAACTACATATTAGGCATACACACTACACAATGGTCATGCAAATTGGTTGAAAATACCAATATTGCACTATATATCTAATATTGTGGACCCAGCTTTAGGTACTCGAGTTCAGCATTACAGTAAACACCTTAATAGAGAACATCTTAAAATGGTGCTACTTCTGAAAATGTAAAAACTTTGCGACACACAGTGCAGGGTGGTGCTAGCTGCTGTTGCGTCTTTGGTGTTAAATAAACTCAAGAACACCGAACTCACACACAGCATTTGAGTATTCAAACCTTACAGTATATGGTGCTAAGTAAATAATTTTCTCCAAAGCCTTTACAGTCTGTGTTGCTTCGTTTAGCTTTGTTTGAGTTCATATTGCATAAAGCATTGGTTAACATTTTAATGAACCAGCAAAGCAGTGCAATACCCTTTAATTGTATGTTTACCCATACTGGCACCAGTTATTTCTTAAACAGCATTAACAGTTACAGTATAATCCATTTGTAGTTTTAGTCTTTTGATTATTTTAATTTCTGTGAGCATCTGCTTTGTTTTTTTATTTAATGTTGTAAATTAAAAACAGTGACTAAGCTCTTCATTAATGAAAACCTTTTAAACACATTATTTTCTATTTTGCAATCCTTTTATGATTGCTTACAGTACCTATCTGATTTGCTGTGTATGATAAAAATTGCACATACTGTACAGTATGAACAGATTTGACTCATTATTAAAGATGTATACAGACACCTGTGTTTTGGTTTTAATTAATCGTTGTATTTTGGTTTTGAAAAACCACCCTTAAGTTTTTGGGATTTGGTTTTGGATCTGGGTTTCATTAAAAATCGATAAAAATAGCTAACATTTTATTTCTTGGACCTGTTTTTGTTCCTAAGGTAGTAGTACATCAATAACATTAATTTACAGTAATTTCCAGTCAATTTTGCATACTTCGCTATACATTCTCCTGAAATGGCACCTGAAATCATGAGGGGGGATTCATCTGTAATCCAAAACCCAAAATTAGTTTTTTCAAATCAAAGTTCTAAACTTGAGGAAAGACCTGACTCAGTCCACTTGAATCCCCAAAGTTGATTTGAGCCAGGACTCTGTTCTACTCAGATCCCCAAAGTTTGGGTTTGTTCGATATTCAACAAAACTTACTGCTCATTGTACACATTTAATTGCATAGAGGTCATAAAACTCACCAGGTTAATACATGTAAGTGGCTTTGATAGTATCCCTAGTATAATGCTAGAGACCATGGTAATATGTGGTAATATGCAAATAAGCAATTTTTCAAAAGTAGTCCCTTTTGAGACATGTTAACTTTTTGATGGCATTGATGGATACCCTAATCTAATTTGAGTTTAGGAGTAGAAAGTGGCCAACAGAAGTAGAATTATCAAATGACTCAGAGATTGTATGGTCACATGCCATTATATTATGTGCACAGTAAATGCAAAATGTCACAGGTAACTATGTCATGTTACCCTTTTTATTACATTCAGAAATAGCTGACAGCTTTGGTTCCCTGCTATACAGTTCTCACGTACATATAGGTTTATCAGTATCAGTCACTAACATTCCTGTGACTATCGGTTTTCTAGCATCTGAACACTTTTTTTTACCAAGGTGGACAAATGTTCTATTCTGAGTACTAGTGACTGTGACTCAGTTGTCATCATCGTGTAACAGTGCTTTGGATCAAGAAAGTATAATTGATGACATGGAAACAGAAAAATAAGATAGAGAAACATGTTCTGCGGTACATACTGGAACCTAAATACTATGTTAAAACGTTTTAACTTTTATTGGTATACATTAATAATAATTCAAAAACATGGTGAAATGTTAAAAATATATTGTGATAGAAAGATAGAATATGTGAATAAAAACTTCTAAAATATCCAGCTGTTTTTCCTATTCTTGTGAACCTTAATGTATCTATTCCTGCTATATTGCTTATACAGTCTGTGCTATTGTTGTCACCTTAAGGGCCCTACACACGATGTGATCCACCGCCGAGCTGTGCTGGCAAATATGGACAAGATCGTCCATATAGGCCTGCATGCACAAGCGACGGGGCACCAACGATGAACGAGCACGGGGTCCACATCGTTCATCGCTGGTGCCCCCACACTGAAAGATATGAACGGTATCTTGTTCATTAATGAACGAGGTCGTTCATATCTTTCAGTAGTATTGCCCAGTGCGTAGGGCCTATTAGTTTCATCTCACTTCTCTGTCTTCTCATATTCCAACAATCTGTGTACAATTCCAATAGTATGTTGCTAATCTCAATGTGATATTTAATTCAATAGGAATGTAGTAATCCCTTCTTAGTTTAGTGTACAGACTCCAATATCATATATCAATATCAATACTGGTTGTGTTATTTCAAATTAGAGAGTAAAGCATCTTTTATAATTTATAATCCACCATTACATGTACTGTAATTCTCAAGGGACCTCCTTAAAGGTATTACTTCAATTTAGAGAATAATGCACCTTTTATAGTTTGCAGTACACCATTAGATGTAGTTCTCAATGGCCCTCCATAAGGGCCTTATTTGGACCATTCGTTGTAATTATAAATTCACATATACAGTTTGTCAGTTTCATTTGTCATACATATACATATATACAGGAAACCGAACTGTTATGCGTATTTCAATGTTGACCATATTTGATGTACAGTATATCCTCATTGATTGTATAATGGAACAAAGACAGATACTATAACTATCTATTGGTTATGCTCCTAATGAATGTTATAGAGTGGATTCCTTCCTCAAACATTTAATGTGTCTGTGGGATGATATATTTCTGTCCCTAAATATGGTGCAGTTTTTACTGCCACATGTACATTAGCCAATAATTATAGAGCCCTTTATGTCTGGCCACACAGGCTATTTCTCACAACCTTTAATATCTCTCAAGCCGTCTAGTAACAGCGCAGCTTGTATAAGCGCTGCTACTGGCCACACAGGATAATTACTCTCAGCCTTTAATATGTCTCTAGCCATCTAGTAGCAGCAGGGTTGGCGGCAGGGGGTTCAATGGGACACCTGTACCGGGCCCCAAGGATCAGAGGGGCCCCAAGGATATGCCACTTAGTGCCCGGCAGGGATGTGAGCTGTCTTGTCCAAATAGGGCTGCACCCTCAGAGTGACAGGACCGCTCACACACAATGACTGTGCGGCACCAATGTGTTCCCGCTCTTCTGGGTCCAGCTCTGTTGCAGGCAGTTATGGGACATGGCAGCAGCACTGTTGGCTGGTAATCTGGTGCCCTGCGGCGGCCTCTTCTGGTGGGATGTGAGGGCCGCATGGTACCTGTGTGTAGTGTTCGGGTCTGGGTACTGGGGAGTGCAGTAAGAGTGGATTGGCGAGGGGATGCAGGGCTTTGGGATAGGATGGGTCAGCTGGGAACACAGCATGGAGTCATTGGGGAGAGACAGACTGTGGGGTGTGTGGGAGGAAAGAGAAAGGGAGACACAGACTGTGGAGTGTGGGAGGGAGTAAGGAGAGACATAAATATGTATATAAGTGTATAAATAAATAAATATATATTTCTCCAGCTGGGTCCACAGGTTATCCACAGGATAACATTGGGATATGCCGGAGCGACAGCGGAAATGGCACCAAATAGTCACGAGCTTTCTGGCCTCCCAGGATGCATCAGGCTCATCCATATAATCCCGCTCACCGACTCAGTCAAATCAGTTTTTTGTTTGGTGCAGCAGGAGCCGGACCATGGTCAAAGGGCTGCTGTTAAGGCAGCCCTAGGCTTTATTATTTTCTTTTTATAGTCTTACTATGTTTGAGTGATCTTTCTTAACAGCGTCTTAAACGCATGCTAGAAAGAGTCACTCCAACTACTCTCCACCGGGTCGCAACAACGCTTACCTCTGGGTACTAGTGCTGTCTCGGCGGGCGTCTGTGTTGGATGTTCTAGCAGGTCCAGCAGACATTACCAGGCTGTGGCCGGAGCATGGGGAGAAGGTAAGGCATCGATTCCACTTACTAGGGGAATTCGGACACAGCCGCGCTGTATTGGTGGAGACTACAAACATTGGTTGATGTGCCGCCACCCTTAGGTGCTCCAGCGCTATGCTTTAGGGATCATAGGCGCCAGGACTAGGTTGAGACCGTGATCCATGGAGTTTATGTTAGCAGGGGGAGTCAGACGCTCTCCTGGTCACCCCTCCCTCCAGTTCATGACCAGTTTCCATGCGTCTCTCATCCATGAACTGATTACCTCACTTCCGGCTCAGACGCTACCACGAGGGAACTCGGTTGCAGCTTAGGCCACTGCGACAGTGTACACTAGAGTTTACTGCCAAGACCGGGTTGCAGACATGAGCATCTGCATACACTAATCGTTCACTGAGCGTCTGTGTCCTTTATCAGTTACCGGAGCGGCAGTGTACACTAGTAGCGTCTGGATCCACTCAGTGTCTTTTGAGCGTATTGATCGATCCCGGAAGTGGGGGGAGTCTCCCTATATCCCACTCTACTGAGTAAGGGTTATACAGTACTAAAATTCTATCTACTGTGTAGTACGAATAGTTAATTTTGGTACACAATGCATATGAGGCCTGTACAGTACTGTCGTTTTCTGCATAATATGTCTGAAAAGTTTGTTGAAATAGCTGTTTAAAAACAGAATACGGTAATTGTACTCCTACATACTGGAGAAGTATTTTTGTGGTTGATTATATACTCATATGACAATGGCTAATATTTAACATGTGACTGACTGCTAGTGTGATTGCTGACTTTTATATGTTTGTTGGTATTGTTTCTGAACTTCAGTTCGGGTGCTCGGGTTGTGGTCAGATTGATATCACTTCTATATTTATATAAGTGATTTCAGTCACAGAGAGTGTAGTATATTGTATAAATGGATTATTTACCATGTCTGTGAGTGGCAAAAGTGACGAGGATACTTTATCAGGGACTCCTACACCCTTAAAATGTTTATCTTGTAAAGTAGGGGTGCTAGCCCAGTATCTAACTTATGACGGTTTATGTGCAAACTGTTGTGCGTATCAGCAAAGTAAAAGACAGGTTCTGGTTCAGCAACCAGTAGATCCACCATGGGGTGTGTTTGCACAGACTTTATCTACAATAGCTGACAGATTAGCACCTACAGTTCCACTCCCAGGAGTAGGATACACTATTAACCCTTACATGCAGCTCCCTTCTTGTGGTTTAATTCCAGCAGCTTCAACAAGTAAGCAGGCTAGTAAAACCAGGGTAGATACATCTATGTTACAGACTACACAAGACGATACAACAGATGAGGATACAGTGTATTCAAATACCCCATATGACGACCAGTTGGAGGGTTTCAGCTCAGAGGATATTGCTGAGCTTATTGATGCCATGAAGGCTATTCTATCTCTGGAAGAATCAGCCAAGGCAATATCAAAATCTAAAGCACCTGTGTTTAAACATCCAAAAACAGTTAGGATTGAGTTTCCAGGCTCAGAAGATCTGACAGAAATTATGGAAGAACCTTGGGCTACACCCAATAAGAAATATAGAATTACGAAAAAGTGGGATTCTTACTATCCTTTTCCGGCTGAGGACTGTTCTAAAAGAGAAGTTCCTCCTAAAGTAGAGGTCGTGCGACTTTTGCGAAAATCTATTTTACCATTGCCCTCTACCTCACTGAATGATGTCACAGATAGAAGAGTAGATGGTTTCTTGAAAAGCATTTTTTCTCTGTCAGGGGCTGTTGTAAGGCCAGCTATGGCTTCAGCCTGGATGGCAAAAGCAATGGTAGAATGGGCGGAGGAACTAGAGAGTGGCCTCCCCGCACGTACCAGGGAGCAGGAGTCCCATCTAGGCCATATAAAACAAGCTGCGCAATATTTGGAAGAATCAGCAATTGATATGGGTACAATTGCTTCTAAAGCATCAGCCTTAACAGTAGCCGCTCGTAGAGCATTTTGGCTACGTACTTAGAAAGCGGATGCAGAATCCAAGAAAGTTCTGGAAGCTTTGCCTTTAGCTGGTAATATTCTGTTTGGAAAACAATTGACAGATATTCTGGAATCGGAAGCTTAATCCAAAAAGGTCAGGTTTCCGGCTAGTTATAACCCTAAACCAAGGGGTTCAAAATTTCGGCCATTTCTGTGGCAAGGTAAAGCAAAAGGAAAGGATGATTCTAAGCAACCCCAGTACAATAAATCAGCTAGGGGTAGGAAGCAATGGGCCAATAGACGGCCAGCTTCCAAGCCAGAACAGAAGCCATCAGTCTGAGGGTGCGGGCCTCCGCCTGGAGGATTCCAGGGTTGGGGGCCGACTCCTTCACTTTGCACACATATGGCAGCAGTCGACGATAGATGCTTGGGTGCAGAAGGTGGTATCTCCCGGTTATGGTTTCCCTTTCAAGAAGCAGCCTCCTCAAAGGTTTTTTTGCACCAGCCCATCTTGTATAGAATAGAAGGCCAGAGTTCTGCAAGAAGCAGTTCAGAAATTGCTTCAGTCTGGGGTAATTGTCCCAGTACCCCTGACACAGTGGGGACGGGGGTTTTACTCCAACCTATTTGTGATTCAAAAGGCAAATGGATTAGTCCAACCAATTCTCAATCTCAAGATGTTAAACGAATACATTTGGGTTCCAAAGTTTCACATGGAGATGTTACGCTCCATAGTTTTGGCCATGGTACCAGGGGATTACATGGTATCTCTGGATGTACAGGATGCTTACCTGCATGTGCCCATAGCATGATCCCATCAGTGTTACCTCAGGTTTGCCATCCTCCAGCAACATTTTCAGTTCCAGGCTTTGCCCTTTGGGATAGTGACAGCCCCCAGGGTATTTACCAAAATTATGGTGGTTATGGCAGCTTATCTCCGCAAGCAGGGGATAAGAATTTTCCCATACCTCGACGGTCTTTTAATCCTGGCACAATCCCAGGAATTAGTCTTGGGCCATCTCCAACAGACAATAGCTTGTCTATGGCTCATAAATTGGAAAAAGTCGTCTCTGAGTCCATCACAACGGATGGTTCACTTGGGGGCCATATTGGATTCAAGTCTACAAAGAATAATCTTACCTGGGAAAACGATATCCAAAGTGCAGGTAATGACTCAGGAATTGTTGCACAGTCAGACAGTATCAGTCCATGCAGCAATGCGAGTGATGGGTCTGATGGTGTCAACATTCGACATGGTGGAATATGCACAATTCCACTCCAGACCTCTACAGCACCTCATTCTAACCAGATGGAATGGAAAACATCAGACAATAAAAAGACAGATGATAAAACTTCCAGTAAACGTAAAAAGGTCACTAGCTTGGTGGCTACAGACGGACCATCTAGACAAGGGGAGAACCTTTTGGATATCAGATTGGCAAGTACTGACAACTGATGCCAGTCTTCAGGGCTGGGGAGCAGTGTTCGAAAATTTTTGGTTCCAAGGAAAATGGACCACAAGGGAAAGTTGCCTGCCAATAAATCTGTTGGAAATAAAGGCCATATATATGGCTCTGGTTCAGGCAAGGAAGACCAGTCCAGATTCGCTCAGACAATGCAACAGCAGTAGCGTACCTCAACCATCAGGGAGGAACTCACAGCAAAAGATTGATGGAGGAAGTAACTCACATACTAAGATGGGCAGAACTCCATCTTCCGGCATTGTCCGCAGTGTTTGTGCCAGGAGTGCTGAACTGGGAAGAGGACTTTCTCAGACGACACACCATTCAGGAAACCGAATGGGCATTACACCTGGAAGTATTTCAGACTCTAGTAAACAGATGGGGTCTGCCAGAGATAGCTCTCATAGCGTCCTGTCTGAACAACAAAGTTCTGGTATACGGGTCAAGAACAAAGGATCCAGGGGCGATCCTTGTAGACACACTGTCAAAGAGATGGGAATTTCATCTGGCATATCTGTTTCCTCCAATCTCCCTGTTACCCATGGTGGTGAGGAAAATAAAGCAAGCAAAGGGAGCCATAATTCTAATAGCTCCAGCTTGGCCCAGAAGGCATTGGTACATAGATCTACTAAGGATGTCCATGGAAGCTCCAATTCTGCTTCCTCAACGTCCAGATCTACTAATGCAGGGTCCTTGTTATCACAGCCATCTGGATTGTCTGTCTTTGATGGCGTGGCTGTTGAAACCTCTATCCTAAAATCAAGAGGATTTTCACAACAGGTAATTCAAACCATGCTTAGAGCAAGAAAGCATTCTTCAGCTCGTATTTATCATCGAATATGGCAGGCCTATATTCATTGGTGTAGCGAAAGAGGTATGGATCCAAAATCTTTTAGAGTATGCAGAGTTTTTGGATTTCCTCCAAGCAGGAATGGATAAGAGTTTAAAGGTGGCTTTCTTGAGAGTTCAAGTATCAGCATTAACTGTATGGTTTCAGAAAAAGATTGCTAACCTACAGGATGTGCGTACTTTTTTTCAGGGAATGTTGCACATTCAACCACCGTTTGTTCCACATTCAACCACCGTTTGTTCCACCATTTGTTCCTCCACCGTTTGTACCCTGGGATTTAAATCTGGTTCTTAAAATCCTTCAGGGGGCTCCATTTGAACCACTTAAGAGAGCAGATCTTAAATGGTTGACGGCTAAAGTTCTCTTTCTACTGACGATGGCGTCAGCTAGAAGAGTGTCAGATTTAGAAGCGCTGTCGTGTAAGTCTCATTTTCTGATCTTTTATCCAGATAAAGCAGTTCTCAGAACTAGATCTGGTTATTTTCCGAAGGTGGTCTCAAGGTTTCACCTGAATGAAGAAATTGTAGTCCCGGCTTTTCAGGTATCGGGACTTTCTGCGGGAGAAGCGTCGCTGGATGTAGTCCGTGCGTTTAGAATTTACGTAGATCGTACTAGTGCCATCAGAAAGACAGATTATCTCTTCATTCTCTACGGATTTCACAAAAGAGGATGGCCTGCTAGTAAACAGATGATAGCAAGATGGCTCCGAATGATAATTTCAGAAGCATATTCTCGTGCTGATCTCCCTGCTCCGGCTAATGTCTCTGCGCACTCTACACGTAAGGTAGGTCTTTCATGGGCAGCACAACATGGTGCTTCAGCAGAACAGATTTGTAAGGCAGCCACATGGTCTTCCATTAACACATTCATTAGACATTATGACTTGGATACTTTTGCCTCTCATGACACAGAATTCGGGCAAAAGGTTCTCCTGTCTAATAAGGAGCATCCCCACCACTAAAAATGGCTTTGGGAATCCCAATGTTATCCTGTGGATAACCTGTGGACCCAGCTGGAGAAATATACGTTATGGTAAGAACTTAACGTTGATAACGGAATTTCTCCTATGTCCACAGGTATCCACAGGTATCCCACCCTGACACACCTGATTTGAGGATCTTTACAATCACTGAACCTCTTCCCTCTTGTATGGAAGGGTGTGCATGTGTGTTCTTATCGCCTGAATGGGGTTCTACATGATGATCCTGCCTAAATGCTGTGAAAACAACTGATTTGACTGAGTCGGTGGGCGGGATTATATGGACGAGCCCGATGCATACTGGGAGGCCAGAAAGCTCGTGACTATTTGGTGCCATTTCCGCTGTCGCTCCGGCATATCCCAATGTTATCCTGTGGATACCTGTGGACATAGGAGAAATTCCGTTATCAACGGTAAGTTCTTACCATAACGTATATATTTATATATATATTTATTAACAGTTTCTTATATAGCGCAGCAAATTCCGTTTCGCTTTAATATATATATAATCTGAGGGGGCCCCAGAGATATCACTGTACCGGGCCCCAAGATTTATGTTGCCGGCCCTGAGTAGCAGCACGGCTTGTATGAGCGCTGCTGCTGTCTGGTACATAGGACTCATGTCTCCGTCTATTCTGTGCAGTCTCAGTATGGTAGCCGCCGTCAGCAGTGGAGACATGGAGGTTCCCTCTACAGCGCGGTTTATGTGAGCACCACGGCTAACACAGCCCTCACTTCACAGCGCAGCTAGTGTGAGCGCTGCGGCTGACGTGTTCGGGGCTAGGTCTCCCTTGCCATGGTGCGGCTTAGATAGTATAACTACCACCACCAACAGCTAGACTGCTCCCTGATATCACATTGATTGTTGTATAGGATGATTAGATATTATTATACATGCACAAAAAAGGTTCAGAATTTAGGTAACAGTTTGGAAAATAGCCTACGGCCGTTTCTCCATTGGCTTCCTCAGGGCTTTAACCCAAGCTGTTGTTTCCGCTGGTTTTTAACCCCTGTGTCAGTCTCCTACTGGTCGAAGGATCTGTCAATCACAGAGCACATTGAATCCTATTAAACACTCAGTTTTCTAGTTCTAATTACAGCTTTTACTATTCTTCTGTCATTAACATACATTGTTGCATATATTCGTATACATTTATCTTGAAAGTCCTGTCTTGGAGCAATTCCCTTTGTGTATTATACCTCATGCTGCTTTGCCCATATATACATGATTCATTTTAATTATTAATTTCAATAGTCTATTTAGATACTCTTTTATTTTTTAATCTAATGTTAGTGTTGAATTATTTATATTATACATATGATGTTTTGAACACATAAATTTCTACATTCCCACAATTGATTTTACTCCAGTATATACTTGTTTTAAATTAATAATAACAATTTTTATTCATCTATCATGTTTCTATAGATTCCTTCATAAAAATCTTCATCACTCACGTATAAGAAGACAAATTATCAGCCTCTATATAAATGTGAAAAACTGTATTTATATGGTTCATTATTAATCTAATATTAATGTTATATTAATATGGTGACTACAGTGACTAATTTATTTGGTGTTACTTTTAAAATAAAGTAGTACAGTACCATTCTCTATTAGTATAATATTAAATTATCTAAATGCTGTCGGTTATTATAAGACTGTGATAAAACAAAAAGTGTTATATTAGTGTTATATAGATAGTGAGTGAACTGAATATTAATTAGACTCATGTATCATATAATTTCCTTTATTTGTATAATAGTACGCTTTTAATCTTTCCATTTTGCCTGTGTTACGACTTATTATTTTTAGTCATACATGTGCTTATAGTGTATTATGAAAATATGTATATAATTTATTAATATTTAATATATTAATACTCCATCCCTCCTATCAATTATAAATTACAGTAAAAAACCTCTTTATATCGGGCGCTAATAGTATTTTCTGTTAAAAAACATTTTGAATATAGTAAAACTCAGCTGCAAAAAGTTAATGACCTGGGGTTCACAGGTCAAATAAATTACACTGGACCACCCAAGTGCAATTAACCACAAAACTCCAATTTGAAAAAACTCTTGCGCTATAGTTATATAATTACAAGATATGGCTGACAAGAATGACAAACTCCTGATAAATTCAAAATATATTTACTATTGTATAAATTATCATATAATAAAACAAGACCGGTCTTTAAAACATCAAAAAATAATAACAAATATGTATACTTTCTAATACATGGAGGTGGACTTAAGCATACTCTGTGCACAGACGTGTAAAAAAACAAGCTCTATAGCTATATGGCTTAATGAGGTCAAAAAATGTTTTGAATCAAGTGTGGCTGCTGGTAAGACCCATATATTAATTGTTCCCAATGGATAGTCACTTTGTATCAAAGATCTTTATGATGTGAAGATCCAACATGTAACAATAGAATGGATATGAGCTTTTTGTAACCGGAAACTTTACGTGAGATGTGAGCAAGTGGTATCAGCACAAATGCATCCCGACGACCACCGCAGTGGCTTGGAGCTGCGGGAAAAAAAGGCACCTGCAATGGTGCCTCCAACAGAATCAACTTCTACGAGAAGTTGATTCTGTTGGACCCCAGCTGAAGTTAGACCCATATCACGAACTGGCTGCAGCATTCTTCTGCCTGGAATTTGTTTTCATACAAAGAGGAGCCGCTGACCAGTGCCTGCAAACGGCACGTAGAGGTGGATACTCGTGGAGCATCGCGACTGTGCAGGTTAAATCACAGCGGGCGCCATTGCAGGTGCCTTTTTTTCCCGCAGCTCCAAGCCACTGCGGTGGTCGTCGGGATGCATTTGTGCTGATACCACTTGCTCACATCTCACGTAAAGTTTCCGGTTACAAAAAGCTCATATCCATTCTATTGTTACATGTTGGATCTTCACATCATAAAGATCTTTGATACAAAGTGACTATCCATTGGGAACAATTAATATATGGGTCTTACCAGCAGCCACGCTTGATTCAAAACATTTTTGACCTCATTAAGCCATATAGCTATAGAGCTTGTTTTTTTACACGTCTGTGCACAGAGTATGCTTAAGTCCACCTCCATGTATTAGAAAGTATACATATTTGTTATTATTTTTTGATGTTTTAAAGACCGGTCTTGTTTTATTATATGATAATTTATACAATAGTAAATATATTTTGAATTTATCAGGAGTTTGTCATTCTTGTCAGCCATATCTTGTAATTATATAACTATAGCGCAAGAGTTTTTTCAAATTGGAGTTTTATAAATTACAGTATAATAAATTAAATTCTTATTAAAACCGAATACATTTCAAATTATTGATCAAACAAAACCCAAAACGTGCCTAAATTATAAAAAGGTGAAAAAAAAATAGCATCCCTAGTACAATGCTAGAGACCATGGTAATATTCAAATAAGCATTTTTTCAAAAGTAGTCCTTTTCAGGAAATGTTAATTTATTGATGGCATTGATGGATACCCTATTCTAATTTGAGTTTAGGAGTAGAAAGTGGCCAACAGAACTAGAGTTATCAAATGACTCAGAGATTGTATGGTCACATGCCATTATATTATGTGCACAGTAAATGCAAAATGTCACAGGTAACCATGTGATGTTACCCTTTTTATTACATTCAGAAACAGATGACAGCTTTGGTTCCCTGCTATACAGTTCTCACATACATATGGGGTTGTCAGTATCTGTTTTCTAGCATCGGAACACTTTTTTTTACCAAGGTGGACAAATGTTCTATTCTGAGTTCTAGTGACTGTGACTCAATTGTCATCATCGTGTAACAGTGTTTTGGATCAAGAACGTGTAATTAATGATACCTTGTGTCATTAGCTATTACAGACCCTTTTCTGTTTCACACAATACACTTTCCCTTTAGCAAAGTGTACTCTGTGGCATCTCTGTTTTAGGACACTGATGGCTATAAGACTTGTTCCAATCTCTGGTATATAAAGAACAGCTTGGATTTCTGTGACTTTTGTTCTAGTTCCAATTTTCAAGCAGGTTTTAATTGTTCCAACTTTACTAGCTGTGAGGATTTGATTGGCAATCCCTTTGATTGTTGTTAGGTAAAATTTGGTTAATGTAGGAAACCACTCTTAATTGCAGCCAAATCAATATACTAACAATCTTTTTTGTAGCTATCTGTAACACTCAGGGCCAATTCAACATTGCTATTGTATTTCTTTCCTTGTATAACTATGCTGTTTTCCAATGCCACAACTAGAAAGTCAAACTCAGGTGACAAGTTCTGTAGCATTGCTTTAGCGATGCCTTCATCATCTACCTGCATGCCAACAGATGTTGGTTGATGAGAAATGGACATAATTTTGTAGCTGTAGTCACTCACACTACTGCATTCAAGTAACTTTGTGCTGTACAATACAATTCTTCAATTTATTTTTCTTATGAGACCTCCATCTTACTATGCTGCATGTCTTTATCTAACCTCTTACAATGAATAAAAGAGTATATTTTCTGCTCTACACTTAATCCAATAGTACTCATGGCTCTCTCTACATCATCTGGGTTTGGACTGTCACCAGGATCTACTGTAACCTTCTGCAATCTTTCACGCTTTAATTGCATTTCCATAGCAAATATCCATATTACATAATTTTCTGCACTTTTTAGCTTGATTAACTTTATCATGCTTGTTGTTCTTGTATTCATGCTTCTGTGCTACAATACCGCATTGGAAACAATCTTTCCTAGTAGCCTGGGCTTGTGTATTTTAAAATTTTGTGTCTGGACCCATAACCTTATGAAATATTTATGAACAGGCTTAATAATGTGCAGAGTTTCTGTACAAAACAGCAGTTGGTATAAGACCAGCCTAGTTGCTAAAACAGTGGAGTGATTTATTGAATAAATATTGTGTACAGCCATACCTGCTGATATACATACTGGTTGGAAGGAGATGAGCTTGAGCAGAGCAGGGTGTCATACAGCTCACCAGCCTGTAAGTGCATGGAACTTGTGGAGAGCATTATAGGGTCAGTAGAAACACTTGTAATGTCAGGTAGTCACATGTCTCTCTGGAGCTAAGTGGAAGTTTACTTCTGCCACTGTGGGTCTCTAACACTGTGACAAGATGGCATTGTGCATGTACAGTTTGTGGTCATCTTGGTACAGGGAATAAAGGGTCCCTGTGCAGAAGCACACTCATTGTTCAACAAAGAATACACTTTAAAATCCTTTCTTTTACAGATATCAGTGCTGTAACAGGGCTTCACTGTCACTTTCACCAGGAATTATGGCACATGTCAATGATGGGGCTGCTTTCAGGGCCCTGTACCTGTAGTGATGGCACTGCTTACGCACCCCTAGTTATGGCCCAGACCAATGCCAAATGAACATGAGAAAAATAGACTGCATATCCCATGTTTTCTTACACAAATGGAGCTAATGGGGGAAAAATCAGTGTGGAAAACACATACCACATGTTTGTAAATTTTTGTATCCTCTTAGATCTAGTGTCTATACACCATACAGTGTGAGATACCAGGCACAACTGAGATGCTCTGTAAGAAGTAACATACCTTATTTTTATATAAATTTAGCATATTATACGTATCCCAGATGCAGCAAAAAGCCTCCCACAGTTTACTAGAGATGCTATCATGTGACATTTACTGCCCTGAAACTGGTTTTATACCCATACAAAGTCACAGATAAAGAACAATGGCACTTTGCATCAGGAAAAGCCATGATCCCTCTCATCAGAGCCTTTTAACAGAAATTAAGACTCATACACAGATGTACTAATGTTGCACATTTTGTCATTTGTTTTGTCATTCCCAGTTGTTTTATTCATGCAAATAAGATGCACATTTTGTGCGAGAAAGCCACAGTGTAAAAAGACACATTAGTCCTTATTAGATAGCTCATACTAAAGTGCACATATTGGCTCTTTTGGAAAGGTTGACAATGTGTTTTAGCTGACAGATATAGAGGCTGTGGCTGTACTTTTTACAGGGAGCAGGCAGGACCTGACATTTTTGCAGTAGAGTCTTATTTGGGCACAAGGAATCCTTAGATGAGAAGAGAAGGGGGACCTTTGTAGGTGGATGGACACTCATTGCCAGTCCCCTTGTCACTGCAACAGTTGAAGCTATGCAACTGTACGTACTAGGTAAACATCACAGACAGAAATAAATACCACCATTAGCACTGAGGACAGGCATACTGGAGAACCTGTTGCTGGATCAAGCATCTGATACTTGCCATTTCAGTAAAATTGTTGATGTTGCAGTTTTCAATATGTTTTTACCTGTAATGTTCACAGGGATTTATTGAACTTCCTAAGAATGAATCATAAGTGCTTCCAAATTATGTGGCTGTTTCAAGGGCTTAGTCTCTCAAAGGCCAGAATGAATTAAAATAAATGTCGGCATGTGGTTTTAAATCCAGCAGACATTAGATGTGGTTTTAAAAATAGGATAAATCACAGAAAGTATTAAGCAGTGATTTAGTTTTAAACCACATCCGATGTCTGGACAATTTCAAAACTCCAAACTGCACTATTTAAAACAGCATGCTAACACCGTGTACAGTTAAAAGTGCAGTTTTGCTATGGACGTTGTCTGGTTCTATGGCATCTGCCTGGCCTAACTGGTTTAATCCTCCCTGGCAAATCAATTGTATAAATTAATAAAGGTGTCTTCTTTCTTTTCTTTTTTTTTTGTCCATACAACACAAACAATCAGTAGGTCTTCACAGAATTGGACTTTATTACATCCCAGCCAAAGTCTTGTATTCATATGTCTAATATTAAAAAAAAATCTAAGCGAGAATCATCTTTTATTATCATTTTGCATTGCAAGTCTCCGATTTCTCCATGTATTTCTCTGGTTTATAGCAAAGTGATCATTAGATGAATCAAGTCTCCTGTGTGCCGAATTCCACAATATTTTATTAAATTCTACCTGATAGTTTTCAAGGCAATGCACATTTTTGTTTTTATCATTTTCATATCTGTAGTAGAATAAAACATTAGTTAGGTGTGCAATGAAATAGAGAGTGCAGCTTAAAATTAGTGCAAAAAAGTGTACATGCAAAAAAGCAGTGTATAAAGAGATAATTGCACACATAGAATGCACTCAACACAAAAGCACTCAACACAAATAAACACCTGTGTGCTTCAATTAAAAACAAGTCAGAATATTCACCATAGAAAGGTTCTTTGAAGTTCAATGGAATAACCACAAATTGTGGTAATTTACAATATACAGCAGATAGAATTACTTTCATAAATCTCTAAAATAGCAAGCAGCAACAACATGGGGTGATTCCTGGAGTCCCAGATAAGCCTACAACAAGAACAAACCACCATGGGATAGCACGTCACTTGGAGTCTACAAAGCAGAGGACCATGCTTAATGCATTTCTGACTATATTAGTCTTTCATTAGACGAAGCTTCTTTTTGTGGTGGTTTGCTCCCCGTGGTAGGCTGGGTATCTGGAACCAAAGCCCTGTTTGCTCCTACTCTCATATGCAAATCCAGGAATCACCCCATGTTGTTGCTGTTTGACACTTTGCAAGTCCATGAAGCACTTTTTATCTGCTGTATATTTTATGTGCAATGTGTTACTAAATAGTTACTATTGTAAAGGATTTCTGAAGTCTCTTTCTTTTCTAGTGTATCTTTCCAAACCCATGGTGCAGCTAAGTGCATGATGGAAGGAAGAAATGTATTATTTCAGATACACAGGCAGATTTATTAAGCCTGGGGAAGTGATAAAGTGGAAGGTGATAACAAACCAGCCAGTCAGCTCCTAATTGTAATTTTTCAAACCCAGCCTGTAATATGGAAGTTAGGAGCTGATTGGATGGTGCGTTATCACCTTCCACTTTATCACATCCCCAGGCTTAATAAATCTGCCCCACACTGAGGAGGAGACAGGGGGAGATAATGTGTATTGATTCGTAATGCAGAAAGGTTGATGGAATAGAATCTAATTATAATCTATTACAAGTTACCAGAATTTGTGGTTACTTCACTGGACTTCAAGGAACCTCTTCATGATGATTATATTGAAGCACACAAGTGTTTATATTGGTTACCCTGATACATGTCTCTTATATATAAATGTGTTACTTGGAGAGCACTCTTTAATTGTGCAATTATCGCTATACACTTTTTCATATATGGGCAAAAATAAGTCACATGTTAAGAATTGGGAAAAAGTGTCAGTGAAGACAAACACAACTTGTTAATGTAATTAAGATGATGCATTAGATCAGTTAGCTGACTCACATGGTCATTTTTCATCATTCATTTCTGTAATGACTTCTCATTCTAAATATTATTTCATTTTGCCCTGAAACAAAACTATGTAGAATCTTTCCTCTACTTAGCCAACATGCACATACTGTATGTAATAAACAACTATATATAGATTGTTGAGACTTTTTGATCTATCTGAGATCACAGTCACTAAAACTATAAAGGTCTTAGATGAGATACTCCTAACATTGGTATGCAGACACTTTAATGGTGACTTTTGATATCTACTTACAAATAAAACACAGGGGGACATTTACTAAGCAATGATAAGAGCGGAGAACTGAGCCAGCGGAGAAGTTGCCCCATCAACCAATCAGCAGCTCTGTATAATTTTATAGTATGCAAATTATAGCTGTTACTTCAGTGCTGATTGTTTGCCATGGGCACTTCTCCACTCTTATCACCGCTTAGTAAATGTCCCCCTATGTTTTATTTGTAAGTGTTTTATTTTAACAATATTCTTCCTTGGATATATGTATAGAAAAGCTGGATATAAAACTGATACATCTATAGTATGAAAATAAATTATCTTTTTTTTCACTACAATATTATACTACTTGTTACATTAATGATGGTTGGCTACGCTGATGTATCAGGTAGAAACATTGAAGTCCAGGTAAAGCAATCATCCTGTAGTTTTACGTACCCCACTCTTACAGCTAAGGGCCTGATTAAGAGAGGTACACTTATGCAACTGCACGTGCGAGTTTCTCAGCAACGCAACTGCAGATATCAGCAAGTGAAGGTGCCACCAAGAAAGGAAAAGAGATGCTCACCAGAGCTACTGCAATTCATTCACAATTGCATACACATACACAGCATACTATATGCAATAACGGGATCAGTATGATTTGCCAATGGACGGGATGCCGGCGATCAGTATACCAACAGTGGCATCCCATCCATCAAAATCCCAACAGCCACCCAGTAAGCCCTCTAACCCTCACCTTTTCCCTACCCAAACTCTAACCCTCCCTTGTGGGTGCCTAACACTATCCCTACCGAGTAGTGCCTAACCCTCCCTGCTTGGTGCCTAACCCTAACCCTCCCTTCCCCACTGCCTAAGCCTAATGATCCCCACTTGGTGGCTAACCCTAACCTCCCCTTGCATGTGCCTAACCCTAACCTTCCATCCCTGGTGCCTAACCCTAACCCCCTTCTGCAGCCTAAACCTAACCTCCTCCCCCCCGTGGCAGGATGGCACTGCATCCCATTCTCAGGACATTCAGGATGTCTGTATATTGATGCCTACATCCTGTTTGGTGTCAGTATACAGACACTGGGTTTCTGTCACACCTCGGTATCCCGGCATTGATATATTGACCGCTGGGATCCCGTTCATCAGGAAGCTAACTGCTTCCCGCAAGAACAAGGAACTTTGGGGCAAATGTATTAACCTGGAGAAGGCACAAGGAAGTGATAAACCAGTGATAAGTGCAAGGTGATAAAGGAACCAGCCAATCAGATCCTAACTGTTAATTTACATATTGGAGCTGTTTGGCTGGTGTCTTTCACCTTACACTTATCACTGGTTCCTTATGCCTTCTCCAGGTTAATACATTAGCCTCATAGGGCTTAAGGTAGCATTATGGCTGCGCAGACGGGACCCAGCAGTAGTCACGCAGGGACCATGTTTTTGTACTTTAGAGCTCACAGCTGACTTCAGATAAACGCCTCAAAAACAGCCATGACAAACCTGCCATGCTAACGCCCCCAAATGGTCAGTTCCTGTCAGTCACTTGCCATAGAATTCTCACTGCATGCAGGTTCGTAGCAGCATCCTGACACATGCATAATGTGAAAGCAGCACATGCGCAGTCTGCTGATAATCGCTCAGTTCCATGGAGGTTTGCGTACTTCTCTAAATCAGGCTCTAAGTTACTAGACTTTTTTGAGTTTTAAAATGGGTTACAGCCTTTAGAGACATCTTCCCATTGCTACTGTGGTGATTTCAGGATTGAGCCTATACTTTCAGGAAAAAAATAGCACATGGCTTCCGTCCATCTATAGTTATAAAAATACTGTTATAGATAATACAGTTCACGCTATACAGATAAATGCTCAGGCAGTTATTATTACTACCAACTACAGCTTGAAATTGCAGCAATTTATTTCTGCAGTTATGATAGTAAATCATAAGGCAGAAATTACATCTATATGTATACGGACTACTGTATACTGTATAGTCAGTTCAAAGTAGCAATAACTACATGTAAGACATAATGCCCTTATAAAGAATTCAAACAATAATGTTTCAATCTATGTAACTGGACTACAGCGAAGGATCAAAGTAATGACAATACTATAATGCGTGTCCTCACGTCTGAACTCTTACTGAATACCATTTACACAAATGTAGAGACACTTGGATAAAAATCAATTTTTCCTCCCTAAGTAATAAGCATCTCATTAGATCCCAGCACAAAGGAGAACTGAACTCAGCAATGGTATTGATACACTGTGTTTTATATTAATGCTACTCAGTAACCTGAAATACAACACTGCTTGATTAGACTGTAGTGTATACGTTGTATCTAGAAATGGGTAACTTTGCCATTTCATGGTGTGACTAGAATACTATTTCACTGGATTAAAGCTGATATTCTAGATGTAGATAATAGATTATACACAGATATATAGCTCTAATATAGGGGGTCATTCCGAGTTGATCGCTCGCTAGCTATTTTTAGCAGCCGTGCAAACGCTATGCCGCTGCCCACCGGGGACTGTATTTTAGCTTAGCAGACGTGCGAACGCATGTGCAGCCGAGCTCTGCAAAAACAGTTTGTGCAGTTTCAGAGTAGCTCTGAACCTACTCAGCGCTTGCGATCACTTCAGCCTATTCGTGTCCAGATTTGACGTCATACACCTGCCCAGCGAACGCCCAGCCACACCTGCGTTTTTTCAGACACGCCTGCGTTTTTACAAACACTCCCTGAAAACGGTAAGTTGACACCCAGAAATGCCCCCTTCCTGTCAATCTTCTTGCAGCCGTCAGTGTGACTGAAAACGCATTGCAGGCCATACACATGCGCATAAATGACGATTTTTCACCTGATTGCTGCACTGCGAAAATCGGCAGCTAGCGATCAACTCGGAATGACCCCCATAGGACGATCTATTCATGCAGTGACATTACATTTATCTAGGAACCATTACATTTGACATAATTCCACCACACCTCAATACATGCCAGATTGCTGATGAATGAAACATAGTCAGGTTTTTTTTTTAATTCACTTTATTTTTCCATTACTATCTCTTTTTATAAGTATAAATATTTTGCTTAGATTAATTAAGGATTAGTGACAAAATAGGTAATGGCAAATTAGTAAAATATACATTTTTTAACAGTTAATATTGGACCCTAATTAGCTTTAGTTGCAGTTTTGCTAATTTAGTAAAACTGCAGCTGCTATCAGTCACATGCAGGGGGCCGCACAGCACAGCGCAAGGCTGCACAATATGCAAATGGACACCAGCAATGCGATTGTAATTCAATTGCGACTGCATTGCTGTGCCTGCAAAACAAGGGTAGCTCCCTGCCTGCGCAGCCTAGTTGCGAAGGCATGCACGCTACTTCCATGTTTTGATTCACAGCAGCCGCATGTAAGGCCATGCCGTCCCCCCGGACCCGCCCCCACAATGCTGCATTACCACTATAGACCGCCCTGTGAACGCCTCTGTCAATCAGGCAGAAGCGCTTGCATCACTGAGATGCAAACGCATCTCCCAGGACATGCATGCTCAGAACGGGCCGTGCATGTACGCACTGCCCCAGCAAACTGGGAAATGTGATCAAATCTCATTAGCTTATGCTACTGAATAAGACCCATAGGAGGAGATGTACTAAGCAGTGAGAAGAGTGGAGAAGTGAGTCAGTGGAGAAGTTGCCTATGGCAACCAATCAGCACTGAAGTAACACTTGTAATTTATATACTATAAAATTATAAAGAGCAGGCAATCAGTTGCCATGGGCAACTTCTCCACTTAGTCACTTCACTATTTTCATTGCTTAGCACATCTCCCCCAGTGGTATTTCTAGAGAGGAGGAGGCCCATGTGCTGGCTCAGTCTGGTCCAACTCCTCTCTAGCTGGCGGCAGCACTTAGTTTTGGGGACTAGGATCCCTAGGAGGCCCTAGTGCTGTCCCAGAGTCTACAGCGCATGCATATATCTCTGGGAAAATGGCACAGTGACCATTTTTCCAGCGATTTTTTTGCTGTGCATGTGCAAAACACCAGGAAAATGGTGCCATGCCATTTTCCCAGTGATTTCTGCAGCACTGCTGCTGCGCCATGCGACTCCGGAGGGTTAGCATTACAAATAATGGGTGCAGGGTGTGTGGTGTGGGCCCCTCTGGAGCCCAGGGGCCATGATCTCCCCCTTTGTCCTTAGTGCATTGCCATAAAGACGTATTTTGTTTTTTTGTTTTATTCTAATTTAAGTCAAGCAGTAGCACATCTGTATAGTTAGATCTAATCTAGAGATCATATATATAATAAACTGTGGGATAATAGGACAGCTATTTTGGAATATAAATGGTTTACCCAGTGTGGGAAACACATCTTTTTGAATTATGCAATATTATGTGGTCTGCAACATAGGGGTCTTCTGTGAAACAATGCCAAGGTTATAAATGGCCTGCATTGTAAAGCCACCAGAACAGGGGTGTAATTTAATAGTAATCACTAGCATACAGGACCTAGGGGGTAATTCAGAGTTATTGCAGCAGCAAATTTGTTAGCAGTTGGGCAAAATCATGTGCACTGCAGGTGTGGCAGATATAACATGTGCACTGAGAGAGTTAGATTTGGGTGGGTGATTTTGTCTCTGTGCAGGGTAAATACTGGCTGCTTTATTTTTACAATGCAATTTAGATTTCAGTTTGAACACACCCCACCCAAATCTAACTCTCTCTGCACATGTTATATCAGCCCCCCTTCCCCTGCAGTACACATGGGCCCTCATTCCGAGTTGTTCGCTCGGTATTTTTCATCGCATCGCAATGAAAATCCGCTTAGTACGCATGCGCAATGTTCGCACTGCGACTGCGCCAAGTAACTTTGCTATGTAGAAAGTAATTTTACTCACGGCTTTTTCATCGCTCCGGCGAACGTAATGTGATTGACAGGAAATGGGTGTTACTGGGCGGAAACACGGCGTTTCAGGGGCGTGTGGCTGAAAACGCTACCGTTTCCGGAAAAAACGCAGGAGTGGCCGGAGAAACGGTGGGAGTGCCTGGGCGAACGCTGGGTGTGTTTGTGACGTCAACCAGGAACGACAAGCACTGAACTGATCGCACAGGCAGAGTAAGTCTGGAGCTACTCTGAAACTGCTAAGTAGTTAGTAATCGCAATATTGCGAATACATCGGTCGCAATTTTAAGAAGCTAAGATTCACTCCCAGTAGGCGGCGGCTTAGCGTGTGTAACTCTGCTAAATTCGCCTTGCGACCGATCAACTCGGAATGAGGGCCTTGGTTTTGCCCAACTGCTAACAAATTTGCTGCTGCGATCAACTCTGAATTAGGCCCCTTATTCAGACTGGATCGCTCCTCTGCAAATTTGCAGAGGTCTGCGATCAGTTTGTCGCTGCCTATAGAGAGTGAAAACCCACCCCGTGCAAGTGTGCGAATGCATGCGTACGCCGTGCGAAAACTTCGCCAGACAGCGGACCTCTGCAAATCAGTTCGCAACTCACTCACCATTAAATTATACTTCCAGTCTGTACAGTCTGTGCGCAGCCCAGGATTTACTTCTACAGTGCGATACAAACAGGCTGATCGTGGCCGGAGCTGACATCACACACCCTCCCTGAAAATGCTTGGGAACGCCTGCGTTTTTCCTGACACTACCAGAAAACGGCCAGAACCACCCACAAACGTCCACATCCTGTCAATCACCTAGCGAACAAAATTTTTGCACCATGCTGTTGCTGTTTGGGCTCGCGCCTGTGCATTACAGTGCATATGCATGTGCAGTCATTCGATAATCGGCCAACAGCGATCAGGTCTGAATTAGGCCCATAGTACATTTGTTTTATATATAAACTCTGAGTTGTATGTTTTTTAGTGTACTCTCTAATGAACTGTATATTTCCTTTTTTCTTAAATGCTCTCTGTACTATGGCCCTCATTCCGAGTTGATCGCTCGCTAGCTGCTTTTAGCAGCAGTGCACATGCTAGGCCGCCGCCCTCTGGGAGTGTATCTTACCTTAGCAGAAGTGCGAACAAAAGGTTAGCAGAACTGCTCGTAAAAATTTTCATGCAGTTTCTGAGCAACTCCAGACCTACTCCTAGATTGCGATTACCTCAGTCCGTTTAGTTCCTGCTTTGACGTCACAAACACGCCCTTCGTTCGGCCAGCCACTCCCCCGTTTCCCCAGGCACGCCTGCGCTTTTACCTGACATGCCTGCGTTTTTTAGCACACTCCCGGAAAACGGCAAGTGACCACCCAGAAACACCCACTTTCTGTCAATCACTCGCCGATCAACACAGCGGCAGAAAAGCGTTGCTCGACCTTGTGTAAAACTGCATAGTTTTGTGTGAAAGTACTTCACGTGTGCGTACTGCGGCCCGTACGCATGCGCAGAAATGCCGCTTTTTCACTTAATCGCCGCGCTGCGACCGAAAGCAGCTAGCGATCAACTCGGAATGAGGGCCTATATTGTATAGAGGTCACTAGAATATTTTCTGTGTTGTGTATCTGTCATTAAGATTTCTATAGTAAAAGGAGCTTCCTGTATTTTATATTATTAATAATTATGATGGAAAGGAATCTGTTCTGTCAAAGTCAGAAAAATATCCCTATACATGCTGCCATATTTGCACCTCACGCTGGTCCGTGCTGCGCATGCGTACGCTCTCCCGTGAAGGCGCATACCCGCAATAGCGTGCACCCGCGGGCGCACGGTATGCGTATTTACGGTAGAGTTTATGTAGTCGTAGCGTGCGACTCATTCGTTACACATTTTCATAATTAATGTAGTTTATAGATCATGATCCCTTTAATAGTTCCTGAAAGTTTGGTTAATATAGAACGTCCCTGAACGGAGGAATCCCTCTTTGTATTGTACGAAGGGTCTAACAGGAATCATATAGCAGTGTTTGGTACCCATCGGAAGAGTATTTAATTAACAATATTCCGGTGTTGGTTTGGAGCGTATTAATCGCTCGTGTGGATAGTTATGGACATAAGAAGTTTATGTCCATTTCTATTATTTACTCATACTCAGGTATGCGGCGGGAAACCCAGTTTCCCACCCACCTGAGCTGTTTGAAATCGTCACAGCCCACCTGTATGAATCACCCTATGACCTTTTGTTATAATGCGAAGCCGAATTCCTGCGTCCAATGGA
This sequence comes from Pseudophryne corroboree, assembly GCF_028390025.1. Taxonomy (NCBI): domain Eukaryota; kingdom Metazoa; phylum Chordata; class Amphibia; order Anura; family Myobatrachidae; genus Pseudophryne; species Pseudophryne corroboree. The sequence continues at coordinate 661,700,438 of NC_086448.1, forward strand.
CAATGAGTTTGTAGGGACCATTGGATTGCATTGTGTGAGTAGCATAAAAGACGGGCCTGTGGCATCCAGCTGGCACTTCTCATCAAACGGTTCTCATTGCTGATAATCGGGAAGCTGGCTGTCCAGAAGCGCTTGCGATCGTTACCCTTGTGCGTAAGTTTCTCTCCGTAATCATTGTCTTTCTGTGAGCCATTTCTCTCATATATATCTCTCTCTCTCTCTCTCTCTCTCTCTCTCTCCCTTCTCTTTTCTCTCGTATTTTCCCTTGATTAGTATTGTATTGTATTGTATTTCTTGTATAGTTATTTGGTTAGGAAGTCTCTGTTATATTGTAGTGTATCATTTGTACTGTGATTCTTTTTGCAAGTATAATAGTCATAATACAGATAATAGGCTTTGGACCCTAAACAAGTATCTGTGTATTTCCTATAGTTTTAAGTGTTCACTTGAGCGTCGGTGACGCTCAAGCAGCTTTGTAGTTAGTCAGGTTACACAAGGTTGCACTTACACCCTGTATTCACATTAAGGTATTCTGTGTATTTCATTGATAAAAGGTTTAGACATAAAGGTATAGCGTTGTGAGCGTCTGCGCCGCTGGTGATCTCCTCGTGGTCTCGAGCGCCCGCTACGCCATAGCGAATCATTACTCTAGTCATCACCAATAACGTGCTGTCCTGTGATCACTGGGCCGTGAGCGAACGTGACGCTTGAGCGTCTCGCCTACGGCTAAGCTATCGTTACGCAACTAGTGTACCCTTACGGTACTTCTTAAGTAAACAGCGTACAGTGTTCTTAGACTTCATTAAGGGTTGTTTATACGACAAAGGAATTCAACATTGTCAATTGGGGGCCGTCCAGTCCTTCACATATCTGCACTAGGTAGATCAGCAGACATTATCCCTCAGCAAAGGGCGGGAGGTTGTCTCGCAGTGCTGATGGGATAAGCGTCTGCTTTGCTTAGATAAAGAGTGCTGAAGGAATCCGGGAACCGGAGGTAAGAACAAAACGCTTGTGTTTTTTTTAAAACTGTTTATTTTTCTTCTGTCTTGCGTATATACGCACGCATACATATATATATCTGCATTTCTTTTCCATCTGTGTATTTCATTTTTCGTATATCACTATCCTGTTTGCCAGTTTTATAGTTGAAAGAAAAGTGCTAAAAGAGACTTGCTGTTATTTCATAGTTTAAGAATAGAGGTAATAGTTAAAAGTGTAAGACAAACACACAGGTTTGCCTGGGAGATATGGCAAAGCCAGTGGGGTACGCGGTAGATGATCAGGGATCGTTTACATTGATAAAAGTATATTGTGTTACGGTGGATCTTTGTTCTGCGTACACGTGTCTCTAACAAAGACTAGCGTACGCAATCCAAAGGCCGACGCACGCAGCGTTCATTACGCAACGTAGCGTCCGGTTACGCCCACGTAGCTCAAGTCACGATAAGCGATAATTAGCGCAAAGCGGTAGATAACGCGACGCGGTAAATAACGCAAGTCTATTTTTGGAAATCTGAAATTTAGTTTAACAGATCCTGCTCCTAATTGGTAACACAGCTGGGCTAAAGAAAATTTCTGCGCAGAAATAGATATAGAAACGAAAGTGTACATGTGTTGAGTGAGTGTGTTTTTATTACATAAGTTTATATAACTTAGAGGTTGAACCAAAAAGAAATCGGGTAGGACATACGTGTAAGTGACATATACGGTGGCTAAGGAGGCATCCTTGGTTAAATAAAATATGAGCATTAGAGTATAGCGGACCAGTATACAAGACCAGGAGGTCAGACCAGAAGGTCGTACAGAACAAGACCAGGAGGTCATAAGGAGACAAAGAAGGTCCGCTATAAAGGTACAAGAAGCACAACCCCGGGGGTTGGTGCTAAAACCCATATAGGCCATTGGAAGCTCTGGCTGAAGGAATTTGCAGCCGCAATTTTCGATTCCACTGATCTCTCAGTACATAACAGGTAGTGCTTATGTACTGAACGATTGTACCGCACGTAATTGTGTGCAGTAGTTAGTAATCTGACCTAATACCATTAGAGTAAAGTGGTCACAAACGCTATTTGTACATTCTGACGTGATTTGTGTAATTTTTTATTTTTAAAGGGAAGTTCGCTGGTCACTCAGGAACTATCTAACAACCCCACCTTTACTGGAAAGAGTAAGTGTCCTGCGGGTAACCCTCATATGTTCCAGTAAACAGAAGGTTTTTTGGTAGGGCCCTGTATCGAGTACGCCAGCACCATATCGGTGTGATCAGGTCGTATTGGTCGAGGTGGGCGAGTGAGTGGGGTACTCGGTAAACCGCCACCGCCGGCCTATTTTGAATAATTTGGTTTGCTGTAAGGGTTCGCTGAAGACCGTGATATAAAGATCAAAGGAGTAGTAAGCAACACGTGCAGATTATGGGGGCCAGTTGTTCAGGTAGGGGGCGATCAACCTCGGTTCGGGTTGATTCAGAAGACCGTCCAGTAGGAGCGGCCAGGTACATAATGTGTGAGAAACATGGAAGTCACACAGAAGTTTTATGTGATGAATGGGAAAGAATGACTGTACATGATGGGGAGAAGTTCCCAAATATAGACAGCTTTAGCCCAAAAGTGTTACAAAATTTAAGGAGGAGGATATGTCTCATTGAACCAACAAAGAGACGAAGTAAACATTATGATTATTTGCAGTTATGGCAACAGGAAGGTGAATTACAAAGAGAGTCAATTGACTTTTCTGACTCTTATCTTGAGAAGAGAGACATGGCATCAGGGAGGATTGTGGTTGCGGAGAAAAGCACAAGGTTGAACAATAAAAACGCTCTTAGCAACTGTAGTATAGATCATAAGAATAAGTGTAATAAATGTAACAATGATTATTGTAATGTTGTTGAATGTACAACTATTAACCTATGCAAGTTGCACCCCATGTCAAACTTTCCCCAGGAATACAAACAAGAAAGGGAGCCCAGAACAATGTCGGCACCTCTTCCAGAAGCCATCCTACAAGACATCCAGGTGGACACGATCAAATCGGTAAAGGCAATAATCAAACCCCCTAACGGAGGGTCAGGTGAGGTCGTGTCCACAGGTACGTACAATGTTTTATATCACGCACAAACAAATGTACCCCATATTGTAAGACCAAAACAAGGTGATGTAGCTGAGTTCGATCCGGTCAGGGTGATTGCAGTCCCCAATGGGAAGACTGGCGATCAGGGAACCATTCCCGTCAAGGACAGTGCAATGCGCCATCCCTGGTCCCGGACAGAATTGAGATCAATCATATCTGATTACCCAGATCCTAGGAAAGATCTAACTGTATGATCAAAGATTCACAGAAGGTATATCAACTCCCTAGACAACGACATAATCATGGTATCCAAGGAATCAGGTAGGTACAGGGAAAGCGGTTGATGGTGATGAGCATCCAAGCGTTTGAGGAGGCATCAAATCAGCCAAGACCCCAGTTCACTGACACTTGGAGAAAGCCAAGGATCTGTTACCATTGTAGAAGAGAAGGGCATTATGCCAACAACTGTAATAACCCACATAAAGTTAGACCCCCTAGACCAAGAAATGAGCAAAATTACAACACACACCATTATAATCAGAGATCAGATAGGAGGAATTTTGAGCCACACCCATGATAGGTAGTCAAGAAAGATGAGCATACGACGGATGGTAAGCCTGAGGTAACGGTTAACAAAGTGGGAGGTCATTCACTGAAGACACAGGAATGACCAGGTGAAAAGTTGTAAATGTATTTGTGAAAAATGTTTTTTTTTTCCTCTCTCTCTCTATCCCCATCTCTGACGAGTAGTGGTAAGAATTCACACATTGCATATCCACTTGGTCCTTGCAGAAGTCTACCAAACCCCAGCATGACCTCCGCCACAATGTATTTCTGGCCAGATACAGACAGTGGAGTAATGCAGGTGCTGGTGGGGAGGGACTGCTCAAGGAGACCATTAGACACATAGATATGACAGCCTAGTAAGTCTGACAATGTTTTTCTAATGCTAACAATGTTTTCTTAATGTTGACAATGTTTAAAAAAAAATGTTTTGTTTCTCTTTTCTTATTGATGGTTATTGTCGAGTTATGTAATGTATATATGCACATGAATTGTTCTCTATCTCTTTTGTTTTTTTTGTGTTTTCTCTCTCTTCTCACTCATGTTTCCATGGTTTAAAGATGCTATGTCACCCCTCAGTTGGACCAATGGTAATGCCAGATTTTTGCTCCTTACAGAAAGATCGTCGGTTAGGAAGGGAATATTGCATCACCAGAATGTTCGTTTGGAAGACTGAGAGACAGCACCTTTGAGAGGACAGCAGAACAAGAAGAACAACAAGACGAGAGAACTTATTATCGTAACAAGTTCTCTCCCCCTCAAACTGTTTTCTTATACCCCCTTTACAAATGTCTCCTTTTCTCCTCCTGTAAGATGGACTTGCCCCAAGAGACTGTGATATGGATTTTCCCGTTAACCATGATGTTGACCAGAGCAGTCTGTTTCGGTGAGAGTACCAGTGAGGTCGAGAAAGGATCCAGAAAGGTCCTGATGACTGAGACGGAGGTGTAAATTTCCAATAGCAACCCAATCACCAAGCAAAGGCGAGTACCGGGCACGATCTAACAACCATGTTATCTGTAAACATTTTCTTTGAAGGATTGTTAGTTAAAAAGAAAACTGTATCTGTAGGCTCTGTAACTATAATGCCAATCCAGTTTTAATATCCATATGGACCGGCATCCATTGAGTGACTATCACTCCTTAGTGGGTAACGTATTAAACCAAACAGATTGTTGGGTATGCTCTCAAGTACCTCAGGGTCATAGCAAATCAGGGCTAGTACCATTTCCTTTAACGTTAGGGGAGGTACTTGAGCTAAGTGGTGGGAGACCGGTGGACCGGAGGTTCAACATCTCCAGCCCTCCTAGTTTGAAGCTCCACCAATACCATGTGGATAGGTCCCTCTTATGTTTTAACATCTCCAATCCCCGTAAGCCGGGAAATTGGGAAGTGTCATGGAGCAACCTTACCATGACCTTTTCACACAGAGCAGATAGAATGCCTACAGATACAGAGCTTGTACGCCACATAGCCAGTAGAGGGAAATCTTTCCGGTATAGATACACCCTAGGAAATAGAATTACTAGAGTTGGAGAAGTATCACCAGGATACTGTGCACATATCGTACAGTCTGATACGTGCATTAAGCAGATGGAAGAATTAGGGTCAGGAGAGTTCACCTGGAAGGTGTGTAACATGGTAATGTCCTTCTCTGTCCCATATGTTCTCCCCGATGATGCATATTTCATATGCGGGAGAAAGGCGTACAAGTGGCTTGCCCCAAACTCTGAAGGATTGTGTTATATTGGAAAAGTATTGCCTGAAGTGATGACTGTAACACATGACAAAATGAAAGACATACACCGTGGTGCCCAAGCTCCTTATACTCACACTCATTACGAGCACCGAGTTAAAAGACACCTGTCAGAAAGGTTAGAGCATCCGGCCTCTGATCTAATCCATGAATCCACCGGGATTCAGGTTCTGGTGGCGTTAGATTTCACTCGTACCGCTCGAGGAGTGATGAATTATAGATACATTTCCGCACTCGCAAATTTGTTAGATAATATCACTGAAATGTATGATGACACGTTCAGATACACTGGAAGAGAACTTCAAGCTTATAAAACAGAACTAGTTCAGCATAGGATGGTTCTTAATTATCTTACAGCAGTAACAGGCGGATATTGTGTTACATTGGCAACACAGTACGGCATAAAGTGTTGCACGTATATCACAAATAGCACCGAGGATCCGGTAGAGGTCATAGACCAAAAGATGGACGATATTCTCCAATTGAAGTGGGAATTTCGTCGAAAACACAATCTCACCCTTGCTGCTGTAGGTAATGAGCTGACTGGTTGGGTGTCATGGTTGAACCCGCGAAATTGGTTCTCCGGTTTAGGAGACTGGGCTCAAGGAGTCATAATGGATGTTGGAAAGTTCCTCCTATGTATCTTAGGTGTTGTTATATCTATTGGATTGATATTTAGATGCGGGCAGGCTTTAATGAGGTGCAAACAAAGTACAAGAGTGATGAGTTTGAGGAGTGAGGAAACTGTAATTAACCTGGATTTGATTTATGACCCAATGATAGAAACCATGATGTGATGAAAATGCGATTATACGGTCCGTTTCTTTCACCTGTTTTTCTGCTTTTCTCCAAGATACAAAGACCCCCTTGGACGAGGAAGTTGACGAGACGCTATACAGACAACAGACAAGCACCAAAGATGAAGTTTGACCACTTGAGAAATGGACACTTGATGAACTTTGCCATGGATCCCCAGTTTCCATAGTATTTTTAAACTCACGCTAGCCCAACATTTTTTGTAAATCTGATGGCACTGACAAAGCTTGTTGCTCATGCCTAAGGAGCAAAACAGCGCAAAGAAGACGACTCTCAACAGATACCGAACAAAACTTCAACAACAGATGTACATTTCCCTGACATAGAATACCACCGCATTTACCGTAATTATGTCTTTTCTTCATTTCTACAACCCTCAGGTAATGACACACATAGTCGATAGGGAATACAGGCACAGATATCAGCAACCACATACTTCCCCCATTCATGTATCATCAACTAAAATGTGCATCCCCATTTTGTTACAACTGAAAGCCGAAATGAGCTCGGTAAAGTTTGACAGCCCATCCACAGACCTGTACCACGGGATAAGAAGGAATTCAAATGTATACTTCGCAATACCTCGAAGCTTGATTTACAACACGTACGGCACGATGATACATGACCCCCCCCCAAACATGGACTCATACACACATGCTTCTGCTATCTCACTAGGTCATACCCTCTTCACACCTACTCCTCTCTCCTCCCCTACCCAACCATGGAAATGAATTAACCCCTGACATATATTTTTCTCCTTTTGAAATGTTTTAGAAGGTGGCAGTTATTATTGACTGCCAAAGGGTGGACTGTCAAAGTCAGAAAAATATCCCTATACATGCTGCCATATTTGCACCTCACGCTGGTCCGCGCTGCGCATGCGTACGCTCTCCCGTGAAGGCGCATACCCGCAATAGCGTGCACCCGCGGGCGCACGGTATGCGTATTTACGGTAGAGTTTATGTAGTCGTAGCGTGCGACTCATTCGTTACACATTTTCATAATTAATGTAGTTTATAGATCATGATCCCTTTAATAGTTCCTGAAAGTTTGGTTAATATAGAACGTCCCTGATTGGAGGAATCCCTCTTTGTATTGTACGAAGGGTCTAACAGGAATCATATAGCAGTGTTTGGTACCCATCGGAAGAGTATTTAATTAACAATATTCCGGTGTTGGTTTGGAGCGTATTAATCGCTCGTGTGGATAGTTATGGACATAAGAAGTTTATGTCCATTTCTATTATTTACTCATACTCAGGTATGCGGCGGGAAACCCAGTTTCCCACCCACCTGAGCTGTTTGAAATCGTCACAGCCCACCTGTATGAATCACCCTATGACCTTTTGTTATAATGCGAAGCCGAATTCCTGCGTCCAATGGACAATGAGTTTGTAGGGACCATTGGATTGCATTGTGTGAGTAGCATAAAAGACGGGCCTGTGGCATCCAGCTGGCACTTCTCATCAAACGGTTCTCATTGCTGATAATCGGGAAGCTGGCTGTCCAGAAGCGCTTGCGATCGTTACCCTTGTGCGTAAGTTTCTCTCCGTAATCATTGTCTTTCTGTGAGCCATTTCTCTCATATATCTCTCTCTCTCTCTCTCTCTCTCTCTCTCTCTCCCTTCTCTTTTCTCTCGTATTTTCCCTTGATTAGTATTGTATTGTATTGTATTTCTTGTATAGTTATTTGGTTAGGAAGTCTCTGTTATATTGTAGTGTATCATTTGTACTGTGATTCTTTTTGCAAGTATAATAGTCATAATACAGATAATAGGCTTTGGACCCTAAACAAGTATCTGTGTATTTCCTATAGTTTTAAGTGTTCACTTGAGCGTCGGTGACGCTCAAGCAGCTTTGTAGTTAGTCAGGTTACACAAGGTTGCACTTACACCCTGTATTCACATTAAGGTATTCTGTGTATTTCATTGATAAAAGGTTTAGACATAAAGGTATAGCGTTGTGAGCGTCTGCGCCGCTGGTGATCTCCTCGTGGTCTCGAGCGCCCGCTACGCCATAGCGAATCATTACTCTAGTCATCACCAATAACGTGCTGTCCTGTGATCACTGGGCCGTGAGCGAACGTGACGCTTGAGCGTCTCGCCTACGGCTAAGCTATCGTTACGCAACTAGTGTACCCTTACGGTACTTCTTAAGCAAACAGCGTACAGTGTTCTTAGACTTCATTAAGGGTTGTTTATACGACAAAGGAATTCAACATTGTCAGTTCACTATTGGCCATCACACAGGCTGTCTTGCTCGTCGACTGTTTCAAAGCAAGGAAAAGATACTTACTTCGAATGCACCAAGAATAACTGTGGTAGCTGTCATCCATTTCTAATAACCTCTTGTGATGGCATTAGCTGGGTGTGCATGTTTTCTTGCTCGTTTTTTTTTTTTTTTACATTATTTTCTGTTAAAGTACACTTTTTCATGAATGCATAACTGGAATCCCAAGGGACTATGGGCCTAATTCAGACCTGATAGCTAGCAAGCGATTATTGCACTGCTGCGTCACCACCTACAGGGGGAGTGTATTTTAGCTGTGCAAGTATGCGAACGCATGTGTAGCAGAGCTGTACAAACAGATTTTGTGCAGTCTCTGCGCAGCCCAGGACTTACTCAGCCGCTGCAATCACATCAGCCTGTCCAGGACCGGAATTGACACCAGGAACCCTCCCAGCAAACGTATGGACACGCCTGAGTTTTTCCAGGCACTCCCTGAAAACAGTCAGTTGACACCCACAAACGCCTTCTTCCTGTCAATCTCCTTGCGATCGCCCGTGTGAATGGATCCATCGCACAAACCCATGTGACATGCCTGCGTATTGCAGTGCATATGCATGTGCAGTTTGGACCTGATCGCCCGCTGTGCGAAAACGATCAGGTCTGAATTGCCCCCTATGAGTCCAGGCTTCCAGTTCCAGTGTGCATATGGTTTTATATAAGCTGGCGCACACATACATTCTTAGGCACCTTTGACCTGGACAGTGGTAAGATTACTCTTACCAATGCCAGTCAGTGCCAACATGGAGCTAAGTATTAATCAGCTGCCCATGTGTTTCTGTATATTTTTACATCATCCGGAGAAAGCAGCATTATCATTTGATCAATACAGTATGTTCTTTATTTACTAGGGTACTCTCTGTATTGAATAGAGAATACTAGGATGCTTTCTGTATTGTTTACTGGTTGGTAGTAAGTATGTAGATTGCATTACATAGAAGTCACAAAATGCTAAATACTGCATATTGATCAGAGGTCAAAGGAATAGCTTTACCTTGTATAGTAGTCTGATTGGGTTGATAGGTATTGCATTTTATTATAGTTCTATGACATAACAATTCTTCATTTTTTTATTTTATATTTTTCATTTTGACGAGCTGGTAGAAGAGCCTTGGTCATCTGTTTGTGCTTTGCCCAAGACAAAACATTACCAGCCTTCATCTGGGTACAATTTCTTCCTTTTAAGTTTGCATTGCATATAGAAGATCATCTCTGTTGCCCTCAGCCAGCCAGTTTTATATCCATAAATTTAAATAAAATTTGACGATCACTACAATTATTTCACAGTCTTTGACAAATGACCTTTTGGAATAACTTTTAAAGGAAAGGTGGATAAGCACTTGATGCTTTCATTAGACAATTTTGTAGCTGTTACTTTCCTGAATGAAACAGTTCAATTAAACCAAGTTCTTCCACAAAAATCATGAAATATAAAAAACATAATCTGTTTATGAACTTGTAAAATAGAATTATGATTGCAATACATGCTGTATATATCAATATATTTTATCAGACGGTTAAAGACTACTGCAGAAATCCTTGACCATACAATCTTAATCAACATAGCACAAGTATACAGTACAGTATGTTAGCTGTAAAGTTTTCTACTTTTCCTCCTACCATCCAAAATTTAGGTACTTTAATAAACCTACTGTAAGTAGCCATGCAAGCTGAATCACCACAATCATTTTTAATACAAACAATATTAACATCTCAATAGCTTCATATTTAGTGTGTAGTCTCAATTCACTTTCATTTTAATACAGATCTATACAGTAAACTTTCGAAATACTTGCCTACTCTATCGGAATTTCCAGCAGACTAATGTGATAATCCTGGCAGTACTGTATATTGCAGACGTGAGCCGTGATGATGCTATATACAGTGTCATGCACTGCCCCTTCTGCTTGGACCCCCCCCTCATGCTTATCTCCTAGAGGCCATAAAGCTTTATAGTTGGCCTTACATAAACTATGGTCAGCAAAGTTTGACAGCTACAGTACTTACTGGTGACAATATACAAATACGGTAGGTTATTTTGTTTCCCAAAAACAATTACTTCAGGAACTTTTGATGAACAATACATTTCCAAAAAGTTGCTTATTATCATTAGGAAATTTTAAAAATCATGAATCGTAATTTTGAATTGGGTATAGATTTTTAGAAGTGGAGATGTTGCCCATATCAACCAATGTTGCCCATAGCAACCAATCAGATTCCATTTAACATTTATCTAGCTGCTTCTAGAAGATAATAGGTAGAATCTGATTGGTTGCTATGGGCAACATCTCCACTTTAAAAAAAAATCACACCTAGGTTAATGTACACTCTGAGTGCAGTTTAGCATTTTAATCTTCTCTATAGCCCCATACACACGGGGAGAGATGTGTGCTGAGCGATCTGTCACAGACCGCTCAGCACACACCTCTTCCCCACTCAGCACACAGCAAGATGTGTCCTGAGCGAGGGGGGAGACGGGGGCGCTCATTTCACCCAGCAGTGAAATGAGTGATCTGCTAGATTGTGCCTGCATGCAGACCAATCTAGCATCGGGAATAGCGGTGCATGGGGCCGTGCATCGCTATCGCTGTGGGGCATACACACAGAGAGATCCACGCTTAACTTCTAAGCAATCTAGTCAGATTGCTTAGAATTTAAGCACGGATTTCTACGTGTGTACCCCCCTTAAGACAATCTTCAGTATAAATGCAAAGCTATTGTTGTGTTACAATTTTTCAGACTAAAGAAAATATAACTAATTCAATTTGGATATGTGCAGTCTGTAATTGTTGCAAAGGAATGTATTAACCAAAAAACAACTCAGATTACGTTAAAGGTCCATACACATGGTGAAATTCGGGCTATGCCCGATTCTCACTATGCGACATAGACTGTTGTCAGTATCGCAAGCAAAGATGACAGTGCTTGCGATACCGATTTTGGCTAAGTGACAACTTTGACTATCTTTTACATGAGATAGTCAAAATTGACTTGACTGCATAGTCTATTTTTGCTTGCAATGCCGATCCCGCGGGATTGCACATCGGCATCGCAAGCTGTGTACACACAGTGCAATATGCACTAACCTTCCTTACGATTTTGACTATTTTGTCAAAATCACAAGAAAAGTTAAGTGCATATCGCACCATGTGTACACACCTTTACTTTTGTATGCTGAAGTGGTGGAAAGTTCTTTCCTTCTTAATATATATATATATATATATATATATATATATATATATATATATAGTGATGTGCACCGGAAATTTTTCGGGTTTCGTGTTTTGGTTTTGGATTCGGTTCCGCGGCTGTGTTTTGGATTCGGACGCGTTTTGGCAAAACCTCCCTGGAAATTTTTTGTCTGATTCGGGTGTGTTTTGGATTCGGGTGTTTTTTCACAAAAAACCCTCAAAAACAGCTTAAATCATAGAATTTGGGGGTCATTTTGATCCCATAGTATTATTAACCTTAATAACCATAATTTACACTCATTTTCAGTCTATTCTGAACACCTCACACCTCACAATATTATTTTTAGTCCTAAAATTTGCCCCGAGGTCGCTGGATGACTAAGCTAAGCGACCCAAGTGGCCGACACAAACACCTGGCCCATCTAGGAGTGGCACTGCAGTGTCAGACAGGATGGCCGATTTAAAAAATAGTCCCCAAACAGAACATAATGCAAAGAAAAAAAGAGGTGCACCAAGGTCGCTGGATGGCTAAGCTAAGCGACCCAAGTGGCCAACACAAACACCTGGCCCAGCTAGGTGTGGCACTGCAGTTTTCTAGCAAGAGGATGAGTGCTTCCATCCTCATGTGAATCTGAACCACTAGCCATGAACATAGGCCAGGGCCTCAGCCGTTCCTTGCCACTCTGTGTCGTAAATGGCATATTGGCAAGTTTACGCTTTTCATCAGATGCTTTTAATTTTGATTTTTGGGTCATTTTACTGAACTTTTGTAGTATACTTGACGACACAGAGGTAGAGCAATGGACTACTGTACCGTACTACTATATATATATATACTGGTGGTCAGCAAAATTCTGCACTGTCCTCCTACTATATACTGCGCACAAATAAAATGCAGCACAGGTATAGATGCATAGTATACTTGACGACACAGAGGTAGAGCAGTGGACTACTGTACCGTACTGCTATATATATACTGGTGGTCAGCAAAATTCTGCACTGTCCTCCTACTATATACTGCGCACAACTAAAATGCAGCACAGGTATGGATGCATAGTATACTTGATGACACAAAGGTAGAGCAGTGGACTACTGTACCGTACTGCTATATATACTGGTGGTCAGCAAAATTCTGCACTGTCCTCCTACTATATACTGCGCACAACTAAAATGCAGCACAGGTATGGATGCATAGTATACTTGACGACACAGAGGTAGAGCAGTGGGCTACTGTACCGTACTGCAATATATATACTGGTGGTCAGCAAAATTCTGCACTGTCCTCCTACTATATACTGCGCACAACTAAAATGCAGCACAGGTATGGATGCATAGTATACTTGACGACACAAAGGTAGAGCAGTGGACTACTGTACCGTACTGCTATATATATACTGGTGGTCAGCAAAATTCTGCACTGTCCTCCTACTATATACTGCGCACAACTAAAATGCAGCACAGGTATGGATGCATAGTATACTTGACGACACAGAGGTAGAGCAGTGGACTACTGTACCGTACTGCTATATATATACTGGTGGTCAGCATGCATACTGCTGCTGCTGCTGCTGCTGGCATACTGGTGGCTGGGAACACGCTGCCAGCATATTGACAGCCGGGTTCCCGGCCGCCGGGATAACATACAGATCCCCCACCGTATATATGCAATAGCAATGAACACTGACTGCTAGGGTATCCCTATTGCTATGCAGACTGGCCACAGCATTATCAATGCTGGTGCCATGTTTATCCACGTACATGATCGCAGCTGTCAGCAGATACACACCTCAAAAATGGCCATGATACGCCTGTGTTTTTGCCACCACTCACATGTTAACCTCCCTCCAAATGTTCCCTTCTTGTCAATCACACTGCATATAAAATGTCAGTATGAGTGCGATCACAAAGGTTCCTTGGTACGTGCACAGTGTAATTGCGGCACATGCACGTACTGCTGATAATCGCTCCATGGTAAAAACATTGGCATTGTGTGCAGACATGAAATAGCCACCTCAAAGAGACAGATCCTACAATTCATAGTCCTAACTATAATACATGCAACCATTGAAACTAAGGGGGCAATTCCAAGTTGATCGCAGCAGGATTTTTGATAGCAATTGGGCAAAACCATGTGCACTGCAGGGGAGGCAGATATAACATGTGCAGAAAGAGTTAGATTTGGGTGGGTTATTTTATTTCTGTGCAGGGTAAATACTGGCTGCTTTATTTTTACAATGCAAATTAGATCTAACTCTCTCTGCACATGTTATATCTGCCTCCCCTGCAGTGCACATGGTTTTGCCCAATTGCTATCAAAAGTCCTGCTGTGATCAACTTGTTTTTATGTGTTTTCAAGTAATGGGTTCCCAACTGAGCTATTCAATTGTTTTGCAGATTGGACGTGAGTTGTAAAGGTGGCCATTTTTTCTGCTTGCCCCCCATGACGCGTTTAACAGGTTTAGCCATTTTACGCAGCTAAACCCAGTTCATCTGTTCACAACATTTCCAATAAGCAAGGGGTGCCTGCAATTGAATAGCTCTGTCGGGCACCTAAAAAACAAATGCAAAGATTATCTAAGGGTTATAACATGGATGGGAGACCTCAGCTGTCTTGCCCTATTTAGTCTTTTTATGTCCATTTTTTTATGTTTTGTTGTTATGTTGAGTAATCATTTCTCCAAATGGTTTATTTATACTTATATTTAATTCCTTTATTGATGTTTGTATTGATCTGAACTTTACTGCCATCCAATATTAGGATTACATTTCATATATCAGTTATCACTTATATTTGTCTGAGCATCACCGCAAAATACCTTTTCATTGTGGAATTAATGGAGGCAGGTGGCAGGTTTTAAGTATATATATTTTTTTTACTTTTGAATTGGATGTTTGAAATAAATGTGTATAATAAATAGTGTTTATTTTTCCTTTGAAGGAAAAAAAATAGAAAAAGAAAAGCATAGAAAAGGTTTATTTCTTTTACAGAATGAATTGTGCCATATCTCTGGGCACTAGGGGACCCTATCACCATCCAAGAGTCTTGTGCCCATGCGCAGGGGCGGATCCAGAAGAAAATGATAGGGGGGGCACCATGGAAGGGGCAAGTACATTTGGGTGCGGCTTCAGTGCATGTGAGGTGGCGCTTCTTATACAATGCCCACAGTTGTAGCGCTCATTATGCAATGTCCACTGTACTGGTAGTGCCCTTTATATAGACCCCATAGTAGTGGTGCCCCTTATGCAATGCCCGTATTGCCCCCAGTAGTAATGTTGCCTGTAGTAATGCCCCCAGTCATTTAGCGCCCTAGTAGTTATGCCCCCAGTGGTAATGCCCCTGCAGTTATGACCCCAGTAGTTTACCCCCCCCCCTTTAGTTTAGCCTCCCAGTGGTAATGCCCCCAGTAGTTTGCCTGCTTGTAGTTTAGCCACCAGTAGTAATGCCCCCCTGTAGTTTACCCCATTGTAGTTTAGCCCCTGTAGTTATGCCCCCAATGTAGTTTAGCCCCCAGTAGTAATGCCCCCAGTAGTTTTGCACCTGTAGTTATCCACCAGTAGTTTGGCCCCTGTAGTTATGCCCCCTTTTAGTTTAGCCCCCAAGTAGTAATGCCCCTGTAGTTACGCCGCCAGTAGTAATGCCCCTGTAGGATCGCCGCCAGTAGTAATGCCCTCCTGTAGTTTGCCCCCATTAGTTAGTCCCTTTGTAGTTGGCCCCCAGTAATAATGTCCCCCAGTAGTGTGCCCCCAGTAGATGCCCACCAGTAATAATGTCCCCCAGTAGTAATGCCCCCTATGAGTTTGCCCCCAATAGATGACCCCCCAGTAGTAATGCCCCCAGTAGATGCCCCCCAGTAATAATACACCCAGTAGATGCCACCAGTAATAATGTCCCCCAGTAGTTTGCCCCAAGTAGATTACCCCAAGTAAAAATGTCCCCAGTAGCTGCCATCAGTAGTTATGCCCCAAATAGATGACCCCCCAGTAGTAATGCCCCAGTAGATGCCCCCCAGTAATAATGCCCCAAGTAGTTTGCCCCCAGTAGTTTGCCCCCAGTAGTAATGCCCCCCCAGTAGTTTGCCACCAGTAGTAATGCCCTCCCCAGTAGTAATGCCCCTTGTTGATGCCCCCAGTAGTAATGCCCCTTGTTGATGCCCCCCAGTAGTAATCCAGTAGTAATGCCCCCAGTAGTAATGACCCCAGTAGTAATGCCCCCAGTAGATGCTCCCCCAGTAATAATGCCCCCCCAGTAGTAATGTCCCTTGTTGATGCCCCTCAGTAGTAATGTCCCCCCCATAGTTTGCCCCCAGTAGATGCCCCCGCTGCCCTGAGGAAGAGAAAACAGAACATACTTATCAAGCCCAGTTCCCACTTCCAGACCGCTGCAGTCCTCCTCCTCCCTGGGCGTCCGCTCCTAAGTCAGTTCTATGAGAGAGACATCATGACTGACGTCTCTCCCATAGCACACGCCGCACAGTGACAGCGCCGGAAGCCGGAGCACAGTACTGGGCTCCTGCCTCCGGCTGCTGCTGTGCAGGGAGACGGGCGCCCGCTGGTAACACAATCTCAGCGGGCGCCCGTCATCTCCCTCTGCGGCGCCGGCGCTGGTGGGGACGGAGGCCACAAATGACAGGGGGGGCACGGGCCCGAGTGCCCCCCCTTGGATCTGCCACTGCCCATGCGTAGGTCTCTGGGAAAATGGTGCAGAAGCAATTTTCCCAGTGAATTGCTTACTAAGCATGCAAAAAAACACCAGGAAAATGGCCACCATGCGATTTTCCTGGTGATTTCTGAAGCACTACTGGTCCCAATGTGGGACTCTAAAGGGTAAGTAAAAATGGGTGCAGGGTCTGTGCCACCCTTGACCCTGGGTGCCCATATGCACTGCACACACTGCACCAATTATAAATACATCAGTGAGTGGAAGATATATGAAGTATATGAAGTATATAGCTGGTGTTTAATAATTGTTTGTCTTGCTATTTTGTATATGATTGTAAAGCATGTTTGCATTTAGAAATGTGTGGTATACAAATATTATTAGTGCAGCTGCAGCACAAAAAATCACAAAAGTGCGCCTTTATTCTTAAACTAGTTTTATTTTTCTAGAAGAGTTTTGCCAACCTTATTAATAGGGATGAGTGGGTACCGAACTCACCGGAACATTGAGATTCGAGGCGGGATCCAAGTCTGGCTCGGGTCTTCTGCTTTACTCGGATCCCAAAGCGGAGCCGAACGTCATCTTCCTGCTGTCGGATTCTTGCAGGTTTTGGATTCCATATGAGTTCCTGTGCATCGATTCTCTTTCTGCTGTATCTGGAAGGAGTGTTCTCTCTGTCTACTGTCACCAAAAAAGGGGTGCTCTCTCTGCTGTATCTGAAAGGGGTGCTCTGTCTGCCGTATCTGAAATAGGGTTGCTCTCTCTGCCTGATGTATCTGAAAAAAGGGTGCTCTGTCTGCTGTATCTGAAAGGGGTGTGTTATATCCTGATGTACATCTCCTTATTTCAATGAATCATGCAGTATGAAGATTATGTATTTTATTTCTTATTGGTAAGTAATACTTGCATGGTTATAGATAGACATCACATCCACATGCTGCTCTCCTTCTCCTTTCTCTCCTTCTACTTCCTGATCACATGTTCATCTGTGCAGCCAGATTCTTAAAGGTACACTACCTCATCTAGCTAATGCACATAAACTATCCTCATAGATACTACATCTCCCCCTTCCTTTCATATATGTAAATTAATATATTTCATTGAAACACATAAAATTGATTTTACGTTCAACCAATTAAACATATAACAATATTGCTCAGTGCCTCATTCCACAACAAATATCCCATCCTCGTCGCCAGTGTTATATCCTGATATACATCTCCTTATTTAAATGAATAATGCAGTATGAAGATTATGTATTTTATTTATTTTTGGTAAGTAATACTTGCATGTTTATAGATAACATCACATCCACATGCTGTTCTCCTTCTCCTTTCTCTCCTTCTACTTCCTGATCACATGTTCACCTGTGCAGCCAGATTCTTAAAGGTACACTACCTCATCAAGCTAATGCACATAAACTATCTTCATAGATACTACATCGTAATCTGTCCGTCCATCCAGGAGCTCTGCCCCAGTGCAAAATTTAAATAATAAAAGCTTAAAACAAAAACCCTAAAATTAGAATTATTTAAAAACAAAAAATTGTGTGCTGTACCCCAGTGTACTATACAATTTTTATTTTATTTTCATAAGTACTGTGACACTGCTGGTCAGACTGCAGTATATTATTTTCTACTCATACACGTATTGTGCGACACTGTTGGTGAAACTTAACTGCAGTGTGTAATAATATATATTTCTGACTCATTTGTGTGACACTGTAATCGCCGCTGTGTGATATAAAAAATAATAAATCATATTTGTGACTCATTTGTGCAGCACTGTAACTACTGGTGTGTGATATAAAAAATAATATATATATATATATATATATATTTTGATTTAAATTAATATTTTGTGCTGTGTCATCCCATTATACATCAAGAGACTTCAGCTGCTCAGTCCATCTAGGGATGTTCTGTCAGTCCACCGAAAATAAAAGACATCGTGCTGTGTCCTCCCAGTATACATCCAAGTGTGCTCCGTCCATTTCAGGGTACTGTGTCCGTAGCTCATAGTCTTATGTTATAAATTATTGTCCTATTTTCATAATTCTTCCTATAACCACATTGTGATTAATTCAAATTAATATTATTAATAATAATTATAAATTAACTAAATTTAATTAAAATTAATATAACTAAACTCTTCACATTTGAATAGTGAATCTTCTGCATAATGAATATATCGTTGAGGAACAGAAGAACGTAATCCTAATTTAAAATTAATTTTTAACAGATGATTAGTGAACCTTATCCATTTCAAATATATCTTTGAGGAACAGAAGAACTTGATCCTAATTTTAAAATAATTTTAACAGATGAGTACAGCATTTAAAAATATATTGTTAACTGCCACGTGTTTGCTGCCTACTGCTTTCGCGTAGCTTAGTCATCCAGCTACCTTGGTGCAACCTATTGGGCTAAACTCTATAAAAACAATATTGTGAGCATTGAGGTGTTAAGAATAGATTGAAAATGAGTAAACATGTTATTGAGGTTAATTATACTGTAGGAACAAAAACACCCCCAAATTCTGTTATTTTAGCTGTTTTATGGGGGGGGTTTTTTTCAAAAAAATCCAGATCCAAAACCAAAACCCACACACCCCTACTTATTAGAGTTTAGGAGTGTTTGCACATGGCTAGTGGGTAAAAATTGATTCATCAGAAGAGATGCTGTACTGTAGCTCTGCCTGAGGGAGGTTTGTGCTGTGATGCTGCCTGGGTGCTGATTTGGCAAATCCTCATTGTCCACTGGCTCTGGTCCTGAGAGGTGCCTACCACATTGCCAGATGTCCAAGAGGTGCTCATGACCTTGCTAAAGGACCAAGAGTTGCCTGCCAGCTTGCCCGAGGTCTGAGACGGGCATAATCAACTACCTACTTGTGGAGGACTCCTGTGTTCGAACTGGGCATCCTGAGCTTGGAACCTATTTGCATCTGAGATGCCGGGGATCCCCCAGGGTGATGTTGTATGCTATTATGCGATAGTGGAGCTCTATGATACGCTGTTTTTTCTGCCTGTATTGTAAGTGCACTTTGTATATTAACCTGTATTTTAAAAAGGACCCCTGCACTATGTTTTGTGCTTTCTGAATGTCTTCTAACACTCTTGTCAAGTGCTTAAAGTGGACTAGAGAGGTGTTGGAACTCCCGTACACCCGCTCCCCATCAGCACCTATGTAATAAAGGGACTGTGCGCCACTCCAAAAAGGCGCGTCGTCTAAAAAAGTGGTATTGTCTAAAAAAATAAAGGGTTGTGGTCATGCAATAGTATTCCCAATTCAAATTATGCTGCACAGTAGCACAATCTTATTCACATTGCACCACATTGCAGTGTCCCTTATTCATGTTAAGACACACATTAGTGTCCATTATACACAAAGTCCACAGTAGTAGCACCCCTAATACACATAATGCACACAGCCACAGTGCCCCTTATACAATTCCCACAACATTAGTGCCTCTTATGCAATGCCCATTGTAGTGATAGTGACCCTTATGTAGTGCCCACAGTGGTAGTGCCCTTTATGCAGAGCCCATAGTAGTGGTGCCCCTTATGCATTGTCCCCATTAGTATTGCCCCTTATGTCACCAGTAGTATTGCCCCCAGTAGTTATGCTCCCTAAAGTATTGCCCCTGTGTAGTAACGATTCCTGTAGTATTGCCCCCAATAGTAATGCCCCCAGTAGTTATGCCCTCATGTAGAATTCCCCCCAGTAGTAGTGCCACCAGTGGTAATGCCCCCTTGTAGTACTGCCCCCAGTAGTATTGCCCCATGTAGTAATGACCCTGCATAATAATGCCCCAGTAGTTAAGCCCCCTGTAGTAGTGCCCCTTTTACACACACTATTTACCTTTCTTTAGAAAGATTGATGTTCTGTCTATAAATTGAACTTGTTACTTGGAGAGTGCTCATATTTCTGTGCAAATATATTTTTGTTTTCATTATAACCTTATTTGTGGCTGTGTGATCCTACATTTTCTAGATCTGTGTGCACTAGTTTTTGCTCTCTTTTTTTTGGCATAATTCTGAATTTCAGCTGTATTATTGATTGGTGTAACCCCATCACACTTACACCAGCAAATAAATGGATGTATGCATAAAAATGGATATAGATTTTGCAAAGTCAATAAATGCTATTTTTATAACTTTACTTTTTCAATGGGTAGTGACCAATTATTCAGCGATGCATTTACTTCTTAAACATTTTTAAGACTGGTTTAAAAATGTTGCATTCTGTATACATAATCATTTTAATGTTTTTTATTGATAGTGTTTGCTTGCTAAGTATGATTTTTAAGAATAAATTACTGTCATTCAGTTCTTATAATTAATTCTACAAATGAATATAACTTTAATTATATATATTGCACTTGACAGACTTATTTTAGCTTTTAGTACTACAGTATGTCAGTTCAGAAAAATGTAATAACTAAATGAATTGGTTATTATATGGTATCTTCCTGAGTCAAAGAAGGACATTTAAGCTTTTACAGTCAACAGATTTAAAAGAAGCTAAGTTAATTTGCTAAATGTGCTGGTGCTGTCCTCAAAGTATGGTCAGTCAGCCAGAGCGGTACAGAGTTCTAATGTTTTTAAATTTCTTAACATATTTTGTTCAGTAAGTTAGTTTTTGTGTTTTTTTTGGATGTAGCACAGTTTTAGCTACTGTATCAGAGGCTTGATTTTATTCCATTCTGTCAGAATACACTTCTGAATTATATCACCTTGAATAGCTTTGTAACTATATTTTGACATAAAATCTTAATTGGGTTCCAGTCATTTGGTTCTTTTTGTGATAGTCTTATGATGGTTGTCTTATTTTAAGTTAATTACTGTAAGTAAAAGTTTTATTCAAAGACTCTTCTATATTAATGTTGGTATTCGGACTACACAAAAAAAGTATACAGTCAATAAGTCTACCACTAATGGTAGACATGCATAAGGTCAACAGGGTCAAAAGGTTAACATGTAAGTTCAACAGCTCGACAGTGTCAAAAGGTCAACGGGGTCAAAAGGTCGATGTGACAATGGTCGACACACACATGGTTGACACAAGTTTTTTTTTATTTTTATCATTTTTTTTCAACTTTTTCACACTTTACCATCCACGTGGACTACGATTGGGAATAGTAATCTCTGCGAATTGCAGCAGTAGCGGGATGAAGTACACTAGTGGGGATTCTTTGTGGCTGAAAAGTGACAAAACACCCCCCAAAAAAATTGTGTATACCTTTTTTGTGTCGACCATTTCCATTTTCACCTTTTGACCCTGTCAACTTTTCCAACTGTCTACCTATTCTATGTTGACATTTTGACCCTGTCGACCTAATGCATGTCTACCATTAATGGTAGACCTATTGATTGTAGACTTTTTTAGTGTAGATCTAATAATCCACACCCGTATTTTTGGAATTTAAAGCCTCCATCAAATACAATTACAATAAATCAATTTTACATTGTAGTGTCCCTCCTCATAACAAATGTTGTCAGACAAGGATGCAAGCAATCCTGAAAACTTTAAACAACCCAAATATTAAAACAATAGTCGGCTCTAGCGGTAGCTAAAATTTGCTCTCATAAATTCCAAAAATACAATTGACCTGTCTAAAACACAAACTATTGCAGTAAAATCCAGCAGCCAGCATCTTGCCCAGATATCAGTTACACCAAGTGATCTACTGTATTATTGATATGCCACATACAGAACAGTCTTTAACAGAGCCAAGTTGCTTTGGAGTGTATTGATTATGGAGTTCCTTTTTGGTCCAAGAGCTTGTCTAACTTGAATATAGCTCCATTTGTATCCATTATAATAATTACTATTTTTATTTAGGACATCATTTTTCTAATAGTA
Source organism: Pseudophryne corroboree (assembly GCF_028390025.1). NCBI lineage: Eukaryota > Metazoa > Chordata > Amphibia > Anura > Myobatrachidae > Pseudophryne > Pseudophryne corroboree. The sequence goes on from NC_086448.1 coordinate 661,722,637, forward strand.
TTTTTGAAAATATATTTTATCTCTTCTAAATAGAGGGCCAAACAAACAGTAAGTAATACATGGTCAACAACCTGAATACAGTGAGCAGTAAAAGAACAAGAGACAAGTAAATATATTGAATAAAGGCACATCCAAAATAAAATTAGGAGTATTGTGTATTAATACAGAGAACATTAGTGGAAAAGGAATAAAATAAAACCACATTTATAATAAAAATAAAACATAAAAAAGGGGATAATAGCTAAACAAAAAAGCAAAGACAGAATATGTACAAAGAAAGCAATCACACCCAAATAGGCTATCACAATGGTACACACAACACAACATAACACTAAATAGCTCAGGATAATTCACAGTATAAGCACCATGAGGTGGTTTTACAAATCTTCATAGTTTTAGATTGTGTGTAGGAGTCAAGTAATTCAATGGAAACACTTATTTTTTTTTGTAGCAAGCTGAGACCCCAGTTTCAAGAGCCAGCAACACGGGCTGCCTATAAAAAATACGAAATTTTAAACAAAAGACACTAAGTTACTACAAAAATGGAAGTGTAGAGATGTCTAATTACATTAAATGTTTTTTTTTAAACAAAGTAATAATAACAGCAAGAAGAGGAATCAAAGCACTCCCTTCCAAACCTAAATCCCAATCAGTAAAATTTGAAAAAAGAAGGACTAGAGCATCTGTCACAATCTTCTGACTAAAAAGAGAATTTCAAAAAATCATACCTTTATGAGTTACTGCTGAGACCACCAGCGGTCAAAGTGAGCTAGGCAGCTGCAGCCAGGAATACACTACAGCTAGATAAATACTGTATATTGCTTTCTTCTCCGCTCCAACTGGGTATTGAGCACTGTGGATATGTTACAACTCTCCCACTCTCTCTCGGACATTTCCCCCGTTCCTTCCTCCATTCTCTCTCCACCATCTCTTTCTTTTCCTCTGCTTTATTTCTCCTCTCTCTCTCTCTCTATTCCTCTTATATTTCTCTCTCTCTGATCTGCCCCTATTCTCTCTCTCTCTCTCTCTCTCTCTCTCTCCTCTCTCCTCTCTCCCCTATTCCTCCTCTCTTTCATCTGCTCCTGTTCCATTCTATCTCTTCCATCTCACCCTATGCTTCCTCTCTCTATATCTCATGTCTTCCCCTATTCATTTTCTCTCTCTCTCCTGTCTCCCCATTCTGCCTCTCTTTCTCTCCTGTCTCCTCCTATTCTTCCTCTCTCTCTCATCTTGCCATATTCCTTCTCTCCCTGTCTTCTGTCTCCCCTTTTCCTCCTCTTTTATCTCTCCCAATACAATCTCTCTCTCTTTCTCTTGTTTCCCCCATTCCTTTCTCCTGTCTCTCACTGCAAAAGTGTTCTGCATCAAGATACTATACATATAAAATTGCTTGTGAGGGATACCAAATGTGTCATGTACTGTAAATAATGAAAAGTGAGGACGTTCCTCTAGGATCAAATATGTCCATATATTGTGTTATACCATTCAATTTCCATTAAAAGAAGGGGAAGGGGGGTTATTTGGAGTCGGGTCACTTCTCTTTTTGTCTTTATTTGGAGTAGGTATGGGGTTTAGCAAATCTAGAGCAGATAGATTGCTGGGAAAATTAAAGGGCATGGAAAAGAATATTTCCAAATTTGGGGTGGGATAGCCTTTGTAAAGTGGTCTGTGTAAATCACCACAGGACTCTGGAGAGTTGTAAAAGTAATACTTTAGTCAATGCATCCTGCTGAATAACTGCAGCATCACTTCCTGTATTACAAGTGAAAAGCAGTGATGCAAATTCCTTCCCTCCACATTAAAAAACCAACCTACATCTACATCCCCTTTTATAAAACATAATGAAATAATAAAAAGGCGTCTGGGTGCAAGTGTAACAGGTATTGGATGCCAAGTCAGTATGCAACAAAGAACAAACACATATAAAAATGGAAGGTTAAGTAAGAAATAATCATCACTTGATTTCTGCAAAAGTGGGTGAAACATTGCTACAGTACTTTATCTTCCCTCAGGACTTCCCAGAGAGTGGAGATGCAGGTGATCAGTGCCAGGTACACTGTGAATTGCATCATCATGGCCTGGCAGCCCTTGGCACAGTACATTGACTCACAAAGGGGGTGGGCCATAATGACGCGATTCACCAAAAATAACATAATTACTCCCCTTTCCCTGCCTATTTCACTAGGAAGAAAAGAGAAAGGACCCCTGGTGCGCTATAACACTAATAGCAGCCTTGGAAAACCAAAAAAGAACCTTTCACCGTGATTCTAAATGATACACAATTTAGAAAACTTGGAACTCCACGTGGCGCTACTTAAATACCATCAGAAAAAGCTTACACAGTATAATCATATGAAATTTCAGGTCTCACAGCTGTCTTGATTTGAGAATAGGCTAAAAAACATAAAATATACAAAGCATAGTGTAACACTGTTAAACAATTGATAGGTGTTTTATTAATGGTCCCACTCACATATAAATGTGAATTAAATTGCATGTAGATAATCACAGGATATGAAGGGTGACTTTTACTTCATAGCTGAATCCTCCTCCGCAAGACTCTTGAAATAAGAAATAATGGTAATAGTGCAACACCGTCTTTTTTAAAAGACAAGTAATTTAATAAAGAATGCACTCACAAAACATCTAATTAAAATCAGCAAAAAGGTATCCACATAGTTTGGACTGCTAGCCCGAGAATGGTCCCCAGGGTATAATCACCGCAAAGTCCCAGAGTTCCAGCGTCTTCACCGACCCAGGGTAGCAGTTCCACTCTACAAGTCCTCGTCTGGCCCGTCTCCCTGCTTAAGCGCTTTCAGACTTACGTCCTTCTTCAGAAGCATGGGAGCTAAAGTGTCCGGTCCCTCCTTAAATAGCATCTTAATGAGCACTTAGTTGTAACACCTGTTGTGTCCGGATCATTCTCTCCGGAAGCCACGGCCCCCGGAAGTGCCATGTCCGGATATGCAGTGCAGGTCAAATTCCCCGTGTGTCTCAAGTCTGCGGATAAGAACCGCTCGTGTTATCCGTCCCCGAAAGTGACGTTAACAGAAGTGACGTTCACGGAAGTGACTGTGCGTTCCACATCATGATTTTTGCGTTCCACCGCGGATTCCTCCGTGTTACATCAGTAATTCATTCATTACATAAAAATAAAAACAATAAATGATCTTAAAAGATATATCTTGCATAAAAGGAATAAAAATAGGAATAAAAGAGTGACCTATGAAGACTAAATAAACCATTTTAGTTCAAAGTCACCATTAAGACCAAGGGGTACTAAAGATTTCAATTTATATATCCACTTCATTTCTGTTTTTGAAAGGACAGTTTCTATTTCTTTATTCCATGGTGTGGGGTTAATGGTTTGAATTCCCCAAAAGGTTTTAAAATGATTCGGGTTAGAAGAGTGTTTATCCTTAAAGTGTTTAGAGACTGTATGTGTCTCCAACCCTTTCCTAACATTATATGTATGTTTTTTAGCCTATTCTCAAATCAAGACAGCTGTGAGACCTGAAATTTCGTATGATTATACTGTGTAAGCTTTTTCTGATGGTATTTAAGTAGCGCCACGTGGAGTTCCAAGTTTTCTATATTGTATTTCACTAGGAAGTGGACAGGATGCGGGAGGATGACCTGCTCACCCAGATGCCGATTCGGATTTTCAAACATTTGTAAGTCCCTTTGACTTTTTTGGAGAGTAGCAAAGTATCTCATACATTGATAAAGCAATCTGAATCTACATTTAGAATGATAGCAAACATTTTAATGTACTGCTTTACAAATTATCTATCCATTCACAAAATGTGAGGCCCAGTTCTCATGGAATTTGAATGTCCCTGGACTATCTTACAACTGTTACTACTTTTTTTCATTGCAAAAAGTGTCATGAATTTTGGTAAACTATCCCCTCTCATGTATGCAAAATATACTTATATTTTTAATACATTTGATTAAAATATGTCCATATGGATATTTTAGATATTTGAATCTTATTGTATAATGCATGCATAATTTTATTTAAGTTACTGCAGATATTCTATGAGTTCCTTTGTGTCTCTTTGGAAATAATTCTAGAAATTGTTGCAAACAGCAGCGTTATGAGAGGTGTCAGATTCTGCCTCCTTTAGTCATGTAAAGCAGCCATCAAGCTTCCATTTCTCACACTTATGTGTTAAGATGTATACAGTATACACTGTGCATCTTAACTTGTCAAAAATTAAATTGCTTCTGGCTTTCAAAATCCTTCTATTCAAGGGGACGTCAGGAAGTCATTTGGAAGAATGTGAAACATTTGCAGTTTAGTATGTGTGATTGGATTGGCAATGCTGTTCTGCTCGCAGACATTATGTTAGCAGAAATCATATAGTATAATCCAGGAATTGTTTGTTCATTTCTGTTACCAATTATACTTATACCAATTATACTTAGCCAGGTAAAAGACAGAAAATAATGATTTGTACAGTTCCATTATACAAATGATGTAGCGATAACATGAACAGTTTATAAAATACATTTACATAAATCAAATAAAGCACTAATATGCAGTAAATAGAAAGAAAGGTCAACTGCATAGCAGGGAACTGAAAAATGACAATCTCCAACTTGCAGAATAAGTGCATATACTGGATATACTTTAAATGTCTTATTAGCTTGCATAGCAACAAACCAATGCATTCATTTATTGACTGGACTTATACTGTTAATAATGCGGTTCCTGTTTCATTTTACAAGTTGGGCAGGAAAATATCTTTTGTGAGATGCAAAATCTAACAAACTTGACATTCTGCACAAATATTGGAAAGCTGCTCAATCAGATGTAATATCAGTCAGGTGCTAAAAGGGAGGGGTAATTCTGTGTAAGAAAAAACAATTTGTGTTCCCTAATGCACACTGAGTGAGTAATAATACTACATAATAATCAGATAATACGGAGATCTTAGTTGCGTATATCTGCAGATATAGGGTTAAGCCCCCAGGCCGATCGACAAGGCTTCTCCGTCACTGGGGTCCCCAATACTAGGTATGGTTCCGGGGTGCAGGACCCCATCATGCCGGCACAGGTCGGCTACCCCAGGTCAGCACACAGGTGAAAATTATTAAGGGTTAATAAGAAGCACAGAAGTGCTATATAAGTGAAGTGTGATTAAAATACAAAAATATATACAAAGTGATAGGGAAAATCATGAGTGTTAATAAAGTGTTAGGGTGTGCCGACCTGAAACCACCCAGCCATACCGACACAGGGGCCACTGCACCCCACACCCACCCCATAAATAATTACATATATGTCTGGGTCTAAATGCCCAGTGTAAGGCCACATGATAATGGCTCCTACAGCATCTGAGAGCCAGCTTACCTGGAGACACCCCTGGCTTCCCCAATGGCACTCTGGAGTCAGCAATCCCTCCTAATGCTGACCCATCCATGCCTCTCTAATACAATGCACAAATATTGGAAAGCTGCTCAATCAGATGTAATATCAGTCAGGTGCTAAAAGGGAGGGGTAATTCTGTTCCCTAATGCACACTGAGTGAGTAATAATACTACATAATAATCAGATTATACGGAGATCTTAGTTGCGTATACTACTGTTGACTCTTCTTTCATTATGATTAGAGATGAGCGGATTCGGTTTTACTCTGATTAACTCGGTTCTCAAAATGGCATCTGATTGGCTATCCAAAACACGTGACATCCGTGAGCCAATAAGATGCCGTTTTGAGAACCGAGTAAAACCGAATCCGCTCATCTCTAGTATGATGGGCAGCACTGTTGCACACAGTTTGGAATGAGGTCATGGTTTTGATTCCAACCAGGAAACTACCTTTGTGGAGTTTGTATGTGCTTCATGCATTTTCATAGATTTCCTACTGGTCCTCTGAATTGCTCACACAATCCAAAAAGGATACTGGTAGGTTAATTAGCTACTAAAAAGATAAATAAATAAATAAATAACTGTTCTGGTGGGTGGGGCAAGAATTATTCCCACTCTTTAGTGAAGGTCCAGTGAGCTTGATTCTATCTCAGTCAATCCTTCTGGAATCCTGCATATTTCTGCTCCTAAACACCATCTGTGGACAAGTAGCAATGTCAGCAGTCTGATTTTTCCCACGTTAGTCAGACTTTGGAATGTCAAGCTTTTTTTTTATTATTTTTACCCAATAAATGATCACGTTTGAGTTTTTTGAAATCATATAAATCAAAGTCATGAAGTTACATATTAATGTTAATTTTTTCCTAAAAGTGCTCAAACAATTAAAGGCAAATGGATAAAACTGGGATATAAAATCCATAACAAAGAACAGTAGTTTTCCCAAATCAGAGCAAATTCATTTACAAACTAAGCAAATTATTTAGGAAAAATTATGAGGTCTCATTGTAGACACCAAATTCAAGGGCATAACTGCCATAGTCGAAGAGGTACAGCCACTATGAGAGTGGCCCATCATATTAAAGTTCCACGTGTTACAGGGATTTTTCACCATAAACAACCTTACAGACAGTTGCTATGGGGTCCACAAATATCTTGTTATGCCGCTGACCAAATTCATAGATTTACTGTTGCATCTGTAATTGAAAAAAGGATTCACGTATTGCCTATAAGATTTTACATCTTGAATATATAAGTATAAGTATCATGACTAGCAAAAGGCAATTAGTAGTTTATTCTGGCTCTTGCACCAGATGAAATGTAAAAATGTGTGCAATGAATATACAAGGTACTTTCCACTAATGCTCATTAGTTTTCCTGAACAACTACAGAAAATAAACATATCAACTAAAATGTTCATCTACAACGGACAGAAATATCTCCTGTTTCATCTAGTTATTTTAAATTACTTATTATGCCATTTGTATTGCAAATTCGAAGTCTCCTCTTTGTAGATTGGTGTAAACGTTTTTAGTCTGCACTGTAATCACTGCTACATTATGAGTGTCTTCTTCCTAAGAGGACTCATGTCTTTTATGTGCACTATACATCAATGTCAAACTACTAGAAGCGTAATGGCTTAAGATGTATCATAGCCATGTTCTGTAGCTCCAATTAGCATATTGACCTGTCAGCTATTATTTGCTCATGATTTTTTTTACATGAAAAAAACTAAAAGAGATTTAAAGCTTGACCTAACTTTGACCCAACCTTCTAATCATAACCCAACATTTACAGTATAATAGTGATTTGCAAACATTGCTACTTGTACTGTAGATTTTTCCTGCAGTCTAATGATAGTAAACATACACAATCTAAAATGATTACAGTAACTTCCATTTGGCACTGATGGTTAAGATATAGCTGTAATATTAATGAAACAATGGGCGCCATTCAATGCTTTTCACACCCTTTCACACCCGTTCTGTTTCTGCTGATGGGCGTGGTATAATCATTTCAGCTCACTACCCCCGGGGTAGCAAGGACACCCAACCCTTTACACATATGCGCGATAACAGGTATCACTTTAGAAAGGAGATTGGGTGTGATATATCATTTGATTCCCGCCCAATGAGTAAAAAAGAGTGGATGTTCCACTAGGGAGTATGTAGATGTATGCTGTATGTGGCTGGTGGTAGTTTTTGTTTGAAATATTTGTCTACTTGCAATGGGATGGCAGAGGTATGTACACATCAGCGGAATGTGTCAACCCAATTAATAGTCCGATGGCTTAACCAGTAATGTGGTTTATTGAGTATAGTAGGTACAGCTGAACTCACTGTGGGTTTCTTTGAATATAGTATAAAGCAGAGTTTGTAACAGAGCAGGGTTGTAGAAGCTTCTAGGGCTGCACAGTCAGCATCCCTTAGATGCACATTCATGTCAGCAACTTAGCACAGTTTTGGGCTTCTTCCTGGTAGCTCTTACTGCTATTTGCATTCCGGAAAGGCAGTTCCAAGGGGGAGGAGTTTCCTCCTTCTGAGACTTTTTGAGATTAGCTTGACGAGCTTCCAATCAGGAGCCACTACTCAGCCAATTCCTCCTAATTTATCACTGCAGGTCTGGACTGTCTCTTGTTTCCTGCCTGCACTATTGAGTAGTGGCCAATCTCCAGAGGAGCTGTGGCTAGCCACCACAGAGGCTTGGCTAGCCATTACAGAGTGCATGGTCTGGGCCGTTCTTTAAATATATACAGTAAATACTGCTAGTGCATGCATGATAATGTACCAGATTAATAACAGCAATGCACTGTAGAGAATACACCATATTCCTGTGCAGTATAAGGTAACATATGTATAATGTATAATTCAAGTACACGGTCTGGAACCTGATCCTTAGAGGAGTAAGTGGGCTCCCAGGCAGTGGAGCCCACCTGGGGTTTCCCCTGTACCCCTGTGGACCAGTCCAATCCTGGCCAGAGGTATGATCGCACAGCATCACAAGTGTGGCTATGACTCATCTGCACTTCCAGGCCCATGCAAAAAACAAGGCAATCTTTACCCACCCCCCTCTTGGCACCTCTGACCACTTGTCTGCACTAAACTGAGCTTTTTTCGCTCTGTTACCAGATTCATTTGATAATTATTGGGCCACAACCACTGGATTAAATTGTGCAGTAAGTTATTCTTTTATTCAACAGCTGCACGCCCAGACCTAGCTTATGTGTTTTTTTTAAATTAAGCTGAGGGATGTTACTATCCGTGTCGGCAACCAACTATACAGACACAAGTGTGTGTCTGTGTGTCATGGTTCTTCAGAACCCAACAAGAATGCTAGTTATTCTAATATTTCTAGCTACTGTACAATGATACTACACTGCAAGACATGTAGTGGGTTCAATCATTTTCTTGTTCAGTGATGAATCTGTGACTTGAAAATCAACATAATACCGCTTTCAGATCGCTAATGCCGGATCCCACCCGGTAAAAGAAACGTGTCCTTACCGGGTGGGATCCGGCATTTGCTCCCCTCTGCTGGCTTTCCGACCCGGCAATATACCGGGTCGGTTGCCATAGCAGCGGGGGGGCGCAGCAGCAGCAGGGGCGGGGGTGGAGGCGGCGCTGGGAGATGAGCTCATCTCCTGCGCCGCCTCTCCCTATGCTGTGAATGGGAACCGTGTCGCATCGATGCGGCTCCCATTCACACTGCACCTGACCCGGTATTCAACCCGGGTATAATCCTTCTTTTATACCGGGTTGAATTACCGGGTCAGGCGACCCGCTAATTCTCAGAAAGTGCTTTCACATCGCACACTGACCCGTGTCGACACGGCAATATGCCGTGTCGATACCGGGTTATTTGTGCGATGTGAAAGGGGTATTACTGTTCTTGAACAAAACTGTCCTAAATGAAGAAATTTGGAAGATTTTAAATTCATTTACATTTTCATTATCTAAATCACAACGCCACTGCCAAAGCAAACTTGACAATTTTTTTCTTACAAAATGTGAAGCAGCAGGGTACACTCATGATTGTAATTGGCTTTATAATTTTAGAAATCAGAGGACAGTTTCATAAATAATAATGAATATATTAATTGTACATCTACCATTCCTGTCCTTGCTGATCATGATTATAGCTATTATCATGTATATTTTGATTATTCTGTGACTGAAGCTGCACCTGATGACAAATAAAAAGTTTTCAGCCATTGGTGCAGATATATCAAACCTTGCAGAGAAATTAAGTGGAGAGAGGTAACATACCACCCAATCAGCTGCCAACTGGCATTTTTCAAACACAACCTGTAAAATGACAGGAGCTGATAGGGTGGTACTTTATTTCTCCCCACTTTATCTCGATCCAAGTTTTGCTAAATCTGCATCATTGTCACTTGATGTTTGTAGTAATTAAACAGGAAAATTTGACACCAGCTATGGCTGTCACTGTCAATCATCAATGGAATTGTTGGATTATGCAGATTTGGGAAAATGGTGTAGTTATATGAAAAATGTTTTTCTATTTAGGTGTCAAATTACATTTTGTATTTAGAATGACTGTTTTACTTCACATATTTCACATCCTAGGATCTTTATGTATACTATACTTCCATAGCCCAAATGTCTTAAATGTTTCATTTATTGCATTCATACTGTATATCACTTTTGATGTCGGTTATTTTAAACCCTAACGTTATTTAGTACGATTCATTACCTAATTTTATCAGGAAGTTCAAATGTAAAATCACTAACAGCCTGTGCTGTAATTAATGAATACCTGCCTGTGGGGCAAGGGAGACATGTACAAAGCTGGCACTGTGCCACAAGTTTGTTAAAATCATCCATTTGGAAAAGACCCATGTGGTGTTGTGAAAACATTGGACAGACGGATTGTAGAAATTTAACAGAATCAGGATTTTGTGAAGTCCTGGACTGTTTCTAACAACACTTTATGCTTTGTGCATTCTTGATTTAAGAATAAGAGACCATAGTCTCATAAATTGAGTAAATATAATAATTCCAAGAATGTACAAGGTGAAAAACAATTTTGCTAATAAAAGTCAAGTGGAAGTGCAAGTTTGCTATATTTAAATAAAATAATATAATAATATACTGTATAAGGTTAAATTAATATAAAACACGGTATTGTTTAGGAATGTAGAACTTATTTAGTTATTATTAAAATGGCCCATAAACTTTCAAATTGAAATTCAAAATATTACCCTGACATTCCACTGTGATGCTGTTAAAAAGATTCCTAACCTCTCCATTACAGGCAGCTGAAGCTGCTTTCCCATGTCTATAGGAAAGTTGATTCTAGGGCGACAGTGCCGCACTGCCGCACTGGCCACATGGCTCTTCTGGCAAATGCCAGAAGGGTCAATGGTCTGACAAGCTGCCTGGTATCCAGGGCAGTGAGGATCCTGGTGCAGTAGTGTGGCTGGATGTTTTCAATCACCCTCTTCTTCTTCATTTTGCGTGGAGGGGGAGGAATCCTCAGTGGGCCAATACATTGTATGTGATGTTTTGAATGGTTATTGATTAAAATCACTAAATATGTAAGCAGTAAAGAAGTGTGTATATCCAGGGCTGTTTCTAGACAATTTGACCCCCAGTGCGAAAAGTAAAAAAAATGTGCTCCCCCATAGACTTTCTAAACTGGTCCCCCCCAGTAGACATAAAAAAACGAACATGCTAAAATGGATGTGGCCTTCGATAAAATGGGCATGACCTTGCAGGAAAAGACTACCTTAGACCCCAGTTTTTAACCCTGGACCAACAGACCTTAGCCACAACAGTAAAAAAACAAATGCCACCATATTAAGCCTCAAACAGTAATGCCTCTTGCACCATATTATGCCCCCTGCACCATATTATGCCACACATCGCAATGCGCGTGATACATTATGCCCTACAGTAATGCTTCTAATTACTATTAAATTACCTGATCATTGCCAGGGGTTTCTTGCTCTGGGTTCCATGCTCGTTGCCAGGAGTTTCATGCTGTGAGTGTTAAGCTCATTGCCAGGGGTGTGTAATGCTAGTTGCCAGGTGTTACATGCTCTGGCTCTGGGTGTCACGCTCATTGCCAGGGGGTTTTATGCTGTGTGTGTGTAATGCTCGTTGCCAGGGGTTTCATGATACGGGAGTCATGCTCATTGCCAGAGGTGTATAATACTTATTGCCTGTGGTCTATATTGCTCATTGCCTGTGGTGTATACTCTTGGCGCCAGCCAGGCCGCCAGTGCTGATATTCTGCTCCCCCCCTCCCACCCATAGTACTCTGCTTGGGGGGTGTTTCATGAAATTACATGGTTGAGGCTTTGGTGTTGGCTAGCAGGGCAGCCGTTCTGGACACTGTGTCCTGAGGGCATGGCCACCATCACCCTGGCAGTGCCATGAGATGTGCATGCCTGTGCTGCACTGGCCACTTCCTGATCCCCACCAGCTGCCTCCCGCTGTCTGTGCCCACCGGGCACTTCCTGATAGTGAAGTGCAACCGGTACTGCGCTGCCTGCCTCACAATTCCCGTCACCCACCTGGTGCAGTGTGTATAAGGAGCTCTATGTGGTGCAACATGTGTAAGGGGCTCTACCTGGCGCAATGTGTATAAGGGGCTCTAACTGTTGCAGTGTTTATAAGGGCTCTACCTGGTTCAACGTGTATAAGGGGCTCTATCTGCACAACGTATGTAAGGTGCTTTACCTGACACAATGTGTGTAAGGAGCTCTACCTGGCATAATGTGTATATAGGGCACTGCTCTACTGTTGTGTAATGTGTGTAAGGGTCTCTAACATGGCATATTATGTGTAAGGGGTAATACTATGTGGTGTTATGTGACTGGCGGACACTACTGTGTGGGGTCATGTGAATTGGTACTATTCTGTGGCCATGCCACTTCCCCATGAAGCCAGACCCCTATAATTTTACTGCGCACCTTAGGCGTGCACTGTCACTGTTTTGAATGGAGGGGGGCATCAAAGGAAACATTAGCCCTGGGCGCCACAAGGTCTATAACCAGCCCTGCCATAAGGTTTTAGATCCGTGAGCTGTTGCCCTGCAAAGTGATGCAGTGATTAGATGTTAATAGACACTCTAAAGTGCTGCAGAGTCTATACTGTACAGTCAGTTTTTCTTGTTTATGTCTGCCTTGTGTGTCATTCTATTGGGGATAATAGAGATACTGCTGACTGCTGAGGCAGTGACCAAACCCACTCCTCTGTCTAGGGGGATGGGGTCAAGGGTCAGACTTCTAGGAGCCGGCAGCTTTCAAAGTCAGTAGGTAAGTGGAATATCCAAACATGGTGCTTCTCTTTTAATGCTTATCGGCGACTGTTTCACTTTCCTCAGGGAAAGTGTAACAGGTGTGCATATGTGTAGGTGTTCATATCAGCTAAGATGTAGTGTGATTAGAGGTCGGTGACACCTGGTGTGGCCAATAGTACCCCTATTGACTTATTCACTCTGGTGTAAGGAAAGGGTTTCCCTCTAAACTCAAATTCAGGATCACATTCCACACAAAATCGTTGAGCAACTGCATCCAACAGTGTAGGATAAATTCAAGTTTAAAGATCCAGTTTCAATGCAGATTTAGTAGTCAAGGCCCATGTTTAAATGTGGACATGCTAGGTGCTACTTTTTAAGGAGTAAAACTGGACTTAAATCCTTACCAAAGTGGTATAATGCATAATAAATATTTGTAAACGCTATATGGGGGTTATGCAATTAGTGCCAATTATTTCAAAGCTAATAAATTTGCCACCCTAAGTTTTTAATTGCAGGCCACTTTCGTCCATTTTTGACTATGCCTTTTCACCTTTTTTTAAAGTGAAAAGGCGTTGGCGAAAAATGCCTCAAAATCTGCGAAAATGGGCTGTGTTTCTACAGAAAACAAATGGATTCACAGATCCACGTGTGCTATCCGCCCCTGCCAGCATTTTTCGCCTAGGCGAAAAAATGGCCCTGCTGTTGCATAGGGAGAATCCCCATTTGCCCTAAAAATAGTGAAAAGCTCTGTTTTTTTGCCTAGGTGAAAAAACTGAGCTAATTGTATACAGTACCCCCTCAGTCTTTAAAAAGCTTATGCTAGCATTATGTTTCCAGATCTAAGATGAATGCCTTGACATCTCTAAGCTATACCACTATTTGAAGTGAATACTTAATTGACTTGAATTTAATATAATTGAACTGCAAAGGAAATAAACTGAACATCAACTATTTAAACAGGTTTAAGTTCTGAAAAGGTTGCTAATCTTTTTTCATAGAAATGAACAAGAAATCCTGTGATTTACAGTACAAGTAACCTTCCAATTTGCTCTGACATTTCTTATGGTAATTAAAAGATATGCCAATGCTATACAGGCATGTTCAAATATCAGGCTTTTCCGTCATCTTTCCTAGATGTCTTCTAAGTAAAGGGAACTGGTATATTTTGCAGTGTTTACATGATAGTAATTAAAGTGATTCTTATCAGCATGATAGAATATTCAGCAGCACGACTTTGAGATTTGTAGTTGCATAAGTGAAAAAATAAGTTATAGTACATGGCAATGGACAATTTCCAGTAATATTTTTGTAAATAACATATGTATAGAATGGTCCACCCAAACGCCAGGGAGACTCAAATTCCAAACCTATGCAAAATGTAATTATCTCAGCATCATATCTTGCGTGTTTTGGGCTCGATATAAGTCCCTGCTGCAGTGATTTGTGCACCATTTCCCAACAGACGCTGGAGAGTTGTGTGCTGCTGATAGTCTGTGCTGACTCCACTCCTGTGTTGGGCTGAACTATCTGTCCACTCCAGTGCTGAGCTGACTTATCTGTTCATCCACTCCAGTGCTGAGCTGACCTACAGTATCTGTACATCCACTCCAGTGCTGAGTTGACTTATCTGTCCACTCCATCCCCTTAGTGTAAATGATATTTGCTAAACTAGATACAGTACAGGCAGTTATCAAGTAATTGTTTTATTAAGGAGAGGGTGTAGTTTTGTGTGAGTCTGGCATTTCTCACACTGTACTCATAGAGAAGCCTACATCACCTCCTTCCACCATTTCTGCACCATCTGCACATGTGGGGATGAGCAGTACAAGTAAAGATGATGAGGATGACATAATAGAAATTGAGGATGCTAAATTGGAAGTGGAACAAGATGAGGGGGATATTTGTATACTATCTGCCACTAATGAGGATGATGAGGATGTTGATGATGATGTTTGTGTAAGTCAGCCACCAGTGGCAGCAGTTTTTGCCCGTGATAAAAAGAAAGGCCTTGTGATGCCTCGGCATAACACCAAAAAAGCCACCTCTTAGATGTGGGATTATTTTCACACATATCATGACAACATTTATGAAGGCATTTGCTTCATTTGTGAGGCCAAAGTTAGTAGAGGTAAGGACTTTAACCATCTAGGCACTTCCTCCATGTTTCATTATTTACGGTGAGTTCATGAAATTTATTTTACAAAATTATAATCATTTGTTGTAATTATCACCATCATCATCAACCTCCTCATTAGTGATCAGAGATAGTCCTTCCAAAAAGTGTCAGTCCCTGTCACTGAAGTTTTTTTACATGTAAAATCCCATAGGACAATTTTCTTTTCTTAAATCAACATGCAGCTGCCAGCATGATGCTGATGCTGCATGCAGAGAGACGGAGCAGGATTAGGGGTATTGTAGTGTAGTGCTAGTATGTGTGGGGAGGGGGTGCAGAGTGAGCGTTAGTGTAGTGCAGTGTGTGTGAGGAAGGGGTCCAGGATGAGAGATAGTTTAGTGCAGGGTAAGTCGTAGTGTAGTGCATAGTGCAGTGTGTATGGGGAGGGAGATGCAGTATATAGTGCAGGGTGAGCTGTAGTATAGTGTACTGCATAGTGCAGGGTGACTGATAGTTTAGTGCAGTGCAGAGTGCAGGTTGAGTGGTAATGTAGTGCATAGTGCAGCTTGAGCTGTAGTGTAGTGCATAGTGCAGGGTGAGCTGTGTAGTGCATAGTGCAGGGTGAGCAGTAGGATAGTGTAGTGCAGTGGGTGCGGGAAAGGAGTGCAAGGTGAATGATAGTGTAAGTGAATTGTGTGCAGGGAGAGGGGTACAGGGTAGAGATGTGCACTTGAAATTTTTTGGGTTTTGTGTTTTGGTTTTGGGTTCGGTTCCGCGGCCGTGTTTTGGGTTCGACCGCGTTTTGGCAAAACCTCACCGAATTTTTTTTGGCGGATTCGGGTGTGTTTTGGATTCGGGTGTTTTTTTCAAAAAACACTAAAAAACAGCTTAAATCATAGAATTTGGGGGTCATTTTGACCCCAAAGTATTATTAACCTCAAAAACCATAATTTCCACTCATTTTCAGTCTATTCTGAATACCTCACACCTCACAATATTATTTTTAGTCCTAAAATTTGCACCGAGGTCGCTGGATGACTAAGCTAAGCGACCCTAGTGGCCGACACAAACACCTGGCCCATCTAGGAGTGGCACTGCAGTGTCACGCAGGATGGCCCTTCCAAAAAACACTCCCCAAACAGCACATGATGCAAAGAAAAAAAGAGGCGCAATGAGGTAGCTGTGTGAGTAAGATAAGCGACCCTAGTGGCCGACACAAACACCAGGCCCATCTAGGAGAGGCACTGCAGTGTCACGCAGGATGGCCCTTCCAAAAAACACTCCCCAAACAGCACATGACGCAAAGAAAAAAAGAGGCGCAATGAGGTAGCTGTGTGAGTAAGATAAGCGACCCTAGTGGCCGACACAAACACCTGGCCCATCTAGGAGTGTCACTGCAGTGTCACGCAGGATGGCCCTTCCAAAAAACACTCCCCAAACAGCACATGACGCAAAGAAAAAAAGAGGCGCAATGAGGTAGCTGTGTGAGTAAGATAAGCGACCCTAGTGGCCAACACAAACACCTGGCCCATCTAGGAGTGGCACTGCAGTGTCACGCAGGATGGCCCTTCCAAAAAACACTCCCCAAACAGCACATGACGCAAAGAAAAAAAGAGGTGCAATGAGGTAGCTGTGTGAGTAAGATAAGCGACCCTAGTGGCCGACACAAACACCTGGCCCATCTAGGAGTGGCACTGCAGTGTCACGCAGGATGGCCCTTCCAAAAAACACTCCTCAAACAGCACATGATGCAAAGAAAAAAAGAGGCGCAATGAGGTAGCTGTGTGAGTAAGATAAGCGACCCTAGTGGCCGACACAAACACCTGGCCCATCTAGGAGTGGCACTGCAGTGTCACGCAGGATGGCCCTTCCAAAAAACACTCCCCAAACAGCACATGACGCAAAGAAAAAAAGAGGCGCAATGAGGTAGCTGTGTGAGTAAGATAAGCGACCCTAGTGGCCGACACAAACACCTGGCCCATCTAGGAGTGTCACTGCAGTGTCACGCAGGATGGCCCTTCCAAAAAACACTCCCCAAACAGCACATGACGCAAAGAAAAAAAGAGGCGCAATGAGGTAGCTGTGTGAGTAAGATAAGCGACCCTAGTGGCCGACACAAACACCTGGCCCATCTAGGAGTGGCACTGCAGTGTCACGCAGGATGGACCTTCCAAAAAACACTCCCCAAACAGCACATGACGCAAAGAAAAAAAGAGGTGCAATGAGGTAGCTGTGTGAGTAAGATAAGCGACCCTAGTGGCCGACACAAACACCTGGCCCATCTAGGAGTGGCACTGCAGTGTCACGCAGGATGGCCCTTCCAAAAAACACTCCCCAAACAGCACATGACGCAAAGAAAAAAAGAGGCGCAATGAGGTAGCTGTGTGAGTAAGATAAGCGACCCTAGTGGCCGACACAAACACCTGGCCCATCTAGGAGTGGCACTGCAGTGTCACGCAGGATGGCCCTTCCAAAAAACACTCCCCAAACAGCACATGACGCAAAGAAAAAAAGAGGCGCAATGAGGTAGCTGTGTGAGTAAGATAAGCGACCCTAGTGGCCGACACAAACACCTGGCCCATCTAGGAGTGGCACTGCAGTGTCACGCAGGATGGCCCTTCCAAAAAACACTCCCCAAACAGCACATGACGCAAAGAAAAAAAGAGGCGCAATGAGGTAGCTGTGTGAGTAAGATAAGCGACCCTAGTGGCCGACACAAACACCTGGCCTATCTAGGAGTGGCACTGCAGTGTCACGCAGGATGGCCCTTCCAAAAAACACTCCCCAAACAGCACATGACGCAAAGAAGAAAAAAAGAAAAAAGAGGTGCAAGATGGAATTGTCCTTGGGCCCTCCCACCCACCCTTATGTTGTATAAACAGGACATGCACACTTTAACCAACCCATCATTTCAGTGACAGGGTCTGCCACACGACTGTGACTGAAATGACGGGTTGGTTTGGACCCCCACCAAAAAAGAAGCAATTAATCTCTCCTTGCACAAACTGGCTCTACAGAGGCAAGATGTCCACCTCATCATCATCCTCCGATATATCACCGTGTACATCCCCCTCCTCACAGATTATCAATTCGTCCCCACTGGAATCCACCATCTCAGCTCCCTGTATACTTTGTGGAGGCAAATGCTGCTGGTCAATGTCTCCACGGAGGAATTGATTATAATTCATTTTAATGAACATCATCTTCTCCACATTTTCTGGAAGTAACCTCATACGCCGATTGCTGACAAGGTGAGCGGCGGCACTAAACACTCTTTCGGAGTACACACTTATGGGAGGGCAACTTAGGTAGAATAAAGCCAGTTTGTGTCAGGTCCTTCAGTCCGGACCAGATGTCAGCATCAGCAGTCGCTCCAGACTGCCCTGCATCACCGCCAGCGGGTGGGCTCAGAATTCTGAGCCTTTTCCTCGCACCCCCAGTTGCGGGAGAATGTGAAGGAGGAGATGTTGACAGGTCGCGTTCCGCATGACTTGACAATTTTCTCACCAGCAGGTCTTTGAACCCCAGCAGACTTGTGTCTGCCGGAAAGAGAGATCCAAGGTAGGTTTTAAATCTAGGATCGAGCACGGTGGCCAAAATGTAGTGCTCTGATTTCAACAGATTGACCACCCGTGAATCCTTGTTAAGCGAATTAAGGGCTCCATCCACAAGTCCCACATGCCTAGCGGAATCGCTCCGTGTTAGCTCCTCCTTCAATGTCTCCAGCTTCTTCTGCAAAAGCCTGATGAGGGGAATGACCTGACTCAGGCTGGCAGTGTCTGAACTGACTTCACGTGTGGCAAGTTCAAAGGGCAGCAGAACCTTGCACAACGTTGAAATCATTCTCCACTGCACTTGAGACAGGTGCATTCCACCTCCTATATCGTGCTGAATTGTATAGGCTTGAATGGCCTTTTGCTGCTCCTCCAACCTCTGAAGCATATATAGGGTTGAATTCCACCTCGTTACCACTTCTTGCTTCAGATGATGGCAGGGCAGGTTCAGGCGTTTTTGGTGTTGCTCCAGTCTTCTGTACGTGGTGCCTGTACACCGAAAGTGTCCCGCAATTCTTCTGGCCACCGACAGCATCTCTTGCACGCCCCTGTCGTTTTTTAAAAAATTCTGCACCACCAAATTCAATGTATGTGCAAAACATGGGACGTGCTGGAATTTGCCCATATTTAATGCACACACAATATTGCTGGCGTTGTCCGATGCCACAAATCCACAGGAGAGTCCAATTGGGGTAAGCCATTCCGCGATGATCTTCCTCAGTTGCCGTAAGAGGTTTTCAGCTGTGTGCGTATTCTGGAAACCGGTGATACAAAGCGTAGCCTGCCTAGGAAAGAGTTGGCATTTGCGAGATGCTGCTACTGGTGCCGCCGCTGCTGTTCTTGCGGCGGGAGTCCATACATCTACCCAGTGGGCTGTCACAGTCATATAGTCCTGACCCTGCCCTGCTCCACTTGTCCACATGTCCGTGGTTAAGTGGACATTGGGTACAACTGCATTTTTTAGGACACTGGTGAGTCTTTTTCTGACGTCCGTGTACATTCTCGGTATCGCCTGCCTAGAGAAGTGGAACCTAGATGGTATTTGGTAACGGGGGCACACTACCTCAAGAAATTGTCTAGTTCCCTGTGAACTAACGGCGGATACCGGACGCACGTCTAACACCAACATAGTTGTCAAGGCCTCAGTTATCCGCTTTGCAGCAGGATGACTGCTGTGATATTTCATCTTCCTCGCAAAGGACTGTTGGACAGTCAATTGCTTGGTGGAAGTAGTAAAAGTGGTCTTACGATTTCCCCTCTGGGATGACCATCGACTCCCAGCAGCAACAACAGCAGCGCCAGCAGCAGTAGGCGTTACACGCAAGGATGCATCGGAGGAATCCCAGGCAGGAGAGGAATCGTCAGAATTGCCAGTGACATGGCCTGCAGGACTATTGGCATTCCTGGGGAAGGAGGAAATTGACACTGAGGGAGTTGGTGGGGTGGTTTGCGTGAGCTTGGTTACAAGAGGAAGGGATTTACTGGTCAGTGGACTGCTTCCGCTGTCGCCCAAAGTTTTTGAACTTGTCACTGACTTATTATGAATGCGCTGCAGGTGACGTATAAGGGAGGATGTTCCGAGGTGGTTAACGTCCTTACCCCTACTTATTACAGCTTGACAAAGGCAACACACGGCTTGACAAATGTTGTCCGCATTTCTGTTGAAATACTTCCACACCGAAGAGCTGATTTTTTTGGTATTTTCACCAGGCATGTCAACGGCCATATTCCTCCCACGGACAACATGTTTGTCCCCGGGTGCCTGACTTAAACAAACCACCTCACCATCAGAATCCTCCTTGTCAATTTCCTCCCCAGCACCAGCAACACCCATATCCTCCTCATCCTGGTGTACTTCAACACTGACATCTTCAATCTGACTATCAGGAACTGGACTGCGGGTGCTCCTTCCAGCACTTGCAGGGGGCGTGCAAATGGTGGAAGGCGCATGCTCTTCACGTCCAGTGTTGGGAAGGTCAGGCATCGCAACCGACACAATTGGACTCTCCTTGTGGATTTGGGATTTCAAAGAACGCACAGTTCTTTGCGGTGCTTTTGCCAGCTTGAGTCTTTTCATTTTTCTAGTGAGAGGCTGAGTGCTTCCATCCTCATGTGAAGCTGAACCACTAGCCATGAACATAGGCCAGGGCCTCAGCCGTTCCTTGCCACTCCGTGTGGTAAATGGCATATTGGCAAGTTTACGCTTCTCCGACGACAATTTTATTTTAGATTTTGGAGTCCTTTTTTTACTGATATTTGGTGTTTTGGATTTTACATGCTCTGTACTATGACATTGGGCATCGGCCTTGGCAGACGACGTTGCTGGCATTTCATCGTCTCGGCCATGACTAGTGGCAGCAGCTTCAGCACGAGGTGGAAGTGGATCTTGATCTTTCCCTAATTTTGGAACCTCAACATTTTTGTTCTCCATATTTTAATAGGCACAACTAAAAGGCACCTCAGGTAAACAATGGAGATGGATGGATACTAGTATACTTATGGATGGACGAGCGACTGCCGACACAGAGGTAGCTACAGCCGTGGACTACCGTACTGTTTCTGCTGCTAATATAGACTGGATGATAATGAGATGAAATTAATATATATATATATAATATCACTAGTACTGCAGCCGGACAGGTATATATATTTATTATGTAATGACTGATGACGGACCTGCTGGACACTGTCAGCTCAGCAGCACCGCAGACTGCTACAGTAAGCTTCTATAGTAGTATGTATCAAGAAGAAAGAAAAAAAAAACACGGGTAGGTGGTATACAATTATGGATGGACGAGCGACTGCCGGCACAGAGGTAGCTACAGCCGTGGACTACCGTACTGTGTCTGCTGCTAATATAGACTGGATGATAATGAGATGAAATTAATATATATATATATATATAATATCACTAGTACTGCAGCCGGACAGGTATATATATTTATTATGTAATGACTGATGACGGACCTGCTGGACACTGTCAGCTTAGCAGCACCGCAGACTGCTACAGTAAGCTACTATAGTAGTATGTATCAAGAAGAAAGAAAAAAAAAACCACGGGTAGGTGGTATACAATTATGGATGGACGAGCGACTGCCGACACAGAGGTAGCTACAGCCGTGGACTACCGTACTGTGTCTGCTGCTAATATAGACAGGATGATAATGAGATTAAATTAATATATATATATATATATAATATCACTAGTACTGCAGCCGGACAGGTATATATATTTATTATGTAATGACTGATGACGGACCTGCTGGACACTGTCAGCTCAGCAGCACCGCAGACTGCTACAGTAAGCTACTATAGTAGTATGTATCAAGAAGAAAGAAAAAAAAAAAACACGGGTAGGTGGTATACAATTATGGATGGACGAGCGACTGCCGACACAGAGGTAGCTACAGCCGTGGACTACCGTACTGTGTCTGCTGCTAATATAGACTGGATGATAATGAGATTAAATTAATATATATATATATATAATATCACTAGTACTGCAGCCGGACAGGTATATATATTTATTATGTAATGACTGATGACGGACCTGCTGGACACTGTCAGCTCAGCAGCACCGCAGACTGCTACAGTAAGCTACTATAGTAGTATGTATCAAGAAGAAAGAAAAAAAAAACCACGGGTAGGTGGTATACAATTATGGATGGACGCGCGACTGCCGACACAGAGGTAGCTACAGCCGTGGACTACCGTACTGTGTCTGCTGCTAATATAGACTGGATGATAATGAGATGAAATTAATATATATATATATATATATATATATAATATCACTAGTACTGCAGCCGGACAGGTATATATATTTGTTATGTAATGACTGATGACGGACCTGCTGGACACTGTCAGCTCAGCAGCACCGCAGACTGCTACAGTAAGCTACTATAGTAGTATGTATCAAGAAGAAAGAAAAAAAAAAACCACGGGTAGGTGGTATACAATTATGGATGGACGAGCGACTGCCGACACAGAGGTAGCTACAGCCGTGGACTACCGTACTGTGTCTGCTGCTAATATAGACTGGATGATAATGAGATGAAATTAATATATATATATATAATATCACTAGTACTGCAGCCGGACAGGTATATATATTTATTATGTAATGACTGATGACGGACCTGCTGGACACTGTCAGCTCAGCAGCACCGCAGACTGCTACAGTAAGCTACTATAGTAGTATGTATCAAGAAGAAAGAAAAAAAAAAAAACACGGGTAGGTGGTATACAATTATGGATGGACGAGCGACTGCCGACACAGAGGTAGCTACAGCCGTGGACTACCGTACTGTGTCTGCTGCTAATATAGACTGGATGATAATGAAATGAAATTAATATATATATATATAATATTACTAGTACTGCAGCCGGACAGGTATATATATTTATTATGTAATGACTGATGACGGACCTGCTGGACACTGTCAGCTCAGCAGCACCGCAGACTGCTACAGTAAGCTACTATAGTAGTATGTATCAAGAAGAAAGAAAAAAAAAAAACACGGGTAGGTGGTATACAATTATATATATATTATATACAATTATATATATATATATTAAACTGGTGGTGATTAATTAAACTGGTGGTCAGGTCACTGGTCACACTATCAGCAACTTGCAAGTAGTACTCCTAAGCAGACAATCACAATATATACTGGTGGTCAGTGTGGTCACAATGGCAGTGTGGCACTCTGGCAGCAAAAGTGTGCACTGTACGTTAAAATATGTACTCCTGCTCTCAGACTCTAACTGCTCCCCACTGTCTCCCCCACAAGTCAGATATACAGTCACACTATCACTTCAGCAAGTAGTAGTACTCCTCCTAATGCTCCCCAAAATTACTAAAGTAAATACTGTGTCTCTCTCTACTCTAGTCTCACTCTCTTCTCTATAAACGGAGAGGACGCCAGCCACGTCCTCTCGCTATCAATCTCAATGCACGTGTGAAAATGGCGGCGACGCGCGGCTCCTTATATAGAATCCGAGTCTCGCGATAGAATCCGAGCCTCGCGAGAATCCGACAGCGGGATGATGACGTTCGGGCGCGCTCGGGTTAACCGAGCAAGGCGGGAAGATCCGAGTCGCTCGGCCCCGTGTAAAAAAACCCTAAGTTCGGGCGGGTTCGGATTCCGAGGAACCGAACCCGCTCATCTCTAGTACAGGGTGAGGGGTAGTACTGTACCTGTGCCCTGTGCTTGAAGATGCTGTCTGCAAAGCTGAGGAGAAGAGGCAGGAAGAAGAGGAGGAGGACAGAGCTGCAGAATGTGAGTAATTATAGACTAATTAAGCTAATTAGAAACTATCAATTGGTTTATTAGTAATTAGGAGTTGTATTGACATGTCCAAAGGGTACCAAAGCAAGTCCCAAAATGTTTCCTCAAAATACAGATTTTACCAAGTTGGACTTGCTTTGGTGGCGCTCCAAAAAAAATTGTGCAATATGTGAAAAAAAGTGCACACAATTGAATACCAAAAATCTTGCACCTGCAGGAGAAACTCAGCAGTGCAAGATTTAAAAAAAAAATTGCTCCCAAGTGAATATGCACTTAGCCTTCAGGCTAAATCTAGGTGTACTTACGCGAAGCTAAGCATGTTACAAACAAACATTTTGTACTTTAATCATTTAAATAAAAACGCACATATAACCTGTGGCGAACGAAGCGAGCCACCGGACCCAAGGTGTGGCGAACGCAGCGAAACCACGAGGGGATTCACTGCCTCATTGCCAGGATCCTGACAGATGGGATGCTGCTGTCGGTATACTGACAGCCGGCACCCCGTCTGCCGGTAATGTAATCAACTACAAGTTGGCCGGATGTGCGGTTTCCTGGCCGAATTCTGACTTTTGTTAAAAGTGGCAACATTTACAAAGCACGGTTTTGCTTTGTAAATGATTGCCGCTTTTAAAAAATTTCCGTGTTCAGCCCGGGAACCCGCACATCTGGCCAACTCGGACTTCAGTACATCCTGCCCATTAGGAGACCTCTGAATATTCAAAGCAAACTATAGCAGTGAATAAGCCATTTTATAATGGTATCTACCTGTTTGAGCCGATGTAGTATGTTGTTCCGGCAGCTGGGATTCCGGCGTCCAGCATACCGGCACCGGGATCCCGACAGCTGGGCGAGTGCAAATGAGCCCCTTGTGGGCTCGCTGTTTTCACCACGCTGCGGGCATGGTGATGCGCGTATTCTCCCTCCAGGGGGGTTGTGGACCCCCAAGAGGGAGAATAGTTGTCGGTATGCCAGGTGTCAGGATTCCGGCACCTGTATACTGAGCGCCAGGATCCCTACAGCCGGCATACTGAATACCACCCATTTGAGCAAATGCACATTTTCTTAAGAAGTGTTTGAATCTGTGCATCTATTAGCACTATCTGAATGAATTACAAAGTTTTAGGGCCGAGTTTCCCCAACCTCTCCCATTATATTCCAGGTTTTAAGGATATCCATGGTTTAGCACAAGTAACTTAATTAGTACCTCAATCAATTTTATTTAACCATCTAGACTCTAGAATGGATTTCCTGAAAACCTGGGCTGTAATGGTGGAGTTTAGAATCTCTGTCTTATGGGCTTATTTTATTAATAAATTTGATATCCCTTACAAAAATCTTCTTTCAATATCTTCAACTCTAGCACTTTAATAATCTATATATATATATATATATATATATAGATTATATATATAGATAAATAAAATTGTATGTATGTATGTATGTATGTATGTATGTATGTATGCATATATGTTCCAGCATAACTCTGGAATGCCTAGAGAAATTGACACCAAACTTGGTACACTTATGCCTTACAATCTGGAAAGAAAAATTGTGGGGATTAGACACCCCTAGCACCCCTAGGGGTGGGGTGGGGAGGGGTGGCATGTAAAAATGTATAGTTTTTGTGCATAACTCTGGAATGCCTGGAGCTATTTACACCAAACATGGTACACATATGTTTTATAATCTGGGTAAAAATACTGTGGGGGTAAAACACCACTAGCACCCCTAGGTGTGGGGGTGGGAAGGGGGTGACATGTAAAAATCCATAGTTTTCGGTCATAACTCTGGAATGCCTGGAGCAATTTACACCAAACTTGGTACACATATGGCTTATAATCTGGGTAAAAATACTGTAGGGTTAAGACACCACTAGCACCCCTGGGGGTGGGGGTGGGAAGGGTGTGACATGTAAAAATCCATAGTTTTCAGCATAACTCTGGAATGCTTGGAGCAATTTACACAGAGGCACACACGGGTAGTGGCAGAGGCACCCACATGTAAGGGCAGAGGCACCCACGGGTAGGGGCAGAGGCACCCATGGGTAGCGGCAGAGGCACACATGGGGATGGGCAGAGGCACCCATGTGTAAGGGCAGAGGCACCCATGGGTAGGGGCAGACGCACACATGGGTAGGGGCAGAGGCACCCACAGGTAGGGGCAGAGGCACATATGGGTAGAGGCAGAGGCACCTACAGATAAGGATAGAGGCACACACGGGTAGGGGCAGAGGCACCCACGGGTAAGGATACAGGCACACATGGGTAGGGGTAGAGGCAAACATGGGTAGAGGCCGAGGGTAGGGGCAGAGGCACCCACAGGTAAGGATAGAGGAACACACGCGTAGGGGCAGAGGCACACACCGGCAGAGGCAGAGGCATCGACAGGTAAGGATGGAGGCACACACGGGTAGGGGCATAGGCATATGGGTAGGAGCAGAGGCAACTGCAGATAAGGGCAGTTACACATGGGTAGGGGCAGAGGCACACAGGGGTGGAGGCAGAGGCATACTTTAGTGTCAAATCTAAGCAAGGAGACCTAGGGTCCTTTGACATAGACTCAGCCTGCAAACCTAACATATTTAACATACGGCGAGTGGAGCTTGGCCTGTCGTACCAGCATATACAGCACTGAACAGGGCAGCAGCAGAGGCAGTACGGGGCAGAGAAGGAGGCAGATTATTCTCCTCAGCACCAGCATTTTGACAGCATCAATCCGGGGGAGCCCAGAAATGAGGCCTGACAAAGATTGGCATTATTCTCTAAATTCCATAGCGAAGCACGGGTATTCAGCTAGTGCAATAAATAAAATGAGATGCAGTTAAAACACCGGCTGACTGGATACTGGTGTTCAGGAGACTGACGCCGGAATCACGACAGCCGTTGAAATAACGCTGTTCTGGAATCCCAACAACCTCAGGTTATTCCCACTTGGTCGGTGGGTCCACGCCACCAACTGAGTGAGAATATAACCTGTGGTGTGTGATGTGAGCCACCGGGCCTGAGGCATGGCGAGCGCAGTCATCCCACGAGGGGACTCGCTGCCTTGTTGCTGCTGACAGGATGCCGCTTTCAGTATACTGACAGACACAGCCGGCATCCCGTCTGCCAGTAGCAAATATCGATTCCAAAAACTTTTCATTGCAGCCACTTGTAAGTTAACAACCACATGGATGATGTCAACTTCCCCCTAAATTTAGGGCTTAATTCAATAAGCTGCGAAAAGCTGTTTTCTTGGTAAAAACAGTGAATTTACCGCAAATCGTGAAAAGTGTCGATTTAGTTGTCCGTCAAAAACGTATTTACGATAATTTTACCACAAATTTAAATTCACCACCTCTGAGCAGGTGAAAAGCTGAGAAATATCCCTATTTTAATTTAAAAATGTTGGGATTTGGTTCAGAACCGTTGGGACACCCCGCCTGAATGACTAATTAGGTACTTAGAAGTTTTTCATTATTTTTAATTGGCCAATAATGAAATTTAATTTTTGAGGTAAAAAAGTGCAAAATGATGGAAATTGGAGTACAAGCTATAGGACAGTTATATTGGTGTTCTTTATGAGTGGGACAAGTGTTTTTAGATTTGCAGGTGGGTGTAATTGATCTTTTTCCACTTTTTCTTAATTCTCCTAAAATAACCCATTTTTATTTACCGCAAATGTAATTTTAGCACTAATTTTACTGAAGAAAAAAATGCTTTCTATAATTTTTTATACATTTAAAAAAAATGTCTATAACAGCCATTTGACCCAATTTAAGTACCAAAAATATTTTTATTATAACCAATAATAAACTTGTATACTGTTATGTTATCCCATGTTAGTTTAGCTTCTTAGGGGGGTTCAGGTAGATTTACCAATTTTATTTTTCACTGCCAGCAAAAATTTTCACAGTAATCCCTTGTTTGCGAATTTGTAATGAACAGGTGAATCGCGGGAGTGCACATACCTGCAAAAATCCCATTTTCACTGAAAAAAGGCATGAAAAAAATCTGTGAAAATGGCAATTGCTATAAATTACTATGTTTTTGTGGCTAATTGAATTCAGCACCTTAATTTGTTATTAGTATGGTCCTGCATGTCCATCACACAAGTATTACCAATATTATTAATAACTCTTCCAGATCCTTGATAAAATATGTGGCCCATAGTCATCATTCATTAATTTTGAATCCTCATTAACCTGATTCATGTTTTGTATAGAATTGCACACTGCAAGGAAACAATTCTGTCTAAATTAAAATCCTAATGCAGCAGGAGGGCTGTCTGTAGGAGATAGATGCATCCAGTCAGCATTAGCAAGGATCCGAGTGCTTCATCTGAGGACTCACCATTGCGACATTCGTGACCATCAGTCGCAATCCGTGATAGTTACAGGCACGGCAAGTCTGCCTAAGCTGAATTATATTCAGGCTTGCCCTAAGATCCAGGCACCAGGGTTCAAGAAGTCTGCGTTGACCCCAGAGACGATAGACATGTCAAGGCTTCAAAATGGTGATGAAGAATGGTGCCTGGTGCCACCTCCGCTGCACCCCCCAAATGCCACAGCATTTCAATCTTGCTGCAGGTCACAGGGCTGTGAGTGATTTCACAAGACCCATTCCAGGCATGCGCAAAGTGAGACCTGCGCAGATCCCCAAACATCAAATTTGTACTCAAACCATTGGGTTTGTGTGCACATATGAATCAGACCCTATGCTCTTACAATGCAGACCATCTGGGTGGGCTTTCTCTAGGATCAATTTTGTCATGCCCCTTCCCCATGAGGGCATGAGCCTTATGTCACTTTTGGAAAAATGGGGTGGGGGTGCAAATTCTTGTTTTGGCACAGGGCACCAAAAAGTCTAGCTACATCTGGTTAGCAAAATATGATTAACAGGTTTACCCAAGATCTCGGTGCAGATTTAAAATTGTGTTCCGTATAATTAAACTTGAATTAAAGGGGTGCAGAGAGGAACCCCAGACCAGGCACTACTCACCCTTGCTGTCAGCCTCAATCCTTCTCAGTTTCCCTGCACTTCTTTACATTTCTTGCAGACATAAAAGCAATATACAATTTATGCTCACAATACTATTAAGTGCCCAAGACCAGTGGTGTCGAAATAGGGGGAGGATCTGCTGCCCCCCTCACTTCCTGCCCCCCATTGTAGAGAGCACCTTGGGTGCAGAGAGAAAGAGTAGTGACTGCCTTTGCAGTAGCCTCTCTTCCCAACCCAGCAAACATGCTGATTGTGGGCTGGGGAGAGAGGCAGCTGCAGAGGCAGTCACTCCTCCCTCTCCTGGGGGGTGAACGATTGCATCTGCTGCCAGTAGGTAGCGCCCATCAGCCACCCATGCCTGCGCCCCACGCACAAATACTAGTTTTTTCTAATTTACTAAGGAGGGGGCTGGCCCCTTCATGTTGGAGCCTCCCGGCTGCCAAAGCAGCATCATCCGCACGCAACCTCCATCCCCACAATTAACTGACAATTGCCCCCTCATCAGTTCCAAAATAAAAAATAAGTCATAATGACAATAAAAAAATAAAAAAGGCACATGGCTTCATCTGCACATTGGCCTAGCAGGGCTCTCATGCAAGTGATCATGCTCTGCCACCCCCCTCAGCAAGTGTCACCCCTAGGCACATACCTCATGTGCCTAAGAGAAATCAACTACTGGGAATCGATTTCACAAGTGAACAGAAGATGTCTGGAGAGATGTTGACCCTTGCTATCTGGATATCTTCTACAGATGAGCGGGTTCGGTTCTCTGAGAACCGAGCCCCACCGAACATCACGTCCCAAGCCCGGATCCAAGTCTGGCTTGGGTTTTTCCACCATACTCGGAAACCAGAATGAGGCAAAACGTCATCATCCCGCTGTCGGATTCTTGTGGGTTTTGGATTCCATATAAGGAGCCGTGTGTCGCTGCCATTTTCACTCCAGTCCTGGAGAGTGTAGCGAGAGGATGTGTCTGTGCGGAAAAGTGGTGTGGCACGTGGGGTGGTGACCTTTTCTTATGTGTCACTCCAGTGCTGTCTTGTGCTGTATAAGTCCAGTGGTGGTGTCTTGTGCTGCATCAGTCCAGTCACAGTGGTGGTGTCCTGTGCTGAAATAAGTCTAGTGCTGCTGTATAAGTCCAGTCCAGTGCAGTGGTGCTGTGTTTTTCTGTATCAGTCCATTGGTGGTGTCCTGTACTGCCGTAAGTCCAGTGGTGGTGTCCTGTGCTTCTGCTGTACACGTTCAGTCCAGTGGTAGTGTCCTGTGCTGCCATAAGTCCAGTGGTGGTGTCCTGTGCTGCCATAAGTCCAGTGGTGGTGTTCTCTGCTGCCAGAAGTCCAGTGCTGCTGCTGTATAAGTCCAGTGCAGTGGTGCTGTGTTGTGTTGCATCAGTCCAGTGGTGTCCTGTGCTGCCACAAGTCCAGTGGTGGTGTCCAGTGCTGCTACCATATAAGTCCAGGGGTACTGCTGTGTAAGTCCAGTCCAGTGGTGCAGCCATATAAGTCCAGTGTTACTGCCATATAAGTCCAATGGTACTGCCGTATAAGTCCAGTGGCACTGCCATATAAGTTCAGAGGTACTGCCGTATAAGTCCAGGAGTACTGCCGTATAAGTCCAGTGGTACTGCCGTATAAGTCCAGGTGTACTGCCATATAAATCCAGTCCTGTGGTGCAGCCGTATAAGTTCAGTGGTACTGCCGTATAAGTCCAGGGGTACTGCCGTATAAGTCCAGTGGTACTGCCGTATAAGTCCAGGGGTACTGCCATATAAGTCCAGTCCAGTGGTGCAGCCATATAAATTCAGGGCTACTGCCATATAAGTTCAGGGGTACTGCCATATAAGTTCAGGGGTACTGCTGTATAAGTTCAGGGGTAATGCCATATAAGTTCAGTGGTACTGCCATATAAGTTCAGTGGTACTGCCATATAAGTTCAGTGGTACTGCCGCATACGTCAAGGGGTACTGCTGTATAAGTCCAGTCCAGTGGTGCAGCTGTATAAGTCCAGTGGTACTGCCATATAAGTCAAGGGGTACTACCATATAAGTCCAGGGGTACTGTCGTATAAGTCATGGGGTACTGCCTTATAATTCCAGGGGAACTGCCGTATAAGTCCAGTCCGGTGGTGCAGCCATATGAGTCCATGGGTACTGCCATAAAAGTCCAGGGGTACTGCTGTATATGTCCAGTCCAGTGGTGCAGCTGTATAAGTCCAGGGGTACTGATGTATAAGTCCACTCCAGTGGTGACGCCATATAAGTTCAAGCGTACTGCCGCATAATCCTTGTGGTACTGCCATATAAGTCCAGGGGTACTGCCATATAAGTCTAGGGGTACTGCCGTATAAGTCCAGTCCAGTGGTGCAGCCATATAAGTCCAGTGGTACTGCTGTATAAATCCAGCAGCACTGCTGTATAAGTCCAGGGGTATTGCTGTATAAGTCCAGTGGTACTGCCGTATAAGTCCAGGGGTACTGCCGCATAAGTCTAGGGGTTCTGCCATATAAGTCCAGTCCAGTGGTGCAGGCGTATAAGTTCAGGGGTACTGCTGTATAAGTTCAGGGGTACTGCTGAGAGTGGAGCTTTCCATTTTATTATTGAAGCAAGTCTGGCCATTATTTTCACCTGTGAGGTACACTGGGGTTTTGTACAGAGGGTATTCCGGATCGCCTGTCTGTATTGGAGTTTTTAACATCTTCTCCCAATGTCCCTGTTTTGTATCCTAAGAGTGATAGATATGGTCTTTTTTTTGTTTCCATACATTTTTAATTGGTATTTTTTGTCAAAATAAAAAAGCAATTTTCCATTGAATCCACCTCGCTGGATCATCATTTAAAGATATCTTTACACACGGAATGAACACATTACACATGTGAGCGGGGTACGCTGTGCCTTTACTAATTGACTAGACAAAGATACCTTTATGTGCATTCTTTTTTTTTTTTACTCTATGTGAGTTTCGGTACGCTCTAATTTATATCAGAAAGGTGGTGAGATACTATTCTTTCTTCTATCAAGTCTCACTGTACACCAGGGCTCCAGTTTCTGGACACCACGAAAACTCCTTATCTATACAATACTACAAATTGGTTTTCTTTTCAGATTTTTGTTTTACATGTTTACTGAGGACATTTGGCTCAAGACGGATGCCCCAAGGACTTCTGTTTTGTTGATTTTACATTTTTTCCCAATTTTTATATACATTTCCTTTTAGTTTATCTGCATTAATTATCATTGGGCGCCTTTGATCATATCCCTCTATTTTGTATATTTGCACTTTCACCTGTATTTGGGCAAGTTTTTGGGGTTTTTGATTGGGCTGACCTTATTTCTGTGTGCCAGAGTTCACTCCTTTATTAGTACTGCCGTATAAGTCCAGTGGTACTGCCGTATAAGTCCAGTCAAGTGGTGCAGCCGTATAAGTTCAGGGGTACTGTCGTATAAGTCCAGGTGTACTGCCGTATAAGTCCAATCCAGTGGTGCAGCCATATAAGTTCAGGGGGTACTAACATACAAGTCCAGGAAAACTGCCGTATAAGTCCAGTCCGGTGGTGCAGCCATATAAGTCCATGGGTACTGCCATATAAGTCCAGGGGTACTGCTGTATAAGTCCAGTCCAGTGGTGCAGCCGTATAAGTCCTGGGGTACTGACGTATAAGTCCACGCCAGTGGTGCAGCCATATAAGTTCAAGGTTACTGCTGCATAAGTCTTGTGTTACTGCCGTATAAGTCCAGGGGTACTGCCATATAAGTCTAGGGGTACTGCCGTATAAGTCCAGTCCAGCGGTGCAGCAGTATAAGTCCAGCAGTACTGCTGTATAAGTCCAGCGGTACTGCTGCATAAGTCCAGCGGTACTGCTGTATAAGTCCAGCGGTACTGCTGTATAAGTCCAGTAGTACTGCCGTATAAGTCCAGGGGAACTGCTGCATAAGTCCAGGGGTACTGCTGCATAAATCCAGGGGTACTGCCATATAAGTCTAGTCCAGTGGTGCATCCATATAAGTTCAGGGGTACTGCCATATAAGTCCAGTGGAACTGCCATATAAGTCATGGGGTACTGCTGTATAAGTCCAGTCCAGTGGTGCAGCCGTAAAAGTCCAGTGGTAGTGCCATATAAGTCAAGTGGAACTGCCGTATAAGTCCAGTAGTACTGCCGTATAAATCCAGTGGTGCAGCCGTATAAGTTCAGTGGTACTGCTGTATAAGTACAGTGGTACCTACCATATAAGTCCAGGGGTACTGCCGTATAAGTCCAGGGGTACTGCCATATAAGTCCAGTCCAGTGGTGCAGGCATATAAGTTCAGGGGTACTGCTGTATAAGTTATGGGGTACTGCCGTATAAGTCCAGTGGTACTGCCATATAAGTCCAGGGGTACTGCTGTATAAGTCCAGTCCAGTGGTGCAGCTGTATAAGTCAAGTGGTACTGCCATATAAGTCCAGGGGTACTGCTGTATAAGTCCAGTGGTACAGCTGTATAAGTCCAGTGGTACTGCTGTATAAGTCCAGTTCACTGGTGCAGCCGTATAAGTTCAGGGGTACTGCCGTACAAGTCCAGGGGTCCTGCCATATAAGTCCAGTCCAGTGGTGCAGCCATATAAGTCCATGGGTACTGCCATATAAGTCCAGGGGTACTGCTGTATAAGTCCAGTCCCAGTGCAACCTTATAAGTCATGGGGTACTGACGTATAAGTGCACCCCAGTGGTGCAGCCGTATAAGTTCAGGGGTACTGCCGTATAAGTCCAGTGGAACTGCCATATAAGTGAAGGGTTACTGCTGTTTAAGTCCAGTCCAGTTGTGCAGCCATAAAAGTCCAGTGGTAGTGCCATATAAGTCAAGTGGTACTGCCGTATAAGTCCAGTGGTACTGCCGTATAATTCCAGTGGTGCAGCTGTATAAGTCCAGTGGTACTGCCATATAAGTTCAGTGGTATTGCCGTAAAAGTTCAGTGGTTCTGCCATATAAGTCCAGTCCAGTGGTGCAGGCGTATAAGTTCAGGGGGTACTGCCATATAAGTTCAGGGGTACTGCCGTATAAGTCCAGTGGTACTGCCATATAAGTCAAGAGGTACTGTTGTATAAGTTCAGTCCAGGGGTACTGCCGTATAAGTCATGGGATACTGCCGTATAAGTCCAGGGGTTCTGCCATATAAGTCCAGGCTTACTGCCGTATAAGTCCAGTTGTACTGCTGAATAAGTCCAGGGGTACTGCCATATAAGTAAAGGGGTACTGTTGTATAAGTCCAGTCCAGTGGTGCAGCCGTATAAGTTCAGGGTTACTGTCGTATAAGTACAGGGGTACTGCCGTATAAGTCCAGTCCAGTGTTGCAGCCGTATAAGTTCAGGGGTACTGCTGTATAAGTCCAGTCCGGTGGTGCAGCCGTATAAGTCCATGGGTACTGCCATATAAGTCCAGTGGTACTGCTGTATAAGTCCAGTCCAGTGGTGCAGTCGTATAAGTCCAGGGTACTGATGTATAAATCCTCTCCAGTGGTGCAGCCGTATAAGTTCAGGGGTACTGCCATATAAGTCCAAGGGTACTGCAGTATAAGTCCAGTGATACTGCCGTATAAGTCCAGTCCAGTTATGCAGCCATGTAAATTCCAGTGGTACTGTTGCATAAGTCCAGCGGTACTGCTATATAAGTCATGGGGTACTGTTGTATAAGTCCAGTTGTACTGCTGTATAAGTCCAGGGGTACTGCCGTAGAAGTCCAGGGGTACTGCCATATATGTCCAGTCCAGTGGTGCAGCCATATAAGTTTAGGGGTACTGCCGTATAAGTTCAGGGGTACTGCCGTATAAGTCCAGTGGTACTGCCATATAAGAGAAGGGGTACTGGAGTATAAGTCCAGTTCAGTGGTGCAGCAGTAAAAGTCCAGTGGTAGTGCCATATAAGTCAAGTGCTACTGCTGTATAAGTCCAGTGGTACTGCTGTATAAGTCCAGTCCAGTGGTGCAGCCATATAAGTTCAGGGGCACTGCCGTATAAGTCCAGTCCAGTGGTGCAGCCGTATAAGTCCATGGGTACTGCCATATAAGTCATAGGGTACTGCCTCATAAGTCCATTCCAGTGATGCAACCATATAAGTCCACTGCCGTATAAGTCCAGGGGTACTGCAGTATAAGTCCACTCCAGTGGTGCAGCCGTATAAGTTCAGGGATACTGCCGTATAAGTCCAGTGGCACTGCCGTATAAGTCCAGGGGTACTGCAGTATAAGTCCAGTCCAGTGGTGCAGCCGTATAAGCTCAGGGGTACTGCAGTATAAGTCCACTAATATTGTGCATGCATTACATCTGGGCAAATTCCAGCATGTCCCATGTTTTGCACATACAATTAATTTGGTGGTGCAGAATTTTTGGAAAAATGACAGGGGCGTGCAGGAGATGCTGTCGGTAGCCAAAAAAATTGCGGGCCACGTTCGACATTCAGCCACTGCATGCCACTCCTAGATGGGCATGTGTTTGTGCCGCATACTTGTGTCGCTTAGCAAAGTCATCCAGCTACTGTACCTCATTGCACCTCTTTTTCTTCTTTGCATGATGAGCTGTTTAGGGCCTAGTTTTTAAAAGTGCCATCCTGTCTGACACTGCAGTGCAACTCCTAGATGAGCCAGGTGTTTGTGCAGCACACTTGTGTCTCTTAGCTTATTCAACCAGCGACCTCATTGCCCCTTTTTTTCTTATTTGCATGATGTGCTGTTTGGGGCCTAGTTTTTAAAAGTGTCTTCCTCTCTGACACTGCCGTGACACTCCTAGATGGTCCAGGTGTTTATACTGCACACTTGTGTCGCTTAACAAAGTCATCCAACAACCTGTTGGCCTAAAAACAATATTGTGAGGTGTGCAATGTTCAGAATACACTGGAAATTAGTGGAAATGAATGTTATTGAGGATAATAATACCGTAGGATCAAAATTACCCCAAAATTTTGTGATTTTAGCTGTTTTTGTGTTTTTTCAAAAATCATCCAGATCCAAAACCAAAACCCTTTCGAAAGGGTGGTTTTGGCAAAACCAATCCAGATCCAAAACACGAGCGAGGAACCAGATTCAAAACCAAAACACGAAAAAGTGTCCGCTGCGCATCTCTAATATCTTCCCACAGTTCCCTTATGTTTGTAGATGCAAAATGTCTGGGTGCAAGTAGACCTCTCCACCATGTCCCATAAATGCTCAACTGGGTTCATATTGTTAGACAGTGGATCACTCTGCTGTCTGTCTCCGATCCCAGCACTAGAGGCAGCTTCCCTGCTCTAGTGTTTTCCCTCCTAGTGTCAGCTCAGTGCAGGAGGAGGTGCTTAGTGCACAGACTGAGGGAGTTCTTCCTGGGAGAGACAACTGCACTGACGTGCAGCTTCTACTCTCCCCAGTGTGTGAACTAGTCTACACCCTGCAGCCACATCCTGTGTGTACTGAATCGCTGTGTCACCGCTGTACTGCTTCAAATGTATATTGACCGTTCCTGTTGCTGCAGAATATCTTCTATATACTAAAAGCTGTTATTTCTGTTATCTGAATAAACCAGTCATCCTGGTTAAGTGCCGTTGTGTGGACTAACATCCCTATCCGACACCGCAACACTCTACCAAACATATCAGGCAAAAGTGGTGGCTACGGCATTCGTCAGAACTCTCCAAAGAGCTCCTCAAACTAATTCTGGACATCTTACGACTGATAACACTGTGCATTGCTCCTACTATTCAATTGCTGTGGGGGTAGATGAAGTCCAAAAAGAGCTAAAAATGGTCATCAAGCAATGCAACATAGTGATTACCAGTCAATGACATGTTTATGCCATGTATAACAATTCACACCCTTATGGAACCACCACCAGCCTGCACGGTGCCTTGCTGAAAACTGCAGTTCATGGCCTCATGGGGTCTGTCCCAAACCCAAGCCCTACCATCATTCCAAATCAACTGAAACTGCAACACATTGCACCATGTCACATGTTACAAATGCTCCAGGGTCCAATTAACAATGTATCGAGCCCACGTGAGGCACTGTGTCCGGTGTCACAGTATTAACAGGGGCACACTGGTGTGTTTTCTGATCCCACTTCCCATGGAACTAAGGAATTCTGCCCAAACCTGGCTGTATGTCAGATTTGGAGCTGGTATGCTGGCCATTTGTCAGAACTGGAGCTGACATGCCAACTATTTGCCAAAACTGGAGATGAAATGCCGACTATTTCCTCATACTGGAGCTGACATGCCGACGATTTCCTCGTACTGGAGCTGACATACAGGCAGTTTACCAGAACTGGAGCTGCCATGTTGACTGTTTGCTAGAACAAAAGCTGACATGTTGGCTGTCTGCTAGAACTTCCGGTGACATCCTGGCTGTTTCCTAGAACTGTAGCTAGCATGCCCCCTGATTGATAGAACTGGAGCTGACATGCCATAGTAACATAGTAACATAGTAACATAGTATCTAAGGTTGAAAAAAGACAATTGTCCATCGAGTTCAACCTATTTGTGGTCTCCTATGCATGATTATTTTGTATACAATTTTGACTGAAGTTGATGACTGCCGTTACGTTTTACCCCTCTTTTTTATAATAACCATAGTGCGTGACTATGCCCCATAACCCTTGATATCCTTATCCATTAGGAATTTATCTAACCCATTCTTAAAGGTGTTGACTGAGTCGGCCATTACAACTCCCTCAGGCAGGGAATTCCAAACACGTATCGTCCTTACCGTAAAAAAGACTTTACGCCGTCTTGTGCGGAATCTCCTCTCCTCTAACCTTAGCAAGTGTCCACGAGTTCTCTGTGTTGCTCTAACCAAAAACAGGTCCTGCGCAAGATCTGTATATTGTCCCCTTATATATTTGTAAATGTTGATCATGTCCCCTCTTAATCTCCTCTTTTCCAGTGTAAACATGCCTAGTCTGCAAGCCTTTCCTCGTATTCCAGCATCTCCATACCCTTAATTAGTTTGGTCGCCCGCCTTTGAACCTTTTCTAGTTCCAGGATATCCTTTTTGTAGTAAGGTGCCCAGAATTGTACACAGTATTCAAGGTGTGGCCTCACAAGTGATTTATATAACGGGAGTATAATACTATCAATTCCCCATTTTATGCATGCTAATATCTTATTAGCCTTCTTTGCTGCAGTCCTACTTTGGGTACTACTGCTTAGTTTGCTATCTATGAGGACACCTAAGTCCTTTTCCAGTACAGAATCCCCTAATTTTACCCCATTTAGTAGGTAGGTGTTATTTTTGTTCTTGTTACCACAGTGCATTACCTTACACTTGTCTGTATTGAAGCACATTCTCCATTTTGCTGCCCAAGCTTCTAATTTAACTAAGTCGTTCTGAAACGACTCAGCATCCCCCTCCGCATCTATAACTTTACACAATTTGGTATCATCTGCAAAAATTGACCCCATGCTCTCTAGACCTTCTGTTAGGTCGTTATTGAAAATATTGAACAATAGCAGTCCTAATACGGAGCCTTGCGGCACACCACTTAGCACTTCAGTCCAAGTTGAAAAAGATCCATTAACCACAACGCGCTGCTCTCTATTATCTAACCAGTTTTTGACCCAAGTGCATATTGTGCTTCCTAGCCCTGATTCTTGTAGCTTGTAGATAAGTCTCATGTGTGGTACAGTGTCGAATGGTTTGGCAAAATCTAAAAAGATTACATCCACCTCTTTACCCTGATCTAGGTTTGCGCTTACTGTTTCATAAATGCCATCTGTTTGCTAGAACTGGAACAGACAAGCCAGCTACAGTATTTGGTAGAACAGGAGCTCAATGCTGACTGAAATGCTGGCTGTTTGCTAGAACATCAGTTCACATGCCCGCTGTTTGCTAGAACTGGAGCTAGTATGCTGGTTGTTTTCCAGAGAGGGGGCTCATACTGTATGCCCACTGATTGCTAGAACTGGAGCTGACATGCTCAATCTTTTCTACAACTGGAGCTAGCATGCTGGCTGTTTTCCAAAAAGGGGGCTCATACTGTATGCCCACTGATTGCTGGAACTGGAGCTGACATGCTGGGGGTTTGCTGGAACTGAATCTGACATGCCGGCTGTTTGTCACAACTATTGCTAATATGCCAACTCTTTGCTGAAACGTGAACTGACATGCCAGTTGTTGGCTACAATGGGAGCAGACATGCAATTTGTTTGCTAGAATGGGAACTGTCATGCCCGCTGTTTGCCAGAACTGTAGCTGGCATGTTGGCTCTTTGCTAGAACAGGAGCTGACATGTCAACTATTTGCTACAATGTGAGCTGACATGTCAGCCTTTTAGCAGAACAAGAGATGACATGCCGGCTGTTTGCCACAAATAGTGCTAATATTCCAACAGTTTGCTGTAATATTAGATGACATGCTAGCTGTTTGGTACAATGGGAGCTGAAATGCTATCTGGAATGTTAGAAAGGGAAGTGTCATGCTTGCTGTTTGCCAGAACTCTAGCTGACCTGCCGACTGTTTGCTAGAACTGGTGGTGATATGTTGGCTTTTTGCTAAAACTGAAGCTAATATGCTGGCAGTTTGCTAGAACAGGGGCTGAAATGCCGGATTTTTGCTTAAACTGAAGCTAACATGCTGGCTGTTTGCTAGGACTGGAGCTGACATGCGACTCATTGATAAAACCGGAGATGACATGTTGGCTGTTTGCTAGAGCTGGCAACTTCTTATTACTGTATGAAACAGATCAAGTACAGCAGGTCTGCTCTGCATTGGGGGCACGCTGGTCACTGTGAGGATGTGACCACTCTTAGCTGCATGGTTAAGTGTCTGCTCCCAGTAAAAAAAAAAAAAAAAGAGTTAATCAGTAAATAAAATAAACACAAGATAATGTCTCCCCTTCTAACATTCTCTTAATAATCCTATTAAAGATACAACCCTAGTTAAATACAGAAAACATATTCACATTTGAAACATAAGTAAATAAACCACTGATTTACTGAAATTACTTTGTTGGAAGGAAAGTATTTTCAGGTTAATAATACTGTACTTGTTTACAAACATGAATATAGGCACGTGCACTAACAATATGACAGCAAATATTATTTGTTATTGTATTTCACGGAGTAACTTGCACAAGACTTAATAAAGCTATAAATTCCACACAGGAAAAACAAAAAATGCAAAAGCACACTCTATATTACTAAGCACTGCTAATCAGAATAATTATAATAAACTTTGCAATCTAACATAAAGCAAAAATATGAGCTCACCAGCCGTGCCCAAGTGACCTCATCTGGTGGGTCCCTAACATTAAGGTTCTAGTCCAGGGCACAGGACACTCTAGGTCAGCCCAGGCTCCAAGGTATCACACTAGTGAGAAGTTAACGTGTTATTAAGTGTTATGTAATAAAGAAGTAGGAGCTATGACCAGGTTGCAATGCGAGCCAATAACATCAATATGTCTGATGTCTGAGGCTATAGCTGAAAACATCGGGCATTTTGCAAAGTTGGCTCATATTTTTGGCCCAAAATTATGCTAAGCACCTCAATTTTGTTCTTTGTTAGGTTGCAGAGATTATAATAATTATACTGATTTATAGCCTGTGCATCTCAATTCTCTTTTTTTTCTGTGCGGAACTACAAGTCACAATATGATAGCATGATAGCACCTCTTATTATCTTTGGAATTAGGGTCTGCAGTCAGACTGTACTCATTCCCCATATAAAGCTAAATATTGACTGTTTCTTGGGGACTACGGCAGATTTGCTCTTTGTACTTACCAGTAAATACATTTGTTTTTTCTATTAATAATGTTACTTTTGTACTATAACTATTTAAAATCTGCACACAAAATGAAAACCTACATTGCTGCATTTTAACTAAAATCCGCTTTTAACATACAGTAACCTTTATAATATAGGGCATTAAATACAAGTTTATATGTGTAGTGTGTAGATTAAGAATTACTGTATACTAATTTCCTATTGAGAAAATCTTAAAGGTCAAGATATACCACTTAATAAGTTTAAACTCTTAGCCGTCTACATTGTCTGATAAATTAAAGCGGTAAATAATTTATAATACATTAAGCAGATTGCTTTTACATGTTACCCTGTTCATAACTATTCTATGTTGTTTGGTAATTATGTGACTTATAACGTTGATGGCTTCTATGTAACCTTATACTGTATTTTACGGTAGGAGATACATTATTCCTGTTCTGCAGTAACTTGTAATAGATTTATCTGACAGTCTTGTGACTATTATCACTGGGCAAAAATAGTATATTCCTTTAAATAACAAAGCTTGATTTAGATGCTTTGATTCATATATTCTGACTAGCTGTCTATATATACCCTCTGCTGATTGCAGTCATTGTTAAGCCTCTGAGTTCTAGTCCAGATCCAATGTAATCTCCAGTTTGATTGCTTCAGTATTGGTGCCCTTGCCTGATACTGTATTCATAATGTTCTTCTCTGTACCTTATATGACTTTGCTGTTCTAGTTCCCTTCTACCACTTGACCTTAGTCTTTTCCTGTGTTCTGTTTTGGTTCTACCCTTAGTGCTATTGCTTTTTGCTGTTGGCTAGGTGTTGTAAAGTCCTGGTAACATGTGGAGTGTACAGTACTACGTTCAAAGTGTTACTATGATCACAGGGTCATAAGGGGGCGAGGGCCACACCCAGATATCACCAATGCCATATTACCAAATAGGCAGAGTAGGTGCCAGCCTATGGACCCAATGCCTTTTAGAGGCCCTGTGACAACAAATCAAAATAATTTGATTTCAGCTTTGTAGACTGGTGGCTGGTAAAATGAAAAATGTATTAGGAGACAATTTTCGAAGGGGTGCCTGAGATTTCTAATGTCTGGAGGCCTTCATAGGTTTTAATCCGGCACTTGGTGTAATCCTTCCATGGGGTGACACCAAAATGCTGGCTCCTCTGCAGTGACATGAGACGAGTGCTACAATGTGATACTGTCCTGCAGCAGCCAGCTGCTGTCACTGAGATAGAGCTGTCATTGCAGGCACTAGTCTCCGGGGGCAGCCCAGCTTGCAGTAGATATAAGTTGCAAAATAATAATTTTCCCATCCAGTTCAATTAATCCTAATCATTGTAATCAGGGGCCTAATTCAGACTTGATCGCAGCACAACATTTTTATCTAATGGACAAAACCATGTGCAGTGCAGGTGGGGTAGTTATAACATGTGCAGAGAGAGTTAGATTTGGGTTGGGTGTGTTCTAACTGAAATCTAAATTGCAGAGTAAAAATAAAGCAGCCAGTGTATTTACCCTGCACAGAAACAATATAACCCACCCAAATCTAACTCTCTCTGCACATGTTATATCTGCCCCACCTGCAGTGCACATGGCTTTGCCCAATAGAGAAAAATGTTGCTGCTGCGATCAGGTCTTAATTAGGCCCCAGGACCCAAACTCAGGAATCAGTTGCACATGCTGTTAGATTTCATTAAAGAGGGGCTCCAAAAAAGAGAAAAACAAAACAATAGCAAGGCTTCTACTCTACTTAACAGAGCCATATTCTAAAACGTACTGTATAATATGCTGAAGCTATTTTCACTGTTGAATTGCACAGAATCATATTTGGAAAATTAGCATGCAAATCCACCTCAATTTCCACTGTTGACTTTGATCCTGGATCATAAGGGTCTGCCAGAAATGTTCTTCTATATGAATACAAAGTACATAGAAGAAATTCTCTAAATATATATTTTCCTTAATGCATATTCTCAGACGCCTATATCCTTCATCAAAGCAAACTTCACATTTATCTTTTCTAAACTGTGCCTCCTCAGGATAAAATATTCCTCAGTGTAGTATTTTGAGCTTCTTTCCACATTTTCTGAAGGGTTTTTTTGTTATAAGAGGACAGCATTATATATGCACAGTGCTCTTTTAGTGCTGCAGCTGTACAAATAAATAAA
Source organism: Pseudophryne corroboree (assembly GCF_028390025.1). Lineage (NCBI taxonomy): Eukaryota > Metazoa > Chordata > Amphibia > Anura > Myobatrachidae > Pseudophryne > Pseudophryne corroboree. Next base: position 661,765,100 of record NC_086448.1, read on the forward strand.
TCTAATTGCAGAACCCAATGCTATAACTGAATCTAATATTCCATGAAAGATTCTGCGGAAAAAAAATGTCTACAGTATACATGATCTTAACATACTTATAATTAAACATTACATCAAGCATTCCATGTTCATTTGTTTAATCCTACAGAAAATATAGTATATACAGTACAAACCAAACTTGTGGTCAGCACTGCTTATCATGCATTATTATTTTTATTTTTGCAGCAGTCATTATGGAACAGTTTCTGAAAACGTTGTTTAAGATATGTGTTAATATGCCTATGGAAAAGTAAACTAAACGGGTATCTTTTCTTTTTTTTCTGTTTACAGATGATGCCGATTCAGGAATTACTTTTATCCAACACAAAAGGTATTCTTATCTAAGAGTTGTTACATTGGGTATTTTATTTCCATGATGATGATGATGATGACATTACTTTCCAACTATTTTAAAATGTTTATTATTTTATATTATCACACATGAGTATTTTGCTAGCCTACGATATATAAACTAATTTCACCAGCTGTTTGTCTGATGATATGCACTGTACTGTATTCTGAAAACAGGAACCTCCCATTTGTATAAGCTTACCCATTTTAAAGGGGTTAATTCAGCTCCTAACTGCCATGGCTGTGTATGAAAAATAAGAGTTAGGAAATGGTTGGTTGGTACTTTATCTCCATCCACTTTATCTCTCTCCAAGGCTAAGTATATAGACCCTTTTGAAGGTAAAGTACACCACCACAACATTATAGTCTGTTGCTAATGTGTTCATACAGTAGTGTTTTTTGCCGTTGTCTTGCACTTAAAAATCTCCCCTCTCAGGGACATGACATTCGTCCACTGGTTCAGGTGACATGCTGGGTTCCCTGTTATTGAGCTTTCTCTTCTCTGCTTATGTTTTTTAGAAAAGCAGGCCATCACTGCACTTAAATGGCTGCAGGCTGTCAATCAGTTGATGTCTGCACCCTCTCAGCTACCGATAGCACAGTACCAGTACTGCACATGCGCAAAGTACCGAACATTGCGACTTTGTGACATGGTCATCAAGTACGTTGGGACCTGAATCATCCCTCTGTGCTTAATGCTGTATGAATGTTTGGGATTTTCATAGTTGCTGACTGAAGGGCTTCAGGAGGGGCAGCCAGGTTGGCACAGTGGCAGGCGATGCCGGGGATGTGGCTTGTCACAGAGGGCAATGAGAGGCATGATGTGGTGAAGGAGGCTGTGGGTGGAGGAGTGGCTATGCATTCACATCATCATAGCCACCCTACCAATTGTACAGTACTGGGATTACCATATATGTACAAAGGGGGGGAGGAGGGTTTGGCAGTGGTTTACAGTGATGCAGTTCAGTGCAGATTGCATCATTGGGTACTCAGTGCACCCTCATTACTCGGTATGTGGGTGGCTGATGGAGTGCAGGCAACTCTGGGAGACTTGTCCACTTTCCCGGGGGGAGGGGGGGATAATCTTCCAGCAGCTGCCACTCTCAGCGGAACCTCCCTGCCCTTCTGATTCCTTGTTTACTCCCCTGTTACCTACCTTGCTGCCGATCCCTGTCGATCAGGCAGCCTGGCGGTATCCCCCATCCTGCGGTTGCAGAGATTAGCAGACATTGGGGAAATGTGAAAGAAGCAGCCCTCACCTTCCTTGTGTACATCCAGCATGTACAGAGGGGATCCAGTCTCTAAGTCGACAGTAACTAGGTCGAAAATGTCTAGGTCGACCACTATTGGTCGACAGCAACTTGGTCGACAGGGTGTCTAGGTCGACAGGGTCTTTAGGTCGACATGTTCTAGGTCGACAGGTCAAAAGGTCGATATGAGTTTTTCACAATTTTTTTCTTTTTTTGAACCTTTTCATACTTAACGATCCACATGGACTACGATTGGAACGGTAATCTGTGCCAAGCAAAGCGCGAAGGGACGCGGTGCACTAATTGGGGTTCCCGGTCACTCTAAGAAGAAAATGACACCAAAATAACATAAAAAACTCATGTCGACCTTTTGACCTGTCAACCTAGAACATGTCGACCTAAAGACCCTGTCGACCTAGACACCCTGTCGACCTATTTACTGTTGATCAATAGTGGTCGACCTAGACATTGTCGACCTAGTTACTGTCGACCTTCATTACCACACCCGTACAGAGAAGAGCAGCTGCAGCAAAATGTAAAGCCATGGTGGTTGCGATGGTTCGATCAGCGATAAATCAATATATCAATTACTGATATTCTAAAGAATCTGTACGTATTTTTAAAAGTGTAAAAAAAGAAATTTAATATAAAATAGTTATTTCAAAAATATTAGCTAGTTCAGTGGTTAATGTGTCAGTCAACGTGGATCATTATCAGAAATAATTTTGTTTCAGTTTTTGTGTAATAAAATGTTATTACATTGGAAAAGTGCGTAAAATAAGTCAGTTTTATTATCTTTATGTAACGAAAATAACCTAAAAACAATAGATAATCTGGGACAAATCATGAAACTGTTTTTTAAACAGTGCGTATACTGTAAATAATTTATAATTCCCGTTCTTTTTGTTGAATTTAGGACAGAATCATCTTCTATTGCTATGTGCTCATGTCATACAAGGGACATTATATTCATTTTGATTTAATAATTGTTTGAATAAAAATGTAGAGCACATCTCTGAGAAAATGCTTTATTAAAGAAATAAAAACCAGCAAAACAATGTTACACTTTTTCATGGTCATTTTTCACTAAAAGATAAACAAAACAGAGGATGCTTCATAATACAGACATAAAACTTTGTGGATACAGCAATTATATATTGTTTGTAATTGTTAAACTCCCACGCATGGTAGTCACTGGTGCTTTTGCCGCAAAATGTCTTATATGTACAGTTGACAAAGTGAAGATATTTTAGCTCTAAAGGCCAGTACTCACTGGCCGATGGCAGAGAGATGTGTGCTGAGCGAACCGCTCAGCACACATCTCTCCCGGCGCTCAGCACAGCGCGATCTGTGCTGAGCGTGCGGGGGGAGACGGGGGGGCCGCTCACTTTACCCAGCGGGTGAAGTGAGCGACCCGCTAGATTGGCCTGCATGCAGGCCAATCTAGCAGCAGCGATAGCGATGCGCGGGGCTGCGCATCGCTATCGCTGAGGGGGCTACACACGGAGCGATCGTGCTTAAAATCTAAGCAATCTAGTCAGATTGCTTAGATTTTAAGCAGCGATCGCTCCGTGAGTACCCCCCTTTAGATTTACAGTGGATGCCTCAGGCAGGTCAGATAGCATAATGGGGGTAATTCCAAGTTGATCGCAGCAGGAATTTTGTTAGCAGTTGGGCAAAACCATGTGCACTGCAGGGGAGGCAGATATAACATGTGCAGAGAGAGTTAGATTTGGGTGGGTTATTTTGTTTCTGTGCAGGGTAAATACTGGCTGCTTTATTTTTACACTGTAATTTAGATTGCAGATTGAACACAGTCAACCCAAATCTAATTCTCTCTGCACATGTTATATCTGCCTCCCCTGCAGTGCACATGGTTTTGCCCAATTGCTAACAAACTTGAGGCTGCGATCAACTCAGAATTACCCCCAATATCTGGAGGACAGTTACCATAGGGAAAATAGGACCAGAGCGCTCAGCATTTTATTGTTGCCAAGCTGAATTTCTTATAAATACAAATAACAAAAAACACATCTTGACATTAAATAAAAAAATCCTAAGAAAACATTGTTTGCAATGGTCTCTAGATGTATTTATTTATTATCAGTTATTTATACAGGTGAAACTCAGAAAATTAAAATATCGTTCAAAAGTTCATTTATTTCAGTAATTCAACTTAAAAGGTGAAACTAATATATTATATAGACTCATTACATGCAAAGTGAGATATTTCAAGCCTTTATTTGTTATTATTTTGATTATTGTGGCTTACAGCTTAAGAAAACCACAAATCCAAAATCTCAGAAAATAAGAATATTACATAAAATCAATAAAAAAAGGATTTTAAATACAGAAATGTCGACCCTCTGAAAAGTATAATCATGCATATGTACTCAGTACTTGGTTTGGGCCCCTTTTGCATTAATTACTGCCTCAATGCAGCATGGCATGGATTCTATCAGCCTGTGGCACTGTTGAGGTGTTATGGAAGACCAGGATGCTTCAATAGCAGCCTTCAGCTCTTCTGCATTGTTCAGTCTCATGTCTCTCATCTTTCTCTTGGCAATGCCCTATGTGGTTCAGGTCAGGCAAGTTTGCTGGCCAATCCAGCACAGTAATTCCACAGTCATTGAACCAGGTTTTGGTACTTTTGGCAGTGTGGGCAGGTGCCACGTCCTGCTGGAAAATGAAGTTAGCATCTCCATAAAGCTTGTCTGCTGAAGGAAGCATGAAGTGCTCTAAAGTGTCCTGGTAGACGGCTGCATTGACTCTGGACTTAATAAAGCACAGTGGACTAACACCAGCAGATGCCCTGGCTCCCCATATCATCACAGACTGTGGAAATTTTACACTGGACTTCAAGCATCTTGGATTGTGTGCCTATCCATTCTTCCTCCATACTCTGGGACCTTGGTTTCCAAATGAGATGCAAAATTTGCTCTCCTCAGAAAAGAGGACTTTGGACCACTGAGCAACAGACCAGTTCTTTTTTTCTTGTCAGGAAAAGGCAATTCAAAAGTGTGGGGGAGCTTCACATGGAGTGGACTGAGGCTGGAGTTAGTGCATAAAGAGCTACCACACACAGACGGATCCTGGACATGGGCTTCAAATGTCATATTCCTCTTGTCAAACCACTCCTGGACAACAAACAACGTCATAAGCGTCTTACCTGGGCTAAAGAAAAAAGATAATCTATGGGGCATTGCCAAGAGATAGATGAGAGACATGAGACCGAACAATGCCCCTGGTTGGAAGGTAAACATTCTTCTCTTTGAGTAGTAAACATGGGTATGAGCATCTATGTGCATCTAGCTAGTAATAATAAACGTACACAGTGTAAACGTGCAAATGCCGCATCAAGGTTTAGCTCCTTAATACCACCCTTTTGTTTTATTAAGTGTTTCTATTTTTTATTTTCTAATACTGCTAGTATTAGCCATATTTAAATAAAATTGTGAGACTAAGAGGATACCTGGATTGTTTTTACAGTGACACTTTTCAGAGCCATCTTAACAGCATTGGAGGCCCTGGGGACAATACCCACCCATTCACAGAAATAAATTAAATCAATATCATAACTTACCCCTCTTGTGGTCCTACCTCATTTCTCTGCATGCTTCCATGCAGTGAATGGCTATCAACACTTTTTTTCAGCCACTACCAATCAGCATGCTGACAGCCATTCACTGGCTAAAGACTAGGGAACGCTTCCTGTCTGCTCAAAGACCCCTTGAATCATGCAGACCTGGGCATGCCAACATGCCACAGCAGAGAATCCTAACAGGGGTTGGGCAAGTATGTTTATTCTACTCCCACACACCCCTAGCCCTCCCTTCCTGCAGCCTAACCTTAGCCCCCCCCACAGCCTAACCCTCCCTGATGGTGCCTAAACCTAATCCCCCCACCTGCAAAGTAAGACCTAACCATCCATAGGGTCGACCATGTTTGGGTCAACCACTATTGGTCAACAGTAACTAGGTCGACAGAGATGCTAGGTCAACAGGGTCTCTAGGTCAACATGATCTAGGTTGACAGGTCAAAAGGTCGACATGAATTTTTAATGTTTTTTTGTGTAATTTTCTCCGTACAGTGACCGGGAACCCCAATTAGTGCACTGTGTACCCTCGCAGGCAAGGCGCTTCACTCTGCTACCACTGCGCTCGGCACAGGTTACCATTCCCAGTTGTAGTCCATGTGGATCGTAAAGTATGAAAAATTTAAAAAAATTGAAAAACCCATGTCAACCTTTTGACCTGTCGATCTAGAACATGTCGATCAGGAGACCCTGTCGACCTTGATACCATGTCGACCTAGCTACTGTTGACCAATAGTGGTCGACCTAAACGTTGTCGACCTAGTTACTGTCGACCTAGAGACCGGATCCCCTTCTGGCAGATATTGATCGGGATTCTGGCATTTGGGATCCTTGCACTGGCAATTTGATCCAGGTTGGGATGCAGGCATCAGCATTCTGAGCAATGTCGGAATTGATCCCGTATCCTGAACGGATCCCATTTCATTTCATTGCATCTAGTGCATAGAATAAAAGTGTAGATAATGGGAGCTCATAAGCTAAAATCACTGAGTAAGGGGATACTCTAAACATTACAGTATGGTTAACCATGTGAATGCTCTCTATTGGCAATTAATATTCTGTATAATAAATTCTAAAATCAATTCCAAATAAAAAAAACTCTCCAGGTTTTACATATAAAATAAAAAAACTAGCAATGACTGAAAAGAAATACATAATAATTTAGATTGTGTTGTTTAAAAACTGAGGGCTAACTGTAATAGCCTCGGAATTGCTGGAGGAGCAAGTCTGCCCATTGTTTTTTTAAAGCAGCAATCATTTACAAGGCAAAAACAGGTTGGTTTTGCCTTGAAAATGATTGCTGCTTTAAAAAAATGGGCAGACAAGTCCTGCACCTCTGGCAACTTGGAGGTTATTACATTTAGTCCTGAATATCTACAAAAAGTTTTGACATTCCTAATATTAATTCACCAAGCCTCAATTTGCCATGCAGCGCGAGACTCCTGGCACGAGTGAACTGCAGTGAGCGGTGTAGCACATTGACTTTTTCTATAAATTTGGGGTTTCTTTATGCCACAGGCTGTTGTGAGCCACCATGGCTCATCTCGCAGCTAGGTCTCGGTCATTGCTAGGCGACAGGGAAAGCAGAGCCCTGGCTCACCTATAAAGCCTGTTTGGCATGACTGTGGAAATAGTGTATGAGGAGACACCTGTATTTTACAATAGTTTTTGTGTATACAGTGTATATATGAAATAAATCCTCATGCAGCTCATAAAACCATTAATATTGTACTTTGTATAATATTTAAATTTAAAAAGCATTTATAATCAATATCTCCAAGTCTATGAGAGGATACCCAAAAGAAAAATGAATCATTTTCCAGAGGGCGGGGTGCTTGTAGTATGGGCTTCTTCCACGAGTTAAACATTTGTGGAACCCTTCTGAGCCAATACACTGACGTTGCTGGAGAAGGTAGCATTTGACTGTAGTGAATTTTGTTTTCCACCGAGTCATTCACTTTTTCGCCTATTTTTAGTGAAGTCAAATGTGAAAACAATGCTCTATTGTTTCTTTGATGTGAGAGTGATTGTGAAATTAGAATTTGTACCCCAGGGTCAAACTGTCAACCAAAGTTTTTATTTGGAAGTGTTGATAAGGTTGTGTCACGATTTGAGGAAAAAACATCCCGATTTGAGGCGAACAGCTGACTTGTTCTTCCAACATGACAACACACCTGCTTACACAGTGCTGTGGTTATTTTTTAACCAAAAAAGACATGACACTTTTGCCACACCCACCGACTTCACCCCATCTCACCTTGTGTAACTTTTTTTTAATCTTCTCCGATGAAAAGAGACCTTAAAGGAAAATGTTTTGCTGACATTGAAGAGGTGAAAATAAAAACAGCAAAAGTACTAAAAGGCATCAGGATGAGTTTAAAATGTGTTGAACAATTGAAAAAAAAAGTTTGGACAAATGTATTGATTTAAGTGGAAAGTACTTTGCGGGTCACTGAAGTTTCAAAATGTACAAATAAATAATACATCATTAATTCCTTCTTTTTTTTTTGGGGGGGGGGGGGTTCCCCCTCGTACATTCAGAATATTTCTTATTGGATCTAGTGAGCTCTTTAGTTGCTAGTGTATTTCTAGACAATTAAATGGATGGTTTTGTTTTTTTCTGATAATTAAACCCAGGGATGGCTTCTTCACCAAGTTTTAGATTGCCCTGAAGAATAGTCCAATGTTTATTGACTATCTTTTTAATTTGTTTTCCTGGCAATTGCTTTCCAGGCAAAGGTCTTTGATTTCTTATTGCATGTTTTATACTGTAATAGCATTTATTTGTAGCGTTCATGCTTTTTGAATAGCATCCTGGATTAGAGATTCTAGATAATTTCACTCCTTGAATCATTCTCCATACAATAAGACATTTTGATCAGAGCAATTTATTTTAATGCATGTAAATTGGGATAGAGGAATGTCATTCAACCATTTATCTAGTTGACAGCTAGAATACTGGAGATAACAGTTGCCGTCATCAGATTTAATGTGATTTCTTGTAGTAACTATTTTTTGTTAGATCACATTGTCCTTTTGCAATATTAAATCTCTAATTTAATTTTTATGTATGTAAATATATGCTTTCACTCAATATTTTAAATAAATATACAACATAAATTCTTCCTTTTATAAAGGCTATCCTGTAATTTCAGTAAGAATGTTACCAATACATTTAATAGACAAGAATCAAAAATAATTTTTAGAAATGTTAGAATAATAAATGGGTATCTGGACTATAGGTCGACAATTAAAAGGTCGACAGTCATTAGGTTGACATGGTCAAAATGTCGGCATGGTCAATAGGTCAACATGTAATATGTTGACAGTGCTTATGGTCGACATTGCTTATAGTCAACAGGTACAAAAGGTCAACAGATTCAAATGGTCGACACACATATGGTCAACACAGCTTTTTCTTTTTTATCAGCATTAAAATTAACTTTTTTATGCTTTACTATCCGCATGGCATATGATTGGGTAGTGGAATGAGGCACAATGCCTAAAGCATGGTAAGCAAAGCGACGCACTAATTGAGGGTTCCACATACTTTGACAGTGTAAACAGCATTAAAAAAAACCTTAAAAATGTTGTGTGGACCTTTTTTGTCAACATTTTGACCTTGCTGACCTTTACTACTGGTTTCCTTTTTCATGTAGACCTAAAGACTATGTCAACCTTTTGACCTTGTTGACCTTTTGACCCTGTTGACCTTTTCCATGTCGACCTTGTGTGGTTGACCTATTGATTGTAGATCTAATGATCTTTTGTTTGTAGATCTAATGATCGACATCCGAATAAATTGAATTAAAATATGAGGGTGGTTCAATAATAAGGTAGCAAGACAAGACAGATGTTTAAGATGAGCAGCAATCCGGCCGACCAGGCAGTGCATCAAACCCAAACCTATTACCATGACATGATGTTATCACTGTACACCTCAACAAGTTGGTGATGAATTTTTATTAAAAAGCTCCTCAAACAGAGATGCGTTGACACAACAACAGACACATTTACTATGGGCGAGTGCTGTGTATACTCTCACACTGGCTGACTGCGCATGCACCTCAATTCGTCCCCTCCCCAAACTTCTGCCAGTTTGGCCTTCAACTTTTGACTTCTGTTACTATTGGACAGCCATTTTTTCTATGACTGGGTCTTTCCACATCAAATCAACAAAATATTTGAAAACATTCTTCCTTGTAAACTCTAATTTCAATTAAATTTGGTATAATGCACATTGCCATAGGTGTAAAGAAAACCCCCAAATGTTAGGCTAATACAGATGTGCCCCGCTACAGCATTGCTGCTTATAGAAGTGTGCTGTCGTGGAATTGCGATACAAACACATTGCGACATGCTGCAAGCATTCGCAGCCAGGTTCCGTTGAAGTGAATGGGAGGCAGGAGCATGCACTTGCTAGCTCTAATTCAAAAGATATAAGGGAACACATCTGTAAGTACACCATTTGTTGTCATAGACAACACATACCCTCCAATGTCAGAAAGTGTGAGTTTTACTTGGGATGTTGTCACCGTCTGTTCCATCGAATTTTGTGAGAAGGAAAATGTCTTCATAAAGATTTTTGTTGTAGATGCTGCAGGTATAAAAGCACATAATGTCTGGCAATTGTTAATGGTTTTTTGAAGCAATCCAGAAACATTGCTGTCTCAGTATGTTCTTCTTATCTTGCAAAAGTAAAATGCATTCCTCTAATGTTTTCCTCTGCCCATTCAAAAAGTTGTTGTGATATAAGAATCTGATTATCATATGGATGTTGCAGGCTTGCTCAGCATGGTAACCTTTTTACTGTGCCACCTCCACCATTGAAAGGCCCTAGAGACATATATAGAGAGGATGCTCCATCTGGGCCCCCTCCTTACTAGACGGTAGCCCTGTAGCACTGTCCCAGAGCCTAGAGCGCATGTGCAGATCTCTGGAAAAATGGCACCGTGCCATTTTCCCAGTGATTTCTGCAGTGCTGCTGCAGCACCGTGGGACTCCGGAGGGTAAGTATTAAAAATAATGGGTGCAGGGTTTGCTGATTGGGCCAATATAGATCTCGGGGGGCCGTATGCACTGCACACACTACATCCTTTATAAATACAACCTTTGCCATGAGCAGTCACTGAAAAATGGCACTCTGCTTGGTATGTAGTTAGCATCTTGACATAAAAGATGGCAGCAGTCAGGAGACGGTGCTGGAATCCCGACTACCAGAATCCCAACTACTGGATTCCTGAATGTAAGTATTAGGGGAAGGTTAGGGTTAGGCTGCAATGGGAGGGAGGGGGGGGGGGGGGTAATAGTTAGGCTCCGAGATGGGAGGGTTAAGGTTAGGCTGTGGTAAGGGTGGATTAGGGTTGTCTTAGTTTCTTGCCCCTGTTAGGATTATGGCCGTCAGTATGCCAGGGTTGGTATTCTGTCTACCAGCATACTAACTGCCGGTATCCCATACCTAGCCCCTCTGCTTCTATCCCAAAGTCATCTCTATGAAAGCATAAGTTGGCAAAGCTTTTTCTGGTCCTTAAATTGTGTAGCTGACCCAACGGAAAAGTAGAAAATATTTTTTGGTGGTTTCTCAAATTTTGTCTTCAAGAAGTTTATGAGTACCACTGTGTTGTGTTCCAGACAACACATACCTAACATGCTCAGTTTTGTTACTCCCTTGTAATATACCACAAATGAGAGAATTGTAGCTTGAGCACTGGTCCAATGATGGCTCTGGGCCTCGTCCTGCATATAAAATGAGTAGTTCTCAGCAAAATGAAGAGTAACTGAAAATTCAGAATCTTTTGAGTTTTCTTTAATATGGCTCATCTATGAACTTTGTTGTTTTGTTGTTAGTATTAACATACAGTACTGTGGGCCTGATTCATGTTTGTAAGTAAAACAAAAAAGCAAGCCACTTGGCAAAACCATGTTGCGCTGAAGATGGGGCAGGTGTAATACATGCAGTGAGATTTAGGTTGGTAGGTTATATTTTTTCTGTGCAGGGTAAATACTGGCTGCATTTGCATGTAGCCCACAAATACTGGACAGCTTTATTTTTACATTGCAATTTAGATTCAGTTTGAACACATCCCACCCAAATCTAGGGAGTAAATTTACTGGTGTGAGTTTTTTATAGAACTGGTGATTTTGCCCATAACAACCAATCAGATTTTATCTATTATCTTCTAGAAGCCATAACTAGATAAATGTTAAGTAGAATCTGATTGGTTGCTATGAGCAACCTTGCCAGTTCTAAAAATCCCCCACCTTAGTAAATTTACCCCTAAATCTCTGCACCTGATACATCTGCACCATCTGAAGTGCAACATGGTTTTGCCTAGTTGCTTGCTTTTTTGATTTGCTAACAAACATGAATCAGTGTCATTGTACAGACAGTAATATAAACCAAAGGGATTGTTTAAGGAGATAAATAAAAGTAATGAACAGGCCTACATAGTTCTCATTTTCATTATTATAACAGTGAAACCTCCTACAGCAGATGATTGATGATTCCATCATGATCCCAAAATAAAATTTGGGGATTTATTAACAGTATGAACAATTTTTAGATTTTTTTTTTCAAAATTGTTTTAAAAACTTGGCTTTCTGATAAAATCAAAATTTTAATTTTGAAAGATTTAGCATTTTTAATTTTCTAGAAACATTCTGCTGTGTTATATATCAGCCCATAAAAAGAGGTTTAAAATGAGACATTGCCCAACTCTCTAGCTCAATTAGGTGAGCTGCAAATGCAATTAAAAAAATTGTTACTACTGTAGCAAATGTTTTGTTAAAAAATGCAGCTTTAAAGGCATATAATTTCACAATTGTACACATAAGCCTAAAAGTTTAAAACAAAAAAAAAAAGGAAATTTGGGTGGTGTTCGGTTGCATTATATAATAATTCAACTTCATCTGTCAACAAGTGAAAGTCATAGTGCCACGATAAAAATAACAGCATATATAAAAATCCAAAGTGGTCCACACTCACATCAATAATTACTGAAATGCTGGGGTGTCCACCCATATAAGGAAAACATCCTTATTGTTACGTTCCTGGTGCTCAGAACAGGAGAGATGTTGCGTAGTGAGTCCAGAGCACCAGGACGTGACGCTGAAATAAGGTGTAGTGTGAAAATAGCCCCCTAGCACCCTACCTACATTGTTTTACCCGTGTGGTCAGTTCACGCCTGCGTGACTATGGTTTCTTGGGCCCACGGCAGCCGCGTTTGAAGGGCGGATTAGGTCTGCCCAACTCCGATGCCCCCAGGTCTTAGAGTGAGACAAGGCGTGAACCGAGACAGGATAATAACAAGGGGACCTCTAACTAAAGCAACAGAAGGTTAGGGGCTACTAACTACCCTAAAACTAAATATATGTGCGGCACGCCGCCAAAGGAAAAGAACAACAGAAGATACCACTGTTCACACCCCACACGGCACCGCCGCGTACCGGGGAGGACAGTGAAAAGCGGAAACCTCCGCAAAAACACCAGTACAAAACAAACGCTAGGATTAAACGGCCTAGGCCGCAATACACGGCAGAAGCCGCCACTCACGGAACCGGGAGAGAACCCCAATCAACCAGAACCCCCAGATGACTGCAACAGGTTCACTTGGACTGGAAGGATTCCCAGGACCGGCTTCAGAACTCCAGGACTCAGGAGCACGAGGAACAGGATCGACCAGATACAGCAGACCAGGAGCAAACTCAGCAAGGCAGGAACAGCGTACAGGAAGCTATCACCGGCGAGGCTGCAGTGTGCTGGCTCCCATAAAAAGGCCCTGCTGGCAAATGACAGGAGGGCCAGCAAGACCAGCCCCCAGACACTAATTAATAGTTGTCGTGCAGCTTCCCTGCTGCACGAACAACTAATCCGTCTTATCTGGCAACGGGGAACGCGGTCCGCCAATGGCGTCCCCGTTGCCATGGACCCGGCGGCTGAGGACGCCCGGCGTCCTAGCGTTGCCAGGGACCTGGCGGCTACAGTATGCACGGTGTCCTGGCGTTGCTAGGCACTGGGCGGGCAGCGAGGGAGGTGCGGCGGCCGTGAGCGTCGCCCGGAAGCAGACCGAGTGGCGGCGCGGACCGCGGCACCTAACAGTACCCCCCTTGAGGAGGGGTTAAAGAACCCCTAAAGCTGGGTTTCTGAGGAAATTCTGAAAGAATAATTTCTTAAGTTTAGGAGCATGTAGATCCTTATCCAGGACCCAAGACCTTTCCTCTGGGCCATAGTCTTTCCAGTGAACTAAAAAATACATCCGGCCTCTAAAACCTTCTCCACCAAAAACTCTTGTTGCCCCAGAACATCCACCGGAGGTCTACCCTGAGAAGTTTTCCGAGGGAATCTCCTGGAAGAAATATATTGCTTCAGAAGGGAACAATGAAAAGTATTGCCAATTTTGAGTGATTTAGGCAAGCGTAGCCGAAAAGCAACTGGATTGACCTTCTTTACGATAAGGAACGGTCCAATAAATTTGGGTCCCAATCTAGCCGAGGGTTGTCGGAGCTTGATATTGCGGGTTGACAACCACACTTTATCTCCCACCTTAAAAGTGCATGGGCGTCGGAACCTATCTGAAAAAATCTTTCCTCGGAAGGCAGCCTTCTTAAGGGCAAGGTGCAACTTTTTCCAAATCATTCTGAGACGGGAAGTTAAGGTCAACGAAGAGACTGGAAAATGAGGGTAAAAAGAATTGGCTCTAGGATGAAAGCCCAGGACCGAAAAGAATGGCGACTCCTTGGTGGAAGAATGACAAGAGTTATTATAGGCAAACTCGGCCAAAGGAAGAAATTCAGACCAATCATTCTAAAATTTGGCCGAGTATAGTCGTAAATACTGTTTTAATGACTGATTAACACGTTCAGTTTGTCCGTTAGACTGTGGATGGTACCCAGATGTTAAAGAGAGTTTCATATTTAAAGAGGCACAAAAACGTTTCCAGAAACGGGCAATGAATTGTGGTCCCCGATCAGAGACCATATCCATAGGTAAACCATGGAGCCTGAAGACATGGCAGAGAAACAAAACTGCCAACTCTTGAGCGGAGGGTAATCGGGGAAGAGCAATGAAGTGGGCCATCTTACTAAAACAGTCTACTACCACCCAAATGACTCGGAACCCAGCTGAAAGCGGAAGGTCCACCACGAAATCCAGGGATATATGTGACCATGGCCTGAGAGGAATGGCTAGAGGCATGAGTTGCCCGACCGGCAACGATCGAGATACCTTGTACTGAGCACAAACCTGACAGGAACGGATAAATTCCCTCACATCTTTAGAAAGATTAGGCCACCACACTGAGCGAGAGATTAATTCCAAGGTCTTAGAGATACCCGGATGACCAGAAACCTTATTATCATGAAACTCAGCTAGAACAGTGCCTCTCAGAAATTCAGGGACGAAGAGATGATCTGCAGGAGTGACACTGGGAGCCTGCTGCTGAAGCTGGACTAGCTGTGTAAATAAATCCTGAGTGAGGCCAGCCCGGATGACAGACGATGGGACTATGGGGGTAGTAGCCGAGTGGTTATTGTGAACCGGAAGAAAACAACGTGACAGGGCATCAGCTTTCGTATTCTTGGAACCGGGCCTGAAGGTGATGATAAACCTGAAACGAGTAAAAAACAGCGCCCAACGTGCCTGTCGAGCATTAAGCCGTTTAGCTGACTCAATATACTGCAGGTTCTTGTGGTCAGTGAACACAGTAATGGTATGCCTTGCTCCTTCCAACCAGTGCCTCCACTCCTCGAAAGACCATTTAACTGCCAACAATTCTCGATTACCAACATCATAGTTGGATTCTGCGGAGGAGAATTTTCTGGACATGAAGGCACATGGGTGTAATTCCCGAGACTCCGGGTCTTCCTGAGAAAGGATAGCACCCACTCCAACCTCTGAGTCATCTACCTCGACAATAAAGGGGAGATCCGGGGTAGGGTGTCTGAGTACTGGAGCTGAGACAAAGGCCTATTTCAAGGCCAGAAAGGCAGACTTGGCTTTAGGCGACCAATTGGAAGGGTCCACTCCTTTTTTAGTCAATGCCACAATAGGAGCAACCAAATCTGAGAAGGTATGAATAAAACGCCTATAATAATTTGCAAACCCTAAAAAGCGCTGGATTGCTTTTAAGTTCGTTGGTTGTGCCCAATTTAGGATTGCCTGGAGTTTTTTTGGTTCCATGAAAAACCCCTTTGGAGAAATAATATACCCCAGGAAGGACACTTCTGTGATGTGGAAATCACACTTTTCCAGTTTGGCGTACAAATGATTTTCCCGTAACCTCTGAAGGACTAGTCGCACATGGGTAATATGTTGTTCAAAGGACTCAGAGTAAATCAAAATGTCGTCTAAATAAACGACTACGAACTTTCCTAGAAAGTCACGAAGGACGTCGTTAATAAGATCTTGAAATACAGCAGGAGCATTAGACAGCCCAAACGCCATCACCAGATACTCATAATGTCCCGACTGTGTGCTGAAAGCCGTCTTCCACTCATCCCCAGATTTTATTCGGATGAGGTTGTAAGCCCCTCTAAGATCTATTTTGGAGAAGATAACGGCAGTACGGAGCTGATCAAATAGTACCGAAATCAGTGGCAAGGGGTAGGTGTTTTTAACAGAGATCTTATTCAGAGCCCGATAATCAATACATGGTCTGAGCGACCCGTCTTTCTTCTCAACAAAAAAGAATCCTGCACTCAATGGAGATCTTGAGGGCCTAATAAAGCCCTTCTTCAGACTCTCCTGTACATACTCATCCATTGCCGTAGTTTCCGGCCCAGACAGGGCATAGAGTTTCCCTTTAGGCAAAGAGGCACCGGGAACTAAGTCAATGGCACAGTCATAGGACCGATGAGGGGGCAGAATATCCGCATTACCCTTGGAGAAAACATCGGCAAAGTCCTGATATTCCAAGGAATAAGATCTGGGGTGACTGCCGCAACCCGGACTGGACGGGAAATACATTCCTTAACACAAAAGGGACCACATCGGGAAATCTCCCCAGACCGCCAATCTATGGTGGGATTATGAAAGGCAAGCCAGGGGTGACCTAAAACTACGGGGACTGCCGGACAATGGGTAAGGTAAAACTCGATTTTCTCTGAATGTAGGGCCCCCACTGTCAGTTGTACTGGAGGTGTGCGGTGAGTGATTACCCCATTAGAAAGCAGACCACCATCCAAGCCGTGCATGGTGATATGTTTATCCAAAGGTATCTGTGGAACGCCCAATGCCTGAGCCCAACCAAGATCCATAAAATTTCCCGCACCTCCACTGTTGACAAAGGCCGACACCAACGAACTGAAACTACCAAAGGAAATTTTTACAGGAACTAATAAGGAATCAATTCACTTGGTCAGAGCGTTTTCCTGCTTATTCGGGCAATTGCGTGCGACATGTCCCTTGCCACCACAATACAAGCAGAGACCAGAATTTAGCCTTCTGGTTCTTTCCTCTGGAGACAGCCGGGAGAGACCCATTTGCATGGGCTCCTCGACGTCCTCAGGGAAAGTATACACACATGGACTAGGCCTGAAACTAGCTCCTCTTTCAGCCCTCCGCTCCCGGAGATGATGATCAATTTTAATAGCAAGCTCCATGAGTTTGTCTAAAGTCTCTGGAGCGGGGTACTGAAGGAGACTGTCTTTAATAACTTCAGACAAACCGAAACGAAACTGACTGCGCAGGGCCAGGTCATTCCAGCCACAGTCATTCGACCAACGGCGAAACTCGGTACAATACGCTTCTGCTGGATTTTTCCCTTGCTTTAGTGCACGCAGGTGGCTTTCAGCCGAAGCTTCTCTATCAGGGTCATCATACAAAAGGCCTAGGGACTTAAAAAAGGAATTTACCGATAGCAAGGCTGCGTCATCGGCTTTTAACCCAAAAGCCCAGGTTTGCGGGTCGCCTTGAAGCAAAGACATCACAATCCCGACCCGTTGAGACTCAGTACCAGAGGATCGGGGCCTTAACCGAAAATAAAGTTTACAAGCTTCCTTAAAATTAAAAAAATCCTTTCGGTTACCCGAAAAACGGTCAAGTAGATGCATCTTTGGTTCTGGAATCATACTCGGGGAGGCTCGCAAAAGATCTTCCTGCGATCTCACCCGAAGAGTAAGATCCTGAACCATCTGAGTTAGTTCCTTAATCTGTTTGGCCAAAAGCTGGCTGGGATTCGGTCCTAATACTGCCGGATTCATGAGGCCGAATCTCAAGGCCCACCAAATACAAATAACTCTTTATTCTTTTTTGGGCCGGTGATAATGTTACGTTCCTGGTGCTCAGAACAGGAGAGATGTTGCGTAGTGAGTCCAGAGCACCAGGACGTGACGCTGAAATAAGGTGTGGTGTGGAAATAGCCCCTAGCACCCTACCTCTATTGTT
Source organism: Pseudophryne corroboree (assembly GCF_028390025.1). Taxonomy (NCBI): domain Eukaryota; kingdom Metazoa; phylum Chordata; class Amphibia; order Anura; family Myobatrachidae; genus Pseudophryne; species Pseudophryne corroboree. The sequence goes on from NC_086448.1 coordinate 661,782,717, forward strand.
TTACCCATGTGGTCAGTTCACGCCTGCGTGACTATGGTTTCTTGGGCCCACGGCAGCCGCGTTTGAAGGGCGGATTAGGTCTGCCCAACTCCGATGCCCACAGGTCTTAGAGTGAGACAAGGCGTGAACTGAGACAGGATAATAACAAGGGGACCTCTAACTAAAGCAACAGAAGGCTAGGGGCTACTAACTACCCTAAAACTAAATATATGTGCAGCACGCCGCCAAAGGAAAAGAACAACAGAAGATACCACTGTCCACACCCCACACGGCACCGCCGTGTACCGGGGAGGACAGTGAAAAGCGGAAACCTCCGCAAAAACACCAGTACAAAACAAACGCTAGGATTAAACGGCCTAGGCCGCAACACATGGCAGAAGCCACCACTCACGGAACCGGGAGAGAAGCCCAATCAACCAGAACCCCCAGATGACTGCAACAGGTTCACTTGGACTGGAAGGATTCCCAGGACCGGCTTCAGAACTCCAGGACTCAGGAGCACGAGGAACAGGATCGACCAGATACAGCAGACCAGGAGCAAACTCAGCAAGGCAGGAACAGCGTACAGGAAGCTATCACCGGCGAGGCTGCAGTGTGCTGGCTCCCATAAAAAGGCCCTGCTGGCAAATGACAGGAGGGCCAGCAAGACCAGCCCCCAGACACTAATTAATACTTGTTGTGCGGCTGCCCTGCTGCACGAACAACTAATCCGTCTTATCTGGCAACGGGGAACGCGGTCCGCCAATGGCGTCCCCGTTGCCATGGACCCGGCGGCTGAGGACGCCCGGCGTCCTAGCGTTGCCAGGGACCCGGCGGCTACAGTACGCACGGCGTCCTGGCGTTGCTAGGCGCCGGGCGGGCAGCGAGGGTGGTGCGGCGGCCGTGAGCGTCGCCCGGAAGCAGACCGAGCGGCGCCGCGGACCGCGGCACCTAACACTTATCAATTGTGCATGTAAAGCTAACAAATGATTGAATTGAATAGACTAGTGGCAGGTGAAAAGGGGAGATATATAAAAGGCAGGGCAAGGAAGCCACTGCAGATGTCAACATTTCTAAATCCATTCAGCAATCCATGTAACAGCTTGGCTAAGATGGGAAACTGGATAATGCAACTTAACATCTGGGAAGCATTGGCCACCATTCATGGTGGCCCTAAATAAGTTGGCAAAGCTAGTTCTATGTATTTTATATTGTCAAACAAACTTCCCAAACCGAGTGTAGATCTGGGAAAGGACAGGATCAGGATCCCGTACAGGCAGTGTCTGGAACAGGTAAAAGAGGCATGTACAGTACGTACAGTACTGTGCTACTACTTCTATTGTAGGGGGAAAAAAGACATCCCATAGTACAACAGCAGTTGAAAGATTGCATGAATGACATAGATATTCCATTAAAATGGGGCTGTTTGGTTTTTAATGGTTTTTAAGTAAGAGGCCTCAATGCAAGTTTTATAATGGTCAAGAGATTAGTAAGACTTGTTAAACAAAAGAGTTTAAATGCTTTAATGAAGATGAAATAAAAATGGTATACATTTTATTTAATACATTTATATACATTATGTAATGTACTCATAAACCCTCATCATTGGCAAATACCGTACTAGTTGAAATTGGATTAAATGCATTATGTTATCTACTTCAAAGTATTATTTCTTTAGCAGGGATTTTTTGGGTGATATTGACTTAATATTTTTTAATCTATTCATTCACTTATTTTATTATAGCAATCTCCTATATATACTATATTAAAGTAACCTTTGCTTAAAATAATAATAGTAGTAATAATAATAAGAAGAAGAAGAAGAAGAAGAAGAAGAAGAAGACGTAAATGCTACCACTTTTCCCATAGTACATTATACTGATCTATAAAAAGTCATGCAGTTCTGCACCTTAGCATGGATGAAAGTATCCCCGTCACTCATCAAAATATTATACTAATATATTATACAAAATGACTGGGACATTTAATAATTCATGTCATCATTTTTCAATGAAATTATTGATCAGCATTTGGCTTACCAACAACATAATCAATTTTCTTGAATTTAATTTTCAGAATAATAAATATATTATTGTACAATTATTATTATTATAGTATTGTTCTCTTTGGTTGCAATAAACAAAAGTGGTCATCAGTGTCTAGAATTATATCTTCAATAGGAATGTTTTTGCTTTTACAGGTTCTTATTGGTATGCTCCTCTCGTCTTCCTGGCACTGTTTAGAAATAACACACTAAATTTGAACTATTGTTATATAAATATTACTATTCAGAACATGGTAACAGAGAACCATATTGCATTATTCATAGAAACTCCAATGTCTGCATCTGCAATTTATTTAAACAAAATAGAGACTTGTCTAGATGTACCATATCTCAAATCTATAAACTTCGAGATAAATATCATCTCTCCATTCTCATTTCAAATTTATGCCAGGAATCAATTAATATTGTGTATCAATCTACAGTAAGTGCAGTCTACACCAAGTGAGATCTACCTTCCAGAGCTGGGATAAGTTGCATGTTTCCTGATTACTTCATAAAAGCAAGGTAAGTATTTTTTTATGTAGGAGCTTAAACAGGAAGCAGTGACCATACCGCTAGTTGGGATGCCGGACGTTGCAATGCCAACACCGGAATCCCGACTAGCGGTGAAATACCGATGCCAGAATCCCGGCGCCACAGGATTTCCTCCCTCTATGGGTGTCCATGACACCCAGAGAGGGAGAATGAATCCTGTGGTGAGAGCAGCAAGCCACCGTGCATGCAGCATACCGGTGGCCGGGATCCCGCTGTCGGTATACTGACGGCCGGGTACCCGCCCACCAGCTTTACATACCGATCGCCCTAAAACATTGGGAGAACTCACAAATGAGTACAACGAACTTCTGAAAGCCTAGGTCACACTCTCACATCTACTCTCTTTCTTGTGTAATGGTGATGCGTCATCTTAGCCCTTCCTCATCTTTACTGACACCCAATTTGTAGCACTACTGTATTCCACTAGGAGTGAGGCCTAATGATGACAAGTGCCAGGCCTACCCCCCAGCAGGAATCAGCTATCTCTTTTCGTGAACTGTCTTAGTAGAGTACATTTTAAACTAAGATTTTCAATCATTGGGAATATAAATGTAAAACATGAAGCACTGACAGATGTACTGTAAATCTCCATGCAGAAATAAATGTTGTCTGTTGCAGATTTAAACCAAACATTAAAAAGCTAGTGGAAAACCTGGTAACCCAGATGTTATACTGATTTGTCAAATATGTTTTTTATAGTTTGCAAATACTTATGTTACAATAAAATGCCTACTCATATTATTACAGATTGGTACTGTATATCTTTTCAATTAATCATAGTTTTTACTAAGACTAAGAGATACATTTACTAAAGGTTTTTTTTGTTGTAATTTAGCCATCAGATTTGCAAACCAATCATTTACTACAGTCAAAACAACAAACAATCCAACTTTAGAACATCGGACCATCAATCGATTCTTTCACATAATAAAGAATAGGATGCACAGATTTACTAATGGTCAATTTTAAAACTGATGGCAAAACGGCAGTATATCTGGTGGTCTCCATTCTTTTTTTATTTTATTTTACCAAGACCATTGGATGCCTACTTGGAATGAAGAAAAGCCCATCCATGGATTTCGCCAGTATAAAACTGATGGTTTGGAGATTTTATTTTTAAATAAAGGATTACCATATTCGGTGTGAGTACTGTGGTTATTTTAATATTTTATGAAAGTGAACTACAGGTACCATCAGGCCCTTAATGTCCAGAAATCTTTTGAGGTCCCAACTTTTTGAGGATATCCATCCATGTGATGACCAGTTTGGGGCTCGTTGCCATAATGGTAGTGGAACTGATCCAGCAGGATCCGTTAGAGGTTCCAGGCATGGTGGCGGATCTGGAACCAGGGGATACTGGCACTGTCCACCGATGCAGTGGGGCCCAGAGATGGCCTTGAGCATGGTGGTGGGCATAGGTACTGGAGAGTCCAGTCCCCACTGGCCAGCACAGGAGAGGTCAATAGCAGCTTTGGGTTTCCACCACCACCCCACAGGCACAACGACAGCAGGCCTGAATTTGCAAAAGTCCCGCTAATCACTTCTGGACATTTAAAAATGGTGCTGCAAGTGAGACAATCACAGTTCGCCATGATGAAAATCCAAAATGTCCATTGTTAGCTATTTTAAAACTAGTCATGCTTTGGTACCACTTTGCTATAACAATTCATCAGCCCGCAATTTCAGAGTGTTTCTACCCAATCATATACAGCAATAACCAATAGTTTACAGCACCGGGGTTTCCCATATATTAGCCAGCGGGAGGCAGCAGGCCTCAGTTTGATGGTGGAGAAGCAGTAGAGAAGAGCTCATGTAGATTATATACAGAAGAAGATGCCAGAGATGCCAGAGATGCCAGAAGTCTTGGGGTACAGCATCCATAATAAAAGAGCATAACCATGCTACCACCCACTAGATGATGACAAAAGAGCTGATGCCCACCAGGAGTGGGATTGGAGAAGATGACTTAAGCCCTGGTCCAGCAGTGGCCACTGCAAAAGATTTTAAGCAGACCACAGGGGAAGACTTGCGCAGAAAACATCAGAAACCCTGGGGTCACAGGCTGGATCAGCCAAAGACTACAGGACTGGTACGTTGATATATGAGGTATTGCCCCCTAAACCACCAGCGTGTCGGGCTCCATGCCCCTGGGATATTTTGGGCTCTATGCTCATCATCAGACATTAGCAGTAGGCCCTACAGTTGTGTTTTGGTAGGTAGACATAGACTCGAGTGGTAATAGAGGGCACTGACCCCATAGTATCATATTTTTATCACTGACCCCTTGATAGGCAGGCACTAGGATTAATCCTCAGAAGGGCATTATGCCCTATAGGAATTGTAATTGATCCCTGGTTAAGTAGACACTAGGCATGAGATATGGAAAGGCACTAGGCCCTGTAGTAAGGACTCATGACCATTTGTCAGTAATGGAGATAAGAGTACACATCGTGAGCATGTGTTATCCATATCCTTTACCTTTGGACAATTTGTTCAGCTGCACTCTGGTGCTTGGCTCCATGGTGATGCTAAGTCTGAAACTGTGTGCCAGTGATTACTTTCCAAAGGTCCCAGTGGAGGCCATTCAGACTTATCAACTTTGCCTTACTTTGCAAGGTCCAGACTCTGGATTTTGCACCTGCATTGCCCATGTCTGTCTTGCATTCAGGACCATTGTACGCCACTTCATCTGTGAAGAAACGGCTTTCCACTGAAGAAACAGACATTTCCACATGGCTGAGAAATGTGTAAGGGTCCTTTCCAGATGACCGTTGATTTGATCAAGCACCCTCTCCGTCCACGCTATTGCATGTAGCTGCTGGAGGCCACCAGCATTCCCGGCATAGAAGAAGTTAATAGCTGGCTGCTGAACATTGCACTAAGGCTGCAGCCACAGCTCCAGATTGCAGCATGGTTATTACAAAATTTGGCATTGTCTGCTCTTTACCATACAGCAGCCACAACCAAAGGATTTTACTCCGGAGTCACTTCTGGAATTTGTGACTACTCACAATTATTTTTGCATTTGAAGCTAAATGCATCTGCTTTGAGACCAGCCACTTACACTGTATTCACTGTGGAGATCCTGCAGATACTATTGCATAATCATATTTAACCCCTGGTGGTGGCACATGTTAAAAGCCTTATGAGTAAATTTTTAAAGACACTATTCATGTTGGTTTACTGGTCACAAATAGTGCAGGAACTTTGGTGAGTAATTAACAACAACTATTAACCTAGGTGTATGGACTGTGAGAATTTTTTATGCTTTCTTTTTCTTAGTTTTTATACTGAACTGCGTAAGGAGACAATATACGTGGATATGTCTCTTATATGTATATGTATGTTCCGTTATTTGTATTTTATTTTGATTCATTGATTATATATTAATGTGATAATCACTCGGCTTGCGCTCACTCTTTTGTGCTCTTTCAAGTTTTAACTTGACTTTTGGAATTCAGTGTCGCATACCTTTTGAGAGAGCAGCAGCTGGTTTGAATTGGATAGTTTCTGCAGAGGTGGATTTAGATCTCATGGGGTCCTAAGCAAAACACCAATTTGGGGCCCCCCTTCCTCAAACAAACCATAGCACTATATCCTGTCTTCACTGCCCTCTGGCTGTGTCTGCTGTGATTCTGCCTCCTTCCCTTGCACGCCCATGAGGCACCAACAGTGCAGGTTCTAACTGAGAGAATGAGGTAAAGGGGAGGGGGGGGGTGAGGGAAGGGAGAGAAATGAGTGAGAGAGGCATGTATAGGAGAGAGAAGGATATATATATATAGAGAGAGAGAGAGAGAGAGAGAGAGAGTCAGAGTGATAATACAGGCACAGAGAGGAGAGAGAGAGAGAAAGTAGAGAGAGGCAGAGCGATAACAGGCACAGAGAGAAGAGAATGAGAGGGAGAGGCACAGAGAGGGGGAAAAGAAAAAGATGATATAACATGGGATGTAACAGAAATATGAGAGCAGGTTCACCATATTAGAAACATGAGAGCAGGTGCACCATATAACCATTAGAATTATAATACATTTAATTATACATCTGAGGGTTATGGGTGCCCTGCGCCGCAGAGGCAAACCCTTATAATATTAGGGACCTGTCCGATTAGGTTACCTTGATGATTTGTGGGCAGGCTTATAATATTGGCCACTTTTATGCCAAAAACATCAGATCTATAATTAAATGTATCATAATTTGAATGGTTGCATGATGCACCTGTTCTCTTGTTTCTATGTTGTACTAAGTCTTATCCAGGTAGCACATCCCATTATAAGTAGCTATGGTATGCAGTCCAGGCCCCCTCCCCTAATATATAACATAGGATGTACTAAAGGGAAAATGCAGCTAAAAACCTGGCCGCATTTCCCATATGTTCTTTACCAAGCTCCGGAATGCAATGAATTCTGGGACTTGCATGTGGTGGGTAAAGTCAGCTTTTGCTGGCATTACTCTATAGAAGCCTATGGCCTTTTTCCCGCATTTTCCTAAAAAGGATCTAATCGGATCCCTCCCTGCAACCCCCATGGCTGCCCTGTCCTTTGTACATGCGTAGAAAGGTTTCCCAGTCCAAAACCCGGAACTCCATCTATCGCAAAGAACAGCTCTTATAGGGAGAGCTGTCCTTTGCGAATTACATCGCATTTGTAAGTACATGTGGTAGCGGAACACTGGGTTGGATGGGCTAGGGGGGCAGTGAAATGCTGATGGCAGGAGTACACTAGACTGAATGAGGGGGGGGGCACTGTGATTAGACTAGCTGGGGCTTCTAGCAGGAAGGCAGTTAGATGGGGAAGTGGGCAGGTTGGAGAGGGTAGGGGGGCAACACTAGGCTGTATGGGAAGGAGGGGCAGTGAGATAAGGGTAGGAGGGGGGACACTACGCTGGAGAAGGGGTACACTGAGTTACATGAGGTGGGGAGAGCACTGTGAATATACTGACTGGGTGGTTTCTATGTTCAGGAGCAGTGAGATGGGTGCAGTGGGCTGGTTGGGGAGGGAAGCAAAGAGACACTGGGCTAGCAGGGTGGGAGACACTGGGATATGGGGAGCAGTAATGGTGAGGGACACTGGGCCTGGCCCTGTACACTGGCTACAGCACTGCGCTCTCACACAGTAGCCTGCTGAGCAGCCCCTCCGCTCCAGCTGCTGCTGCTGGGATCTGGCAGACCGGTGTGTTCGTGAGGTGGCTGCCAGTGATTGCTGCATCATGCTGGCAGTGTGGCCTGGTGGGAGGAGAAAAGAATATGGGCAGGATGTACTAAATGAAAAATGCTGTAAGCCCCTGTTTACCGCATTTTTCAAATGTACTAACAGCTGGCCGCCGGGACACCACCGCAGGGGGGGACGCCAGCTTTTGCTGATGTTACCCCATTGAAGCCTATGGGCTTCTCCACATTGCTGGTGTGAGGGATCCAATCATATACCTCCCAGCATGCCCCATGGCCACCCCATCACAGCGCATGTGGAGAACAACTCCTGGGTCATTAATTCGGAAGTCCAGGTCCCGACGGAGATTGCAAAGGACAGCTCTTATCAGAAGAGCTGTCCTTCGCAATACCAATTGTATGTGTTAGTGCATATGCGATTGGTATTGGTGTGATGGGTTGGTGAGGTCAATTAATAGCCCACCCTGAGTTTAGTGCCCAGCCCCGGCATCAGGCAGCAGCCACCATCAGTGAGACTGAGCTGTGAGGACAGAAGGTGGTACGGATTTTCAGTGATGAGTGTAGAGATGCAAAAGTAGGAAAAATTGTAGTGGGAGGTGGGTGAAAATGACCAGGGATGGTAAGGGAAGGACTAGGGGAGGGGGATCAAACACAAGGACGGAAAGGGTCCAAGTATGGGTACATAGAGAAGACCACAAACCAGATTAGTCAGTGACAATAACAACCACGAGCCCTTGGTGTCTCCTCCAGCCCCATAGACATCCCAAGGGACCAGCATTTGATGGACAGCAGTTCTGCAGCAAGGCGCTGTCCTGAAGCCAACAAGCCACTGGAAACAGGGACTGAGAAGGAGGAGTTGCAGCCACTGCGATCCATATACAATGGTGAGGCATCAGGCAGTAGGAAGGATCTGGGGAAAAGGTAGCCACCAGAGCCTCACACACAGCGGGAGAAGCAGGCTTGCAGCACACTTCATCGAGCAGGTCCCGCCAGTGTATGAAGGAGCCCTCCGCGGTCTGGAGCAAATGCAGAAGCAGAGAGAACTGCCCCACACTCCCCGTGGCAGCGCACTGCCCAACACAAAACACGGCGGGCAGCTGGCACCCAACACAGCCGGCAGATGGTAAGGAGGGAGGGTAGCCGATGAGGGTAGGATGGAAACACCTCACAGGCTTACTATAGGTCCATGGCAGCCCCAGGGGACCAGACAGTCAACAACGAGCTGCTCCAGTGGCCAAGCGCTGGGGCACAGATTTTAAAACAAAATAAAATGCCTAGTGAAATTTACAAATACTGCTCATCTCTACCTGTCTCTGTCTCTTTGGGCCCCCTGAAACACGCTGGGCCCTAAGCGACTGCTGATGATGCCTAGCAGTAAATCCGCCACTGAGTACTGGCACACTCCGCGCATACTGGGGCAGATGTATTAAGCCTGGAGACGGCATAAGGAAGTGATAAACCAGTGATATGTGCAAGGTGATAACACACCAGCCAATCAACTCCTAACTGTTAATTTACATAATGGAACTGATTGGCTGGTGCCTTTATCACCTTGCACCTATCACTGGTTTATCACTTCCTTATGCCTTCTCCAGGTTAATACATCTGCCCCACTGTACCTAGTTACAGTATGTTCCTGGTCTTAATGCAGATTGATTTTATGTTCCATGGATTAAGAACTGCCACACCAGTTTTACTAGATCAAGTAATTTATTCTTCTTAACAAGTTACTACAATCTTATAATTTATTATGGAATCACAAAAATTCTACCAGGATAATCATTTCACTGTTACCAAAACCAATCAAAGGGGAAGAACGTGCTAGTGAAAATCCATTATAAAGAAAAGTATTATTATTATTATTATTATTATTATTATTATTAATAATAATAATAATAATACATATATGTATTATACTAATGAAAAACTAAATCTAAAATGTAATGTGTGAAAATATACACAATGAGTCAGTAATAATAATGCTGTCAGTCAGTATCTGACTGGTTTAATTAATGATTCAAATTCTCCTTTTTATTTATTGTTTTTGAGAATGTAGCTAAAATTTAGAATTTTTAGCCTTCATGGGAATATGGTTCCTGTAACAACAGTAGTAACACTTCATGGAGAATGAATCATACCCCTTTTTAATTTATTTCACTGTATAATAAATACTTGGTAACTATTAGACTCTCCACAAACTCTTAACTTTGTGGAGGAGGAGGGCTGCAGCTGGCGATGCTCCTGGATCTCCCTCACCTTGTCCCTGCTGCCACCTGGGTCCCGGCAGCTGTACTATTTACAGTTCTTAGACGCCGGGACCCGGTGCAAGCACATAGTGGCGATGAGACTGCGCATGCGCAAAACCACGGTTTCTATGGACTGCACCGGCTGCAACCTGTAGAAGCCGGCTAGGGCTGACAAGGCAGGAAGCCAGCTCTCTGCCATTTGCAGTCCGGTCTGGCAGTCCTGGAGGGAAGAGAAACACCTCTCAATGGGACTGCCTGTAGTGTCTGTGACTGGCAGGTGGAACTTCCAATAGGGAGTGACTTCCAGTCACTGTGAAACCTGTGCAGTCTCACGGACTGCATCTGGCTTCATTAACAGTGTGCCGAGTGGTGGATTTTACCTGGGGGACTGCATAGGTAAAAACCGAGACTGGTAACCACTATTAGCTACCCATCAGAATAATCTACAATGTAGTCATATTAGTGAGGCAATTGTACTCTTTAAATTATTTTTTGCAATAACAGTCCATGGCATTGAAACATTTGTCTTGCATTGTTTACAATAGCTAGTTTATTCTTGAATATATCCTTATACTGTTGAGGACATGACAGCTTTATTTCTTTTATTCATACTAATATTAAATAATGCCACAGAGTTCTGTATATCACGCTGCCTAGAGTTCATGCTGTGGAAGTCAGCCTGTGTTGATCCAGCCTGTCAGTATTAGAGTAATAGTACATTACTTGTAGCCTTTTGCTCTTGTGTAATTGCAACTTCGTTATTGTTGTTCAAGCTAGCATACTTTGTTCGATTGATTTCATTATCACACGCCGCCTCAGCTTTCAACTAAAGGGGAAAAGCAGTCCCATATAATATCTTGCCTGTCTATATAAATAAGTAAGTATTATTCATACTCTTAACAGGTTTTGGGAACTGTTACAAGCATTCTTTTTCTCGAGTATTGCTTATCAAGGGAACCTCAGTGATTTCTCATATCACACTGAAGAGGATTTCTTAAGGAATGAATTATGTTTCACAGATGCAGGAAGAAGCTATCTCAGTCTCCTTGTTATCATGGCATTGATTTCCTGTGGAGGGCATAACTCATTGTTCCCAAGGTTAATTAATTCACTTAATATTTGGACATGTGTAGTTTGTAGTGAGTTTGCACAGGTGCATATCTAATATGTTAATTATAGATTCATTTGCTCACCGTAAGAAGACTTGTCCATAATTGATTTTCACTATATTAGATCTGTATCAGAATTAGTGGACATATTCAATGTGCTATAGCATAGAGGCATATAGAGGATGTACTGTCTCTGATTAACATTTTATTTGCAGAGCCTTTGCACAACTGGCTTGCCCCTGTATCAAACACTAGACTAAACTCAGTTTTTTAACCAAACAAGAAGCTATTGATGTTACTGTACATGACATATGCATTCATCTTTCAGTTAAATTAAGAACCAGGGGGGTCATTCCGAGTTGTTCGCTCGCAAGCGGATTTTAGCAGATTTGCTCATGCTAAGCCGCCGCCTACTGGGAGTGAATCTTAGCATCTTAAAATTGCGAACGATGTATTCGCAATATTGCGATTACACACCTCGAAGTAGTTTCTGAGTAGCTCCAGACTTACTCGGCATCTGCGATCATTTCAGTGCTTGTCGTTCCTGGTTTGACGTCACAAACACACCCAGCGTTCGCCCAGACACTCCCCCGTTTCTCCGGCCACTCCTGCGTTTTTTCCGGAAACGGTAGCGTTTTTTCCAACACGCCCATAAAACGGCCTGTTTCCGCCCAGTAACACCCATTTCCTGTCAATCACATTACGATCGCCAGAACGATGAAAATGCCGTGAGTAAAATTCCTAACTGCATAGCAAATTTACTTGGCGCAGTCGCAGTGCGGACATTGCGCATGCGCATTAAGCGGAATATCGCTGCGATGCGAAGATTTTTACCTAGCGAACAACTCGGAATGACCGCCCATATTTTCTGTCACTAGCGCATTACCCATAACACTGTAAACTGTAATGCTTTAAACACATCACTGCATAAAATAAATTTTACATGTTATGCTTGTTCATAAAATAACAAGTGAAATATACATTTTGGTTGTGACAAAATCAAGTACAAAAGTTACAGGGCTAGATGCATCATCGCTTGGAAGGTGATAAAATGGAGAGTGAAAAAGTACCAGCCAATCAGGTCCTAACTACAATGTCACAGGCTGTGTTTGAAAAATGGCAGTTAGGAGCTGATTGGCTGGTACTTTTTCACTTCCCATTTTATCACTTTCCAGGCGATGATGCATCTGGCCCACAGTGACTTACTGAATCTATTACCTCACTGTCCCTGCCCAGATCTGTATAATAAAAAATGGTAATCTAGTAATGTTTTTAAAATATACTCCATAAATCATGAAGTGTGCTAATGTGCTATCACGTCTAGGTATCTAGTAATATTGAGTTTTGGAGTAGCTTGGTTGCTGAGCAACCATCCAAATGTAATCTAATAAATAGACCACCACTTAGCCATTAAGCAACATTGGGCTGGTAACAGCTGTGTCACTTTGAAATTAATTAACATAGGCATGTTTGCACTAGTCAAATTGTTTTTAGCAGTTATTTTTTATTTGTGTTATTAAACATGTTCCTGTCTCTCAGCCATTATTTTGTGGAAAATTATTTATTTTATTTGTGATTTAAATATTTAACATGCGCACTTGTACTCAACAAAATGAAGATCTAATATTGTCACACGTCAGGGTCCACTACCTGCTTTGGCGGTGTCATCTCACAGCTATTTGTGTCCCCGCTGGCAGTGTGCCATTCCCAGTAGCACCGAGGGGGGTGGTGGTGGGGTACTCTTTACCCAGGCCCGAGCCTGATGGAGGGGCCCGGATCCAGCTGCCCCCCTTCCCTGTTGCAGAGAGCCGCACTTTGGGCAGGAAGAGAAAGAGAAAACTGACTGCTGCTGCAGCATCTTCTCTGCCCAGCCCAGCACACACTGCTCAGAGAAGGAAGCAGCTGCAGTGGCAGTCAGTCCTCTCTCTCCATGTGTGGGGGAGTGATCACACTTGCACACCACACCGCTACCGCGCACCGCACGTGCGGCCACACGCAGTATATATATTTTTATAGGATGGGGTCTGGCCACACCATGGCGGGGCCTGGAATTGCTGTTGGTGCCCTTGTGCATTCCTAAAAGCTAGGCCTCCCTACCAGCATGTATATACACAGCCCAAAAGAATAATTCTTTATTTCTATTGTGGGAGACTATAGAAAACATTTAAGGATATCATTGAAAAGAGGAGATATGTTTCTAAACATTTATAAGATCAGATAGAATGTTTGTGCTAAAAAAAGAAAACAAAATTAAACAGACAAGATTAAAGTGAGGATAGCCTGAGTTAATGTAGCACAAATATCAGTAAACTGGAATTAGATTGTTATTTGAATGGACAGTAGTCATAGTGACATAAATGAAATAGGGAAATTCTGTTATTGACCACTGACCGCCCCCCCCCCCCTTAGCTGCACCCGCAGGAGACCCGCCTCAGTATATATATGTATATATATATATATATATATATATATATATAGCATATAAATGAAGCGGCACTGAGAAACTGAAGAAGACAAATTCTATTTCACTCAATGTGATCCCAACGTTTTGGGGTACGTACGCCCCCTTTGTCAAGGTGAACAATAAACATACTGTGTCAAACACATACCTTATGTATAGAAGAAGCCCGCCAGTGTGCATCTCCCGCTCGCCCGGCCGCGTCCACTCCTCGTTTCCGTCTCTCAGCATTGATGTCATCCACTGTGCGCCCCGTGCGTGTGTGGTTGTTATGGTGATCCGACGCTTTGAACGGTCGGGCTGCAGTGTTACATCAAACATATAAACAGTGTGCCAAACCAGAAAAGAAAGTATATAACAGATCCCAATCACCACTAAACAAACATTAGAGTGACAGCTGAGCGTGTAGACGTCTGTGTGCATTTGGTACAGGGCTGTTAAACAGGAACATTACTCTGAAGGCATGTGTCATTTAGTGAGAGCCCTGGTCCCAAATTATAGGGACACTGATGCTGAATGCTGTAAAGGGCATTCACGTCTTCTGCGACCTACACCCCAGCTGGCACCTAAATGGAGAGTGAAGGTTATCATGACATTTAAACAATGGCCTACAGGCAATAGCTCATAAATAATAAACCAGTTAGCTAATTAGATCATTAACTGTCAATGAGTCCACATATCGTCCAGTGTAAAGTTAATGAAAAATATTCCAGCTCAGTTTCTCATTAAGATCATTTGGATTAGTGGTTTTAAGTTCGAAAATCCATTTTGCTTCAAGCCGCAAGAGCTTGCCATCCCTGTCCCCGCCCCTGATGTGCTTGGGGACGTGGTCTATGATCACATGTCGGAGATCATTTATGGTATGTTTTGCCACGGCAAAATGCCTGGCAACCGGCTGTTCAGAATCTTTACCTACCAATGCCTGCTTAATTGCCGAACGATGTAGAGCCATCCTCTCCCTCAGTGTTGTCACTGACTTACCCACATAGTGTAGTCCGCATGGGCACCTGATAATGTAGATAATGTGGGTAGTTGTACAGGTCAGGACATATTTAATCCTATAAGACATATCACTGTGGGGGTTCCTAAACATTGAGCACACTGTCATATTTTCACATGTTGTGCATTTGATGCACTTGTAGCATCCAGGCGGTCTGCTTAAAAGAGATGTAGAAAGAGATCTCTGTTGATGCATTGCTGACTGGAACCTGGTAATGTCTGAGTGTACTACTTGATCTCTGATGTTTCTCCCACGTGAGAAACACATCATAGGACGCGTGCCTTTAAATGTGGGAAGCGATTGATCAGTGGCCACTATGGGCCATAAGGCTCGCTATGCTCTCTGCACCACTGGACTCGATGTGTTGAACTTAGAGATAAAAGGAATGACCGCTTTTTGTTGTCGAACACTTGAGGAAAGAAGGGATTCTCTGGTCAGCTGCATGACATCATGCTTGTGCTTCACAAGAAGTTGTCGACTATATCCTCTCTCAAGGAATTTGGATACTACCTTGTCTAATTCCCCTTCTAGGGTGGTGCGGTCACTCATAATGCGTGAGACCCTGATCATTTGGGACCTGGGGAGTCCATCCTTGAGGGCCTTAGGGTGATGACTATTGGCCATCAACAACGTGTTTCTGTCTGTCGGCTTGCTATAAACACTAGTGTGGAGTGTTCCCTCACTGATGGTCACTTGAACATCCAGATAGCTCACAGAACTAGTGCTGGTTTGGTAAGTATATTTAATACCCTTTGGTCTTGAATTGATAGATCGCACCAAGGAGTCAAATAGTTCACTGCCTCCCGTCCATAAGATGAACAAGTCATCAATGAAGCGGGTGAACAGTAAGATGTGGCGTGAAATGGACTCATCCGTGAAGAATACATCCTCCTCCTCCTTAAACATAAACACATTGGCAAATGATGGGGAGACATTGCTCCCCATCGTACACCCTGTCCTCTGTCGGTAAAATTTACCGTTGAACAGAAAAAAGTTATTTTCCAAGGTAATCCGAAGAAGATCCAAAAAGAGTGGGATATCCAAAGACACCATGCCTTCTTTCATCAAAAAAGTCTCCATGGCGTTCAGGCCTGCCTCATGTGGTATATTCGTGTAGAGACTCACCACGTCTACTACACAGAGCAAGGTGTCCATCGGAACTTGTTGAACCTTACTTAACCGTTTGAGGAAGCTGGTGGTGTCCTTGATAAAGTGCTTGTGTTTCAAAATCAATGGCTGCAAAATACTATCTAAAAAAATTGATACTGGTTGAAAAATAGATTCTCTTGCGGCTATGATGGGCCTGCCTGGTGGGAACTGTGCGTTCTTGTGCAATTTTGGAACTGTGAAAAATAAAGGTACCAATGAGTGTTCCTGTAAAAGTGCCTTGTGCAATTTTGGTGTCAACTTGCCACTCTATTTGGCTGCATCTAAAGTGCTTCTTAGTGCCTTTTGAAACTCCAACGATGGATCCCGAGATAGTTCCTCATACACAATTATATCCGCCAACTGATTCTGTATCTCCTCAATATAGTACTCCAAGTCAAGAATCACCACCCCACCCCCCTTATCCGCAGGGCGAATAACTATGTCCTTATACTCTCCTAGCTGTTTTAAAGCCGTCCATTCTGCCTTGGACATATTGCGGTGCACAGAGGTTGTGGCCATAGCACTATTATACCTGTGAACAGAATCGTCCATCAGCCTGGAAAAGGACTTTATAGAGGCATTGGTGGAGGCAGGATCGAAGGTGGATTTAAGACGCTGATTGATAAAAACTTGATGTGTGGTGTCCAAACCAGAAGGGGGAGGGTCCTTGCTAGATGAATTTTGGAAGAATTCTTGGCGCCTGAGCTTGCATGAGTACTGGTGAAGTTCAATATGCCATCTAAAATCATTAAAGGTGTTGGTAGGGACACAAGTCTAACCTTTCTCAAGCACACCTTGTTCGGCTTCAGACAGACTCCTTTTGGACAAATTGTAAATTAAAGTTTTCTGTTTGTTGAGGCACCTCTCGTTCCGCGTACATTGGCCGCCCCTGCGGGTGGCCGACCTCTTCGTCCTTTTTCTTTTGGTGTTGTCGGCGGGGTCCCTAAAGGGACACTTCTACCTTGGGAGGGCCCTTCCAATTAACTGGACCAAAATCACTATCACTGTTAGAGGTGCCTGCCGTGCTCTGTTGCATTTCTTGTTGCTTACGCCAACTGTGCTTGCTCCTATAATTGTATGGTCTAGAAGGCAATGTGTTTTCTCCCATCAGCCATCTGTAGACCCTATTGGTATCATAGTCCTCCTACACTATATGTTGTTTATTGCGCTTGAACTTGACCAAATCGCCTTTATACTTCTCTATTTGATGTTGTAGTTTGGTCATCCACTCCTTGTGTGCCTTACTGTGCAAGGTGAGCTTGTGTGTATTTTCGATGACCCGGATTTTCTCCCGCGTTGTTACTAATTCTTTACCCGCTTCTCCCACGACCAGTAACATAAGGTCTAAACTGCATTTGTTCAGGATCCCTATCCACTTTCTGCAGAAGTCTGGACTGTATCTGCCAATCGTTGGCACATTCCTGACTTGGAACCCACGGGGTATCATCTTCTGTCTATGATATTCCGACAGAGAGATACCGTGCAGCAAGAAATCAGTCTCACGTCGTTTTAATTTCAAAAGTTGATGGTATCAATTCAAGACCAAAGGGTATTAAATATACTTACCAAACCAGCACTAGTTCTGTGAGCTATCTGGATGTTCAAGTGACCATCAGTGAGGGAACACTCCACACTAGTGTTTATAGCAAGCCGACAGACAGAAACACGTTGTTGAGGGCCAATAGTCATCACCCTAAGGCCCTCAAGGATGGACTCCCCAGGTCCCAAATGATCAGGGTCTCACGCATTATGAGTGACCGCACCACCCTAGAAGGGGAATTAGACAAGGTAGTATCCAAATTCCTTGAGAGAGGATATAGTCGACAACTTCTTGTGAAGCACAAGCATGATGTCATGCAGCTGACCAGAGAATCCCTTCTTTCCTCAAGTGTTCGACAACAAAAAGCGGTTATTCCTTTTATCTCTAAGTTCAACACAGCGAATCCAGTGGTGCAGAGAGCATAGCGAGCCTTATGGCCCATAGTGGCCACTGATCAATCGCTTCCCACATTTAAAGGCACGCGTCCTATGATGTGTTTCTCACGTGTGAGAAACATCAGAGATCAAGTAGTACACTTAGACATTACCGGGTTCCAGTCAGCAATGCATCAACAGAGATCTCTTTCTACATCTCTTTTAAGCAGACCGCCTGGATGCTACAAGTGCATCAAATGCACAACATGTGAAAATATGACAGTGTGCTCAACGTTTAGGAACCCCCACAGCAATAAGTCTTATAGGATTAAATATGTCCTGACCTGTACAACTACCCACATTATCTACATTATCAGGTGCCCATGCGGACTACACTATGTGGGTAAGTCAGTGAGAACACTGAGGGAGAGGATGGCTCTGCATCGTACGGCAATTAAGCAGGCATTGGTAGGTAAAGATTCTGAACAGCCGGTTGCCTGGCACTTTGCCGTGGCGAAACATACCATAAATGATCTCCGACATGTGATCATAGACCACGTCCCCAAGCACATCAGGGGCGGGGACAGGGATGGCAAGCTCTTGCGGCTTGAAGCAAAATGGATTTTCGAACTTAAAACCACTAATCCAAATGATCTTAATGAGAAACTGAGCTGGAATATTTTTAATTAACTTTACACTGGACGATATGTGGACTCATTGACAGTTAATGATCTAATTAGCTAACTGGTTGATTATTTATGAGCTATTGCCTGTAGGCCATTGTTTAAATGTCATGATAACCTTCACTCTCCATTTAGGTGCCAGCTGGGGTGTAGGTCGCAGTAGACGTGAATGCCCTTTACAGCATTCAGCATCAGTGTCCCTATAATTTGGGACCAGGGCTCTCACTAAATGACACATGCCTTCAGAGTAATGTTCCTGTTTAACAGCCCTGTACCAAATGCACACAGATGTCTACACGCTCAGCTGTCACTCTAATGTTTGTTTAGTGGTGATTGGGATCTGTTATATACTTTCTTTTCTGGTTTGGCACACTGTTTATATGTTTGATGTAACACCGCAGCCCGGCCGTTCAAAGCGTCGGATCAACATAACAACCACACACGCACGGGGCGCACAGTGGATGACATCAATGCTGAGAGACGGAAACGAGGAGTGGATGCGGCCGGGCGAGCGGGAGATGCACACTGGCGGGCTTCTTCTATACATAAGGTATGTGTTTGACACAGTATGTTTATTGTTCACCTTGACAAAGGGGTCGTACGTACCCCGAAACGTTGGGACCACATTGAGTGAAATAGAATCCGTCTTCTTCAGTCTCTCAGTGCCGCTTCATTTATATGCTGTATTTATCTTTACCAAGAGGGCACCGGAGCACTTTTTCCCAGTGGGGGAGTGCCAGTCCACCAGCATCTGTATATATATATATATATATATAAATAACAAAAGCTTGTGGCAGAACTCCCAATAAAACAATAGCTGTCCCAGTGCCCTCCTAGGTACCTCTTACAGAAGGTCTAACTTAGCATCCATGGAGGCGGCACTCAGTGTACAAAGTCCATACAGAAGCAAGTATATGCAACGTTTCAAAGTATTTTCTCTTACGTCCTAGAGGATGCTGGGGACTCCGTAAGGACCATGTGGATAGACGGGCTCCGCAGGAGACATGGGCACTTTAAGAAAGACTTTAGATCTGGTGTGCACTGGCTTCTCCCTCTATGCCCCTCCTCCAGACCTCAGTTTGATACTGTGCCCAGTGGAGACTGGGTGCTTTTCAGGGAGCTCTCCTGAGCTTTCTGACAGAAAGTATATTTGTTAGGTTTTTTATTTTCAGGGAGCCTGCTGGCAACAGACTCCCTGCATCGAGGGACTGAGGGGAGAGAAGCAGACCTACTTCTGTGAGTTTCAAGGCTCTGCTTCTTAGGCTACTGGACACCATTAGCTCCAGAGGGAGTTAGAACACAGGTCTCACCCTGGAGTTCGTCCCGGAGCCGCGCCGCCGTCCTCCTCACAGAGCCAAAAGATAAAAGCCGGGTGAGTATGAGAAGAAAAGAAGACTTCATGATCTTCACTGAGGTAACGCACAGCACTGCAGCTGTGCGCCATTGCTCCCACACACCTCACACACGGCAGTCACTGTAAGGGTGCAGGGCTCAGGGGGGGCACCCTGGGCAGCAATATAAACCTCATTTCTGGCAAAAGAGATATATATACAGCTAGGCACTGTATATATAAAGAGCCCCCCGCCAGTTTTTATTATATTTAAGCGGGACAGAAGCCCGCCGTCGAGGGCGTGGGGCTTCTCCCTCAGCACTCACCAGCGCCATTTTCTCAACAGCACAGCTGAGAGGAAGCTCACCGGACTCTCCCCTGCTTATCCACGGTGAAAGGGGGTTTCAGAGAGGGGGGGGGGCACATAATTGGCAGCAAATAATAGTATTACAGCGCTACTGGGTAAACACATTGTGTGTTTTTCCTGGGGTATTAGCGCTGGGTGTGTGCTGGCATACTCTCTCTCTGTCTCTCCAAACCTCCGTGTAGGGGAACTGTCTTCAGATATGAGGATTCCCTGAGAGTGTGTTTTGTGTCGGTACGTGTGTGTCGACATGTCTGCGGTAAAAGGCTCTTCTAAGGAGGAGATGGAGCAAATGTGCGTGTGTGGTGTCTCCGTCGACAACGTCGACACCTGACTGGATATGTGGAATTAAGTGCTGAGGTAAATTTATTGCACAAAAGATTAGAGAACAGACAGGGAATCTACCCATGTCTGTCCCTATGTCGCAGGGACCTTCAGAGTCTCAAAACGCCCACTATCCAAAATAATAGACACTGATACCGACACGGAGTCTGACTCCAGTATCGACTACGATGATGCAAAGTTGCAGCCAAAACTGGCAGAAAAGTATTCAATATATGATTATTGTAATAAAAGTTGTTTTGCATATCACTGATGACCCATCTGTCCCTGACACGAGGGTACACATGTTTAAGGGGAAGAAAGCTGAGATAACATTTCCCCCCTCTCATGAACCAAATGAATTGTGTGAAAAAGAGCGGGAATCTCCAGACAAGAAACTGCAGTTTCCCAAAAGAATTCTCATGGCGTATCCTTTCCCTGCTAGGGCCAGGATACGATGGGAATCCTCCCCTAGGTTGGACAAGGCGTTGACACGTTTACCCAAAAGGTAGCGCTGACATACCAAGATACAGCTACCCTCAGGGATACTGCAGATAGCATGCAGAAAAGTACTTTGAAGTCCATTTACGCACATTCTGGTACACTACTCAGACCGGCGTTTGTGTCGGCAGGGGTGTATAGCGCTGTAGCAGCTTGGACAGATACCTTATCAGCGGAGATTGAAACCCTAGATAAGGATACCATGTTATTGACCCTAGAATATATAAAAGATGCTGTCTTATATATAAGACATGCTCAAAGAGACATTGGTCTAGTGGGTTCTAGAGTCAACGCTATGTCGATTTCTGCTAGACGTGTCCTGTGGAACATGCAATGGACAGGTGATGCCGACTAAAAGAGGCATATGGAGGTTTTACCTTACAAGGGTGAGGAATTGTGTGGAGAAGGGCTCTCGGACCTGGTCTCCACAGCTATAGCTGGTAAATCTGATCTTTTGCCTTATATTCCCTCACAGCCTAAGAAAGCACGACATTATCAAATGCAGTCCTTTTCGGTCGCAGAAAAACAAGAAAGTACGAGGAGCGTCCTTTCTTACCAGAGGTAAGGGCGCAGGTCACAGCTAGTTCCCAGGAACAGAAGTCCTCCCCGGCCTCTACTAAATCCACCGCATGACGCTGGGGCTCCACTAAGGGAGTCTGCCCCAGTGGGAGCACGTCTTCGACTCTTCAGCCACATCTGAGTTCACTCACAGGTGGATCCCTGGGCAATAGAAATTGTTTCTCAGGGTTACAAGCTGGAATTCGAAGAGGTGCCTCCTCGACGGTTTTCCTTATCGGCCCTACCGGCTTCTCCCCCAGAAAGGGAGATAATATTAAATACAATTCACACATTTTCTCTCCAACAGGTGGTGCTCAAGGTTCCCCTCTTTCAACAAGGAAGGGGATATTACTCAACCTTGGCAGTAGTCCCGAAACCGGACGGTTCGGTCAGACCTATTTTAAAATTAAAATCTCTGAACCTATACTTGAAAAGGTTCAAATTCAAGGTGGAATCGCTCAGAGCGATCATCGCCAGCCTGGAAGGGGGGGGGGATTTTATGGTGTATCTAGACATAAAGGCTGCATACCTTCATGTTCCCATTTATCCAACCCATCAGGCGTACCTGAGAATTACGGTACAGTATTGTCATTACCAATTTCAGGGAAATTGGCGGAAATGATGGTGCTCCTACGCAAGCAAGGAGTCACAATTATCCCATACTTGGACGAACTCCTAATAAGGGCGAGATCAAAAGAGCAGTTGTTGAACAGCGTGTCACTTTCGCTGAAGGTGTCACAGCAACTCGGCTGGATTCTCAATATCCCGAAGTCACAGTTGGTTACTATGACTCGTCTGCCCTTCTTGGGTATGATTCTGAATACGGACCAGAAATGGGTTTATCTTCCGATAGAGAAGGCCCAGGAACTAATGACTCTGATAAAAACCTATTAAAGCCAAAACAGGTGTCAGTGCATCACTGCACTCGGGTCCTGGGAAAGATGGTGGCATCTTACGGGGCCATTCCCTACGGCAGGTTCCATGCGAGGACTTTCCAATGGGATCTACGGAACAAGTGGTCCGGATCACATCTACAGATGCATCAGTTAATCACCCTGTCCCCTAGGGCCAGGGTGTCTCTCCTATGGTGGCTGCAGAGTGCTCACCTTCTGCAGGGTCGCAGGTTCGCCATCCAGGACTGGATTCTGGTAGCCACGGACGCAAGCCTCCGAGGTGGGGGAGCAGTCACAAAGGGCAGAAACTTCCAAGGTCTTTGGGTCAAGTCAAAAAACTTGTATTCAAATCAACATCCTGGAGCTGAGGGCCATATACAACGCCCTTCGGCAAGCGGAAACATTGCTTCACGACCTACCGGTTCTGATCCAGTCAGACAACATCACCGCAGTGGCTCATGTAAACCGCCAAGGCGGCACAAAGAGCAGAGTGGAAATGGCAGAAGCCACCAGGATTCTCCGCTGGGCGGAAAATCATGTAAGCGCATTTTCAGCAGTTCATTCCGGGAGTGGACAACTGAGAAGCAGACTTCCTCAGCAAACACGACCTGCATCCAAGAGAGGACTTCTATAGGAAGCCTTTGAACAGATTGCAAGTCAGTAGGAACTGCCACAGATAGACATGATGGTGTCCCGCCTCAACAAGAAGCTACAGAGGTATTGCACCAGGTCAAGAGACCCTCAGGCTGTAGCTGTAGATGCCCTAGTGACACCGTGGGTGTTCCAGTCGGTCTATGTATTTCCCCCTCTTTCTCTCATACCCAAGGTGTTGAGAATGGTAGGAGGGAGAGGAATGAGAACAATCCTCATTGTTCCAGATTGGCCACAAAGGACCTGGTATCCGGATCTGCAGGAAATGCTCACAGAAGATCCGTGGCCTCTTCCTCTAAGACAGGACCGGTTGCAACAGGGGCCATGTCTATTCCAAGACTTACCTCTGCTGCGTTGGACAGCATGGCGGTTGAACGCCGGATCCTAGTGGATAAGGGTAATCCAGATGAGGTCATTCCTACACTAATAAAGGCTAGGAAGGACATGACATCTAAACATTATCACCATATATGGCGAAAATATGTTTCTTGGTGTGAGGCCAGGAATGCTCCTATGGAAGAATTCCATCTGGGCCGTTTCCTTCACTTCCTGCAAACTGGAGTGAATTTCGGCCTAAAATTAGGATCTATTAAGGTTCAGATTTCGGCCTTATCCATTTTCTTTCAAAAGGAATTGGTCTCTCTCCCTGAAGTACAAACTTTTGTGAAGGGAGTACTGCATATTCAGCCTCCTTTTGTACCTCCGGTGACGCCTTGGGACCTTAACGTGGTGTTAAGTTTCATTAAGTCACACTGGTTTGAACCACTTAAAACGGTGGAGTTGAAAAATCTCATTTGGAAGGTGGTCATGTTATTAGCCTTGGCTTCGGCTAGGCGAGTGTCAGAATTAGCGGCTTTTTCACATAAAAGCCCCTATCTGGTTTTCCATATGGATAGAGCGGAATTGCGGACCCGTCCTCAATTCCTGCCAAAAGTGGTTTCATCCTTTCATATGAACTATTGTAGTGCCTGTGGCTACGCGTGACTTGGAGGATCCCGAGTCCCTTGATGTGGTCAGGGCTAATTTACGTGGCCAGATCGGCTACAGTCAGAAAAACAGAAGCACTGTTTGTCATGTATGCAACCAACAAGATTGGTGCCCCTGCTTCAAAGTAGACTATTGCTCGCTGGATCTGTAACACGATTCAGCAGGCGCATTCTACGGCGGGATTGCCGTTACCTAAATCGGTCAAGGCTTATTCCACTAGGAAGGTGGGCTCTTCTTGGGCGGCTGCCAGCGGGGTATCGGCGCTACAGCTGTGCCGAGCTACTACTTGGTCGGGTTCAAACTCCTTTGCAAAGTTCTATAAGTTTGATACCCTGGCTGAGGAGTACCTCCTGTTTGCTCAATCGGTGCTGCAGAGTCATCCGCACTCTCCCGCCCGTTTGGGAGCTTTGGTATAATCCCCATGGTCCTTACGGAGTCCCCAGCATCCTCTAGGACGTAAGAGAAAATAAGATTTTAAACCTACCGGTAAATCTTTTTCTCGTAGTACGTAGAGGATGCTGGGCGCCCGTCCCAAGTGCGGACTACTTCTGCAAGACTTGTATATAGTTATTGCTTAAATAAGGGTTATGTTATAGTCTCATCGGTCTTGGACTGATGCTATGTCATTTTCATACTGTTAACTGGATAGTATATCACAAGTTATACGGTGTGATTGGTGTGGCTGGTATGAATCTTGCCCTTGGGTTAACAAAAATCCTTTCCTCGTACTGTCCATTTCCTCTGGGGTCTGGAGGAGGGGCATAGAGGGAGGAGCCAGTGCACACCAGATCTAAAGTCTTTCTTAAAGTGCCCATGTGTCCTGTGTCTATCCACATGGTCCTTACGGAGTCCCCAGCATCCTCTACGGACTACGAGAAAAAGATTTACCGGTAGGTTTAAAATCTTATTTTAATTGACTTCTTCATCAGGTCAAACACAGACAAACACAGCATACCTTATAAAGGATCCCCACCATGTGCATTCAGCTCTGGCATGGGCCGTGAGTGCAGATGCCCACTGATGACATCACCACCCCTCACCGCGGGACAACTAACAAAACATTAAACACATACTTAGACTAGTGCAATCAAGCGCCTACCCACTATATAAATAAAGACAGGTAAAAAAACTGCTTTAGCAGCATCGGCACCAAGCAACATGTACCAACACTGCAAAGCATGTACAGATTAAAAACAGCATACTGTAAAAGTATTAAATTACTGTGGACAAAGCACATAATAATGTAACAAAGTGTCAGGTATACTGTATATAATCACAATCATAATCAAATGTATGATAATTAGCATCAAACCCACATCTAGAGCAAACATAAAACAGCATATAATCAAGTCATCACAGATCACAGAATAAACTCATAGAAAACAATACAGCCCTAAGGTTTCATTGAGCCCACGAGGGGCCAGCGCCTACAATTTATAGATCCATCTAGATTCCATCTGTAATAATCTCAGTGATCTATCTCCACCACATATTCTCAATGGTTCGTGATCTATGATCTTATTTTTCAAACATGATACATTATGTTTTGCCTGTAAGAAATGGCGAGCAACGGGTTGATCGCTACCTCCCAAGGCCAAAGCATTTCTAATAGATAATCTATGATTGGCAATCCTTTCCCGCAAAGTGCGGTCGGTTTTTCCAACATGCAGGGCGCTGACTGTGGGTAAATAGTTTTATCATCCTTTTAGTGGTAGAAAATATTCAATACAACACAGGGTGACATGCACCACTAAATTTATTATTTAATTGATTACATGTCCCTGCGGCCTCAACTATGTTGGCAAAACCGACCGCACTTTGCCTTTAGTGCTTATAAAAACACAAAAAAAGCTTTGTTTTTTTAAACTATAATACAAAAGAAATTATACACATGTCAACTTCAGTCAAAATCTTGCACCTGCAACATAAAAAAAATTGTCCTAGTCATCATGAAACAGTATTTTAACCGTTTTTTTGTTGTTGTTGTTTTTTTCTTTCTTTCTTCAAAGAAGTAAGGTATAATGAAAAACAAATGTCTGGCATGGTTCCAAATTGTTATTATCATGATGCTTAATGTAGTTTTTCTCCAGAAACAATTTTTTTTTTATTTGAAAACAATACATATTTTATGCCTATTTATTGATATACTGTACTCATCCAGAAACAAAATGTCCTCTGTATTTATAACATACATATTTTCTTTTACTTCTGAGATTGCTTCATACCTAGAAAGTTAGCCTTTTTCATTAACCGAATTTGACTGATCGTAATGCTTATTATAAAAGTTAGAGAAGCTCCCTGGACACACAAGCTCAAGATACTGCAAGCAGATGTACAGATGTGACATTCTAATCGCAGCAAATGTGGAATGTATGCCATGATTAGTGTGTTCACACATGCACCCTCAATCCATAGGATCGCATAGGTGCAAGCGTACCAACAAACGGATCACAGCTGGGTACAAATAGTCATAGTCGCAGCACATTCACACCTGTTACACATTCATGGATAAGATTATAAGTGACACATCTGTATTTAGTTTTATGTGTACATGCTGCATTGTGGCACATGTTAGCATGTTTTGCATCCTTATGCTTTGGCCAGTGATTTCCCATACTGAACCTGATTTTGTGGTTGTGCCATTGAGACGGCCCTGTGCTGGGTCTTCCTCTTCTACATTGCTCCATAGAGACAGCATTGATCAATTAATTATTGTCATTGAATCCAGACATGTGATATAGCAGCCATTCATTTAAACAAGTAACTTCAATAAAGTGAAAGAAGTCGCAAATGTACCATCTTCTGTTTCTACTGATCCATGAGATCCACTTCCCCCATTTGTATGTCATACTACTCTGTACCTAGCCCTGTTGCTAGATGCTCTTGATGTCTGGAGAAAATAAAAACACTGCTAATAGAGCATCCACCACTACTATCAAAGCTGCTACTATTGATAATAATTTGAAATAATTTACAATTTAAAAAAGTTAAGATAACATATAATAATACATATAAGGCTAACAGCAGTCAAAACTGGCATCTATGGCTATTATATATGGCTATTATATGAAGTCAATATTTAGGATAAGCCTTGAATGCAGTATGGATGTTTCTATTGCATGAAGTCCAATATTTTATATTGCATGATGTCCACTGAAGTGAACATATGATTTTACATCAACTTTGGAAAAAATAAATTGAGTGTTTGATCAAAACATCTGCCATATTATGACCTAAATGTTACTTTCCTTGAATGTATTTTTGTACCTGCTCTGCTATCTTTGAGTACAAATATTTTACAGAAATCCCTGAAGTGCTCGGTGCAGGTGAACTTTTCTCAGGCATTTTATTTTTACCTTATTTTTTTTTTTAGAAATTAAAAGCTTCCACTGGGTGGCATACCTTCTAAGTTAGGTAGAGATCCAAAGAAGCGAACACAATGCACAAGTCATGTCAAAAGCGAATTTCTATAGGAGATAATGGGGTACATTTACTAAAATGGAAGTTCTATTTAAGATGGGATGTTGCCCATAGCAACCAATCAGATTCCAGGTATTATCTTCTAGAAAGTGCTAGATAAATGAGAAGTAGAATCTGATTGGTTGCTAGGGGCAACATCTCATCTTAAATAGAACTCCCATCTTAGTAAATTTACCCCAATGACTTAAAAACAGCTTTCCACTTAGTGGAATCTTTGCATGAAGAGATTGCACATGCACATTAATAAAGTACTCTATAGATAATAGAGATGTGCACCGTAAATTTTTCGGGTTTTGTGTTTTGGTTTTGGGTTCGGTTCCATGGCCGTGTTTTGGGTTCGAACGCGTTTTGGCAAAACCTCACCGAATTTTTTTTGTCGGATTCGGGTGTTTTTTTCAAAAAACCCTAAAAAACAGCTTAAATCATAGAATTTGGGGGTCATTTTGATCATAAAGTATTATTAACCTCAATAACCATAATTTCCACTCATTTTCAGTCTATTCTGAACACCTCACACCTCACAATATTATTTTTAGTCCTAAAATTTGCACCGAGGTCGCTGGATGACTAAGCTCAGCGACCCAAGTGGCCCGACACAAACACCTGGCCCATCTAGGAGTGGCACTGCAGTTTCACGCAGGATGGTCCTTCCAAAAAACACTCCCCAAACAGCACATGACGCAAAGAAAAAAAGAGGCGCAATGAGGTAGCTGTGTGACTAAGCTCAGCGACCCAAGTGGCCGACACAAACACCTGGCCCATCTAGGAGTGGCACTGCGGTGTCACGCAGGATGGCCCTTCCAAAAAACACTCCCCAAATAGCACATGACGCAAAGAAAAAAAGAGGCGCAATGAGGTAGCTGTGTGAGTAAGCTAAGCGACCCTAGTGGCCGACACAAACTCCTGGCCCATCTAGGAGTGGCACTGCAGTGTCAGGCCGGATGGCCCTTCAAAAAAATACTCCCCAAACAGCACATGACGC
Organism: Pseudophryne corroboree; assembly: GCF_028390025.1. Taxonomy (NCBI): domain Eukaryota; kingdom Metazoa; phylum Chordata; class Amphibia; order Anura; family Myobatrachidae; genus Pseudophryne; species Pseudophryne corroboree. The sequence goes on from NC_086448.1 coordinate 661,811,085, forward strand.
AAAGAAGAAAAAAAAGAGGCGCAATGAGGTAGCTGTGTGACTAAGATAAGCGACCCTAGTGGCCGACACAAACACCTGGCCCATCTAGGAGTGGCACTGCAGTGTCACGCAGGATGGCCCTTCCAAAAAACACTCCCCAAACAGCACATGACGCAAAGAAAAATGAAAGAAAAAAGAGGTGCAAGATGGAATTGTCCTTGGGCCCTCCCACCCACCCTTATGTTGTATAAACAGGACATGCACACTTTAACCAACCCATCATTTCAGTGACAGGGTCTGCCACACGACTGTGACTGAAAAGACGGGTTGGTTTGGACCCCCACCAAAAAAGAAGCAATTAATCTCTCCTTGCACAAACTGGCTCTACAGAGGCAAGATGTCCACCTCATCATCATCCTCCGATTCATCACCGTGCAGTGGCAAACGCAGGATTTGCATGGGGGGGGTTTCCAGAACTGGGCGGAGCCAATCACGGGGGTGGGGACTGAGGTGACCCCCCTGGGTGCGCCACTGCCGTGTACATCCCCCTCCTCACAGATTATCAATTCGTCCCCACTGGAATCCACCATCACAGCTCCCTGTGTACTTTGTGGAGGCAATTGCTGCTGGTGAATGTCTCCATGGAGGAATTGATTATAATTCATTTTAATGAACATCATCTTCTCCACATTTTCTGGAAGTAACATCGTACGCCGATTGCTGACAAGGTGAGCGGCGGCACTAAACACTCTTTCGGAGTACACACTTGTGGGAGGGCAACTTAGGTAGAATAAAGCCAGTTTGTGCAAGGGCCTCCAAATTGCCTCTTTTTCCTGCCAGTATACGTACGGACTGTCTGACGTGCCTACTTGGATGCGGTCACTCATATAATCCTCCACCATTCTTTCAATGGTGAGAGAATCATATGCAGTGACAGTAGACGACATGTCCGTAATCGTTGGCAGGTCCTTCAGTCCGGACCAGATGTCAGCATCAGCAGTCGCTCCAGACTGCCCTGCATCACCGCCAGCGGGTGGGCTCGGAATTCTGAGCCTTTTCCTCGCACCCCCAGTTGCGGGAGAATGTGAAGGAGGAGATGTTGACAGGTCGCGTTCCGCTTGACTTGACAATTTTCTCACAAGCAGTTCTTTGAACCCCTGCAGACTTGTGTCTGCCGGAAAGAGAGATACAACGTAGGTTTTAAATCTAGGATCGAGAATGGTGGCCAAAATGTAGTGCTCTGATTTCAACAGATTGACCACCCGTGAATCCTTGTTAAGCGAATTAAGGGCTCCATCCACAAGTCCCACATGCCTAGCGGAATCGCTCAGTGTTAGCTCCTCCTTCAATGTCTCCAGCTTCTTCTGCAAAAGCCTGATGAGGGGAATGACCTGACTCAGGCTGGCAGTGTCTGAACTGACTTCACGTGTGGCAAGTTCAAAAGGTTGCAGAACCTTGCACAACATTGAAATCATTCTCCACTGCGCTTGAGACAGGTGCATTCCACCTCCTATATCGTGGTCAGTTGTATAGGCTTGAATGGCCTTTTGCTGCTCCTCCAACCTCTGAAGCATATAGAGGGTTGAATTCCACCTCGTTACCACTTCTTGCTTCAGATGATGGCAGGGCAGGTTCAGGCGTTTTTGGTGTTGCTCCAGTCTTCTGTACGTGGTGCCTGTATGCCGAAAGTGTCCCGCAATTCTTCTGGCCACCGACAGCATCTCTTGCACGCCCCTGTCGTTTTTTAAATAATTCTGCACCACCAAATTCAAGGTATGTGCAAAACATGGGACGTGCTGGAATTTGCCCAGATTTAATGCACACACAATATTGCTGGCGTTGTCCGATGCCACAAATCCACAGGAGAGTCCAATTGGGGTAAGCCATTCTGCGATGATCTTCCTCAGTTGCCGTAAGAGGTTTTCAGCTGTGTGCGTATTCTGGAAAGCGGTGATACAAAGCGTAGCCTGCCTAGGAAAGAGTTGGCGTTTGCGAGATGCTGCTACTGGTGCCGCCGCTGCTGTTCTTGCGGCGGGAGTCAATACATCTACCCAGTGGGCTGTCACAGTCATATAGTCCTGAGTCTGCCCTGCTCCACTTGTCCACATGTCCGTGGTTAAGTGGACATTGGGTACAACTGCATTTTTTAGGACACTGGTGAGTCTTTTTCTGAGGTCTGTGTACATTTTCGGTATCGCCTGCCTAGAGAAATGGAACCTAGATGGTATTTGGTACCGGGGACACAGTACCTCAAACAAGTCTATAGTTGGCTCTGCAGTAATGATGGATACCGGAACCACGTTTCTCACCGCCCAGGATGCCAAGGCCTCAGTTATCCGCTTTGCAGCAGGATGACTGCTGTGATATTTCATCTTCCTCGCAAAGGACTGTTGGACAGTCAATTGCTTGGTGGAAGTAGTAAAAGTGGTCTTACGACTTCCCCTCTGGGATGACCATCGACTCCCAGCAGCAACAACAGCAGCGCCAGCAGCAGTAGGCGTTACACTCAAGGATGCATCGGAGGAATCCCATCCAGGAGAGGACTCGTAAGAATTGCCAGTGACATGGCCTGCAGGACTATTGGCATTCCTGGGGAAGGAGGAAATTGACACTGAGGGAGTTGGTGGGGTGGTTTGCGTGAGCTTGGTTACAAGAGGAAGGGATTTACTGGTCAGTGGACTGCTTCCGCTGTCGCCCAAAGTTTTTGAACTTGTCACTGACTTATGATGAATGCGCTGCAGGTGACGTATAAGGGAGGATGTTCCGAGGTGGTTAACGTCCTTACCCCTACTTATTATAGCTTGACAAAGGCAACACACGGCTTGACACCTGTTGTCCGCATTTCTGTTGAAATACTTCCACTCCGAAGAGCTGATTTTTTTTGGTATTTTCATCAGGCATGTCAATGGCCATATTCCTCCCACGGACAACAGGTGTCTCCCCGGGTGCCTGACTTAAACAAACCACCTCACCATCAGAATCCTCCTTGTCAATTTCCTCCCCAGCGCCAGCAACACCCATATCCTCCTCATCCTGGTGTACTTCAACACTGACATCTTCAATCTGACTATCAGGAACTGGACTGCGGGTGCTCCTTCCAGCACTTGCAGGGGGCGTGCAAAGATGCTCTTCACGTCCAGTGTTGGGAAGGTCAGGCATCGCAACCGACACAATTGGACTCTCCTTGTGGATTTGTGATTTCGAAGAACGCACAGTTCTTTGCTGTGCTTTTGCCAGCTTAAGTCTTTTCATTTTTCTAGCGAGAGGCTGAGTGCTTTTATCCTCATGTGAAGCTGAACCACTAGCCATGAACATAGGCCAGGGCCTCAGCCGTTCCTTGCCACTCCGTGTGGTAAATGGCATATTGGCAAGTTTACGCTTCTCCGACGACGATTTTATTTTAGATTTTTGAGTCCTTTTTTTACTGATATTTTGTGTTTTGGATTTTACATGCTCTGTACTATGACATTGGGCATCGGCCTTGGCAGATGACGTTGATGGAATTTCATCGTCTCGGCCATGACTAGTGGCAGCAGCTTCAGCACGAGGTGGAAGTGGATCTTGATCTTTCCCTATTTTTGGAACCTCAACATTTTTGTTCTCCATATTTTAATAGGCACAACTAAAAGGCACCTCAGGTAAACAATGGAGATGGATAGATACTAGTATACTTATGGATGACGAGTGACTGACGACACAGAGGTAGCTACAGCCGTGGACTACCGTACTGCGTCTGCTAGTATAGAGATGATAATGATATAAAATATATATATATATATCACTACTGCAGGTATATATAATATAATGACGGACCTGCTGGACACTGTCAGCAGACTCCTAAACTACCAGTATGAAGAAGATAGAAAAAAAAACCCACCACAGGTAGGTATACAATTATGGACGAGCACTGACGACACAGAGGTAGCTACAGCCGTGGACTACCGTACTGCATCTGCTAGTATAGAGATGATAATGATATAAAACATATATATATATCACTACTGCAGGTATATATAATATAATGACGGACCTGCTGGACACTGTCAGCAGACTCCTAAACTACTAGTATGAAGAAGATAGAAAAAAAAAAACCCACCACAGGTAGGTATATAATTATGGACGAGCACTGACGACACAGAGGTAGCCACAGCCGTGGACTACCGTACTGCGTCTGCTAATATAGAGATGATAAAGATGATAGAGATGAACAAAAAAAATATAACACTACTGCAGGTAAATATTTATATATTATAATGAATGACGGACCTGCTGGACACTGTCAGCAGAATGCGTTTATAGAATAAAATAAAAAAAAAACACCACAGGAGTGTTTAACTTTTTCAGGCAGACAGTGGTCACTGGTCAGTCACACTGGCAGCAAAAGTGTGCACTGTACTCCTGCTATAACTGCACCCCAGTCTCCCCCACAATTCAGCTGTGTGAGCAGTGAGCACTCAGCACAGTCAGATATACATAGATGATATTATCATGCAGCACACTGAGGCTGAGCACAGATATGGTATGTGACTGTGTATCGTTTATTTTCAGGCAGAGAACGGATTATATTAAATAATAAATAAAACTGGTGGTGGTCACTAGTAACTATCAGCAAAACTCTGCACTCTGAGTACTCCTAATGCTCCCCAAAATTACTAAGTTAGTAGTAAATCAACTCAAGTGTCTCTATCTATTCTAACGGAGAGGACGCCAGCCACGTCCTCCCCCTATCAATCTCAATGCACGTGTGAAAATGGCGGCGACGCGCGGCTCCTTATATAGAATCCGAGTCTCGCAATAGAATACGAGCCTCGCGAGAATCCGACAGCGGGATGATGACGTTCGGGCGCGCTCGGGTTAACCGAGCAAGGCGGGAAGATCCGAGTCTGCCTCGGACCCGTGTAAAAAGGCTGAAGTTCGGGGGGGTTCGGATTCCGAGGAACCGAACCCGCTCATCTCTAATAGATAACTTTTATTTGTTTTACTCTAGTAAAATTTGGGATTTGCAATGGAGGTTTATTGTAATTCAGTAAAGTATTCCGGAGCTTGGTAAATTTGACAGTTTACAATAACACACCGAGAGCTAGTCCGCACAAGGCCCCTCCTTGGAATAGAAAATTGCCACAAGGGCATAGACTGTTAACTTAGACAAGGAGGTTGGTGATAACACATAACCAAATACCTCAAGAATTAATTAAATATAAATTATTAACAAGATTGCAAGAGGGTTGGTGTTGCTTCGCAGAGTCAGACACAATAGCATGCACACACGAGAAAAAGAAGACTCTATTATGGGGGCACTCAAAATGAATTACTTCAAAGCTAAATTGGACCAGACATCTAAAATAGGGTATATTAAAATTTAACCTTTATTGATACCATTAAAATGGGTACAAGGGTTAGACTAGGACATACACAACATATACACACATAAGAAATATAAAGCACATAACCTGTGAACCTAAGTACAGTTCTAATGTGCAAGTTAAACACCTCAATAGGAATTATTCACCGGAAAAAATCGTATATATTTACAAAATCAAATTGATTTGAGGGGTATATCACAGACCAGTAATAATTATCCAGAAATTGTCCATATTAATCCATGCTCAATTAGTACCACGGGATTATATACTATGTTATAGAGCCATATTGCCCCTCGTATATATTAAATAAAACAGTGCTCCTGTCATCAGTTCCGTAAGCATTTGAACACACCTCAATGGTGTTGAAATATTGAGCTGATATAGGTATATTGTCCTCCTATTTATACTCCAACTTTAATGAGACAGCAAAAGATGTAATCCTAAATACTTGCTGACAGTATAATGAATCATATCATAAGTGCCTGATTTTCACAGCACTGTAAACCTTTACCCTAATTGGGATTGGGGTGTATTGGAGTCATAATAATTCCCAAACCTTCCAATAAATTGGATTCATACTATGACAAGCATCAAAGGATTTTCAACCATGGTAAGTATTGAGATTGTAAAGGAATTTCTCGCTGTAGTCACAGTATTGCCCTTTATGCAGCTATAAATCATAAAATAGTCCCCAACGGAATTCAAGTGGGAGGAAAATCACAGTGTACCCATCGATCCCATTGGTGAATCACTTCTGCTGTCACACCGTCTTGGCAGCCAGTCGCCTATACTGGTCCATGAGGCCGGTGGATGAGAGAGTGACAGCCGAGGAACAGCTGGGTAGGAAGGAAGGAAAGAACGCCATACTGCTTTCCTTGTTAGAGCGGTAGTGACACCCGGTTGTCTATTGACATTGCAAAGTGTCACTCCGCAATTCAAGGATGAGAGCTGGCAGAAAGAGGATCAGTTACCTATTCAGCATTAACCACGAGGGAACCGGAGCATTGGAGAGTCATTGGAGAGCCTTGTGCCCATTTTAATGGTATCAATAAAGGTTACATTTTAATATACCCTATTTTAGTTGTCTGGTCCAATTTGGATTTGAAGTAATTCATTTTAAGAGCCCCCCTAATGGAGTCTTCTTTTTCTCGTGTGTGTATACATTTGACAGTTTAGCAGCCCCCACAAGTACCTTTTGCAGTGGGAAATGGAGGAACTGCAGCAGATTTTGCAAATATCTGCTGTAGACACGCTTCATACAGTACTTCCTAGAGATGCTTAATTTTTATAGATTTTTTTTGTGCGGGTTATCCCTCAAAAATAGTTTAATAAATTTGTTGGAATGCTTTGTTGTGACAGGGGCATAATTACAGTGGGTGCAGGGGGTGCTGATGCTATGGGGCCCAGAGGGTCAGGGGCAGGGGCGGGACTTCTGGCAGTGCAGCCAGTGCATTGCACTGGGGCCCGCCGCACTTCAGGGGCCCACAGCCGCCGGCATTACAATGAGTCACAATGACTCATTGTATTATGCCGCCGCAAGCTACGCGCCCACCCGCCGCCCGCCTCCCGCGTCACTCACAGTCCCTCACAACACATTCAGCGCCTGCGGCAGCCCGGCTGGAGAGGGAGGAGGGGTCCCGGCCGGAGAGGGAGGAGGGGCCGTCCCTCCCTCGTACAAACTTCACAGGTCTCACTGGCTGCTTGGTCACTGGCTGTTGGGTCTCACTGGCTGCTGCTGTAAGGAGGGAATGCTCTCCCATCTCCTCCTCTCTCCAGCGCCTCCCCCTCCAGACATCCTGCATTGTAATAAAATGCTTCTGATCCTGGTTATTCCATATGTGCCGGTGAGTCAGCCATGCAGCAACAGGCCCTGGCAGGAATTAGTTGTTTTAAATGTTTTGAATTGTGTTGCATATGTATCAGCACAAAAAAATAAATAAAAAATAAATAATATATATATATAAATATATATATATATATATATATATATATAAAATTATATATATATTTATTTAATGTTATATTGAATTTGTAAAAGTGCCTGTTTGCATCTCTTGCCTCTGTATCCAATTATTCATGTATCACCCAGGGCTATCCTATTAGCCATGATACGTTGGGCTCCTCCCACCGATGCTGGCATTTATCACGGATTATGCTTCAGGTGCCTCAGGCAGCCATAGCATAATCCGTGATAAATTTATCCCCAATACCACGTGTTTTTCAGCCGATGAAGATGGCCTCTAATTGGATACTGCAATAATTACCATCAGTCATTAAGTCATTAATCGCAATATCCGTCTGTTTTCACCCACCGAAGCGGCATTGCAGCTTATTGTATCTATCTATCTATCTATCTATCTATCTATCTATCTATCTATCTATCTATCAATTCTGTCTGCCGTAATGTGTAATAAAAGGGGACGCTGTCTGCCGTAATGTGTAAAAAAAGGGACGCTGTCTGCCGTAATGTGTAAAAAAAAAGGGGACACTGTCTGCCGTAATGTGTAAAAAAAAAAGAGGACACTGTCTGCCGTAATGTGAAAAAAAAGGGGACGCTGTCTGCCGTAATGTGTAAAAAAAAGGGGACGCTGTCTGCCATAATGTGTAAAAAAAAGGGGACGCTGTCTGCCGTAATGTGTAAAAAAAAGGGGACACTGTCTGCCGTAATGTGTAAAAAAAAAAGAGGACACTGTCTGCCGTAATGTGTAAAAAAAGGGGACGCTGTCTGCCGTAATGTGTAAAAAAAGGGACGCTGTCTGCCGTAATGTGTAAAAAAAAAGGGGACACTGTCTGCCGTAATGTGTAAAAAAAAAAGAGGACACTGTCTGCCGTAATGTGAAAAAAAAGGGGACGCTGTCTGCCGTAATGTGTAAAAAAAAGGGGACGCTGTCTGCCATAATGTGTAAAAAAAAAGGGGACGCTGTCTGCCGTAATGTGTAAAAAAAAGGGGACTCTGTCTGCTGTAATATGTAAAAAAAAAAAAAAAAGGGGACGCTATCTTCCGTAATGTGTAAAAAAAGGGGACGCTGTCTGTCGTAATGTGTAAAAAAAAAAAAAAAGGGGGACGCTGTCTGACGTAATGTGTAAAAAGGGGAATCTGTCCACTGTAAGGTGTAAAAGGGGCTCTACCTGGTGTAGTGGCGCTACTGTGCGGCGTAATTTGAATAATGGAGATTACTGTGTACCGTTATATGAATTGGTATTATTTTGTGGCCACACCCCTTCCCCATGAAGCCACGCCCCTATATTTGTTTGCACGCGCCTACGGCGCGCACTGCTCCTGCCTTACACAGAGGGGATGGGCTCCAATGCCGTTTCTTGTTTAGTTATGGCACTATTGCTACGTATCCATTTCCCTGGCCTTGAGCAGCTCTCCCCTCACCAGATCCTCTCCAGGGGTGAGAGGGTGGACTTGGATGGTATATGGGGGCCCAAAGCATTTTGTTGCACCTGGGCCCACCGTTCGCTAGTTCCGCCACTGGTCAGGGGCCTTTCTTTTCTGCACACAGCTCAATTGCAGACCCTATACACTTGTAGGCCACATTCTTCACTGTTCTTACCTTCCTGCTCAGCTCTGTAGAAGGCAGTATTTATGATAAAAGGTATTCCCACTGTAGAAGGCAGTGGCTGTTTTCTAAAGTTGCCCATTAATTTTAATTAAGGCCAGACCAGATATGTACACACCACTGTGGGAAATGTATACCTAAAGTGGAGGAGTTGTCCATAGCAACGTATCAGCTTCTAGCAATCATTCTATCTTTTATTCTATAAAATATTATCTTGAAGTTTAGTTGCTATGGGTAACTTCTCCCCCTGTATTCTTTAGACTGTTTGATACTTTAGTCCCTAATGAAGGTGCATGTCAGATTTCAGTAGTGCATTTTTTTTTATTGAGCACGGTAGGAAAAAGTTACACTAAGTATACTTGACAGCATTGGAAACAGAACATCATATACAACAATGTTGACAACAAGAATTAGGGGTCAAGGCCTTGTAGGTAATAATAAATATCAGTAAAGATGTCAGCGTCCGGAGTCTTACCGGTACGCTGGGGCCGCGGGGCTGGCTTCCTTGGCGATGTGCGGGCAGCGGCAGAGGTGGGCTGCTGCGCCGGATCCGTGGGTAGCAGTAGCGGCAGTGAGGGGGTCCGCTCGTGGCGACGGGACGCCGCTACAGCGGGTCACTCTTGCTGAGCCATTGCTAGGAGACCAGGGGTAGTGAGCAATGTAGCTTTGCAAAAAGGTCTGCATTACTGGGCGCCGCCATGTTGGAGACCAAGTTTTAAGCATAGTTCCTGTTTCCTGCTTCTTCTAGCCAATCCAGGGGAAGCTCTCCCTATAAAAGGGGGCTGGTTTAGGACAGGGACGCCAGTGCTTCAAGTTACAACCCTGTTGTAGGTGCTTTAGCCTGTGCTCCCAGGATTCCTGCTGTATTCTGGTTCCTCCTGATCCTGCTTGGTCGGTTATCTCTTGCTGCTGCAGCCCTGCCGTTTCTGGCCTGCTACTGCCTGTGGAAGCGCTCCTGGAAAACCCGGTCCAGTAAGACTCTTTGGCCACAGTCGGCCCCGGGTCTTCTGCCTTGTCTTTCAAGGCACACTCCACAGATCTCCTTCACCAGCCACGCCTTTGTACCACCGACCACAGCCTGCAGATTATTATCCTCAGCCTTGTTTTCCAAACCACAGTCCACAGTTCTTGTCTCCAGCCACGTCTTCAATTACCATCCACAGTTCCACAGTTCATCATCTACAGTCTCATCTTTCAAATCACAGTCCACAGTTCTTTGTGCTCCAGCCTTGGTTCTCTACCTCAGCCCTGTACATAATAAATACTTTCCATTGAATCTCAAACCACGCCTACGTTCTTCATTGCTCCGTTTACCATGCGAAGGAACTATATCCAGCCCCCTCATCTTGTTCATTCACAGCCTGCTACCTCCTTGGGCAAATCTCAGCTGCCGGATCCTCAAACTTTGCTAGACGTGACAGTAAGCACTGGCGTCATGGATTCGATGGGTGATCAGGCATCAGGAGGGGATTCAACTGCAGATAACTGGTCTCGCTTAAATAAGCAGGAGGCCACACAATCTCAAATTGTGCAGTTCATGCAGAGTATGTCCGAACATCTCGATTCTCTCTGTGTTGCCATGACGGCCCCTCAAGTATCTACAGCTGCTCCCACATTAGCACCTCCGGTCCCACTTCCTCCTGTACCAGTACCACTTCCATGGTTGCATTTGCCAACTCCCAGTAAATTCGATGGGAATCCAAAAAAATGCTGCGGGTTTCTTAACCAGTGCGATATCCAGTTCGAACTACAGTCGGCCAACTTCCCATCAGCACAAACCAAAGTAGCCTATATAATTTCTTTACTTACCGGGCAAGCGTTGGAATGGGCTTCACCTTTGTGGGAGAGGATGGATCCCATCTTATCTAACTATCCAGAATTCGTGGCCACCTTTCGAAGAATCTTCGACGAACCGGGCAGGACTTCTGCCACCTCATTGGAGATTCTTTGCCTGCGTCAGGGCACACATACGGTCAGTCAGTCCGTGATCCAGTTTCGCACCCTTTCCTCAGAACTGAACTGGAACGAGGAGGCTCTCATTGCAGCTTTCTGGAGCGGTCTCTCCGAAAAGATCAAAGATGACCTCGCAACTCAGGACATACCTGATAAGTTAGATAAACTAATTTCTTTATGCAATAAGTTAGACCTGAGGTACAGAGAACGCTATATGGAGAGGTTGCGGTCAGATCGCCCTAAGCCTAGAGTTGTTCTTCCACCAACACCATCCTCACCAACTGCGGAAGAACCCATGCAGATTAATCGCTCCCACCTCCCCAATGAAGAACGTCAGAGACGGCGACAAGGGAACCTCTGCCTGTATTGTGGTGCATCTGATCACTTTGTTAAAACCTGCAATCTACGTCCGGGAAACGCCCGCTCCTAGTTTGTGCTGGAGAGGTCAAGCTAGGAGAATTCTCAGAATTGCATACCAAGAAGGAGTCTGTCCTGTTTACCCAATTGGAGCTCCCTTCTTCTTCTCTTCTCATCCCTGCACTACTCGACTCCGGAGCCGCCGAAAGCTTCATTACGTCAGCTCTGGTCAAACAATCTGGAATACAAACGGTTCCTTTGGATCGTACCATTTCTGTTACCACAGTGGATGGAAGTTATATCCCTGAGGGTATTATATCCTTTTGTACTATTCCTCTCAAGATGAAGGTCGGAGTTCTCCATTCAGAAAAAATGTCTTTCCTTGTAATTCCTAAAGCCTCTCATGAACTAATCCAAGGATTTCCATGGTTAATCAGACACAATCCCCACATAGATTGGCAAACTATGGATGTTCTTTCTTGGGGACAAGACTGCTTTCAGAACTGTTTACCTTCAGTTAGACCTCTCTGTTCTTCCAGCCCTTCCAGCCTTCCTGTGGAGTACCAAGCTTTTCAAGATGTTTTCAGTAAGCATGGTGCGGACACCTTGCCTCCGCATCGTACTTGGGATTGTCCCATTGAACTAGTACCCGGTAAGACTCCTCCCCGAGGTCGAATTTACCCTCTCTCACTTCCCGAGACACAGGCCATGTCGGAGTATATCCGGGAGAACTTGGAGAAAGGGTTCATCAGGTCTTCTACATCTCCGGCCGGAGCGGGGTTTTGCTTCATCAAAAAGAAGGATGGGGGGTTGTGGCCCTGTATTAACTATAGAGGTCTCAATGACATAACTGTTAAGAACAGATATCCGTTACCTCTGATTCCAGAACTGTTCGACCGTGTTAAAGGAGCTACTGTATTTACTAAGTTGGACTTACGGGGGGCTTACAATCTTATACGTATTCGCCCAGGGGACGAATGGAAGATGACATTTAATACCTGCGACGGCCATTACAAATACCTGGTAATTAAACTAGAGATTATCCCGCACCAGACTAAAATATAAAAATAACTCAGAGAAAACCAACTAATACAAAATAGACCCCAATGGATAGCTATCCTTTATGTTGGAGGTGCTCCAGGAATAATGTAACAAGTAAACAATTGATCGACGTGTGTGGTAGAACCCACAACTCACCGATAGAAGAAAATTCCTTTGTTTGGAGCACTCTTTTGAATAATATGTATGTGATGATGAAATGTATATTCAATATTAAAACGTAACCTTTATTTTTCAAGTTTAGACTATAAAATACATGGGGTAATACAATTCAATTAATCTTTAAAGAATTCCCCTAGAAAAAATATAATATTGGACATAGAATTTGTCCTTGTGGCAAAAATTAATCAAAAAATCATATGTAATCATACAACTTGAGCCTATGATTCGTAGACAGCTCAAAAGACAGTCATCTGTCTAAATTCCAGCAGGCAGCATACATATCAAATTGTAGATCATCTGATCCTGTGGCTGAAGAAAATCTGCACATGAAACTAACATACCCTCCTAAATCTGTTTGTCTCCAATAAAAATAATATTAATAATATAAATTCAAATAATAAGTGGCTACCCAGCCATATGGCGCATTTGGACCCTGCAATGCCGTTTTGGCATCAAGGTTCACCTAACACCACGTGAGGAATTTAGGTTTTTGTCCATCTCTAATTTTTCTGGACACAGCTCACCTTCCCACTCTCATCTGTCCTCTGCTCTCAGATGAGGTCAGACAGCAGATGGGATTAGTGAACTAGAGTGCCCACTAATTCTATTCTTCAGCACAATCTGTGTTCATTGAAAAAACACTTTTGTTAATGGTCATGACCCTATGTGATACCTTGTGTCACCAGCATTTGGATACATATTTTTAGGTTGTTACAATGTTATCCTCATATTGCTCTGCCTAAGGAATACCCTGCTATGTTCATTATGAATTGCATTGTTTATGTCATATTTAGCCATATGGCTGGGTAGCCACTAATTATTTGAATTTATATTATTAATATTATTTTTATTGGAGACAAACAGATTTAGGAGGGTATGTTAGTTTCATGTGCAGATTTTCTTCAGCCACAGGATCAGATGATCTACAATTTGATATGTATGCTGCCTGCTGGAATTTAGACAGATGACTGTCTTTTGAGCTGTCTACGAATCATAGGCTCAAGTTGTATGATTACATATGATTTTTTGGTTAATTTTTGCCACAAGGACAAATTCTATGTCCAACATTATATTTTTTCTAGAGGAATTATTTAAAGATTAATTGAATTGTATTACCCCATGTATTTTATAGTCTAAACTTGAAAAATAAAGGTTACGTTTTAATATTGAATATACATTTCATCATCACATACATATTATTCAAAAGAGTGCTCCAAACAAAGGAATTTTCTTCTATCGGTGAGTTGTGGGTTCTACCACACATGTCGATCAATTAAATACCTGGTAATGCCTTTTGGCCTATGTAACGCCCCAGCCGTCTTTCAAGAGTTCATTAACGAAATCTTCAGAGATCTCCTCTATGACTGCTTGGTAGTGTATCTGGATGACATCCTCATTTTTTCTAGGGATCTGAAGACCCATCGGGAGCAAGTCAAAGAAGTGTTAACTCGTTTACAAAGGAATCAGTTATTCTGTAAGTTAGAGAAGTGCACCTTTGAAGTACCCACGATTCCATTCCTCGGTTACATTCTTTCAGGGCAGAGGTTACAGATGGACCCCGCTAAAGTCCAGGCGATTCAGGATTGGGCGCTTCCAGCTATACTTAAAGGAATTCATTGTTTCCTGGGGTTTGCTAACGCCTACCGAAGATTCATTCAAAATTATTCTTCTGTCATAGCTCCTATAACCGCATAAACTAGGAAGGGAGCCGATCCTGCCAAGTGGCCTCCAGAGGCTTTGGAAGCTCTTTCATCTTTAAAGGAGGCCTTCACGACTGCTCCAATTCTTCGACAACCCGATCTCAGCCGTCCGTTCTTGGTGGAGGTTGATGCCTCTACTGTAGGAGTGGGAGCAGTATTATCCCAGCTTTTCGAGGACAAGAAGGTCCATCCTTGTGCATTCTTCTCGTGAAGATTCTCCCCCGCTGCACAGAATTACGCTATTGGGGAACAGGAATTACTGGCAATTAAGTTGGCCTTTGAGGAGTGGAGGTATTTGTTGGAGGGAGCTCAGCATCCAATTTCGGTGACCACGGATCACAAGAACCTCCTGTATCTACAGTCAGCCCGATGTCTGAACCCACGCCAAGCAAGATGGGCACTCTTCTTTTCCTGTTTTAATTTTAAATTCAGTTACCGACCAGGTTCCCTCAACAAAAAGGCAGATGCATTATCTCGCTCCCTAAGTTCAGAAGAACCCTCTGACCATTCAAAAGAGCAATTTATCCTGGAATCCACCTTTTTTTCTGCAACTAATACCTCTCCACTTCCTCCTCCAGGGAAGATCTTCGTTGCACCAAATCTTCGCAAAAAACTTCTTACATGGGTTCACTCCTCCTCCTTCATGGGCCATGCGGGCGGTCATAAGACACTTAAATTCCTTCAGCGCTCCTACTGGTGGCCTCATCTCAGGACTGACATTCAGGAATACGTAGCTGCCTGTCCAAAATGTGCCCAGCATAAAAGTCCCAAAGGTCCACCAGCCGGGTTACTCCATCCTTTGCCGGTACCACTAAGACCATGGATGCATATTTCTATGGACTTTATTACAGATTTACCTACGTCTGGTGAGCGGAACACCGTATGGGTCATAGTTGACCGATTCTCTAAAATGGCACACTTTGTTCCTCTGGCTAATCTTCCATCTGCATCCCAGTTGGCAAAATTGTTTATAGCAGAGATATTTCGACTCCATGGTCTACCACAGGAAATCGTGTCTGATAGAGGTCCTCAATTTGTGGCCAAGTTTTGGAGATCCCTATGTTCTGCTCTTGGCGTGAAATTAAACTTCTCCTCAGGATATCATCCCCAAACGTATGGTCAACCAGAGAGAGTGAACCAGGCTCTGGAGACTTTTCTGCGTTTATTCATGTCCTCCTCACAGGACAACTGGCTGGACTTCCTCCCATTCGCAGAATTTGCCCATAACAATCTTTATCACTCTGCCACAAAATCTTCTCCATTCTTTATTAATTATGGTTACCATCCAAGAGTTCCTGACTTACAACTTCTACCTACGCTCGAGGTTCCTGCCGCAGAGTCAACACTTCGACAATTTACTGAAGCCTGGAAACAAGTTCACAAGACTTTGCTCAAGTCATCCAAGAGATATAAGACCCATGCAGATCTGAAACGAAAAGCTGTACCAAGCCTTAAGGTAGGAGATCGAGTTTGGCTTTCCACACGTATCCTAAGATTAAAGGTTCCTACAAAAAAGTTTGCTCCCAGGTTTATTGGGTATTACCCAATCGAAAAAGTGTTGAATCCTGTGGCTTACAAAGTGAAATTACCTCCGCAGTTAAAAATTCCTAATGCATTTCATATTTCTCTCTTAAAACCATTGGTACTTTATCGGTTTACAGCTGCTCTGCCTAAATCACCCAAGATCCAATCAGCACATGGAGATGAATTTGAGATTCACAAGATCCTCAATTCTCGCAGACATTATGGTCGCATCCAGTACCTTTTTGAGTGGAAGGGGTATGGGCCAGAGGAGAGATCTTGGGTAGATGCAGAGGATGTCCATGCTCCAAGACTTCTTCGGACATTTCATGCCAAGTTTCCAACTAAACCACATAGGTATACGGAGTCCACCTGCAAAGGGGGGGGGTACTGTCAGCATCCGGAGTCTTACCGGTACGTTGGGGCCATGGGGCTGGCTTCCTTGGCGATGTGCGAGCAGCGGCGGAGGTGGGCTGCTGCAGCGGATCCGTGGGCAGCAGTAGCGACGGTGAGGGGGACTGCTCGTGGCGGCGGGATGCCGCTACAGCGGGTCGCTCTTGCTGAGCCGTTGTTAGGAGACCAGGGGCAGTGAGCAATGTGGCTTTGCAAAAATGTCTGCATTACTGGGCGCCGCCATGTTGGAGACCAAGTTTTAAGCATAGTTCCTGTTTCCTGTTTCTTCCAGCCAATCCAGGGGAAGCTCTCCCTGTAAAAGGGGGCTGGTTTAGGACAGGGACGCCAGTGCTTCAAGTTACAACCCTGTTGTAGGTGCTTTAGCCTGTGCTCCCAGGATTCCTGCTGTATTCTGGTTCCTCCTGATCCTGCTTGGTCGGTTATCTCTTGCTGCTGCAGCCCTGCCGTTTCTGGCCTGCTACTGCCTGTGGAAGCGCTCCTGGAAAACCCGGTCCAGTAAGACTCTTTGGCCATAGTCGGCCCCGGGTCCTCTGCCTTGTCTTTCAAGGCACACTCCACAGATCTCCTTCACCAGCCACGCCTTTGTACCACCGACCACAGCCTGCAGATTATTATCTTCAGCCTCGTTTTCCAAACCACAGTCCGCAGTCCTTGTCTCCAGCCACATCTTCAATCACCAGCCACAGTTCCACAGTTCATCATCTACAGTCTCATCTTTCAAATCACAGTCCACAGTTCTTCGTGCTCCAGCCTTGGTTCTCTACCTCAGCCCTGTACATAATAAATACTTTCCATTGACTCTCAAACCCCGCCTACGTCCTTCATTGCTCAGTGTCCCATGCGAAGGAACTATATCCAGCCCTCTCATCTTGTTCATTCACAGCCTGCTAACTCCTCGGGCAAATCTCAGCTGCCGGATCCTCAAACTTTGCTAGACGTGACAAAAGGCGTAACATATCAAATTACAGAAACAGAGCATAACTATTTTTTCTAAAAGGGGAAGAATAGTCAGATTGATAACAAGAAAGGTGTATAATGGAGGAAGGAAAAATTGTAAAGTAAACCTTTATAGATATACAATTAAAGGAATAGAATAAAAGGGAGAACAAGAAGAGAGGGACGTAAAAGTGGAGGAAGGGGGGGGGAGGAATATAGGAAGAGAGAGGATCAAAGGAATAGCGGAAGAAAGGAATAGAGGAATAGCCAGTCGAGGTGTTTGCGTATTATCAGTGCGACATAATGATCTGCAAGGTGAAGTTTAATGGTTGCTAGTGCATTTTTAATTCTTCTTAGAGATAATACTCTTGTGTCAACCATTTGTGTCATTTGCATTTTATGTTTATATGTGTTTATTACGATCATGCCTCTGGCAGGTGACATAATATCCCCAATATTGCTGGCTATCGGGAGTAATTCAATTACCCCCCGGGGATCAATTAGCTGCAGTAATATAACTCATTTTACTGCAATTGTTTTGGGGGTAATTTATTAGCCCCTTTTTTGCACCTGTATTAGCATGAAAACAGACAGGACCCGGGATAAGTTCCCAAATCCATGTGTTTTCGCGATTACACTACGAAAACACGAAGGCAGGAGAAACAAAATCCCAGATAGTGCCGGGTATAAATGTGCAGAGTAAACTATGTTGTATATAAAAAATAAGTAAAACCTTTTAAAAAGTATAAACATTACTTTAAACGCTATACATACTGTATATTAAAAACATTTCTAGCTTTTAATCTGTAAAATGGTTCAGTGATGTTAGAACATTATAGACTACCTTGCTTACTGTACTGTATGTTTGGAGAACATTGGCTAGCAATGCATTAAACCAATGTTTACCTGCAATTAGGTAGTTGCTTTTGTTCCTAATATAGTTGATTGGTTTGTACAGTACTACACAATAAAACAAAGAGCTAGAAATTGGATCCACAGTACTATATCTTAGAAAAAAACTACTATCTGACTTCAATTGTTTCTAATGCTATTCATTATTGTAATCAGAGATGAGTGAACACCGTTATATGTTCTGTGTAAAACAAAAGTCTCCGATCTTATCAGAATTCTTGCATAAAATAACATCTACCTATTGTTTAGGAGAGAAGACAGCTGGTTGTGAATTGACATGAAATTTACAGGTTGCCCCTGGGATGCATTCCGGCCTAAATCACTGGTTTTGCACAGTTCTGAAATGACTCATCTGTATTTTTCCTCTTCTCTTTATTGCAATACCCTGCAATTTTTATATAGGCTGCAAATCTGTTATTACGAGTTAAACAGAGGAGAAGGCAAAAAAAAATATATTGAAGATGACAATGAATATAGATGAATGTAGCAATCTCGCAAGGGCAGGAAAGTAAGTGGCTGATGACCATACTTAGGCCCAGATTTATCAAACCTTGGAGAGTGATAAATTTCACGCTAATAAAGTACCAACCAATCAGCTCTTAACTTATTTTTCAAACACAGCCTGTAACATGGCAGTTAGGAGCTGATTGGTTGGTACTTTATCACTGCACAATTTATCATTCTCCAAGGCTTGATAAATCTAGGCCACAGTCCCTTAAACCACTTTCCTTTATATATAGTATAGTAGAGTCATATTTTATACATTATGGCCCCTATCTATCAAACCTTGGAGAGTGATAAATAGCACGGTGATAAAGTACCAGCAAATCACCACCTATTTGCCATGTTACAGGCTGTGTTTAGAAAATGACAGTTAGGAGCTGGTTGGCTGGTGCTTTATCACTGTGCTATTTAATCCCTCTCCAAGGCTTTCTAACTCAGGGCCTAATTCAGACCCGATCGCTGCTGTGCGTTTTCGCACAGCGAGCGATCGGGTCTATACTGCACATGCATATGTACCACAATGCGCTGGTGTGTCGGATGACTGCACCGGGCATCAGTGCATACTGATGGGATGGACGTAAAATGTAATTGCACGGCGATCACAAGGTGACTGACAGGAAGAGGCCATTTGTGTTGGCAACTGACCATTTTCAGGGAGTGTACAGAGAAACGCAGGAGGTACCAGGTGTTTGAAGGGAGGGTTTCTGACGTCTGCTCCAACCCCGATCATTGCACTGGAAGAATAAGTCCTGTGCTGTGCAGAGACTGCACAAACTTCTGTTTGTGCAGCTCTCCTGCACATGCGATCGCACTCGAATTCCCCCTCCCCCTGTAGGTGGCGACTACCTGATCGCAGGGATGCAAAAAATGCACCCTAGCGATCAGGTCTGAATTAGGCCCTCAGGGCCTATATATGTTGTTTATTTTTACATTTTAACTTTTTACCTGATTCTATGTATGGCTTTACCTTGCTTAAGTCTGTTAAGTTCCAGCCAATTTGAGGGTTTTTTATTTTCAAAATTGAAGTGAAACACGTTTCCATAATCCATAGCTATTATGTTTTAATTTCCTCTTTAGTGTGCATTGGATTTTATGTCCCGACTGCTATTTTATATTAATCCCTTTCATTATCTTTCTTGCTAACAAGAAACTTTTATTCTTTAAAAAGAACTATCTTAGCATATTTTCCAGGACATTGCTGATTCAATATTTGGTTCCAGTAAAGCAAATAGCAGAAGCCTCAGCCACTGTTTTCAATTGTGTTAACCAGAAAGTAGATATATCATTATACTTTATCATTTTAATTTCATTTTGCAAACATATTGAACTCTGTGATAGTGATGAAGATTTTTTTTTAAATTATTTAGGTTAAAGAGTAAAGAGCTAACATGCCAATACAGATTGCAGCATCATCTGTAAACTTTACAAGACACATAACGCAAATGCAATTTCCAGTTTTGAAGTCATTCTATCTTACAGCACTTTTATCTTCTCATCAGATGAAGCTTCCATATTATACACTTTTCTAATTTACTGCACAGCTATCTCTACACGTAGGGCATATAAATACCATTAGTATCATGTAACAATTTAGTTTGTTGCTTAGATCAGCTAATCTCTTAGAATGTTGTACATTTCAATTTAGTATTTATCGAGAAAGAGGTCTTAGACACAATTGAAAATAAATATAGTATTAGTAGAAATGACATCTTTACAGCATACAGTCTAGATACTGTGATGAACTGTGTTGCAAAAAAATTGTGTGACTACATCAACTGTAATGTATATTTTATTAGATGGAAGATGGGTGAGATCACTTTTGTATATAATGTCCACATACAGATGTGTCCTCATGCACTATATCTGCAGTCACACCAAACAGACCCTCCCAACACTTCAGATCCCGCACGACTCTGCTAGCGCCAGGTGTCTTTGTTGCCCAGAATGCATCTTAGTTGCAATGTAATGCGACTAGGACACACCAGTAGACTGCATATGTGACACCTGTATATCTGGGTGGTCTTCAGTATGCCGGCTCTTGGGATCCTGGCGCACAGTATACCGGCGCCGGAATCCCAACAGCTGGCATACCGACACTTATTCTCCCTCGTGGGGGTCCACGACCCCCCTGGAGGGAGAATAAAATAGGGTGGCGCGCATAGCGCGCCACCGTGCCCGCAGCGTGGCGAGCGCAGCGAGCCCGCAAGGGGCTCATTTGCGCTCGCCACACTGTCGGTATGCCGGCGGTCAGGCTCCCGGCGCCGGTATGCTGGTCGCCGGGAGCCCGACCGCCGGCATACCATACTACACCCGTATATCTATATGCGACTGAGGGGCCTATTTATCACCATCCAAGGATTCGGATGTGGTGTGATAAAATAGCCCGAATCCACACTGCGATAATTGATTACATTACATGGATTTATCAATTATTGTATGCAGGGACAAAGCTTGCGAGCAAACTCTATCCATGCGATGCCTGTCCGCAGCAACATCGGGATATTTTTCGTGAAAAATACCCTGATGTCCTGCTGCACATGCGCTGCCACCACTGACATCACCGCTACCACCATTCCGACCACCCCCCATCATGACTACCCCCCCCAACGCCACGCCTTCCCTCCCCGCATGGTAAATATACTTACCAGTCCAGGGAGCTGGTGATCACTGCTCCAGCAGGGCTGGTGGGTGCCAGATCCTGTGTGCTGCTGTGACCCCCCGGTGCTGTAAAGTGAGCTGCCGCTTTGCAGCTTCACTTTACCGCACCGGGGGTCACAGTGCTAGACATGGAGGACCCAGTGCCCGGCAGCCCACACCGGAGCACCGATCCCCTTCCTGGACTGATAAGTATGTTTGTTTGTTTGTTTTGTTTACTTTTTTTGTTTGTTTTACAAGTGATCAGCTTGTGTGTCCATCAGACACACAGAGCTGATCACACTGGCTGGTCCCAACGCAGTTTTCTCTACCATGGGGCAGAGAAAGCTGAGCACTCTGCCCTGTGATTTCGCCAGCCTGAGCTGGCCTAATTATAACAGGGCACGCTGCTGTAATTTTTAACATTTTTTTTTGTAAATTCGGGCACATCACATTTCCCATTATAAGTATGGGGAATGCGATATGGGTTACTAAAAAAATGACAATTAAAGTGTTCGTAGCAGTTTTTCCCGAAAACTGCTCCAAAAGCCCTTTAATACATTGGAGTGATACTAAAATAATGTGAGAAGGGAAAAGGGAGTGAAAACACCCTTTTTTCACATTATTTTAGTAAAAATAATGTTAATAAATGTACCTTTGAGTCTGTTATGCTTCGTATACAGACTCAGTCACACAAAGTGTCTGACTGGAGCATGAAAGGCCCACCGGGATAATTCAGTTGTAAGGGCCCATTCTTAAGGGTGTGGCCCGGCTCCAGTGGTGTTGTAGTGAACTACCGCAGAGGTTTGGCTAACCATTAGTGCATCGTCTGGGCCCCTTGATAAACCTATATATAGTAAATACTACTAGTGCATGCATCATAATGTATCAGATTAATAACAGCAATGCTCTGTAGAAAATACACCATATTCCTGTGCAGTATAATGTAACATATGTATAATGTATAATTCAAGAGCACTAGGGTAGAGTCTGGAACCTGATCGCTAGAGGAGGAGGTGGGCCCACAAGCAGTAGGGCACACCAGGGGTTTCCCCTGTTCCCCTGTGGCCTAGTATAACCCTGGTCACACAGATATACAAGTGTCAGGCAAAAAAGACAGCTGGTTTTAGCAGAGTCACAGGGAACCTGGTGGCTCATTTGCCCTAGGTGTCTCGCACCACATGACATATTGAGGCTAGATGTATGAGGATACATCTGTGTCCACTTGGGAACCTGTCTAGAAAGTCCAAGTTTTGTTTTGTAGCATTTTGCTTCTAAAGCTTACAGTACTTAGCATTGGTGGATTTCAGTGGCGTGGAGTGAGGTCAGTTGCTGGTGAGGCACTGCAGCCATAATGTCCGCCAAGTCCCGTTGATGACCGCTACTGCCCCGGAGCTGATGCCCACTACTGCCACTGTTCTTGCGTGCGCCAAAAGCACACGTGCTCCCGGAAAAGTGGGTGTAGTCTTGCAATGAGGGTGTGGCCTCACAATAAGGGGCATGGCCTCAATGGGAATGCTGTATCCATATGACCAGGAGAGGGTGATGCCTTGGAAAGGCAGAGGGTGACATGAGAGAGATGGTGATGAGGAGACAGTGATGCAGGGGAGATGCAGTGGGTGACAGGGAGAGGGTGACGGAGAGAGGGTGACAGATAAAGGGTGACAGAGAGAGGTAGTTGGTGACAGGGAGAGGGTGACACCAGGAAGAGGATGACAGCAGTGGGTGACAGGGATAGGGTAATACCAGGAGCTGGTGACAGAAAGAGGGTGATGCCAGGGAGAGAGACGTTGAAAGGAAGAGGGTGATGCCAGTGAAAGACTGACAGCAGTAGGTGAAAGGGAGAGAGTGATGCCAGGGAGCTGGTGACAGGAAGAGGGTGACAGCAGTCGGTGCCAACTGTGGATGATAGGGAGATGCCAGAGAGAGGGTGACACCAGGGAGAGGGTGACAGAAAGAGGGTGATGCTAGGGAGAGGGTGACAGGGAGATGGTGACAGCAGTGGGTGACAGTAGAGGGTGATACTATGGAGAGCATATTACTGTCCCACTCTGTTGGCAGTATAGCATAGAACATAAGCATGCAGCCTGGTCCCTGCTGAGCTTAGCCCATGTCAAAGTAAAGTACCCATCACTCTTCCCCACAAATCTCAGCCGGCCCCCGCCACAACCGGTAACAGAGAGAGGAAACAACAAACCTGCTCCTTGTGGCTGGGTTGCTCGTCCTCCAGCACTTCCTAGCTCCATCTGTACAGGACCGTAGGCTACTAGTGTTACTACTCTGGTATCAGGGCTCCAGGTGTGGCTGGGAGCAGGGCCGTTGCATGGTGGAACTGCGCCCTATGCTACATTTTAGCCTACCACCCATCTTCCTCAAAAACCCACACAAGTGACTTTTTGGAAAAGCTAGTGAGTAGACTCTAGGGCAGCACCAGAGTCTACTCACTTGCACCACCGGCTAGAGACAAGGGGTCTGGATGGAGATGGCACATGGACCTCCGCCTTGCTGAATACACCTTTGTGTGGGATCGGTATGGGATCCCGTTGCATGGAATGCTGAATCTCAGTATACTGACATCGGCATCCTCTGTGCCAGAATGCCAGTGGGAGGGGACTAGAGCAACGAAGCCTCTTGCGGGTTCGCTGCGCTTGCCACGTTGCGGGATTGGTGGCAAGCTTCGCTCGCAACAGGTTCTATTTTCCCTGTATGGATGTCGTGGACACCCACAGAGGGGGAATCACTTACTTTGCCGGTATTCCGGCAGTGGTAAAGTACCCCTGTTGGGATCCTGGCATCAGTATTGAGACAGCCGGGATCCCAACGGGCGTTTTTTTTAACCGCATACCCCGAGTGTGTGTAAAAAAAAAAAAATCCCATGTGCTCTGTATTTACATGGAAAACAGTAATACGTACTGTTCCTTAACTTCCACAAAACATCACTACCCCCCCCACACACACACACACACATTACATTACACCAGGGCTGGCCAAACCGGTCCTCGAGATCTACCAACAGTTCATGTTTTCCAGGCCTCCTTGAGATCTGTAGAATTGTCAGTTAGGAATGAATGCAGCACATCTTAATTAGTAATGATTACACCTGTGCACCAGCTAGGTGGTCTGGAAAATCTGAACTGTTGGAAGATCTCGAGGACCGGTTTGGCCAGGCCTGCATTACACCATCCCCAAATAACATCAGAATACTATAAAAGAAGATATTAATATATACCCAAACCCCCATATATGAAAACACCCATCCCCCCACAGATACTTACCTCTGATTGTAAGAGGTTGCAATCTCTATGTATTCCCTGGTACACCCCACGGTGCTGGCTGGGAAGGAATCAGATCTTCCCAACTAGAGCAGGAAAGGGGCATGGCTTCCAGTGTGAGGGGGCCGACCCCCAGAGTGGGGAGGAAGAAGGGATATATTGCTGCAGTAGATTGGTGGCAGTTCCCAGGGGAGGGAGCAGCTATGCAGATAGGGAAGGGGTGGGCATCAGGCACTGCTGCTACTGGCTGTGCTGCAGCAGACATGTCAGACTGTGACAGGTCTGTATTCTCAGCAGACAACAGCTGAAAGGGGTGGGGGCAGCGGCCGCAACTTACAGCACCCGTTGCTGCTGTACATATTTTATAAAATAAAGCTGGGGGGAGCGCATATGTAAATTATAATTTAAACAAATTCCTAGATGATGGAGGGGCATGTGCCTTTGCTCCCTCAGTATCCGCATCTACCCAATCGCACCTTCATGTGACAGGGGCGTGCTTTCATACGAGCTGAAAGCACGCCCCTTCCAAAGCGGCACTGCTGTTAGGTGCCGCTTCTGCTGCTTTTTTCAATGGGCTTTTACTGCCCAATGCTTGGCCCTGCACCCCGCTCCCGGACCTATCACACTGACAGCGGGATGCACCAAAAGCGGTGCCTCCGTAACACATTTAACACAGTTTTAAAACAGAAAAAAATTATTAAAATAATACCAAGGCTAAAGCAGATACTTATGACACAGAATATGTGTCACAAGTATCTTCTTTGTATACAGTATGTTAATCATTAATGACAGAGTAGGCACTGCCTCCCCTGACTGCACGTCCCTGGTGGATTTCCCACTGAGCATGTGAGGCCTAGGGGTGGCACTTGCTGGGGGGGCAGCACAGCACACTGATGAGGCCAGGTAATTATTTTTCTTTTTTGTTTTTTTCATCATGACTTATTTTTGTATTATTTTATTTTGCAACTGAAGGGGGTGGGGCAGTGGGAAGCCTGTAGCCATCACTACCTGCAACAACATGAAGGGGGCACTGTTGTACTGGGGGTGATGTGATCGAGAAGATTACCAATAGTGTGCATAGGGGGTGACCTGGCCCCAAATCCACCCCTCTTTTTGGTTGGCATTAAAGTATTGCAAGGAGTCATTTTCACAGGATATTAAACATGTATTGCTATACACATCAGGATACAGGATACATTTCAAATTTGAAAGATTTTTTTCCTTAGCAGATCTTTTTGGTATTTTTATATGCAAAGTTAAACTAAAGAATTAAGAATTAATGATCTGGATCCACAGATTTTTTTTGTATTGTATTTACTGCTATTCTCCAGTTGTTTTATGTAAAAAAAACATTTAGCAATTTCTTTAATCTTATCACATCATTATTACTCCTACCTGCATATTATACAGCACTGCACAGAGATTGTTTATTCATTCACATAAATCCCATATCCCAATGGAGTTCATAGACAATTTTTCCCTATTCTTGTCAGGCAAACGTTACCACATTAGGGCTAATTTAGTTAGAAGTAAATTAACCTATTAATATGCTTTCAGAGCATGAGTTCACCTTAGCTAATAAAGTTAAGGTGATAATTTGCTGGATTGGGAAATTAATGTAGCAAAAGAAGATTGTCCTTATACACTATTTACTGCCTAATTGCCTTCTCCTTTAAATGTAACATAAAAAAGCTAAATCTTCATTACAATGACACATGACCCTGGCATGCTCATGACCACACTACAGCATTTTTCCTGATCCAAACTGTTAAATAACAGGATAGACACTAGAGATGAGCGGGTTCGGTTTCTCTGAATCCGAACCCGCCCGAACTTCATGGTTTTTTTCACGGGTCCGAGCAGACTCGGATCCTCCCGCCTTGCTCGGTTAACCCGAGCGCGCCCGAACGTCATCATGACGCTGTCGGATTCTCGCGAGACTCAGATTCTATATAAGGAGCTGCGCGTCGCCGCCATTTTCACACGTGCATTGAGATTGATAGGGAGAGGACGTGGCTGGCGTCCTCTCCATTTAGATTAGAAGAGAGAGAGAGAGAGAGAGAGAGAGAGATTGACCTGATTTACTGGAGCTTAGGAGTACTGTAGAAGTGTAGAGAGTGCAGAGTTTACTAGTGACTGACCACAGTGACCACCAGACAGTGCAGTTTTATTTAATATATCCGTTCTCTGCCTGAAAAAAACGATACACACAGTGACTCAGTCACATACCATATCTGTGTGCACTGCTCAGCCCAGTGTGCTGCATCATCTATGTATATATATCTGACTGTGCTCAGCTCACACAGCTTATAATTGTGGGGGAGACTGGGGAGCACTGCAGTGCCAGTTATAGGTTATAGCAGGAGCCAGGAGTACATATTATATTAAAATTAAACAGTGCACACTTTTGCTGCAGGAGTGCCACTGCCAGTGTGACTGACCAGTGACCTGACCACACTGACCACCAGTATAGTTAGTAGTATACTATATTGTGATTGCCTGAAAAAGTTAAACACTCGTCGTGTGACTTCACTTGTGTGGTGTATTTTTTTTTATTCTATAAAAAACTCATTCTGCTGACAGACAGTGTCCAGCAGGTCCGTCATTATATAATATATACCTGTCCGGCTGCAGTAGTGATATATATATATTTTTTATATCATTATTTATCATCCAGTCTATACTAGCAGCAGACACAGTACGGTAGTTCACGGCTGTAGCTACCTCTGTGTCGGCACTCGGCAGTCCATCCATAATTGTATACCACCTACCCGTGGTTTTTTTTTCTTTCTTCTTTATACATACATACTACTACATCTCTTTATCAACCAGTCTATATTAGCAGCAGACACAGTACAGTACGGTAGTCCACGGCTGTAGCTACCTCTGTGTCGGCACTCGGCAGTCCGTCCATAATTGTATACCACCTACCCGTGGTTTTTTTTTCTTTCTTCTTTATACATACATACTACTACATCTCTTTATCAACCAGTCTATATTAGCAGCAGACACAGTACAGTACGGTAGTTCACGGCTGTAGCTACCTCTGTGTCGGCACTCGGCAGTCCGTCCATAATTGTATACCACCTACCCGAGGTTTTTTTTTCTTTCTTCTTTATACATACATACTACTACATCTCTTTATCAACAAGTCTATATTAGCAGCAGACACAGTACGGTAGTTCACGGCTGTAGCTACCTCTGTGTCGGCACTCGGCAGTCCGTCCATAATTGTATACCACCTACCCGTGGTTTTTTTTTCTTTCTTCTTTATACATACATACTACTACATCTCTTTATCAACCAGGAGAAGCGTAAACTTGCCAATATGCCATTTACCACACGGAGTGGCAAGGAACGGCTGAGGCCCTGGCCTATGTTCATGGCTAGTGGTTCAGCTTCACATGAGGATGGAGGCACTCAGCCTCTCGCTAGAAAAATGAAAAGACTCAAGCTGGCAAAAGCAGTAGCACCGCAAAGAACTGTGCGTTCTTCGAAATCCCAAATCCACAAGGAGAGTCCAATTGTGTCGGTTGCGATGCCTGACCTTCCCAACACTGGACGTAAAGAGCATGCGCCTTCCACCATTTGCACGCCCCCTGCAAGTGCTGGAAGGAGCACCCGCAGTCCAGTTCCTGATAGTCAGATTGAAGATGTCAGTGTTGAAGTACACCAGGATGAGGAGGATATGGGTGTTGCTGGCGCTGGGGAGGAAATTGACCAGGAGGATTCTGATGGTGAGGTGGTTTGTTTAAGTCAGGCACCCGGGGAGACACCTGTTGTCCGTGGGAGGAATATGGCCGTTGACATGCCTGGTGAAAATACCAAAAAAATCAGCTCTTCGGTGTGGAGGTATTTCAACAGAAATGCGGACAACAGGTGTCAAGCCGTGTGTTCCCTTTGTCAAGCTGTAATAAGTAGGGGTAAGGACGTTAACCACCTCGGAACATCCTCCCTTATACGTCACCTGCAGCGCATTCATAATAAGTCAGTGACAAGTTCAAAAACTTTGGGTGACAGCGGAAGCAGTCCACTGACCAGTAAATCCCTTCCTCTTGTAACCAAGCTCACGCAAACCACCCCACCAACTCCCTCAGTGTCAATTTCCTCCTTCCCCAGGAATGCCAATAGTCCTGCAGGCCATGTCACTGGCAATTCTGACGATTCCTCTCCTGCCTGGGATTCCTCCGATGCATCCTTGCGTGTAACGCCTACTGCTGCTGGCGCTGCTGTTGTTGCTGCTGGGAGTCGATGGTCATCCCAGAGGGGAAGTCGTAAGACCACTTTTACTACTTCCACCAAGCAATTGACTGTCCAACAGTCCTTTGCGAGGAAGATGAA
Source organism: Pseudophryne corroboree (assembly GCF_028390025.1). NCBI lineage: Eukaryota > Metazoa > Chordata > Amphibia > Anura > Myobatrachidae > Pseudophryne > Pseudophryne corroboree. The sequence continues at coordinate 661,839,758 of NC_086448.1, forward strand.
ATATCACAGCAGTCATCCTACTGCAAAGCGGATAACTGAGGCCTTGGCATCCTGGGTGGTGAGAAACGTGGTTCCGGTATCCATCATTACTGCAGAGCCAACTAGAGACTTGTTGGAGGTACTGTGTCCCCGGTACCAAATACCATCTAGGTTCCATTTCTCTAGGCAGGCGATACCGAAAATGTACACAGACCTCAGAAAAAGAGTCACCAGTGTCCTAAAAAATGCAGCTGTACCCAATGTCCACTTAACCACGGACATGTGGACAAGTGGAGCAGGGCAGGGTCAGGACTATATGACTGTGACAGCCCACTGGGTAGATGTATGGACTCCCGCCGCAAGAACAGCAGCGGCGGCACCAGTAGCAGCATCTCGCAAACGCCAACTCTTTCCTAGGCAGGCTACGCTTTGTATCACCGCTTTCCAGAATACGCACACAGCTGAAAACCTCTTACGGCAACTGAGGAAGATCATCGCGGAATGGCTTACCCCAATTGGACTCTCCTGTGGATTTGTGGCATCGGACAACGCCAGCAATATTGTGTGTGCATTAAATATGGGCAAATTCCAGCACGTCCCATGTTTTGCACATACCTTGAATTTGGTGGTGCAGAATTATTTAAAAAACGACAGGGGCGTGCAAGAGATGCTGTCGGTGGCCAGAAGAATTGCGGGACACTTTCGGCGTACAGGCACCACGTACAGAAGACTGGAGCACCACCAAAAACTACTGAACCTGCCCTGCCATCATCTGAAGCAAGAAGTGGTAACGAGGTGGAATTCAACCCTCTATATGCTTCAGAGGTTGGAGGAGCAGCAAAAGGCCATTCAAGCCTATACAATTGAGCACGATATAGGAGGTGGAATGCACCTGTCTCAAGCGCAGTGGAGAATGATTTCAACGTTGTGCAAGGTTCTGCTGCCCTTTGAACTTGCCACACGTGAAGTCAGTTCAGACACTGCCAGCCTGAGTCAGGTCATTCCCCTCATCAGGCTTTTGCAGAAGAAGCTGGAGACATTGAAGGAGGAGCTAACACGGAGCGATTCCGCTAGGCATGTGGGACTTGTGGATGGAGCCCTTAATTCGCTTAACAAGGATTCACGGGTGGTCAATCTGTTGAAATCAGAGCACTACATTTTGGCCACCATGCTCGATCCTAGATTTAAAGCCTACCTTGGATCTCTCTTTCCGGCAGACACAAGTCTGCTGGGGTTGAAAGACCTGCTGGTGAGAAAATTGTCAAGTCAAGCGGAACGCGACCTGTCAACATCTCCTCCTTCACATTCTCCCACAACTGGGGGTGCGAGGAAAAGGCTCAGAATTCCGAGCCCACCCGCTGGCGGTGATGCAGGGCAGTCTGGAGCGACTGCTGATGCTGACATCTGGTCCGGACTGAAGGACCTGACAACGATTACGGACATGTCGTCTACTGTCACTGCATATGATTCTCTCACCATTGAAAGAATGGTGGAGGATTATATGAGTGACCGCATCCAAGTAGGCACGTCACACAGTCCATACTTATACTGGCAGGAAGAAGAGGCAATTTGGAGGCCCTTGCACAAACTGGCTTTATTCTACCTAAGTTGCCCTCCCACAAGTGTGTACTCCGAAAGAGTGTTTAGTGCCGCCGCTCACCTTGTCAGCAATCGGCGTACGAGGTTACATCCAGAAAATGTGGAGAAGATGATGTTCATTAAAATGAATTATAATCAATTCCTCCGCGGAGACATTGACCAGCAGCAATTGCCTCCACAAAGTACACAGGGAGCTGAGATGGTGGATTCCAGTGGGGACGAATTGATAATCTGTGAGGAGGGGGATGTACACGGTGATATATCGGAGGATGATGATGAGGTGGACATCTTGCCTCTGTAGAGCCAGTTTGTGCAAGGAGAGATTAATTGCTTCTTTTTTGGGGGGGGTCCAAACCAACCCGTCATATCAGTCACAGTCGTGTGGCAGACCCTGTCACTGAAATGATGGGTTGGTTAAAGTGTGCATGTCCTGTTTTGTTTATACAACATAAGGGTGGGTGGGAGGGCCCAAGGACAATTCCATCTTGCACCTCTTTTTTCTTTTATTTTTCTTTGCGTCATGTGCTGTTTGGGGAGGGTTTTTTGGAAGGGACATCCTGCGTGACACTGCAGTGCCACTCCTAAATGGGCCCGGTGTTTGTGTCGGCCACTAGGGTCGCTTATCTTACTCACACAGTCAGCTACCTCATTGCGCCTCTTTTTTTCTTTGCGTCATGTGCTGTTTGGGGAGGGTTTTTTGGAAGGGCCATCCTGCGTGACACTGCAGTGCCACTCCTAGATGGGCCCGGTGTTTGTGTCGGCCACTAGGGTCGCTAATCTTACTCACACAGTCAGCTACCTCATTGCGCCTCTTTTTTTCTTTGCGTCATGTGCTGTTTGGGGAGGGTTTTTTGGAAGGGACATCCTGCGTGACACTGCAGTGCCACTCCTAAATGGGCCCGGTGTTTGTGTTGGCCACTAGGGTCCCTTATCTTACTCACACAGTCAGCTACCTCATTGCGCCTCTTTTTTTCTTTGCGTCATGTGCTGTTTGGGGAGTGTTTTTTGGAAGGGCCATCCTGCGTGACACTGCAGTGCCACTCCTAGATGGGCCCGGTGTTTGTGTCGGCCACTAGGGTCGCTAATCTTACTCACACAGCTACCTCATTGCGCCTCTTTTTTTCTTTGCGTCATGTGCTGTTTGGGGAGGGTTTTTTGGAAGGGACATCCTGCGTGACACTGCAGTGCCACTCCTAAATGGGCCCGGTGTTTGTGTCGGCCACTACGGTCGCTAATCTTACTCACACAGCTACCTCATTGCGCCTCTTTTTTTCTTTGCGTCATGTGCTGTTTGGGGAGGGTTTTTTGGAAGGGACATCCTACGTGACACTGCAGTGCCACTCCTAGATGGGCCCGGTGTTTGTGTCGGCCACTAGGGTCGCTAATCTTACTCACACAGCTACCTCATTGCGCCTCTTTTTTTCTTTGCGTCATGTGCTGTTTGGGGAGGGTTTTTTGGAAGGGCCATCCTGCGTGACACTGCAGTGCCACTCCTAGATGGGCCCGGTGTTTGTGTCGGCCACTAGGGTCGCTAATCTTACTCACACAGCTACCTCATTGCGCCTCTTTTTTTCTTTGCGTCATGTGCTGTTTGGGGAGGGTTTTTTGGAAGGGACATCCTGCGTGACACTGCAGTGCCACTCTTAAATGGGCCCGGTGTTTGTGTCGGCCACTAGGGTCGCTAATCTTACTCACACAGCTACCTCATTGCGCCTCTTTTTTTCTTTGCGTCATGTGCTGTTTGGGGAGGGTTTTTTGGAAGGGACATCCTGCGTGACACTGCAGTGCCACTCCTAGATGGGCCAGGTGTTTGTGTCGGCCACTAGGGTCGCTTAGCTTAGTCATCCAGCGACCTCGGTGCAAATTTTAGGACTAAAAATAATATTGTGAGGTGTGAGGTATTCAGAATAGACTGAAAATGAGTGGAAATTATGGTTTTTGAGGTTAATAATAATATGGGATCAAAATGACCCCCAAATTCTATGATTGAAGCTGTTTTTTAGGGTTTTTTGAAAAAAACACCCGAATCCAAAACACACCCGAATCCGACAAAAAAAATTCGGTGAGGTTTTGCCAAAACGCGGTCGAACCCAAAACACGGCCGCGGATCCGAACCCAAAACCAAAACACAAAACCCGAAAAATTTCAGGCGCTCATCACTAATAGACACCCTCAGTTCCATTTCTTTTTCAAAATATAAGTCTGTCCTTCCAGCTGACACTCCACAATGTAGCAAGCTTAGGACCTTATTCAGCTCAGTTGCCGTTTTGCTAATTTAGCAAAACTGCAACTGCTGACAATCGCATGCTGGAAGCCGGCCAGCACATGGTAAGGTCACCCAGCATGCTAATGGCAGCCAGCGATGTGATCACAATTCAATTGCGATTGTCTTGCTGTCCCCACAAAATAAGTAACGCCCCCTGCCTGCGTAGACTGGCTGCGAAGGCAGGCGCAGTGTGCCCATCTTATTGAAAATGGCCCGGACCTTCCCCCATTTTTTGCACCGGGCCCCCATAATGTCGTGTCGCCACCCTCGTTCTCCCAGTGAACACCTCTGCCCTTTAATCAGTCAGAGGTGTTCTCATCAATGCGTACTACAGATGGAGCCTTCTCTACTGCGCCTAGGTGCACCAAACCTTATTAGCATAAGCCTTTCATCTATTGTTCTCAGCTGCAATACAATACAGAGAGAACAATACAGCAGGGGATTTTGGGGGTCATTCTGAGATGATCGTAGCTGTGCTAAATTTAGCACAGCTACGATCATTCACACTGTCAGTGCCGGCCCCCCCGCAGAAGTGCAAAGGCATCGCACAGTGGCGGTGCTTTTGCACTTTAAGAGTAGCTCCTGACCAGCGCAGCTTTAGCGTGCTGGCCGGGAGCTACTCATTGCTCCCCGGCCCGCATCGACTGCGTGTGACGTCACGCAGCCGATTCGGGCCGACCACGCCCAAGAAACGGCGGACAAATGTTGCCGTGCCGCCCAGCGACCGCCTCTGCCTGTCAATCAAGCATCAGGCTTGCACCGGCGCACTGCGGCGCCAGCGCATGCGCAGTTCTGACCCGATCGCACCGCTGCGATAAACTCAGAATGACCTCCTAAATCATTACAGCAGGGGATTAAATCCAACTGCCCTGGCTCAGTTAATCCTAATAAAGGTATAGATGAGGAGGGCTCCATCTGTATATGCGTACTATATGCGTGTGTAATATTAAAGTTAATATAGTAATGTTTTTTAATTTTTTTAAATTCAATTTTTATTTTTTTTTTACAAAATGTTCCCAAAATTTTATTTTTTAAATCACAAAGGGCCGGATTCAAATGTTCTCCTGTCCCTCCCGCCCCTATCACCCCCAGAGGTAGCGAGCTGAAATGCATGTAAAGAGACCCGTTTGGGCACCCAAACGGGTCTCTTCACGATCGCGCCCATTACTTTAGATGCATTTAGGTGCTTGACGCACCTAAACCAGATTGTAATGAGTGCGGTCAGTGTGATAACGGGGCACATTTAAATATCTCACCGCTATCTCCCGACACTTTAAATGGGAGATAGCGGGTGTGATATGATTTGAATCCGGCCCATTATGTTAATAATAAATGATTAAACTTGATTTTGCATTTTTGTTAAATGAAAAAAAATAAAAGGATCATGTTTCAGAAAAAATGTAGCCAGTTAACTGGTTAAAGAGTTTAACTACCAAATGACAGCATTTCAAGGCTGCCAAGTACAGTGTTTTTGCCTGCAGGATTTAAAACAGCAATACTATTAAGTATAAACACACCTGGTTTTGCACTTAACAGTATTGCTGTTTTAAATTCTATTGGAAAAAGCATTGATAAGCAATGGCTTTGCAAAGCTGGCATTTAGTAAATAAACCTCTAAGGGTCAGATGTACTAAGCCTTGAAAAGTGATAAATTGCATGTTGATAAAGTACCAACCTACCAGCTCCTAACTTTCATTTTTCAAACATATCCTGTGACGTGGCAGTTAGGAACTGGTTGGCTAGTACTTCATCGCCGTGCAATTTATTACTTTTCAAGGCTTAGTGCATCTCCCCCTCAGTCTCTCCCAACCACACACATAGGGCCTAATTCAGACCTGATTGTAGCCCTGCAAAACTTTGCAGGGCTATGATCAGCACACTGACATGCGAGGGGATGCCCAGCACAGCGGTAGTCCACCCCGCTTGTCAGACCCCCCTCCGCTTTTGCACTTCAGGAGTAGCTCCCAGCCAGTGCAGCTTTTACTCGTCGCTGCCCGGCCCATCCCCCACGGTCCGGCCACGCATGTGTTAGCCAGTCAGTGCCCACAAAATGGTGGGCAAACGCTGCTTTGCCGCTCCCTCACGCCTCTGCCTGTCAATCAGGCAGAGGCGATCGCTAGGCAACGACAGTTGTAGGCTGTCAGCCATGCGCCGACACACATGCGCATTTCTGACCTGATCGCTGTGCTGTGATGAATGCAGCGAGAGATCAAGTCTATTTATATATTTTACATTTAGAAATACAGTGAAATTACAAATTAAGAGTCTAGCTAGAAAATTGGAAAACCAAGCACATTTTGGTACAAAAACTCAATCTGACCAATTGTTTTCCTTCTGTCTTTTTATGTACTGTAGCATTAATTGGCAGTACTTTATGCCAGTATACTAAATGAATACCAAAGATGGTATAATTGTATTAGTAAGCTTTTGTTGCTCCAAGCTAGTCACTGTTTAGTTAAAACCACATTTTAATAATAATAAAAAAAAAAAAAACCTTACATTTTCTAATTGTGTGCTCTATGGGGGTAATTCAGAGTTGATCGTAGATGTGCTAAACTTAGCACATCTACAATAAGTTACTCTGACGTGCGGGGGCTCGCCCACCATGGGGCAAGTCCACCCCACATGTCAGGCCCTACCGCCAACTAGAGATGAGCGGGTTCGGTTTCTCTGAATCCGAACCCGCCCGAACTTCATGGTTTTTTTCACGGGTCCGAGCAGACTCGGATCCTCCCGCCTTGCTCGGTTAACCCGAGCGCGCCCGAACGTCATCATGACGCTGTCGGATTCTCGCGAGACTCGGATTCTATATAAGGAGCCGCGCGTCGCCGCCATTTTCACACGTGCATTGAGATTGATAGGGAGAGGACGTGGCTGGCGTCCTCTCCATTTAGATTAGAAGAGAGAGAGAGAGAGATTGACCTGATTTACTGGAGCTTAGGAGTACTGTAGAAGTGTAGAGAGTGCAGAGTTTACTAGTGACTGACCACAGTGACCACCAGACAGTGCAGTTTTGTTTTATTTAATATATCCGTTCTCTGCCTGAAAAAAACGATACACACAGTGACTCAGTCACATACCATATCTGTGTGCACTGCTCAGCCCAGTGTGCTGCATCATCTATGTATATATATCTGACTGTGCTCAGCTCACACAGCTTATAATTGTGGGGGAGACTGGGGAGCACTGCAGTGCCAGTTATAGGTTATAGCAGGAGCCAGGAGTACATATTATATTAAAATTAAACAGTGCACACTTTTGCTGCAGGAGTGCCACTGCCAGTGTGACTGACCAGTGACCTGACCACACTGACCACCAGTATAGTTAGTAGTTTACTATATTGTGATTGCCTGAAAAAGTTAAACACTCGTCGTGTGACTTCACTTGTGTGGTGTTTTTTTTTTATTCTATAAAAAACTCATTCTGCTGACAGACAGTGTCCAGCAGGTCCGTCATTATATAATATATACCTGTCCGGCTGCAGTAGTGATATATATATATATTTTATATCATTATTTATCATCCAGTCGCAGCAGACACAGTACGGTAGTTCACGGCTGTAGCTACCTCTGTGTCGGCACTCGGCAGTCCATCCATAATTGTATTCCACCTACCCGTGGTTTTTTTTTCTTTCTTCTTTATACATACATACTACTACATCTCTTTATCAACCAGTCTATATTAGCAGCAGACACAGTACAGTACGGTAGTTCACGGCTGTAGCTACCTCTGTGTCGGCACTCGGCAGTCCGTCCATAATTGTATACCACCTACCCGTGGTTTTTTTTTCTTTCTTCTTTATACATACATACTACTACATCTCTTTATCAACCAGTCTATATTAGCAGCAGACACAGTACAGTACGGTAGTCCACGGCTGTAGCTACCTCTGTGTCGGCACTCGGCAGTCCGTCCATAATTGTATACCACCTACCCGTGTTTTTTTTTTCTTTCTTCTTTATACATACATACTACTACATCTCTTTATCAACCAGTCTATATTAGCAGCAGACACAGTACAGTACGGTAGTCCACGGCTGTAGCTACCTCTGTGTCGGCACTCGGCAGTCCGTCCATAATTGTATACCACCTACCCGAGGTTTTTTTTTCTTTCTTCTTTATACATACATACTACTACATCTCTTTATCAACCAGTCTATATTAGCAGCAGACACAGTACAGTACGGTAGTCCACGGCTGTAGCTACCTCTGTGTCGGCACTCGGCAGTCCGTCCATAATTGTATACCACCTACCCGTGGTTTTTTTTTCTTTCTTCTTTATACATACATACTACTACATCTCTTTATCAACCAGTCTATATTAGCAGCAGACACAGTACAGTACGGTAGTTCACGGCTGTAGCTACCTCTGTGTCGGCACTCGGCAGTCCGTCCATAATTGTATACCACCTACCCGTGGTTTTTTTTTCTTTCTTCTTTATACATACATACTACTACATCTCTTTATCAACCAGTCTATATTAGCAGCAGACACAGTACTGTACGGTAGTCCACGGCTGTAGCTACCTCTGTGTCGGCACTCGGCAGTCCGTCCATAATTGTATACCACCTACCCGTGGTTTTTTTTTCTTTCTTCTTTATACATACATACTACTACATCTCTTTATCAACCAGTCTATATTAGCAGCAGACACAGTACAGTACGGTAGTCCACGGCTGTAGCTACCTCTGTGTCGGCACTCGGCAGTCCGTCCATAATTGTATACCACCTACCCGTGTTTTTTTTTTCTTTCTTCTTTATACATACATACTACTACATCTCTTTATCAACCAGTCTATATTAGCAGCAGACACAGTACAGTACGGTAGTCCACGGCTGTAGCTACCTCTGTGTCGGCACTCGGCAGTCCGTCCATAATTGTATACCACCTACCCGTGGTTTTTTTTTCTTTCTTCTTTATACATACATACTACTACATCTCTTTATCAACCAGTCTATATTAGCAGCAGACACAGTACAGTACGGTAGTTCACGGCTGTAGCTACCTCTGTGTCGGCACTCGGCAGTCCGTCCATAATTGTATACCACCTACCCGTGGTTTTTTTTTCTTTCTTCTTTATACATACATACTACTACATCTCTTTATCAACCAGTCTATATTAGCAGCAGACACAGTACAGTACGGTAGTCCACGGCTGTAGCTACCTCTGTGTCGGCACTCGGCAGTCCGTCCATAATTGTATACCACCTACCCGTGGTTTTTTTTTCTTTCTTCTTTATACATACATACTACTACATCTCTTTATCAACCAGTCTATATTAGCAGCAGACACAGTACAGTACGGTAGTTCACGGCTGTAGCTACCTCTGTGTCGGCACTCGGCAGTCCATCCATAATTGTATACCACCTACCCGTGGTTTTTTTTTCTTTCTTCTTTATACATACATACTACTACATCTCTTTATCAACCAGTCTATATTAGCAGCAGACACAGTACAGTACGGTAGTCCACGGCTGTAGCTACCTCTGTGTCGGCACTCGGCAGTCCGTCCATAATTGTATACTAGTATCCATCCATCTCCATTGTTTACCTGAGGTGCCTTTTAGTTGTGCCTATTAAAATATGGAGAACAAAAATGTTGAGGTTCCAAAATTAGGGAAAGATCAAGATCCACTTCCACCTCGTGCTGAAGCTGCTGCCACTAGTCATGGCCGAGACGATGAAATGCCAGCAACGTCGTCTGCCAAGGCCGATGCCCAATGTCATAGTACAGAGCATGTCAAATCCAAAACACCAAATATCAGTAAAAAAAGGACTCCAAAACCTAAAATAAAATTGTCGGAGGAGAAGCGTAAACTTGCCAATATGCCATTTACCACACGGAGTGGCAAGGAACGGCTGAGGCCCTGGCCTATGTTCATGGCTAGTGGTTCAGCTTCACATGAGGATGGAGGCACTCAGCCTCTCGCTAGAAAAATGAAAAGACTCAAGCTGGCAAAAGCAGTAGCACCGCAAAGAACTGTGCGTTCTTCGAAATCCCAAATCCACAAGGAGAGTCCAATTGTGTCGGTTGCGATGCCTGACCTTCCCAACACTGGACGTGAAGAGCATGCGCCTTCCACCATTTGCACGCCCCCTGCAAGTGTTGGAAGGAGCACCCGCAGTCCAGTTCCTGATAGTCAGATTGAAGATGTCAGTGTTGAAGTACACCATGATGAGGAGGATATGGGTGTTGCTGGCGCTGGGGAGGAAATTGACCAGGAGGATTCTGATGGTGAGGTGGTTTGTTTAAGTCAGGCACCCGGGGAGACACCTGTTGTCCGTGGGAGGAATATGGCCGTTGACATGCCTGGTGAAAATACCCAAAAAATCAGCTCTTCGGTGTGGAACTATTTCAACAGAAATGCAGACAACAGGTGTCAAGCCGTGTGTTCCCTTTGTCAAGCTGTAATAAGTAGGGGTAAGGACGTTAACCACCTCGGAACATCCTCCCTTATACGTCACCTGCAGCGCATTCATAATAAGTCAGTGACAAGTTCAAAAACTTTGGGTGACAGCGGAAGCAGTCCACTGACCAGTAAAACCCTTCCTCTTGTAACCAAGCTCACGCAAACCACCCCACCAACTCCCTCAGTGTCAATTTCCTCCTTCCCCAGGAATGCCAATAGTCCTGCAGGCCATGTCACTGGCAATTCTGATGATTCCTCTCCTGCCTGGGATTCCTCCGATGCATCCTTGCGTGTAACGCCTACTGCTGCTGGCGCTGCTGTTGTTGCTGCTGGGAGTCGATGGTCATCCCAGAGGGGAAGTCGTAAGACCACTTTTACTACTTCCACCAAGCAATTGACTGTCCAACAGTCCTTTGCGAGGAAGATGAAATATCACAGCAGTCATCCTACTGCAAAGCGGATAACTGAGGCCTTGGCATCCTGGGTGGTGAGAAACGTGGTTCCGGTATCCATCATTACTGCAGAGCCAACTAGAGACTTGTTGGAGGTACTGTGTCCCCGGTACCAAATACCATCTAGGTTCCATTTCTCTAGGCAGGCGATACCGAAAATGTACACAGACCTCAGAAAAAGAGTCACCAGTGTCCTAAAAAATGCAGCTGTACCCAATGTCCACTTAACCACGGACATGTGGACAAGTGGAGCAGGGCAGGGTCAGGACTATATGACTGTGACAGCCCACTGGGTAGATGTATGGACTCCCGCCGCAAGAACAGCAGCGGCGGCACCAGTAGCAGCATCTCGCAAACGCCAACTCTTTCCTAGGCAGGCTACGCTTTGTATCACCGCTTTCCAGAATACGCACACAGCTGAAAACCTCTTACGGCAACTGAGGAAGATCATCGCGGAATGGCTTACCCCAATTGGACTCTCCTGTGGATTTGTGGCATCGGACAACGCCAGCAATATTGTGTGTGCATTAAATATGGGCAAATTCCAGCACGTCCCATGTTTTGCACATACCTTGAATTTGGTGGTGCAGAATTATTTAAAAAACGACAGGGGCGTTCAAGAGATGCTGTCGGTGGCCAGAAGAATTGCGGGACACTTTCGGCGTACAGGCACCACGTACAGAAGACTGGAGCACCACCAAAAACTACTGAACCTGCCCTGCCATCATCTGAAGCAAGAAGTGGTAACGAGGTGGAATTCAACCCTCTATATGCTTCAGAGGTTGGAGGAGCAGCAAAAGGCCATTCAAGCCTATACAATTGAGCACGATATAGGAGGTGGAATGCACCTGTCTCAAGCGCAGTGGAGAATGATTTCAACGTTGTGCAAGGTTCTGCTGCCCTTTGAACTTGCCACACGTGAAGTCAGTTCAGACACTGCCAGCCTGAGTCAGGTCATTCCTGAGTCAGGCTTTTGCAGAAGAAGCTGGAGACATTGAAGGAGGAGCTAACACGGAGCGATTCCGCTAGGCATGTGGGACTTGTGGATGGAGCCCTTAATTCGCTTAACAAGGATTCACGGGTGGTCAATCTGTTGAAATCAGAGCACTACATTTTGGCCACCATGCTCGATCCTAGATTTAAAGCCTACCTTGGATCTCTCTTTCCGGCAGACACAAGTCTGCTGGGGTTGAAAGACCTGCTGGTGAGAAAATTGTCAAGTCAAGCGGAACGCGACCTGTCAACATCTCCTCCTTCACATTCTCCCGCAACTGGGGGTGCGAGGAAAAGGCTCAGAATTCCGAGCCCACCCGCTGGCGGTGATGCAGGGCAGTCTGGAGCGACTGCTGATGCTGACATCTGGTCCGGACTGAAGGACCTGACAACGATTACGGACATGTCGTCTACTGTCACTGCATATGATTCTCTCCCCATTGAAAAAATGGTGGAGGATTATATGAGTGACCGCATCCAAGTAGGCACGTCACACAGTCCATACTTATACTGGCAGGAAAAAGAGGCAATTAGGAGGCCCTTGCACAAACTGGCTTTATTCTACCTAAGTTGCCCTCCCACAAGTGTGTACTCCGAAAGAGTGTTTAGTGCCGCCGCTCACCTTGTCAGCAATCGGCGTACGAGGTTACATCCAGAAAATGTGGAGAAGATGATGTTCATTAAAATGAATTATAATCAATTCCTCCGCGGAGACATTGACCAGCAGCAATTGCCTCCACAAAGTACACAGGGAGCTGAGATGGTGGATTCCAGTGGGGACGAATTGATAATCTGTGAGGAGGGGGATGTACACGGTGATATATCGGAGGATGATGATGAGGTGGACATCTTGCCTCTGTAGAGCCAGTTTGTGCAAGGAGAGATTAATTGCTTCTTTTTTGGGGGGGGTCCAAACCAACCCGTCATATCAGTCACAGTCGTGTGGCAGACCCTGTCACTGAAATGATGGGTTGGTTAAAGTGTGCATGTCCTGTTTTGTTTATACAACATAAGGGTGGGTGGGAGGGCCCAAGGACAATTCCATCTTGCACCTCTTTTTTCTTTTCTTTTTCTTTGCGTCATGTGCTGTTTGGGGAGGGTTTTTTGGAAGGGACATCCTGCGTGACACTGCAGTGCCACTCCTAAATGGGCCCGGTGTTTGTGTCGGCAACTAGGGTCGCTTATCTTACTCACACAGTCAGCTACCTCATTGCGCCTCTTTTTTTCTTTGCGTCATGTGCTGTTTGGGGAGGGTTTTTTGGAAGGGCCATCCTGCGTGACACTGCAGTGCCACTCCTAGATGGGCCCGGTGTTTGTGTCGGCCACTAGGGTCGCTAATCTTACTCACACAGCTACCTCATTGCGCCTCTTTTTTTCTTTGCGTCATGTGCTGTTTGGGGAGGGTTTTTTGGAAGGGACATCCTGCGTGACACTGCAGTGCCACTCCTAAATGGGCCCGGTGTTTGTGTCGGCCACTACGGTCGCTAATCTTACTCACACAGCTACCTCATTGCGCCTCTTTTTTTCTTTGCGTCATGTGCTGTTTGGGGAGGGATTTTTGGAAGGGACATCCTGCGTGACACTGCAGTGCCACTCCTAGATGGGCTCGGTGTTTGTGTCGGCCACTAGGGTCGCTAATCTTACTCACACAGCTACCTCATTGCGCCTCTTTTTTTCTTTGCGTCATGTGCTGTTTGGGGAGGGTTTTTTGGAAGGGACATCCTGCGTGACACTGCAGTGCCACTCCTAAATGGGCCCGGTGTTTGTGTCGGCCACTACGGTCGCTAATCTTACTCACACAGCTACCTCATTGCGCCTCTTTTTTTCTTTGCGTCATGTGCTGTTTGGGGAGGGTTTTTTGGAAGGGACATCCTACGTGACACTGCAGTGCCACTCCTAGATGGGCCCGGTGTTTGTGTCGGCCACTAGGGTCGCTAATCTTACTCACACAGCTACCTCATTGCGCCTCTTTTTTTCTTTGCGTCATGTGCTGTTTGGGGAGGGTTTTTTGGAAGGGACATCCTGCGTGACACTGCAGTGCCACTCCTAAATGGGCCCGGTGTTTGTGTCGGCCACTACGGTCGCTAATCTTACTCACACAGCTACCTCATTGCGCCTCTTTTTTTCTTTGCGTCATGTGCTGTTTGGGGAGGGTTTTTTGGAAGGGACATCCTGCGTGACACTGCAGTGCCACTCCTAAATGGGCCCGGTGTTTGTGTCGGCCACTAGGGTCGCTAATCTTACTCACACAGCTACCTCATTGCGCCTCTTTTTTTCTTTGCGTCATGTGCTGTTTGGGGAGGGTTTTTTGGAAGGGACATCCTGCGTGACACTGCAGTGCCACTCCTAGATGGGCCAGGTGTTTGTGTCGGCCACTAGGGTCGCTTAGCTTAGTCATCCAGCGACCTCGGTGCAAATTTTAGGACTAAAAATAATATTGTGAGGTGTGAGGTATTCAGAATAGACTGAAAATGAGTGGAAATTATGGTTTTTGAGGTTAATAATAATATGGGATCAAAATGACCCCCAAATTCTATGATTTAAGCTGTTTTTTAGGGTTTTTTGAAAAAAACACCCGAATCCAAAACACACCCGAATCCGACAAAAAAAATTCGGTGAGGTTTTGCCAAAACGCGGTCGAACCCAAAACACGGCCGCGGAACCGAACCCAAAACCAAAACACAAAACCCGAAAAATTTCAGGCGCTCATCACTACCGCCTGTCAATCAGGCAGAGGCGATCGCTGGGCTGAAATGACGATAGCATATCTGGCATGCGCCGGCACACTGCGGCACCTGCGCATGCGCAGTTCAGTCTTGATCACCCGCTGTGTGAAAACGCACAGCAGTGATCAGAACTGAATTAGCCCCTATATGACATTCTTTTTGTTATATAATGTTACATTGAAATCTTGGTTGCTCTGTTCTGTTATACAAGCATTTTTATGCTTGTGGATTAACAAGTTAAAGGCTTAAACACAATGACATTATTTGAACATACATTGCTCTTTCAGCATATAATCACATCCATAAATAAGGTATTAACATAGGAAAATAACCTTCATTGCCCGATTTACCATGGTAATGAATCTAATCCCAGATGCTGTCTCATTTGCATAGCATTCTGTTGTGAATTTTCACATGAAGAATGAAACCTTAGAAAATGCCAAAACATATCAACTCTGTAAATACACGGAATGAGGAAAACCAAACAAAGAAGTAAAAAAAAATAAAACTATTTCCTTGTTATACCATTAAAATATTTAAGAAACATTATTAATATCTAATTTATTGATGTATTTTGCTTTATGCTCTTGTTTAGCTGTACAGTAGTTTCTGATTGGTTTTGTGTGGTTTGCTCCACCAATTTTCAGAGACAAACCACTAGCTTTACTATCTGGTTCTAAACCGTGGGCATGAAGTCAAAATGTCAAAATTTACAATGTCGATAACTCATAATGTTCAAACCATAATGTCAACATTTATGATGTTGATTGTTAAAATGCTGACCTTAAACATGTTGGTATGTACAGAATGTTGACATATTAAATGTTGTCATGTGACACTCTGACATTGTGCATGGACCGGCAGTGGAGGCTTAGGGATTGGCTGTGGGAGGGCATGGTTAGGGTGAAGCACTAGGGGGAGAGTAAAGGGTTTGTGATTCTCACTGCTCGAAGTGCCATTGGGACCACCAGAAGTCTTCATCAGCAGACTGCTGGACCTGGAAGACATTGCTGGAGCAACCAAACTAGGTATGTAGCCACTAGACCATGAGGGGTTTTTGTTGATATTCTAATCATGTTGACCTTTCATCAGTGTCAACAAAATGAATCTCGACGAGGTCAGTGCTGACATTAAAAGGATGTGAACATGATTCACATCAACATTATGACCATGATGAATGATGAAAGAATATATGTACCACACCCTAAACAGCGCCTGCATCAAGGAATAATGTGATTGCAGACAGGGGTGTATCTACCCATTGTCCAGGATGGTACTTGCCAAGGGCGCCAGCCAAGGAGGGGGCACCGCCCAGTAGTGCCACCCTTGTCCAGTGGGTGGAATCACTTAGTAGTGGTATCGCCTGGGTTGGAGCATTGCACAGTAGGCAGCAACAGGCACCGGTGTTCGGCACCGCAATGCACTAGTAAAGAAACTGAAAATAAATTACTGTTCCAAGCTTCCCTTGCTGTCAGGAGCTCCTGGCAGTAAGGGTTGCTGGGAGCTGTAGTTTACTTTCACTTTCTTCATGAAGTGTAGGGGTGTCGTATATAAGGTCAACCACACTTTGGTCGACAGTGTCTAGGTCGACCAGTATTGGTCGACAGTAAGTAGGTCAACAGGGTTTCTAGGACAATATGTTTTAGGTTGACAGGTCAAAAGGTCAACATGAGGGTTTTTTTGTGTCATTTTCTCCCTACAGTGACCGGGAACCCCAATTAGTGCACTGTGTCCCCTCGCATGGCTCACTTTGCACGTTATGCTTCAGGCAAGGTGCCTCGCTCCTCTGCAGCTGCACTCAGCACAGGTTACTATATCCAATCATAGTCCACGTGGATCGTTAAGTATGAAAAAGTTCAAAAAAAGTTTTTTTTTTAAAACTCATTTCGACCTAGAGACCCTGTCAACTTAGAAACTCTGTTAACCTAGTTACTGTTGACCAATAGTGGTCGAACTAGACATTGTCGACCTAAGTGTGGTCGACCTAGAGACTGGATACCGAAGTGTGGAGCAGTGCCGAAGTGTGGTGTTCCTGCCCACTGTGCGATTCTCCTGCCCAGGCCATGCCCAGCTCATCACACTAGGTACTGCAAAATATTATGGATACGTACTTTGATGGGGGAGGCTATTTTCTGGGAGGGGAGAGGACTATATGCAGTGAGGGGGGAGACTATGGCTATATGCATGGAGGGCGGATACTATGGCTATGTGCAGGGAAGGGGGAGACCATGGCTATGTGCAGGGAGGAGGGAGACCATGGTAATGTGCAGGGAGGGGGGGGACCATGGCTATGTGCAGTGAGGGGGGAGACCATGGCTATGTGCAGTGAGGGGGGAGACCATGGCTATGTGCAGGGAGGGGGGAGACCATGGCTATGTGCAGTGAGGGGGGAGACCATGGCTATGTGCAGTGAGGGGGGAGACCATGGCTATGTGCAGGGAGGGGGGAGACTATGGCTATGTGCTGGGAAGGGGGAGACTATGGCTATGTGCTGGGAGGAGGGAGACTATAACTATGTGCTGGGAGGGGGATGGGGGTTATGGCTATGCGCTGGGAGGGGGATGTGGACTACAGCTATGTGCTGGTAGGGAGTGGGGACTATGGCTGTGTGCTGGGAGGGAGATGAGGACTGTGGCTATGTGCTGTGAGGGGGATGGAGACTATGGCTATATGCTGGGAGGGGGATGGTGACTACTTCTGTGTAATGGGAGTGGGATGAGGACTATTACTATGTGCTGGGATGGGGGCTATGGTTATGGGATGGGGAGAATATGACTAAGTGCTGGGAGGGGGATGGAGACTATGGCTATGTGCTGGGAGGGGGATGCGGACTACGGCTATGTGCTGGGAGGGGGATGGGGACTACGGCTATGTGCTGGTAGGGGTTAGGGACTACTATGTGCTGGGAGGGGGATGGGGACTACGGTTATGTGCTGGGAGGGGGTGGGGTCTATGGCTCTGTGCTGGGAGGGGGAGGGGGACTACTGCTATGTGTTTGGAGGGGTTAGGGACTACTATGTGCTGGGAGGGTGTTGGGGACTACGGTTATGTGCTGGGAGGGGGTAGGGACTACGGCAATGTGCTGGGAGGGGGATGGGGATTATGGCTATGTGCTGGGAAGGGTTAGGGACTACTATGTGCTGGGAGGGGGTGGGGACTACGACTATGTGCTCGGAGGGGGTGGGGACTATGGCTACAGTATGTGCTGGGAACCAGAGGTTGTCTACCCATTGGCCAAGATGGCACTGGCTGAGGAGAGAACGCTGCATGGTGGTAGCACCCTTGGCCAGGGGGTGGAATCATTTAGTAGTGGCAGTGCCTGGGCTGATGGTTCACGCAGCAGCCAGGGGCTGGTGCCGGTATTTGGCACCACAATGCACCACAGTGAAGAAACTCAAAATAAACTACAGTACTAGAATGCTATTCTTAATATATCACTACATCACAACTACTAGGTAATGCGCAGAGATACCTTTTCACTGACATCAATATTTGATTATACCCACTGGACGTGGGTGCCATTGCCGGGCGGTGCCCCTCCTTGGCAGCGCCGGACTCTGCTGATTTCTCCACAGTGTGATAAAGATTACTGTGTATGCATAATGTGTAAGGGGCATTGCCACTGTGTGGGCTTGATGTGTAAGGGGCACTAGTATGTGACATAATGTGTATAAGGGGTACTACAGTGTAATGTCATTTAAATTGAGAGTACCATTGTACTTCTTTCCTACAAGATCATGCCACTTTTTTGCACATGTACGTCCCCTATTTCAAATATGGGGGGCACCAGTTCCTTAATTTGCCAGAGGTGCCCGGAACCCTAGATACACCTTTGATTGCAGGGGCAGATTGGCCATAGGACTCACCAGGAAGATTCCTGGTAGGCTGAAGTGTCTGTGGGGCCTGTTTTGTGTGCTGTCATGTGGCCCCCCCAAATGATAGGCAGCCCACCGCACTCAGTGCACTGCACCGTCCCCATTCAATCCGTTATTCCATCTCTGCAGTACAGCAACTGCCTCCCGCAACAGGTCCCACCCCCTCACTAGACGACACACCCAATAAGTGCTGCTTCCACAAATTTCCCGGGCTGGTTTTCCATCCCAATCCGCCCCTGTGTGATTACCCCTATTCTAATTCAAATATTATTGTTATGTAAAATAATGATGATGATGATAATAATAATAATAATAATAATAATACTATGTACTGTACCTGTAATATACAGTAAATTATTATTGCCCCTATAATTGACATGTCAATGTTATATCCTTCATAAATACTAGAGATGAGCGGGTTTGGTTCGTCGAGATCCGAACACCCCCCCCCCCCCCGAACACGGGTCCGAGGCAGCCTTGGATCTTCCCGCCTTGCTCGGTTAACCCGAACGAGGCTGAACGTCATCATCCCGCTGTCAGATTATCGCGAGATTCGTATTCCATATACAGAGCTGCGCGCCACCGCCATTTTCACTCGTGCATTGTAGATTGAGCGGAGAGGACGTGCCTACGTTCTCTGCCTGAAAAGCTCAATATCTGTGCTCAGTGTGCTGCATTGTGGTGACCACCAGTATATTATAGTAGTATAGTACAGTAGGCCATTGCTGTATCTTGCAGCTCCGTGTCAGACTCAGTTCTAGTATCCTGATCAGTGCTCAATATCTGCTGCATTGTTGTGTGACCAGTATATACTATATAGTAGTACAGTGCAGCATTTTGGTGACCACCAGTATACATGGTAGTACAGTACAGTAGGCCATTGCTGTATCTTGCAGCTCTGTGTCACTTCCAGTATCCATATCTGTGCTACATTGTTGTGAGCAGTATGTAGTAGTACAGTGCAGCATTTTGGTGACCACCAGTATATATAGTAGTACAGTACAGTAGGCCATTGCTGTATCTTGCAGCTCTGTGTCACTTCTAGCATCCATATCTGTGCTACATTGTTGTGAGCAGTATATAGTAATAGTACAGTGCAGCATTTTGGTGACCACCAGTATATATAGTAGTACAGTACAGTAGGCCATTGCTGTAGCTTGCAGCTCTGTGTCACTTCTAGTATCTAATATCTGTGCTGCATTGTTATGAGCAGTATATAGTAGTACAGTGCAGCATTTTGGTGACCACCAGTATATATAGTAGTATAGTACAGTAGGCCATTGCTGTATCTTGCAGCTCCGTGTCACTTCTAGTATCCATATCTGTGCTGCATTGTTCTGAGCAGTATATAGTAGTACAGTGCAGCATTTTGGTGACCACCAGTATATATGGTAGTACAGTACAGTGAGCCATTGCTGTATCTTGCAGCTCTGTGCCACTTCTAGTATCCATATCTGTGCTGCATTGTTGTGAGCAGTATATAGTAATAGTACAGTGCAGCATTTTGGTGACCACCAGTATATATAGTAGTACAGTACAGTAGGCCATTGCTGTATCTTGTAGCTCTGTGTCACTTCTAGTATTCATATCTGTGCTGCATTGTTGTGAGCAGTATATAGTAGTACAGTGCAGCATTTTGGTGACCACCAGAATATATAGTAGTATAATACAGTAGGCCATTGCTGTATCTTGCAGCTCCGTGTCACTTCTAGTATCCATATCTGTGCTACATTGTTGTGACCGGTATATAGTAGTACATTGCAGCATTTTGGTGACCACCAGAATATATAGTAGTACAGTACAGTAGGCCATAGCGTTATCTTGCAGCTCCATGTCAGACTCAGTTCTATTCTCCGGATCAGTGCTCAATATCTGTGCTGCATTGTGGGGACCAGTATACTACAGTACAATAGTCCAGTGCTGTTCTCGCTGCTCAGTGTCAGTTCTCCTTAGTATCATCTGTGATCAGTATAATCAGTTCTCAGTATAATCAATGCGCTGTTAGACGTGTGCCCGTTTGCTGCCATTAGTGCATTGGGATTTAGACAGTTGATGAAGTTATTGTGTCCCCGGTACAAAATCCCATCTAGATTCCACTACACTAGGCAGGCGATAGCGAGATTTTACCAATTAATATCAGTGATTTATAATTATTAATTACAGTGATCTTGCCAAATAATTCCAGTGATTTTGTCATTTTCTTCCAGTGACTTGGACCAATAATACCATTGATTAGAACGAATAATTCCTGTGATTTTGTCATTTTCTTCCAGTGATTTGGACCAATAATACCATTGATTAGAACGAATAATTCCTGTGATATTAAGGTGTTTGTGTCGCTTAGCTTAGCCATCCAGGGACCACAGTGCACCTCTTTTTTCTCTTTTCTTTGCATCATGTGCTGTTTGGGGACTATTTTTTTAAGTGCCATCCTGTCTGACACTTCCGTATATGTCCAGTGGTACTGCCATTTGATATAATTCCCGCCATTACTGCCATTTAATTCCAGTGATTTTGTCATTTTCTTCCAGTGATTTGGACCAATAATATCATTGATTAGAACAAATAATTCCTGTGATTTTGTCATTTTCTTCCAGTGATTTGGACCAATAATACCATTGATTAGAACGAATAATTCCTGTGATTTTGCCATTTTCTTCCAGTGATTTGGACCAATAATACCATTGATTAGAATGAATAATTCCTGTGATATTGAGGTGTTTGTGTCGCTTAGCTTAGCCATCCAGCGACCACAGTGCACCTCTTTTTCTCTTTTCTTTGCATCATGTGCTGTTTGGGGACTATTTTTTAAGTGCCATCCTGTCTGACACTTCCGTATATGTCCAGTGGTACTGCCATTTGATATAATTCCCGCCATTACTGCCATTTAATTCCAGTGATTTTGTCATTTTCTTCCAGTGATTTGGACCAGTAATACCATTGATTAGAACGAATAATTCCGGTTGATTTTGTCATTTTTTTGCACTTCTTTTTCTCTTTTCTTTGCATCATGTACTGTTTAGGGCCAATTTTTTTAAGTGCCATCCTGTCTGACACTGCAGTGCCACTCCTAGATGGGCCAGGTGTTTGTGCCGGCCACTTGGGTCGCTTTGCTTAGTCATCCAGCGACCTTGGTGCAAATTTTAGGACTAAAAATAATATTGTGAGGTGTTCAGAATAGACTGGAAATGAGTGGAAATTATGGTTATTGAGGTTAATAATACTGTAGGATCAAAATTACCCCCAAATTCTATGATTTAAGCTGTTTTTGAAAAAAAAACTCCCAAATCCAAAACACACCCGAATCCGAAAAAATTTTTTAAGGGAGGTTTTGCCAAAAAGCGTCCGAATCCAAAACACGGCCGCAGAACCGAATCAAAAACCAAAACACAAAACCCGAAAAATTTTCAGTGCACATCTCTAATAAATACTAAGCTTTTTTTCATTTACTTATTTATCTGACAGGCAAGATAGTTCAGACTGTATGTGATTTCAGCAATCTTGCCTATCATAACCACATGTAAAATAACAGCCTTTTCTGGTGGTTTGACATGCAGTTTGCAAAACCACAGCTTTATACATTGCACAATATGTATTATTTACATATCTAAACACAATGATGACTTCATAACTTCATAACTTCATAACTTTGAAAGATTGCTTAATGTGTGGCTTTGCCTTTATAACTTGCATGGTTTACAAACTACACATACTGTAAACCTACAAAAAAAAAACCTTGCAGTTAATCTTCCCAGAGTGTTATTTTTAAACACATTCCGGGGCTGATCATGAAGCGTACACAGATGGGTCTGCATGTTTTTTTACAGATGAGTCTGCATCTTTACACTAATGCTGCAGCCGATATGATTAATGCTGAGATGCCCACTTGGAGCGTCCTGCTGATGGTGCAGCTTTAGATGCTCCATTGGATGCACCAAATGGTAGGTGCAGCTTCTCCATTTGAGTATGGCCTCCTGTGTGAGCGGTTGTGCATTTTTAGATGCAGCCACCTTCATCAACATGCTCGCGGTATGCCCACATCTGTTTAGCCACCCCCCATTGTTATGAGGGGGGTGGCTGAAACCAGTGGGGAGGTCCACTGAATTCCACAGACCATGCATTAAATCCTGTTCTGCATCTGTAGACCTCATTCAGGTCTAGTTAGATGTGCATCCTGATGCACAAAGTACCGTGGACGGTTCCTGTGACAGAGGACGCATAGATGACATCAGACTGCCAGTAATTACTGTCTTATGCTCCTTGGGGGTAGGGAGGGAGTGGCAACAGCCTCTGTTTGTTTAAATGGAGGAGTGTCATCGAAATTTAAGGTGATGGCAGAGGCCAGGTATCACCCGCAAGCTGCCCCATTGTGTGTGAGTGATCCAATGCCTGCATACTTGTAACACTTGTGAAAAATTACTCCTGCTGCATTATTATACATTATTATACAGAGCTATCGCTGCTGCGTCTAAGGAAGCAGCAGCGATCGCTACCCTGGGGTATATTTACTAAAATGGGAGTTCTATTTAAGATGGGATGTTGCCCATAGCTACCAATCAGATCCAGGTATTATCTTCTAAAAGGTGCTAGATAGATGAGAAATAGAATCTGATTGGTTGCTATGGGCAACATCCCATCTAAAATAGAACTTCCATCTTAGTAAATTGTCCACATCTGATTGACCCTCTCTCAGCGCTGTCAAGATGCATGCTCTGTATGAAAACATTGACTAAGTGCAGACAGCATCGGCACTGTGTGTGACTTCAGACCCTCAGTCTCTGGCTCTGGTGCAATGGTGGATATTATAATAATATATTAAATATAATTTTGGCTCAAAAATGGCCATTAATGTAAAAGCAGCAGCATGGCATGGTATTCTAAGAAACTTAGATGTAGGATTAGCCTTCCAATAAATACAAATATATCACATATTGTTTAGACAGCTACCACCAAATAAATAGAATCTAATGTTAGCTATTGAGCTCTTTCACTACTACGTGGCCAGCTATTAAACTGAACAATATTGTGGTACTGTACATCTTTTTGTGAGGAAATCAGAACATGATAATACTTGAAGAACAAGCTTGAGGTGATTGCTGAGTGCAAAACACTCTGCACAGCACAACACTAGCTTTGGATCTACTGTACCAGCGGCACCAAGAGATGGAGATGAAGTTACAACTTGTCGCAGGATGGAGCAACCATGCCTCTTATGCAACAGCATGCATCTTAAGCAGGTGGCACCCAATGGGGTATGGCCATGCACAACCTAATATTTAGGTACAGCTGATCTCACGCCAGCTCTGGGACCAACTATACAACTCGATTTGCGCCAGATATTACTTGTTTGCAGAGCAGGATGGTGTTGTTTGGAGCAGCAGAAACTTGCACAGGCCAAGGCTGGGAGTAACAGAGTGAAACCATTTCTTACAAATTACAGAGTTTGTATTGTTAAACTCATAGAACACCTACTAACGTATAAGGGGGGTCATTCCGAGTTGATCGCTAGCTGCCGTTGTTCGCTAGGCGGGTGTATGACGTCAAATCCGGACACGAATAGGCTGAAGTGATCGCAAGCGCTGAGTAGGTTCAGCTACTCTGAAACTGCACAAACTTTTTTTGCAGAGCTGGGCTGCACATGCGTTCGCACTTCTGCTAAGCTAAAATACTCTCCCCAGTGGGTGGCGGCATAGCATTTGCACGGCTGCTAAAAACTGCTAGCGAGCGATCAACTCAGAATGATCCCCAAGGAGAGAAAATATGAATATATACAGTATTTATTAATCTGTTGTATGTAGTTCATTTACATTCTGTAAATCAATGCATTAAACAAAGGGAAATGGTAGATTCTGCTAAGTATTAATCTAACCCATTTTATTGTTGGCTGTGTATACAAGTGATGCAAACATAGGCAGATCTAAGGGGGGGGGGGCACCCGGGCCCGTGTGCCCCCTGTCATTTATGATTTTTTTTTTTCCAAAGGAGAACAGCAGCAGCACTACTGCTATTTCCGTCAGTCAGATTTTATAAAATAGCCGGCAGGCACTAAAACCCGCTGCAAGTCTGTGTGGTAACCAATGGGGAGGCTGGAGCTGCAGCTCCAGCCTCTCCCTGCTCACACCGCAACCTACCTCCCCCACTGCCAGCCAGCCAGAGTCCTGCACAGGCGTGGGGTTCAAATGCCAGCATCGAGTAAGACTGTTACCTATGATGGCACAGAAGGCTTCATTAGCCCTCACTGCACCGCACAGTTTCCCAGCGCTTCCTCCTCCACTTCCTTTACCACAGTGCTATGTGCAGTCAAACTCAGACTCAGGATTGAGAAGGCGGCCCGTGTGATTGTGACAGGGCTGTCCCGCAGATGTCTTATGCTGCTTGTTGGAGATCCACCTGGCTGCTTCTGCTAATCAAAAATGGCAGTTCACGTCCTGCAGTCTGAGTCTCAGAGCAGTGCCCAAAACAAGGTATGCTGCACCTGCCACCACCAACTAGAAACTGTAATAATTATATTGTGCTGGGGTGCCTACCAGGCTCCCATAACTAATGGAACAGGTGACCAACATTTCAAGGCCCAATCAGCCTTTTCATCAAGGCGAACCATTGGCAATAAACCAGGATGCACTCCTACAACCAATCCTTACCTGATGGCGTATTCTGTGAGGCCACCCCCCTGTGATACCACTCCCCTTATCTGAGAGCATGCGTACCTTAGGTGCATGTAAATATAACTATTACCATTCCCCTATCATGGTGCCCCCCCTTTAATTTTCTTCTGGATCCGCCGCTGGATGCAAAGCCCAGATAACATTTTGCAATTTAGATCTGCATCTTTAGAATTGTAAAGTACCATGTTTCCTCTTTCTAATTTGTTGTGCCCTTGGGTTCAGTGTGTGTGACCGCGGACATGATGCCGGCAGTCACAATACTGACGCTGGTATCCCGATCTTTAAAATCCTGACAGGGGCGAGGTAAGTACTACCCTACCCCTACCTTCCCACATGCCTAGCCCTAATCTCTCACCTTAGTGCCTAATCCCAACCTCCCCTCAGTGGTGCCTAAACCTAACCCCCCTTTCCTGCAGCCTAACCCTAACCCTCCCATTTTAGTGCATAAACCTAACTTTATGCACTAAAATGCATAATCTAATCTCCTAACCTAATCTCCTACCACCTCCTGCAGCCTAACCCTAATGGGGGGTACACACGGAGAGATCCGTTCTTAAAATCTAAGCAATCTGGCTAGATTACTTAGATTTTAAGCACGGATCTCTGGTATGTATGCCCCACAGTGATAACGATGTGCGGCCCCGTGCATCGCTATCGCCGGTGCTACATTGGCCTGCTTGGTGAAATGAGGGGCCCCCCGTCCTCCCCCTCCCTCGCTCAGCACACATCGCTGTGTGCTGAGCGGGGGAGAGATGTGTGCTGAGAGGTCTATGACAGATTGCTCAGCACACATCTCTATAGTCTGTACTTGGCTGAACTCCCACAGGTGGCGCCTAAACTTATCTTTTCCCCTGGCCCTAACCCGCTTGCTATACTTACGGTTGGGATGCCAGCATTCTGACGGGTGTCGGGATTCCGATGTCGGTATTTCCGACTGCTGTGTTCCCGACAGCCGGTATCTTGACTGCATCTCCTTGAAACGTCTTTGCAAAGGCGATGGTGTCAAATTCACAAACAGAATCTGCATTTTTGACATGTGAGTTTTGACTTTTTCCATCTTACATCTACAGTAGTTCTGTCAAATATAGGTCGATTTACTACATTTTAAATGCTGTGTAGATATGAAAATGTCAACTAAATTTGCATACTGAAAGTGAAAATTGTCATGCGGATTTAGTATTCTTCTCTTTTTGGGAGCTCATTCCATTGAAGAGGTGGAAGCAGAGTGATAGTTTACACTTACAGTTCTGGCTTTTGCTCTTGTACTGCCCATGCATGGCCGTGCGCAGACAGTACCAGAGGCAGACAGGGATCCAGAGGACCTCTCTCCAAAAGAATTGCCGATACATTAGCCCATACATGGTATTAGTAGCCTGGGCCAAGCTCAGGAATTCTTTGCATTCCGGAGCTTGGTAAATTCAAATGCATAGCAGCCCCATAGAAACCTATAGAGGCTGCTTTTGCTGTCAGAAATGGAGGGCCATGGCAGATGTCGGACATACTGTATCTGCTGCATCCCCTGCTTCTTAAATTCTGGGAATCCTTGATATTTGCAGGAATATTCTGCAAATACTTTTTAATACATATATATGCCCATCAGATTCAGTCTTAAGGATGCAGCAAGCAGTTTTTACTACTGTGCTACAGTATAGAAGAACTTCATGATAATTAAAGCACACTATTTCCGTGTATTTATGCAGTGGCAATAAAGTCTGCAAATATTTATAATTAGGAATGACCAGATTAATAAAACAAGACTGAGTATTAACAAATAGGCAGCTGTTCTGTCAATCTCATATACATGCTGAATGTTCTGTAAATAGTACAGTATGTAAGCTGGCAAAGGAGTCTAAGAAATATCTACTTAAATATATCACTACAAATATATATAATATATCACTGTAGGGTTTGCTCTTCCGATAATTTAATATATACCTTCTGATTGATCAACAGTGAATGGACCACAGAATAATTGGCCTTGAGACCAGAGATTGTTTTGTTTGCATCCTACACAGCTTGCATGTTTATGAATCATTTATGCTCAGAATGTCAGGTAAGCACATTTGCTTTATCTTGAGTCATATAATAGTCTTTGCAATCTGTAGACCAAAGCTGCAAGCTTAGATTTATAATGGGACAGAAATGTAATTATAGCCTCACAAACAGCATCCTACCACATTTAGTTAAACAATAATGGTGTAATATAACAAAATGCACAATTAAATTACATATAAGGCTGCTAATGATTGTTTCTCTTTGTGAATGTGCTAGTTCAGTTGCCAAATTCTATTTTAAGGAATTGTGCTTATTTTTGTTGTTGTAAATAAATATCAATGCAATGTGATTGTGTCTAAACCGGTTACTAAACAATTTATGGGGGTACTCTTAAAATGTAGACACCTTGCCTAAAAGAGAAATGAATGTATGTCATATTGTGTTTTGTTACCGAACAGGGTGGAATATACTCAAGACAACAAACAGGAAAGTTCAGTTATTTGCTTTGTTTTTATGATGTATAAGTGAAAGAACTTGATCAAGTGATCTAAATAGAAAGACTTTGGGCCTAATGCAGACCTAATCACAACAGCAAATATTTTCTCTAATGGGCAAAACCATGTGCACTGCAGGTGGGGCAGATATAACATGTGCAGAGAGAGTTAGACTTGGGTGGGGTGTGTTTAAACTTAAATGTAAATATTGCAGTGTAAAAATAAAGCAGCCAGTATTTAGCCTGCACAGAAACAAAATAACCCACCCAAATCTAATTCTCTCTGCACATGTTATATCTGCCTCACCTGCAGTGCACATGGTTTTGCCCATTAGAGACAGTTTTTGCTGATGCGATCAGGTCTGAATTAGGCCCTTTATACGAATATTTAATCAGATTAAAACTGTACAAAGAGATAACTAAGTAGTACATGTGAGGAAGACTGTAACTATAACTAAAATGATGTTTCAGGTTTTAGATCATTTTTTCAACTTTAGAGGTAAATGAGCCACTATTGATCTATATTACAATTGTTGAGCCAGTCATTGACTATCTACAGATGTGTCCTCATACATTCATCCTCAATACACCAGCGCGAGATGCCTGACGTGGGTGAGCCATCAGGTCCCATGCGACTTTGCTAACATCTTTTTTTGCTAAAAATGCATCTTATTCGCAACACAGTTCGGGGAGAATGTGCTGATTACTTTGGTATACAGTATGACACTTGTATATTGTGTGTGACTGAGCCTGTATACGTAGCAGAACAGAGCTTCTCTTGAATTATATATATAATTATTCAGAACAGTCTCCTCGCACATCCTAGTTGCATTGTCTCTCGCATAGGACACATTTTTGTCAAAAAAAGATGCTTGATGCTAGAAGATTCTCATGCAACCTGGCATGCCAAGGGGTGCTCTAGCAAAGATGTATGTGGACAGATCTGTAAGTGTGGAAAACCCCAGACAATGTTCAACATCATTAGCAATGAAGGGAATGAACTACAATGAGCCAAAGGATTGATTGAATTGGTAGTGTTTAGAATTTAGGAGGAATTGTATCAAATGAGAAGACAAGTGTAGAAGTTACCCATAGCAACCAATCATGTTATAGCTAGCATTTATCAAGAACATTCTTTAAAGTGATAGGTACCGGCCCAGGTGGGTTGCTACAGTATGTGCAACTTCTTTACTGTTTAGAAGATGTGATGCATCTACCCCATAGTTCTAAGCTTGTACAAGTCTACATCCACAAAGAGTAAAATCATGCACATGGGTCTCAAAAACCCAAAGTCTAAATATAGTATCATGGGTACTATAATGGAACCTACTGAGAAGGAAAAGGATTTAGGAGTTACTATTTCAAGTGACTTAAAGGTAGGGGAGCAATGCAACAAAGCAGCGAGGAATGCAAGTCAGATGCTTGGTTGCAAAGGAAGAGGAATCAGTAGCAGGGAAAAAAGAAGTAATAATGACACTGTATATGTCACAGGTATGGCCTCATCTGGACTACTGTGTACAGTTCTGGAGACCAAGGGCCAGATGTAATGGCGCCCCCGAATTCGGAGGCCGTGCGGGATGCCGGACTGAACTCGGACGTTTTTTTAAAGGAGCAATCATGTACAGGGCATGGTTTAGCCTTGTGAATATTTGCCCCTTTAAAAATATTTCCAAGGTCGGCCAGCATCCCACACAGCCGCCAAACTTGGAATTCATTACATCCCAGCCCATATCTCCAGAATGATATAAATAATACTGTACATTAGATAGAGTATTATTTATTTATTATTATTTATTACTGGTTGTTTATATAGCGCACAAATATTCCGCAGCGCAGTGCCGTAACTAGACATTTTGGTGCCCTGTGCCAGAAATATAATTAGTGCCCCCCGTGGCTTTGTGGGGAAGGGGCGTGGCCATAGAATAGCACCAGTTCACATTACATTGTACAGTGAAGTCTATTATTCACATTATACAACACACCCTATAGCAAAGCCAACCAATCAGCTCCTAACTGCCATGTCACAGACTGGGTTTGAAAAATTACAGTTAGGAGGTGATTGGCTGGTACTTTATCACAGTGAAATTATCACTTTTCAAAGCTTAGTACATCCCGCCCTCGGTCTCTTCCCAAGCCCCCTTAATCTGGCTGTGTTCTGCGCATGTGTGGGATCTCACTTCAACACGGGATAATGGATAAGTTCCTGGAGCTATGTAGTATTATGGTCATGGCACCCGAAAACAGGCTTTTTATCAGGGATTTCTTTTCAGGTTTGTTCAGACCCAAAAAGAAAACCCTGCGAAGTGCAGCCTGTGAACTGCCTTCATGGACTAATTGAATAGCCGAGGGGAATCAATTAGCCCTCTGTAAATATCCATGGCAAATTGAATTCCTCTCTTAGATTAAGAACTTCAGTGTGAGAAGTCATGACCTTGGTATACAATATATATACAGGTTGAGTATCCCTTATCCAACATTGTACTGACATAAACTATAATTGCCAATATCTCTCTATCTCCTTTTTTTGTCTTTTCTTTTTTCATATTATTTATGTTTACGATTTGCATGATGTTTTTTGGGTTTGAGTTTTTATCTATGCCTAATAGTTGAAGGCAGACATCCCATCGGCTGCTAATTCACAATAACGTGCCTGTTCTGTAGAAAAGATGTATTTCTGATAGTTCTTCAACTTGGGGTGAACCCACTGTACTATATAAGGGAAAAGCAGAGCCTGTGTGAATATCTCTTTCCAGTGAATGTCCTTGAGCATTGATGTCAAATCCATATGCTATTTTCTGTTATAGATTGTGTTGTGAGTTGAGGGTTACTACAAACAACACAAAGTTGCTTTCTGTCTGCTATCTGCAAATAAGTTTGTTTCTTTTGGCTCTGTATATAGTCTGGTAGTCCACGTTCAACAACATAAAAACAAATGTTTCTGCAATTTAAAGCTTCAGTGCAGATTAAATTTTTTTTTATATGTTTGGAGTGAAAATGTCCCATCTGAGAAGTTAGAGGATCCATTTTTTTCTAGTGTTTGTCAGCTTATACCGCTTTGTTCTTTGGGCCTAAATCAGCATTTGCATGCTGAAGCCCTATGCAGTGTGCGCACGTGCAGAAGCCGCACTGCGCGTGTAGGCAGATAATGGGATGTGACGGCATCTCACATGTGCAAACACCTCTGCCTGATTGACAAGCAGAGGTGTTTGCAGGGCGGGAGAGGGAGGGAGGGTGCGTTGTGGCGGCATTTTAGGTGAGCGGTCCGGACAACGCAGGCAAGCCTAAACATGGCGGGTTGCCATCTGCCTTCGGAGCTAGGCTGTGTGGCAGCGGGCAGCCCTAAACATGCAAGAGCAGGACCTGGCATACGGGGGCAGACTAATTGCCCTGTGCACCTTACCCACATATCAGAGTAAAGAGTTGTAGGTGTGCAGTTTTTGCACATCTACAACTCCTACTGAATTAGGCCCTTTGTTCGTAGCTGATTTAAATGTAACATATTCATACTGTAATTTAATAATAGTTTAGTCAGGCTGATGGGTGTGGAACTGACTGAAATGTTTGTTGTATCCTACTAGACCTTGTCCATATACTCTGTAATTGGGCGCTGCGGAACCCTTGTGGCACCATATAAATAAAGGATAATAATAATAATAATATGTTCTCATGAGAACAGTGAGAAACCTTAAAGCACTCAGAGTTTTTTTATTCCACTCCAAACCATAACTTAATCTAATTTAAGAAGTTAAGAAATAAAGGGGGACATTTACTAAGCAGTGATAAGAGCGGAGAAGTGAGCCAGTGGAGAAGTTGCCCCATCAACCAATCAGCAGCTCTGTATAATTTTATAGTATGCAAATTATAGATGTTACTTCAGTGCTGATTGGTTGCCATGGCCAACTTCCCAACTGGCTCATTTCTCTGCTCTTATCACTGCTTAGTAAATGTTCCCCAAGACACCAACGCAGATATTAATAATAAGAGTTCACAATCTAATTTAATGATCAAAGTGGAATTTAGAATGTATGTACTGTATGGTGCTAGGAAAAAGCAGTGCAAACCTCGGCCACAGTCCAATAAGATCATTTAAATAAATGGGGTGGCATACACCACAGCACAAATTGTTTTTTTTTTTTTTTAGAACCACTCCCCCTTAAATGTCCTAATACTGATCCCTCCATGAGAGGGTAACAAGGTCCTCCCCTTAGGTAGTAACAATAAAGGGAAGTGTCACCAGGCCACTCTTGCACTACTTTCTGCCAAACTGTGCATCCTATGTTGGAATAAATTCAAGTAAAATACATTCCAATGAAAGTAAAACAGACATAGGGGTCTATTTATGAAGCCTTGGATGGAGATAAAGTTGCTGGAGATAAAGGGGAACATTTACTAAGCAGTGATAAGAGCGGAGAAGTGAGCCAGTGGAGAAATTTCCTCATCAACCAATCAGCAGCTCTGTATCATTTTATAGTATGCAAATGATAGATGTTACTTCAATGCTGATTGGTTGCCATGGGCAACTTCTTCACTGGCTCACTTCTCTGCTCTTATCACTGCTTAGTAAATGTACCCCATTGTACCAGCCAATCGGCTCCTAACTGTCATTTTTCAAACCCAGTCTGTGACATGGCAGTTAGGTATTGATTGGCTGGTACTTTATTTCTGTCTGATTTATCTCCATACAAGGCTTAGTAAATAGACCCCATATAGTACAAACAAGTTGGATAGACAGGTGGGGATCACAACTGAAAATACAGTATGAAGATGCCTATTTATAATCTGCCTGACCGAACCCACTAAAAACCTAACAGACTGGCTAAGTAATTATGCCTGAACTGGATTAACCCTTACCCAACAACATACATAAATTATTTTGTAAAAATACACTCGGGTGCTTGCATATGCTAACACTTAAAAAAAGTATTCAGCTACTTAAGTATACGTTGTCAGAAGCATGGAGTTCTCAAACTTAAGCAGATAATGTGGTACACAACATTTAAAATAACAGTGTTCAAGCAAGAGACAATTCTTTTTTAGTGAAATAGAGCTATAAATATAATTCTGCTAAACAATTATGATGGTGGTCATAGGCTTGCACAGCACATTTTATTATGGGGTGCACCGTTGCAGGGGTGTGTCTACCACCACCTACTGGTGTGTCTAGCACTGCCTATTGACATTCCTTATCATTCCATATGCACCTATATGGTGGTTTTTCACATGGGATCCTCTGAAGAAATGTATCCGTAACTAGGTGTGTGTGTATGGGGGACCGAACATAGTGCTGTAGGGTAGGGGGCACTGATGGCGGCACTTGTCAATTATCTGTTTTCATTACTTTCGCTTGCAGCTTCCCCCATTTTTGAAGCTCAGCATCTCCTGACCTGATACAGTCCTTAGGCAGTGCCAGATTAAGGTTCACATGGGCCTGGAGCTGAAACTTATGAAGGGCCTATTTTGTGCTTTGGCAGGATATGTGACAAACGCTGTGACAGTATGACCAGTGATGTGGGGGCGGGGGTGATCAGTGTGGTGTGGGTGTGGTCTGCATAAGGGGTGTGGCTATCTCCATGATGGACATAGCTATTGTCTACCTTTAACCACTTTATATTGCAGCTATAACAAGAAAATGTTTGTGACCACCATATAATACAGAGAATCAGTGAAAATTCAAGGTGCATCACAGTGACCACCATGTAATACAAAGCACATCACAGTGACTGCAATGTGACACAGAGAGCATTGCTTTGAATGTCATATAATACAAAGGGCATCATAGTGACTACCACATAAAGAAAAGCGAGTTACAGTGACCAAATAATAATACAGAGAGCATTGCAGTGACTACCATATAATACACCAATCATTACAGTGACCTCCATTGCAATGAATGCCATATTATGTATAGAACTCCCATGACCACCAAAAAATACAGAGGACATCACAGCCAGGGGGTGTGACACAGGGCAGTGAGGGATAAGACTGAGAGGAGATGACTGTGAGGAGACAGTAGTGTGAATATAGGAATAGAGTTCTGATGCATAGGCAGTATAGGAGATTGCTAGACTGGGTGCTACTATGGGTGTGAGCAGGTCTCTGGATGAAGGGACATGGTGTAAGGGTGAGGGTGTCTGGATGAAAGGTTAGCATGTAGGGATGATGGTACCTGGTTGCAGGGACAGGGTATAAGGGTGATAGTCCCTGGATGCAGGGACGGATTGTAGGGTGAGGATACATGGATGCAGGAACAGGGTGTAGAGGTGAGGAGATCCGGATGCAGGGAAAAAACAAATGCATTAGGCTGTGACACATGTGTCTCATTTGTACATTGAGGTGACTGTATCAATATACCAAGAAGGTGTAAATGGGAGCAACGACTGGGCAAACGGAGCAGATGTGGAAAGATCAGAAAAGATGGGGGCAATACAGATCAGATGGGGAAAGGGGAGCAGAGATGGGGCAAAACAGAGCAGACAGAGAACTTGAGGGCTACTGGGTCACACTTAGTGACACAGATTACACTTACTGACACATCTTACTGACACAAACTCACTGACATACCCCTTACTGACACAGACACCACTTATTAGCACATACATACTTACTGACCTACACCAGATACCTGTTACTGACACAAACACACTAAAGCTGGGTACACACTAGAGCGATGTCGGCATGAAATGCCATTTCGTAATGACATTTTGCCTACATCGCTTATTGTGTATGCATGATTGCGTGCTCCCATGGCCGCTAGCGATAGACACTTGGTTTATGTGCTGCACATAAAACCATGTGTTGTCACTAGTGTCCTGTATTATGCTAATGGAGGACGGAACATGTTTGTTCCAACCTTCATTAGCATCGCCCCAGTGTGTACACACAATCTAGGGCTGATAGGGATTTAACCAACCACCAATGCCATCAAAAGGTATATCTGTTGCGAAGACATTGGCCAATAATTTACATAATGGACTGGCTTTGGCCATTTGCATGCACACTTGCCAATCGTCAGCCCACTGTGTTGTGCCTGATGTCACAAATGGGCAAGTTGTGATGCACAGTTGACATGATATATCTGTGAACAACGTTATGTCGTCTTGTACACCCCTCGCCGACGCATCCATGAATGACCAATGTATCAACCAGTGTGTACCCTGCATTAGGTAGGTAACAGCTGCTGTCATCAGCTCTCTTACCAAAGGATATTACTAGAAATATATATAACGCACACACCAATCTGCATTTAATGGACATAAAGGAACTGAGACCTCTACTAAATAAGTTCTGTGCTCACCCTTATAAAGGATCACCTATCGCTGGCAAATGACTGTAGAAAGCTTTGACTCTCTGCATATGTTTTAATAAAGGACAAACTTGTTATCCAAACTGCATGTGTAAATCTTAGGTATCAGGCTCCAGACACTGACAGATGTTGCACACAATAATTGAATTCCGCCCTATGTATTATATTTAGGCATATACAACTGCTTAATAGTGAGTTTGTGTGTTTTTCTGAAAGTATGTGGAAAAGTTTTTATTACAATTTTTATATACATTTTAACTAGAGATGAGCGGGTTCGGTTTCTTTGAATCCGAACCCGCACGAACTTCACTTTTTTTTTCACGGGTCCGAGCGACTCGGATCTTCCCGCCTTGCTCGGTTAACCCGAGCGCGCCCGAACGTCATCATGACGCTGTCGGATTCTCGCGAGACTCGGATTCTATATAAGGAGCCGCGCGTCGCCGCCATTTTCACACGTGCATTGAGATTGATAGGGAGAGGACGTGGCTGGCGTCCTCTCCATTTAGATTAGATTTAGAAGAGAGAGAGAGAGAGAGATTGCTGTGATACTGTAGATTAGAAGAGAGTGCAGACAGAGTTTAGTGACTGACGACCACAGTGACCAGTGACCACCAGAGACAGTGCAGTTGTTTGTTTTATTTAATATATCCGTTCTCTGCCTGAAAAAAACGATACACAGTCACACAGTGATTCAGTCTGTGTGCACTGCTCAGCCCAGTGTGCTGCACATCAATGTATTGTATATAAAGCTTATAATTGTGGGGGAGACTGGGGAGCACTGCAGGTTGTTATAGCAGGAGCCAGGAGTACATGATAAATAATATTATATTAAAATTAAACAGTGCACACTTTTGCTGCAGGAGTGCCACTGCCAGTGTGACTAGTGGTGACCAGTGCCTGACCACCAGTATATTAGTAGTATTGTATACTATCTCTTTATCAACCAGTCTATATTAGCAGCAGACACAGTACAGTGCGGTAGTTCACGGCTGTGGCTACCTCTGTGTCGGCACTCGGCAGGCAGTCCGTCCATCCATAATTGTATTATAATATATACCACCTAACCGTGGTTTTTTTTTCATTCTTTATACCGTCGTCATACTAGTTGTTACGAGTATACTACTATCTCTTTATCAACCAGTGTACAGTGCGGTAGTTCACGGCTGTGGCTACCTCTGTGTCGGCACTCGGCAGGCAGTCCGTCCATCCATAATTGTATTATAATATATACCACCTAACCGTGGTTTTTTTTTCATTCTTTATACCGTCGTCATACTAGTTGTTACGAGTATACTACTATCTCTTTATCAACCAGTGTACAGTGCGGTAGTTCACGGCTGTGGCTACCTCTGTGTCGGCACTCGGCAGGCAGTCCGTCCAACCATAATTGTATTATAATATATACCACCTAACCGTGGTTTTTTTTTCATTCTTTATACCGTCGTCATACTAGTTGTTACGAGTATACTACTATCTCTTTATCAACCAGTGTACAGTGCGGTAGTTCACGGCTGTGGCTACCTCTGTGTCGGCACTCGGCAGGCAGTCCGTCCAACCATAATTGTATTATATACCACCTAACCGTGGGTTTTTTTTCATTCTTTATACCGTCGTCATACTAGTTGTTACGAGTATACTACTATCTCTTTATCAACCAGTGTACAGTGCGGTAGTTCACGGCTGTGGCTACCTCTGTGTCGGCACTCGGCAGGCAGTCAGTCCATCCATAATTGTATTATAATATATACCACCTAACCGTGGTTTTTTTTCCATTCTTTATACCGTCGTCATACTAGTTGTTACGAGTATACTACTATCTCTTTATCAACCAGTGTACAGTGCGGTAGTTCACGGCTGTGGCTACCTCTGTGTCGGCACTCGGCAGGCAGTCCGTCCAACCATAATTGTATTATAATATATACCACCTAACCGTGGTTTTTTTTTCATTCTTTATACCGTCGTCATACTAGTTGTTACGAGTATACTACTATCTCTTTATCAACCAGTGTACAGTGCGGTAGTTCACGGCTGTGGCTACCTCTGTGTCGGCACTCGGCAGGCAGTCCGTCCAACCATAATTGTATTATATACCACCTAACCGTGGTTTTTTTTTCATTCTTTATACCGTTGTCATACTAGTTGTTACGAGTATACTACTATCTCTTTATCAACCAGTGTACAGTGCGGTAGTTCACGGCTGTGGCTACCTCTGTGTCGGCACTCGGCAGGCAGTCCGTCCAACCATAATTGTATTATAATATATACCACCTAATCGTGGTTTTTTTTTCATTCTTTATACCGTCGTCATACTAGTTGTTACGAGTATACTACTATCTCTTTATCAACCAGTGTACAGTGCGGTAGTTCACGGCTGTGGCTACCTCTGTGTCGGCACTCGGCAGGCAGTCCGTCCAACCATAATTGTATTATATACCACCTAACCGTGGTTTTTTTTTCATTCTTTATACCGTCGTCATACTAGTTGTTACGAGTATACTACTATCTCTTTATCAACCAGTTTGTGCAAGGAGAGATTAATTGCTTCTTTTTTGGGGGGGGTCCAAACCAACCCGTCATATCAGTCACAGTCGTGTGGCAGACCCTGTCACTGAAATGATGGGTTGGTTAAAGTGTGCATGTCCTGTTTTGTTTATACAACATAAGGGTGGGTGGGAGGGCCCAAGGACAATTCCATCTTGCACCTCTTTTTTCTTTTCTTTTTCTTTGCATCATGTGCTGATTGGGGAGGGTTTTTTGGAAGGTACATCCTGCGTGACACTGCAGTGCCACTCCTAGATGGGCCCGGTGTTTGTGTCGGCCACTAGGGTCGCTAATCTTACTCACACAGTCAGCTACCTCATTGCGCCTCTTTTTTTCTTTGCGTCATGTGCTGTTTGGGGAGGGTTTTTTGGAAGGGACATCCTGCGTGACACTGCAGTGCCACTCCTAGATGGGCCCGGTGTTTGTGTCGGCCACTAGGGTCGCTAATCTTACTCACACAGTCAGCTACCTCATTGCGCCTCTTTTTTTCTTTGCGTCATGTGCTGTTTGGGGAGGGTTTTTTGGAAGGGACATCCTGCGTGACACTGCAGTGCCACTCCTAGATGGGCCCGGTGTTTGTGTCGGCCACTAGGGTCGCTAATCTTACTCACACAGTCAGCTACCTCATTGCGCCTCTTTTTTTCTTTGCGTCATGTGCTGTTTGGGGAGGGTTTTTTGGAAGGGCCATCCTGCGTGACACTGCAGTGCCACTCCTAGATGGGCCCGGTGTTTGTGTCGGCCACTAGGGTCGCTAATCTTACTCACACAGCTACCTCATTGCGCCTCTTTTTTTCTTTGCGTCATGTGCTGTTTGGGGAGGGTTTTTTGGAAGGGCCATCCTGCGTGACACTGCAGTGCCACTCCTAGATGGGCCCGGTGTTTGTGTCGGCCACTAGGGTCGCTAATCTTACTCACACAGCTACCTCATTGCGCCTCTTTTTTTCTTTGCGTCATGTGCTGTTTGGGGAGGGTTTTTTGGAAGGGACATCCTGCGTGACACTGCAGTGCCACTCCTAGATGGGCCCGGTGTTTGTGTCGGCCACTAGGGTCGCTTATCTTACTCACACAGCGACCTCGGTGCAAATTTTAGGACTAAAAATAATATTGTGAGGTGTGAGGTATTCAGAATAGACTGAAAATGAGTGTAAATTATGGTTTTTGAGGTTAATAATACTTTGGGATCAAAATGACCCCCAAATTCTATGATTTAAGCTGTTTTTTAGTGTTTTTGGAAAAAAACACCCGAATCCAAAACACACCCGAATCGGACAAAAATAATTCGGTGAGGTTTTGCCAAAACGCGTTCGAACCCAAAACACGGCCGCGGAACCGAACCCAAAACCAAAACACAAAACCCGAAAAATTTCAGGCGCTCATCTCTAATTTTAACCTGTGTTTTTGATACATTAAATAATTAACATTTAAAAACTGTATATTTTTTGTACAGCAAAACCTTGCTGAAATCGAGAGAGTATACACCCATAGTGATGATCATGGCACCAGCACTCACACCACTCTAATCTTCCTTCCTGGCTAATGGTCACAGTATTCACAAAATCCCCTTCTCCTTGCATCCCCTGATGGTCACACTATCCACACCACCCCACTCACCCCGCAATACCCGATGGTAACCGTATCTCCTCACAGCCCTCCACCATGCAACCACTGATGGTCACAGAATACGCAACTACACTACCCCCCCCCCCCCCAAAGTCACAGCGCCCACACTCCGTACTTCCATCTTTGATGGTCACAGCATACGCACCAATCCCCCGATCCCGCCTTTCCCCCGTATTCCAGACTGTGAACACTCCTGCCAAAGTCGCTGTGGACTCTCTGATGGCTGCTACCCCCATGTGGGCTCCAGGACATCATTAGTGTTACCCAGCCCAGCTTGGTGATGCACTGAACAACTGACCTATCGTGTAATTGACAGTTCTGCCACACACAAAGCACAATGCTCCAATATATCTGCAGATATATTGGTCCTTGCCTGTGCTGCAGGGCTGGCGAGATATATTTATGAAAGACATTGCTCACAGACATAGGGCCCAATTCAGACCTGATCGCTGCTGTGCGTTTTCGCACAGCGGGCGATTATCGATAGACTGCACATGCGTATGCACCGCAATGCACATGCGCGTAGCTAAACAACAACAGGCATTGCCGAACAGTGACAGGCTCATGTGAAAATATAATTCACACAGCCATTCGCATGCTAATTGATAGGAAGAGGCCGTTTGTTGGTGGTAACTGACCGTTTTCAGGGAGTGTCAGGGAAAACGTAGGCAATCACAAGCGTTTTCAGGGAGGGTGTCTGACGTCAGCTCTGGACCCGATCAGCCTGTTCTCATCGCACTGTAGGAGTAAGTCCTGGGCTGCACACAGACTGCATGCACTGGAAAAACCATTTGATGGTGAATAAGTTGCGATCGGTTTTGCAGCTGTCCGCTGAGTGAGGGACATTTTCGCACAGCATACACATGCGATCGCACACATGCACGGGCGAATTTACACTCCCATTGGGCGGCGACTATCTGATCGCAGGACAGAAAAATTAGCAGCACAGCATTCAGGTCATAATCACCCCTATAATGCTGGTACACACACGCCGATCAGTAAACAATATGCCATTCAACTGAACCTTTACTGACAGATACCACTTACTGTCACACATTCTACTAAGTGACACAAATACTTATTGACAGATCCTTACTAACACAGATTCCCCTAACTTATACACACTGACACTAACCCACTTACTGACACATCTTACTGATACACTTACTAACAAAAAACACCACTCACTGACAAATACCCCTTACTGACACAGATACCACTTATAGACACTTATATACTTCCTGACAAACACCCCTTACCAACACAGACACTCCTTACTGACAAAAACATTGACACACAAATACACA
This sequence comes from Pseudophryne corroboree, assembly GCF_028390025.1. Lineage (NCBI taxonomy): Eukaryota > Metazoa > Chordata > Amphibia > Anura > Myobatrachidae > Pseudophryne > Pseudophryne corroboree. The sequence continues at coordinate 661,879,985 of NC_086448.1, forward strand.
CAATCGTACCCCTTTCACCCCACACAAATAACCCGGTATCGAGCCGGTATATTGCCGGGTCGACTCAGTTCGCTGTGCAGTGTGAAAGGGGTCACTGATGAATTCCCGAATTGAATTACAGACACACACACAGAAGAACTTACTGACACAGACCACTTACTAACAGACATTACTTACTGACACACACACACACACACACATACATACACACACACACAGACAATACTTACTGACACAGACCACTTACTGACAGACATTACTTACTGACACACACAGACAGATACATTTACTGATACAGACTACTTACTGACATATATTACTTACTTACTGACATACACAGACAGATAAACTTACTGACACAGACCATTTACCGAAATAGGCGAGCAGGAGATTACCTGGCCCAGTGTGCTCTGCACCTCACCAGGTGTTGCACGTCCACTCCACTGTGAAATCCATGGCCCAGGATTGAGAATCTCCTCATAGATACTGTACTGTAGCAGCCTAATCCCCCAGGGCAAAGAGCACTGCGCGGAGCTTCTATTGGTAGGAGGAGAAAGCTTTGGACTGGTCTGATGGTGGAGCTTCAGTGGGTCCGGGGGTAGAGCTTAGAAAGGTCAAGGGGAGGAGCTTCAGTTGATAAAATAATAAATGTTCCGACTGTTCTGGGGCGGAGCTTCAGCGGGTCCAGGGGTGGAGATTCAGTTGGTAAGAGTATGGCTGGTCTGAGGGTGGAGCTTCAGCAGGTCTGGGGGTGGAGTTTTGGGCATGTCACACTTCTGCCACAGAGTCAATCAGACAGGCCATGGTGTGTTCGGCATGTCGGCCAAACAGTGCTATCTCCCTTGGGCAGCCGGGATGCGGTGGTGACCAGAAAACGTTTTCCTGTCGCCACTGGCTGCACTGCCTGGGCATATTTTCAATAGGGGGCCTGGAGCTGCAGCTCCATCCGCCCCATTGTTAATCCGGCCTGGTCAACCTTACTTAGGTCCACATTCAATCGGTCGACCACTATTGGCCAACATGCATTAGGTCTACACCTGGAAAAGGTCAACGTGAACATTAGGTCGACATGGCAATGTCGATGCATGAACAGGTCGACATGAGGTTTTTTTTAAACTTTTTCATACTTTACGATCCACGTGTACTACAATTGGGAATATTAACCATGCCCGAAGCATGGCAAACAAAGCGAGCCATGCGAGGGGACACAGTGCACTAATTGGGGTTCCCAGTCACTTTACGAACAAAACGACACCAAAAACACTCAAAAAAATCATGTCAACCTTTTGCCATGTTGACCTTTTCAGGGTGTTGACATATTTCCTGTCAACAAATAGAGGTCGACCTAATGAGTGTCAACCTTAATAGGGTCGATCCAACAATCCCATTCCCTCCTATACAATACCTGTACAACATTCATGATTTAACATTCAACATTCTCGTCACTAATACCTATTCATGAACGCAACTTCAGATTTCTTTGTTATTCAGTCACACTGTCCTTTATTACATTTCAAGATGCTGACATACCCAGGATTCAAACCCATTACCTGTGGCAGTGCAGTCAGACAATATATTCATTGAGCTATCTGCCATTGCATAGAAAGATAGATGATTCTAATAGGCCCTCACACTATGCGAAAACACTGAAAGATATGAACATTCTCGTTCATTAATGAACGAGATATCGTTCATATCTTTTCAGTCTGTATGCACCAATGATGAACGATGCTCGGCCCCGCACTCGTTCATTGTTGGTGCCAGGTCGCTTATATCAGCATTGCGGCTGAGCAGATCTATGTAGCAAGAGATTGGATGTGTAGCTGCACACTACATAGATCTGCTCAATTGCAATGCTGATTATTTTTTACAAAGTACCAGTAGCTTCATATCGTGTTCATAGTTTTTATGCAGGATCAAATAGCTCAATGAGTAGGGAGTTTGATTATAATTCAACAGGTTATAGGTTTTAATTCTGGGTATGGTAGTATGTTGAAATGTGTTATTTAATAAAAGGTATTATAACAGAATAACAATGAATGTGGTATAAAGAGGATTTGTGTCCAAATCCATTTTCTTGTGGTCTAAATGTGTATGTATATATATATATATATATATATATCTTACCCACGAGGCATGCACTTTACAGTATGTCCGTACTGGAAAAATGGGAGGGGTTGGGGGGTGCCAATTCTCTCTCTTTCACAGGACACCAAAAAGTCTAGTTACGGCTCTGCTTCTTGCGCAGTCAGCGTCTTCAGTCTGTATTCACTAGTCATGTATGATATCACAAGGTCCGGCAGATGCCTGTTTGTGTAGGGATATAACCAATGTCATCATTATGCAACATTATCATCATCATTATGCAACAGAGGTTCAAGCAGACTTGTGTCACCTCCTGCCCTCTGGGTCTCTAAGTCACACCATCATCCCGTCCCTGTATCTGTCAGCAACACCATCTCCCGCCTACGTCTCGTAGCCACACCATTATCTCCTCTCTGCTTCTCTCAGTCACACCATCATCTCCTGCCTGCATATTTCTGCAACCCCCCCCGTGTCTGTCAAGCCAGAATTTTATCTCCTCACTGAGTCATCTCTCAGCCACACCATCATCTGCTCCCGAGTCATCTCTCAACCACACCATCATTTGCTCCCTGAGTCATCTCTCAACCACACCACCATCTCCTCCCTGAATCTTCTGTCAGCCACACCATCATCTACTCCCTGAGTTGCCTCTCAGCCAACCCATCATTTCCTCCCTGAGTCATCTCTCAGCCACACCATCATCTCCTCCCTGAGTCATCTCTCAGCCACATCATCATCTCCCCTGAAATGTCTTTCAGCCACACCATCATCACCCACTTGCATCATCTCTCATCTATGCCATCATCTCCCATCTACATCTCTCACTTTACACATTACACTACAAAGTAGTGGACCTACTTACATTACACTGAACAGTTGTGTCCATTATTCACATTACACCACACAGTAGTGTCCATTTTTCATATTACACCACACAGTAGTATCCGTTATACATGTTACAGTTGTGTCCATTATTCATATTACACCAGACAGCAGAGCACCTTATACACATTGCGTCACAGTAAAGTCCCTCCTCCACATTTATCATCATCATCATCATCATCATCCCTCCTCCTCCTTGTCATTCCTCCATCTCCTCATCTTTCACCCAATTCCTGCAAAACTCCACTTCTGAAACTTTTCAGAGAATAGATGATACATATGGCCCTTGGTGCAGGGTGTAGAGGTAGCCAATTACAGGGTGCAGGGAGGGAAGGTGTAGGGTGCAGAGGTAGGCAGTTACAGGGTTCAGGGAGGAAAGGTGTAGGGTACAGAGGTGGGCAGTTACAGGGCGTAGGGTGCAGAGGTGAGCAGTTACATTGTTTAGGGAGGGAAGGTGTAGTGTGCAGAGGTAGAAGTGGCAGATTGTTGGTGCGCAGATACAGGGTACAGGGATGTAGGGGAGGCAGTTTCAGGTTGCATGGGGACAGGTGCACAATAGGAGAGTAAGTATCAAATGGTTAGTAGTGTGTTAAAACTCAAACCAATACCTTAGATGTGGTGTAGCATGAGGTAGGTAGCTCAGGGATAAGTGTTAGACAGACTGGGGCAGAACAGCATCGCCTGACAGCTGGAGGCACCCATGGGCAGAAGTCACCTGCTCGAACACAGTGGGAATATCTATGGCGGCATTACAGGGACTCTCTGCATCCTTGCAGCTCTCCTCCAACCACACTGTTAGGTAGGCAGGGATCCAAATCCAAAAAGAGCACCCCCAGCACCGTAGCTCACCGCGAGCTAGACTGGGGATCAGGACAGGCAATGAACCACCTGACGCTGTACCCCTCCACACACCCCTGCATGTGCCCAGCAATTACTGCTGCAGGCGTGTGTGAGGGCGGTGCTGCATATTATGTGTTATGCACACCAGTGCCTGCAGGAAAGTACTGGTGTCAGGACTGTTATGCACTCCAGTGCCTGCAGGAATGTACTGGTGTTTGAACTGTTATGCAAAACAAATGGACTTACAGACAGACTGGGGAATATGACATAACGTACACAGAAGGTGATAGGGTAACAAAATACACACAAAGTGAACAGAGAAGCCCAGAGGCTAAGGAACTGGGTATCTCCCTTGTATTAGAACTGCTCAGATGAGAAAAGCAAGATGTTGTGTTTTAATACGTAGAGAACCCGAAATGCTGTTGCTAAGGGCAACAGCAAAACCCTAAAGGGTTACCAACGGGTGTGGCAGTAAACTCCTTGGTCAGAGATGGAATGATAGACACAAGGAGAGTCTCCACAATCCTAATTCTCACTTGCAGTGCACAGGTTCAGCTTACTGCCACTAAACTGACCCCTGACACCTAGCAAAGTGAGACAGGATTAGACAGGCAAGTCTTAGAATACAGCCGCAAACTTGCTAAGTTCACAGAGTAGTAACAGAACCCCAGCAAGCTAAACGACTGACTCCAGTCTTACTGCTAGGTCTGGATTGGCAGAGTGTAATACCAAATCCCCAGGCCTATTTGCAGTAAGCAACAAACAAATACAAAGCTACACAGTACTGGCTAACTTTCAGAAACTGACTAACCAACAAAGATTCAGCAGCATCTGCTTACCCTGAGAAGAGGCCTTATAAAGCAGGTGCTGTCCACGCCCCACTCAGACCTCACAGACTGTGAGCACAAAAACCAGCACCGGATCCCCTGCCATGCACAGAGCCTATAACCACTGCACAGCAAAAGACCCGAACCGGAGTATCAGCTGCGCTCAGGTCACTCCGCTAGCACTTGTCTCCCGGTTGCCATGACGACGTGGCAGCACAGGGCAGGAGACCCTAACAGTACCCCCCCTCTGACGAGGGGTCAAAGAACCCCTACCACCGGGTTTATCGGGGAACTGCGAGAAGAAAGAGCGTATCAGTCTGGGGGCATGAAGATCACAACTGCGCACCCACGACCGCTCCTCCAGGCCATACCCCTTCCAGTGCACCAAAAATGACAGCCGACCCCGAACCACCTTGGAGTCAAGAATCCTTTCAACAACAAACTCCCTCTGGCCACGTATCAGAAGAGGGGAAGGTCTTCCACTGGAAGAAGGATTACTAATCGCCCGTTTTAAAAGGGAACAATGAAATGTTTTATTGATACCCAAAGAACGGGGCAGATCTAACTGAAATGCCACCGGATTGATAACCCTGGTGATCTTATAAGGGCCGATGAACCGGGGGCCTAACTTATGAGATGGCTGTCTCAACTTCAAATTCTTGGTAGACAACCAGACGAAGTCTCCTAATTTGAAGCTGCAGGGTCTTTTCCGCTTATCAAAAACCCTTTTGGTCACTAATGACACAGACACAAGGGCTTTCTTCACTTTCCGCCAAATACCTCTAAGGACCGAAACCACAGAGGAACCACCAGGCGTGAAGTCCAGGGGGTCAAAAGAATTGGCCTTAGGATGATGCCCATACACACAAAGGAAGGGAGAGATCCCTGTAGCAGAGTGAGCCGCGTTGTTATAGGCAAACTCCGCCATGGACAGATGAGCAACCCAGTCAGTCTGACACTTGGAGACATAACACCTGAGGAACTGCTCCAAGGACTGGTTCACCCTTTCAGTCTGCCCATTAGACTGCGGATGGTAGCCCGACGACAAGCTGACAGAAATCTGGAGATCGGAACAAAATGCCCTCCAGAATTTGGCCACAAACTGGGATCCGCGGTCAGAGACCACATCAAGTGGCAACCCGTGGAGATGCACAACATGCAGCATAAATAATTCAGACAGGCGTCTGGCCGATGGCAGCCCAACCAGTGGAACGAAGTGCGCCATCTTCGAAAACCTGTCAACGACAACCCAGATGGCTGTCATCCCCGAGGATTTGGGCAAGTCCACCACAAAATCCATTGAAATGTGGGTCTATGGCTTAGATGGGATAGAGAGTGGATGTAATGGGCCAACAGGAACCCCTCTAGGAGTCTTATTTCGGGCACAGATGTCACATGCCCGAACCCACTGATCCACATCCTTAGCCACCGAGGGCCACCACACCGCCCTAGATAGCAACTCCCGAGTTCTGGCAATACCCGGGTGACCTGCAGACTTCTTGGCATGGAATTCCAGGAACACTCGCTGTCTTAACCTAGGAGGCACAAACAAAAGACCTACCGGAAGGTCTGGAGGAGCCTGCTCCTGTGCTCTAAGGACTAATGATAAGAGGTCCTGGGTAATGCCCACTTTAATACATGATGGGGAAACAATGGGCAACGGCTCCTCGGTGGTCTCCTGGATTGGAGCAAAACTCTGCGAGAGCGCATCAGCCTTGATGTTTTTTGACCCAGGGCGATATGTTATCAAAAAATTAAAGCGAGCAAAAAACAAAGCCCATCGTGCCTGCCTGGCATTGAGACGCTTCGCTGACTCTAAATATGCCAGATTCTTATGGTCAGTGAGAATTGAGACCACAAACTTAGCCCCCTCAAGCCAGTGTCTCCACTCCTCGAGTGCATCCTTAATAGCCAACAATTCCCGGTTACCCACGTCATAATTCATCTCGGCAGGCGAAAATTTACGGGAAAAGTAAGCACAGGGATGAAGGCGATTATCAGACACTCCCATCTGAGAAAGCACTGCCCCAATACCCATCTCAGAGGCATCCACCTCCACCACAAAAGGACGCTCTGGATCTGGGTGTCGCAGCACCTTGGCCGAAACAAATGCCCTTTTGAGACGGGCAAAAGCCGCTTTAGCCTCACAAGACCAGTGAGCAACATCCGCCCCTTTCTTAGTGAGTGCCACCAAGGGCGCCATTATAGACGAAAATCCAGCGATAAATCGTCTATAAAAATTCGCAAAGCCCAGGAAACGCTGAAGCGCCTTCAAACTAGTGGGCTGCACCCAATCCAGGACTGCCTGTACCTTGGAACCCTCCATTTGGAAACCTTCTGGGGAGATAATATATCCTAGAAATGCGATTTGCTGAACTTCAAATTCGCACTTCTCCAGCTTCGCCCCAAGCCGGTGGTCTCTGAGTTTCTGGAGGACTAAGCGTACATGCTTCCGATGTTCCTCCAGGGAATGGGAGAAGATTAGGATGTCATCTAAGTATACAACTAAGAATCTATCCAAATATTCCCTGAGCACATCATTCATGAAATCCTGGAAGACTGCCGGGGCATTACAGAGCCCAAAAGGCATCACCAAATATTCATAATGCCCTGAGTGGGTATTAAAGGCAGTCTTCCATTCATCCCCCTCTCTTATTCGGATTAGATTGTACGCACCGCGTAGGTCAATCTTAGAAAAAATGGTGGCAGTACGAAGCTGGTCAAACAAGACCGAAATGAGAGGCAGTGGGTATGAGTTTTTAATCGTGATACGGTTCAATTCCCTGAAGTCGATGCAGGGTCGCAACGAACCGTCCTTTTTACCCACGAAGAAGAACCCCGACCCAACTGGAGACTGTGAAGGTCTGATAAATCCCTTAGCCAAGTTCTCCTGAATGTACTCTGCCATAGCCTGAGTCTCAGGACGTGACAGGGAGTGCAACCTGCTCTTGGGAAGCTTAGCATTTGGCAACAAATCAATGGCACAGTCATAGGGGCGATGGGGAGGTAGTACCAATGCGACTTTTTTGGAGAACACGTCCGCAAAACCTGCATAACACCCTGGCAATCCTGGCAAACTTAGCTGCGAGAGCCTGACTGGAAGGCTCAAGCAACTCCTGAAACAATCAGTACCCCAACTAAGAATCTCCCCAGAGACCCAGTCAAATTGAGGATTGTGGGCCCTTAACCAGGGTAACCCCAACACCAATGGGGCAAAAGTACAGACAGTCACATAAAAGGACAATTTTTCAGAGTGTGTGGCTCCAATAAACAAAGAAATCTGGCTAGTGCAAGAGGTAATTTTACCTTGGGATAATGGTTCCCCGTTTAACCCACAAATCTCAATTTCCGATGCCAAGGGTACTAAGGGAACAGAGTGTTTCAGGGCGAATTGGCGGTCCATAAAAACCCCGTCGGCCCCACTGTCCACAAAGGCCTCAGTCTTGACAGTTTGACCGAGGATCTTCAAGGTCACCGGAATGATAAAAGTCTTCTTGGGAAATTCTGACTTCTGGCCTGACAGGATATTTCCCATCACCCTCAGGCCCTGAAGTTTTCCGGCTTTTCTGGGCATGATACTACCACATGACCTTTATTCCCACAGTACAAACACAACCCCTGCTGTCTCCTCCGCGTCTTCTCACGTGAGGAGAGGCGGGTAGCCCCAATCTGCATAGGCTCCTCGGAAAATTCCTCAGAGTCTGAGGACCTCTTGGGAAGGAAGGAAATCTCAGTCTCCCTTTCAAGTCTACGCTCTCTCAGCCGTCTATCCACCCGGATGGATAACTGCATGAGCTGATCCAAGCTATCAGGCAAGGGATATTGTACCAGTTGGTCCTTTATCTGGTTAGAAAGACCTCTTCGGTACTGGTGTCTCAGGGCTTGGTCATTCCACTGGGTATCATGGGCCAACCTCCGAAACTCCGTACAGTAAACCTCAACTGGCCTTCGCCCTTGCTTAAGGATCGAAATCTGAGCCTCGGCTGAGGCCGTCTTGTCAGGGTCATCATACAACATGCCCAGTGCCGTAAAAAAAGCACCAACACTTTTAAGCGACGGACAGTCAGGCTGCAACCCATATGCCCAGACCTGTGGGTTTCCTTGTAGCAAGGAAATCACTATGCCCACCCGCTGAATCTCCGACCCAGAAGACTGAAGCCTAAGCCGGAAGTATAGCTTGCAGCTCTCCTTGAAACAAAAGAACTGCGAGCGATCTCCAGAAAAACGATCCGGGAGATTTACTTTCGGCTCCTTAACCCCTGCAGGTGCTGCTGCTGCGGGAGCTCCGCCAGCAGCCTGGGAGGTGTGCATTTTAATGGACAAATCATTAAATTGTCGAGTCAGTACCTGCACCTGATCGACCACCTGTTGCAACGTATTTTGAGGGGTATGCTCCATATTCCCACAAAATTTCAACAGGAGTATTAGGCTGCTGAATATGTTATGCACACCAGTGCCTGCAGGAAAGTACTGGTGTCAGGACTGTTATGCACTCCAGTGCCTGCAGGAATGTACTGGTGTTTGAACTGTTATGCAAAACAAATGGACTTACAGACAGACTGGGGAATATGACATAACGTACACAGAAGGTGATAGGGTAACAAAATACACACAAAGTGAACAGAGAAGCCCAGAGGCTAAGGAACTGGGTATCTCCCTTGTATTAGAACTGCTCAGATGAGAAAAGCAAGATGTTGTGTTTTAATACGTAGAGAACCCGAAATGCTGTTGCTAAGGGCAACAGCAAAACCCTAAAGGGTTACCAACGGGTGTGGCAGTAAACTCCTTGGTCAGAGATGGAATGATAGACACAAGGAGAGTCTCCACAATCCTAATTCTCACTTGCAGTGCACAGGTTCAGCTTACTGCCACTAAACTGACCCCTGACACCTAGCAAAGTGAGACAGGATTAGACAGGCAAGTCTTAGAATACAGCCGCAAACTTGCTAAGTTCACAGAGTAGTAACAGAACCCCAGCAAGCTAAACGACTGACTCCAGTCTTACTGCTAGGTCTGGATTGGCAGAGTGTAATACCAAATCCCCAGGCCTATTTGCAGTAAGCAACAAACAAATACAAAGCTACACAGTACTGGCTAACTTTCAGAAACTGACTAACCAACAAAGATTCAGCAGCATCTGCTTACCCTGAGAAGAGGCCTTATAAAGCAGGTGCTGTCCACGCCCCACTCAGACCTCACAGACTGTGAGCACAAAAACCAGCACCGGATCCCCTGCCATGCACAGAGCCTATAACCACTGCACAGCAAAAGACCCGAACCGGAGTATCAGCTGCGCTCAGGTCACTCCGCTAGCACTTGTCTCCCGGTTGCCATGACGACGTGGCAGCACAGGGCAGGAGACCCTAACATTATGGGGTGCCTGTGCGCACCAGACACCCCCTGTGCACAGGCCTATAATGGTGGGTAAGAAATATTTCCATGCAGTGTGCATATTAGACTTAAGCACCTCATATTTACATAGCTTATAAAGTTTCTAAATTCCTACACCCTGAAAATCTCCAAGGCACTGCAATGGGCTCAAGTATAGTAGAGATATTTTTACCTAAAATGTAGAAACTAGACATAAAAAGTGTGATTTACCTTAATTCGAAACCAGCTATCACTCTAGGTCTCTGGTACCTGCAATGAGGTCAGCCATCTAGATATTTATGACAACTAAGATGCCCACTATTGGGGACATCGATTCAGTATACTTGAAACAATGAGAACAAAGAGGTAAACCACAAAAAAAATAAAAAATGTAAACAATTTCCATATGATATTTATAAATGTATTTATATATTAGTTTATAGCCACTTTAGATAGCATACCACCACATTCTACTTTACCCACTTCTGCTATACAGGATGCCTAATGTCTATATCAATATGTTTAATATTATGAAAAACTAGGTTGCCAAGAGGACCAATGATTTTGCTAAGTATTAAGTCTTATTAGGCTATATAAGGCTATTATGTTCCGCTAATTGCTACCTAACATACATAATGACATGAACAAATTATGGTTAGATTGGGAACCTTTTTAATTTGATCTTAACTCTAATTCAGCTACTGTCTGCTGATAATGTTATTTTTATTTAACAAACTGTTTTGTTTCATAACCTAAAATGTTCCAAAAATGTATAAATTGCAAAATGAACAAGATCAGACTTGAAAATAGATCCAGCAGTCAAAAGCACTGAATGTCACTGTCAACCAGAAGATAGGACACCTTCATTCTAACATTATTTGTCATATAATGTGACCAAGTTTGTGAAATCATGATCACATTTTCAGATTTCTATAAGCACAGTAATATAGAATGCTGGTTAAAAAGACAGACCTACGCATTTGTCAATGCAGTTTTGGTACCAGTGATAGGAACAGACAATAATGTTTTGAAACCGCACTGGACCTTACTGTACATATGATGAATTAATATTGTAAACCAACATATACGCTGTGTCTAGATATATTTTGTTTGTGGCATTGGGTTGGTGTTGTGCCCAGATAATTAGTCACTGAAGACTTTTGCATTTTTTATATTTATTCTTAGTGAAACCGGACTGCCGTCTGGTATTAAGATATGGAGATGTTTTGAGAGAATATAAATGTATCTTCTATGCTATTTTGAAGACTAATGAGATACACATTTTGTTTTCATACAATTATTTAGGACATATGTAATGCATGTTTTTCTGAGGGTTATATACCGAGCCTGTCTTTGAAAGGGGTTGTTTGTCTATTATATAAAGGGTGATGTGTCACCCACATGACTGATTGTTGGTGTGCCACTCATACCTTATGCAAAACACTTATTATAAGTGACTTAATAAATATAATAAAGGCAGTATATACAAACTCTAACATTTTGCCTTTTTTAATAGAAATTTATGAGGTGGTGAATAGAGCGACCATATTTCCCAACATATTCTATTGGTAGATAAAGTTATCAGAATTTATTTTCCGGATACCCAAATTCTATATTTTTGCTACTTTACAAGCAAATTTATGCTAGATTGACTATTTATTTTATTTTAGTATTTCAACTTATATATGTCGCGCAAAGCCTAGGATTTTAAAACAAATCAATTAAAAGTTAATTTTAAACTAATTAATTTACAAGTGTGCCCCAGAAAAGGCATATAGGGGTAAATTTACTAAGGTGGGAGATTTTTAGAACTGGTGATGTTGCCCATAGCAACCAATCAGATTATATCTATTATCTGCTAGAAGCAGCTAGATAAATGGTAAGTAGAATCTGATTGATTGCCATGGGCAACATCCCCAGTTCTAAAAATCTCCCACCTTAGTAAATTTACCCCATAGTCTCTTTCCTTTTACATCTCTGTAAAAACCCTTTCTTGTACCAGTGAAAGGAACAAGGCATTCAGCCCATTATGTCTTCACATGCAACTTCCTGCTTCTTCCTGTTTATGCATCATTGCTCATTTCCTCAGTTTTATGCACCAACTGTTACATGGTCATGAAATACGACTAAGCTGGGTACACACATGTCCAATCCTCAGCAGATCAGACCCCAGATCAGGCTGTTTATACAATCCTAAATCAAATGCCATAAAGAATTGCATGACCACAATCCTTAGCATACTGAAAGAGCTGTATGATTCTAGAGATGAGCGCCGGAAATTTTTCGGTTTTGTGTTTTGGTTTTGGGTTCGGTTCCGCGGCCGTGTTTTGGGTTCGACCGCGTTTTGGCAAAACCTCACCGAATTTTTTTTGTCGGATTCGGGTGTGTTTTGGATTCGGGTGTTTTTTTCAAAAAACCCTAAAAAACAGCTTAAATCATAGAATTTGGGGGTCATTTTGATCCCAAAGTATTATTAACCTCAAAAAACATAATTTACACTCATTTTCAGCCTATTCTGAACACATCACACCTCACAATATTATTTTTAGTCCTAAAATTTGCACCGAGGTCGCTGTGTGAGTAAGATAAGCGACCCTAGTGGCCGACACAAACACCGGGCCCATCTAGGAGTGGCACTGCAGTGTCACGCAGGATGGCCCTTCCAAAAAACCCTCCCCAAACAGCACATGACGCAAAGAAAAAAAGAGGCGCAATGAGGTAGCTGACTGTGTGAGTAAGATTAGCGACCCTAGTGGCCGACACAAACACCGGGCACATCTAGGAGTGGCACTGCAGTGTCACGCAGGATGTCCCTTCCAAAAAACCCTCCCCAAACAGCACATGACGCAAAGAAAAAAAGAGGCGCAATGAGGTAGCTGACTGTGTGAGTAAGATTAGCGACCCTAGTGGCCGACACAAACACCGGGCCCATCTAGGAGTGGCACTGCAGTGTCACGCAGGATGTCCCTTCCAAAAAACCCTCCCCAATCAGCACATGATGCAAAGAAAAAGAAAAGAAAAAAGAGGTGCAAGATGGAATTATCCTTGGGCCCTCCCACCCACCCTTATGTTGTATAAACAAAACAGGACATGCACACTTTAACCAACCCATCATTTCAGTGACAGGGTCTGCCACACGACTGTGACTGATATGACGGGTTGGTTTGGACCCCCCCCAAAAAAGAAGCAATTAATCTCTCCTTGCACAAACTGGCTCTACAGAGGCAAGATGTCCACCTCATCTTCACCCTCCGATATATCACCGTGTACATCCCCCTCCTCACAGATTATCAATTCGTCCCCACTGGAATCCACCATCTCAGCTCCCTGTGTACTTTGTGGAGGCAATTGCTGCTGGTCAATGTCTCCGCGGAGGAATTGATTATAATTCATTTTAATGAACATCATCTTCTCCACATTTTCTGGATGTAACCTCGTACGCCGATTGCTGACAAGGTGAGCGGCGGCACTAAACACTCTTTCGGAGTACACACTTGTGGGAGGGCAACTTAGGTAGAATAAAGCCAGTTTGTGCACATTCTGTTTGTGCCGTGAACTACCGCACTGTACACTGGTTGATAAAGAGATAGTAGTATACTCGTAACAACTAGTATGACACTATGACGACGGTATAAAGAATGAAAAAAAAACCACGGTTAGGTGGTATATATTATAATAATAATACAATTATGGATGGACGGACTGCCTGCCGACTGCCGACACAGAGGTAGCCACAGCCGTGAACTACCGCACTGTACACTGGTTGATAAAGAGATAGTAGTATACTCGTAACAATTAGGATGACACTATGACGGTATAAAGAATGAAAAAAAAACCACGGTTAGGTGGTAGGTATATAATAATAAATAATACAATTCTGGTCGGACGGACTGCCTGCCGTGTGCCGACACAGAGGTAGCCACAGCCGTGAACTACCGCACTGTACACTGGTTGATAAAGAGATAGTAGTATACTCGTAACAATTAGGATGACACTATGACGGTATAAAGAATGAAAAAAAAAACCACGGTTAGGTGGTAGGTATATAATAATAAATAATACAATTCTGGTCGGACGGACTGCCTGCCGTGTGCCGACACAGAGGTAGCCACAGCCGTGAACTACCGCACTGTACACTGGTTGATAAAGAGATAGTAGTATACTCGTAACAATTAGGATGACACTATGACGGTATAAAGAATGAAAAAAAAACCACGGTTAGGTGGTAGGTATATAATAATAAATAATACAATTCTGGTCGGACGGACTGCCTGCCGTGTGCCGACACAGAGGTAGCCACAGCCGTGAACTACCGCACTGTACACTGGTTGATAAAGAGATAGTAGTATACTCGTAACAATTAGGATGACACTATGACGGTATAAAGAATGAAAAAAAAAACCACGGTTAGGTGGTAGGTATATAATAATAAATAATACAATTCTGGTCGGACGGACTGCCTGCCGTGTGCCGACACAGAGGTAGCCACAGCCGTGAACTACCGCACTGTACACTGGTTGATAAAGAGATAGTAGTATACTCGTAACAATTAGGATGACACTATGACGGTATAAAGAATGAAAAAAAAAACCACGGTTAGGTGGTAGGTATATAATAATAAATAATACAATTCTGGTCGGACGGACTGCCTGCCGTGTGCCGACACAGAGGTAGCCACAGCCGTGAACTACCGCACTGTACACTGGTTGATAAAGAGATAGTAGTATACTCGTAACAATTAGGATGACACTATGACGGTATAAAGAATGAAAAAAAAACCACGGTTAGGTGGTAGGTATATAATAATAAATAATACAATTCTGGTCGGACGGACTGCCTGCCGTGTGCCGACACAGAGGTAGCCACAGCCGTGAACTACCGCACTGTACACTGGTTGATAAAGAGATAGTAGTATACTCGTAACAATTAGGATGACACTATGACGGTATAAAGAATGAAAAAAAAAACCACGGTTAGGTGGTAGGTATATAATAATAAATAATACAATTCTGGTCGGACGGACTGCCTGCCGTGTGCCGACACAGAGGTAGCCACAGCCGTGAACTACCGCACTGTACACTGGTTGATAAAGAGATAGTAGTATACTCGTAACAATTAGGATGACACTATGACGGTATAAAGAATGAAAAAAAAAACCACGGTTAGGTGGTAGGTATATAATAATAAATAATACAATTCTGGTCGGACGGACTGCCTGCCGTGTGCCGACACAGAGGTAGCCACAGCCGTGAACTACCGCACTGTACACTGGTTGATAAAGAGATAGTAGTATACTCGTAACAATTAGGATGACACTATGACGGTATAAAGAATGAAAAAAAAACCACGGTTAGGTGGTAGGTATATAATAATAAATAATACAATTCTGGTCGGACGGACTGCCTGCCGTGTGCCGACACAGAGGTAGCCACAGCCGTGAACTACCGCACTGTACACTGGTTGATAAAGAGATAGTAGTATACTCGTAACAATTAGGATGACACTATGACGGTATAAAGAATGAAAAAAAAAACCACGGTTAGGTGGTAGGTATATAATAATAAATAATACAATTCTGGTCGGACGGACTGCCTGCCGTGTGCCGACACAGAGGTAGCCACAGCCGTGAACTACCGCACTGTACACTGGTTGATAAAGAGATAGTAGTATACTCGTAACAATTAGGATGACACTATGACGGTATAAAGAATGAAAAAAAAAACCACGGTTAGGTGGTAGGTATATAATAATAAATAATACAATTCTGGTCGGACGGACTGCCTGCCGTGTGCCGACACAGAGGTAGCCACAGCCGTGAACTACCGCACTGTACACTGGTTGATAAAGAGATAGTAGTATACTCGTAACAATTAGGATGACACTATGACGGTATAAAGAATGAAAAAAAAACCACGGTTAGGTGGTAGGTATATAATAATAAATAATACAATTCTGGTCGGACGGACTGCCTGCCGTGTGCCGACACAGAGGTAGCCACAGCCGTGAACTACCGCACTGTACACTGGTTGATAAAGAGATAGTAGTATACTCGTAACAATTAGGATGACACTATGACGGTATAAAGAATGAAAAAAAAAACCACGGTTAGGTGGTAGGTATATAATAATAAATAATACAATTCTGGTCGGACGGACTGCCTGCCGTGTGCCGACACAGAGGTAGCCACAGCCGTGAACTACCGCACTGTACACTGGTTGATAAAGAGATAGTAGTATACTCGTAACAATTAGGATGACACTATGACGGTATAAAGAATGAAAAAAAAAACCACGGTTAGGTGGTAGGTATATAATAATAAATAATACAATTCTGGTCGGACGGACTGCCTGCCGTGTGCCGACACAGAGGTAGCCACAGCCGTGAACTACCGCACTGTACACTGGTTGATAAAGAGATAGTAGTATACTCGTAACAATTAGGATGACACTATGACGGTATAAAGAATGAAAAAAAAACCACGGTTAGGTGGTAGGTATATAATAATAAATAATACAATTCTGGTCGGACGGACTGCCTGCCGTGTGCCGACACAGAGGTAGCCACAGCCGTGAACTACCGCACTGTACACTGGTTGATAAAGAGATAGTAGTATACTCGTAACAATTAGGATGACACTATGACGGTATAAAGAATGAAAAAAAAAACCACGGTTAGGTGGTAGGTATATAATAATAAATAATACAATTCTGGTCGGACGGACTGCCTGCCGTGTGCCGACACAGAGGTAGCCACAGCCGTGAACTACCGCACTGTACACTGGTTGATAAAGAGATAGTAGTATACTCGTAACAATTAGGATGACACTATGACGGTATAAAGAATGAAAAAAAAACCACGGTTAGGTGGTAGGTATATAATAATAAATAATACAATTCTGGTCGGACGGACTGCCTGCCGTGTGCCGACACAGAGGTAGCCACAGCCGTGAACTACCGCACTGTACTGTGTCTGCTGCTAATATAGACTGGTTGATATTTAAAGAGATATTAGTAGTATACAACAATACTATACTGGTGGTCAGGCACTGGTCACCACTCCTGCAGCAAAAGTGTGCACTGTTAATTAATATAATTGTACTCCTGGCTCCTGCTAACAACCTGCAGTGCTCCCCAGTCTCCCCCACAATTAATTATAAGCTTTTAATTTATACATTGATGACTGTGCAGCACACTGGGCTGAGCTGAGTGCACACAGACTGAGTCACACTGTGTGACTGACTGTGCTGTGTATCGTTTTTTTTTTCAGGCAGAGAACGGATATAGCAGAGAGAAGTGAACGGATATATTATATTAAATAAAAGTTAACTAGCAACTGCACTGGTCACTGACTGTGGTAAACTAACTCTGTCTGCGACTCTGCACAATCTCTCTCTCTCTATCTAATCTATCTCTATTCTAATGGAGAGGACGCCAGACACGTCCTCTCCCTATCAATCTCAATGCACGAGTGAAAATGGCGGCGACGCGCGGCTCCTTATATAGAATCCGAGTCTCGCGATAGAATCCGAGCCTCGCGAGAATCCGACAGCGTCATGATGACGTTCGGGCGCGCTCGGGTTAACCGAGCAAGGCGGGAAGATCCGAGTCGCTCGGACCCGTGAAAAAAAACATGAAGTTCGGGCGGGTTCGGATTCCGAGGAACCGAACCCGCTCATCTCTATTAATGATTCCTGCCTGCTTTATTGAAAAAGATAAATGTTTAAGCAGACTTTGTTATGTAGCAGCATGGTGCAAAGTTGTTACCATCTATTTTTGGTGCCACTTACTGTGCAAGCATGAACAGACATTCTCTATCATGGGGCACATTGTAAACAGACATAAAATGTTAATGGATGAAAAACCCTCTGCAGAATTGCATTGTTGTTATTCCAAACTTTCATCAAACTTTTAGAAGTTTGTGGACGTCTCCTTGACTTGTCAGACTTGTTTTTTATTCCTTGTAGCATCTGTTTATCCTACATTAAAATATATCTTATGCTATTAGATTGTCTTTTTAAATAAATGTATTGTTTTACCTTATTATCGGTAATGTCCAGCAGTTACGAAAATTAGATTGGTATCCATTCTGTACCTTAAAGTGTATCTGGTTGCCCATATGCTCTGGAGAATGGTTAGTATAAGCATCAACGTGTGCTACATAGAACTACTCACTTGTATTACTATTAAGTATATGTTGCCCTAAAAGTGCTGCATTATAGTCATGGAAGTTGCCTCAGGGATCCCACACCCACACATAAGCTGCATTTTATTTTCAATAGTATATTAAAATGCCACCCACTGGGGCCCATGGGTGGATCACCAGCATTCAAACCCTTTGCTGACGCTCACAAAGTAGTGGGTGAGCAGCTGGGGATCCCCCCCCCCCCCTTACACACAACATCAAACAGGGTTTATCTAAAGCTGTTGATTGTTTCCATCACTTTGTGATGGTATTAAGGGGAGTCATGAATTTCTCCTTGGGTTACTGGAGTCCAGGCCCGACTTTCAGAAATAACACTGATCAACACTCATTTTATTGCCAATCATATTAGAGTGATTGTGGGACAAATTTGCGGTGCTGGTTTTCGCATATGCCATCAGTCTTGATAGATGGCTCTAATTTTTAAGATACACAGATGAGAAACAAGAAAAACACAATAGACAACATGAAACGCTTAAATGCCAATTGTCAACTCACAATGAATGATCACTTATATACGGAGGGGGGATATTCTAGAATGATTGTAGAGTGAAAACTTGGAATATTTGTGTGTCTCACCTCCTACAATGATTCAGTAGATTCCCATATGCATGTGTTATGGCTAAGTTCCCTATTAATTGAGGGTATCCATTATATCAAGAAGTACAGCAACCCCAAAATACCATAAATTTGTTCAAATATAATTGGCACCTAAAAAACTTTTTCTTTGTTGGGCTGTGTAATTCTTTAATGTGTAAGCAGTATAATGAATTCATTTTTTAAGGCGTAGGCCTGTTTTTTTATTTATTTTATTTTTTATTTAAACTGAAATCTTCCATACAGTAGAATGCACTTTATTAGTCAGGACAGATCAAATATACAGTAAAATCAATATATATTGCCCCCACCACTACACAGCTTAATGTGGGTAGGCAATGTAGTTATATTTATAATATGTAACAGTTGGCTGCATGTGGTATGCATGTTTATATGAAAAGTAATTATGTAAGATGATTGCATGTATTGATTTTTGTATTATTTTATTCTTCCTCTGCATTAAAAAGGAAAACACAATATTTATATAAGTGGTGCTGGAGCAGACACTATGGTTTGCATCCCTCGTGTCTGTCTTGCTGACCTTCGGCCACATGCGGCGTGCCAGTACTTCACCTCTGATCTGGGGCATCACATACTGTATATTAATATGGTAATGGTAACAGGAAAACATAAAACCAGCATGCAGTAACTGTCATAATGTAAACCATCAGAGCATGGAATATGTTCCCAGTGCACTGCTATGTATGATAAATGTCAGTGCTTACGGTGTGCATGAGATTTGTGTTGCCTGATATACCAATAAATAAAATGAATGGCTGTATATGGGCCTTCCATACCACCATGTCTAGGTTCTCAGTGAATATACCTAGCAGGTAATCTGGCATTGTTCATAAATCCTGGTGTAACAAGAACCTGAGGGGAGATTTATCAGAGCTTGGAGAGAGATAAAGTACCGACCAATCAGCTCCAGTCATTTTTCAAACACAGACTGTAAAATGACAGTTGTAAGCTGATTGGTTGGGACTTTATCGCTCTCCAATTTATTTTTATACAAGCTTCCCCCTTGTCCTTTACACGCTTGTGAAGTTCAGAGTCTTATTTTGAGTCTTATTTTAGCATTTTTATGTTTGTTTATTACAATATCAGATTACTTCATGAATAATTAACTGCACATAAAACTGATTTGTAATGCCTTTGTGAGTTCTTACTTCTGCAGTGTGAATGTGCATTTGTAAAACTACAGACTTGTTATTGCCCTGCGGCATTGGTTAGAGTAATATTGTGTATGCTCATGGTGGCCTCCTTCAGTGGGTATCGTATAGCAACAGGTTTAAAGATAGTCTGGGTTTCCTAGGTTTGGTAATTTTTCCTTGGACTAGATAAGGAAAAAGTTTCCAAGCAATGTCATAATGTAATATTATAGACCTAGAGGTGATATTGCTTTATTGTAATTAACCAAGTATAAAATCCACTAAACTATTGCCAATAAAATAATGACACAGACAGAACTGCTTAGTGAAAAGCTCACAGGTTTATCAATTGAAGACTACTAAATTAGAATGACATTTAAACATGTGGCACAGAAGACACTATAAAACATTTAGCTCTAACCAAATAACTTTACACAAAAGAGGGCAAGAGGTACAATAAGTGTTTCACAATGACCTCTTGCACCACACTTGGTAACAGAGTTGCAGCACCTTTGCACCACAACTTGGTTCCAGGAACTGTACTCCACTTCTCAGTGTGACCAAGCATGACAAAATTAAAGGAGCACCTTCAAAATTATATCTAGACCTAAATTAATTCAAATGCACTCCATCAGGTTTATAGAACTGAGCATATTGAAGCTTCAAATCTTATTCACATCACCCCCTCAGACTCTTTCCTTCTCTCCTGTGCCCTCTGGAATGCCAGATCTATTTGTAACAAACTGATCCCAACCCATGACCTTTTCATCTCCAATTCCCTACATCTCCTAGCCATCACTGAAACCTTGATTATCTCCTCTGACACAGTTTCCTCTGCTGCTCTCTCTGCTGGAGGACTCACATTCTCATATACCCGATCTGGGGGTCACCATAGTGGTGGTGTCGGGGTCCTTTTACCCTCTAGCTAGACCGACCAACTCATACCTCCAGAATCATCCCTTTCATTCTCTACATTTGAAGTCCATGCTACTGTATATGCCTCTACCAAACTGCTAATCTTGGAGTTGCTGTCATTTACAGTCCGCCAGGCATCTCCTCCAAATTACTCGACAACTTTGCTTCCTCACTTCCTCACTTCTTCCACTCTTCGATATCCCCACAAAATTCCTTGTCTCACTCCTTAACTTCACCTCTTCACTTGGTCTCTGCCCTCCCATGTGAATGGGAGCTCACTGGATCTGGTTTTCACACGCTGTTGTTATAATTTTTACTTTTCCAACTCCCCTTTTCCCCTCTCTCACCATCACCTGCTCTCTTTTAACTTATCTCTCTCTGCTTCCCCATCTATACCTCCTAAGACTAACATCACTAAGCGTAACATTAAGGCTATTGACACCTTATCCCTATCCTCCTTGTTCGGTTCACTTCTCTCTCCTATTTTCTCTCTCACATGCCCAGAACAAGCCAATCCCCTATACAATGCATCCTTTACTTCTGCTCTTAACTCTTGTCACTCCACCAATCACTATTCACCCTCGCAGATTAAATCCTCAATTCTGGCACACCAAATGCACCAGATATATTCAAAAATACTCACGTACTGCAAAACGGCTGTGGAGGAAATCACTCTCTATGGCAGATTTCCTCCATTTCAAACTTATGCTCTCGTCCTTCAGTGCTGCCCTTTTCCTCGCTTAACAGTCAAGAACCTAATTTCCTCCCAGTCATCAGGACATCACATCCCACCAGATCATCAGCAACCAGCCACCAATTATGTCATCATTCTCCCATGTATCTAGTGAGGAAGTCAGGGACTCATGCATTCATCCCCCCACCACCACCTCCCCACTTGAGCCTATCCCATCCTACCTCCTCCGCTACCTCTATCCTTCTGCCTGTTACCATCTTGCCCACCTTCTCAATCCCTCCATCTCACAAGGCATTGTCTCCTCTGCCTTCAAGCATGCACTTGTCTCCCCTATTCTTAAAAACCCTACCTTTGATCCAAACACCCTCTCCAACTTATAACCCATCTCTCTCCTCCCTTTTGCCTCCAAACTCCTTGAGCATATTGTCTACAACCACCGTACTGCCTTTCTTTCCTACAACTCTTTGCTTGACACTTTCCAGTCTGGCATCCACCCTCACCACTCCTCTGAAACTGCCCTCACAAAATGCTGCCAAATCTAAGGGCCACTACTCTATGCTTATTTTTCTTGCTGCTCTTGAAACTGTGGACCACACTCTCCTTCTGCTCCGTTGAAGATGCACGCAACTCATTCCTAGTAATATTGATCTTCCTCCTAACTTTATCTAAAACCAAATTGCTTCTAGAACCTTTCGAAACCAGCTTAGGAACTATTTCCATAATGCTATATTTACGTCAGGCTACCATGACTGATTTGCTAGTAATATTGCCTTGAATTTACAATCAAATCAATGCCCTTAGATAGTTAACATAATTTCCAACAAGGCACACTATCATCCAGTTTCACTGAATCCATTGCTTCTCAGGAGAAAACAAAACATTCAAGTAGACCATCTAAATGCAAACCATTCATACCTATCCATCAAACAACAATGGGGTTGTCTTAGCATGAACACTTTTTTCTAGCCCAGTGTAAAGTATGTCATTACTCACATACTATATATGCTCAGAAGATTCATTTCAGCTCTAAAAATATAAATTATAAAGTATAAGTATCCATACCCAAAGAAACAAAAAATGCAATACTAAGTCCTAGCAAAGAGAAAGGGGAAAAATAGAATCCTAGAAAAGTTAAAAATACAGAAAACCTCCCACGGATCTCTATATTAAAGTCTATTGTAATTAATGTACATTAAAGGCCATATGGAGAAAATACGAACAATCCCTCCAGGTCCCCAATGACTGGAAACCTATGTTTTAGGGTTAACACTAGAGATGAGCGGGTTCGGTTCCTCGGAATCCGAACCCCCCCGAACATTACCCATTTTACACGGGTCCGAGGCAGACTCAAATCTTCCCGCCTTGCTCGGTTAACCCGAGCGCGCCCGAACGTCATCATCCCGCTGTCGGATTCCCGCGAGATTCGTATTCTATATAAGGAGCCGCGCGTCGCCGACATTTTCACTAGTACATTGGAGATGATAGGGAGAGGACGTGTGCAGCGTTCTCTCAGTTGTGTTCAGTGTGCTGCAAATATCTGTGCTCAGTATGCTGCAAATATCTGTGCTCAGTGTGCTTGCAAATATCTGTGCTCAGTGTGCTGAAAATATCTACGTTCTCTGCCTGAAAAACGTTACATATCTGTGCTCAGTGTGCTGCAAATATCTGTGCTCAGTATGCTTTATTGTGGGGACTGGGGACCACCAGTATTATATAGTAGGAGGACAGTGCAGAGTTTTGCTGACCAGTGACCACCAGTATTATATGTTCTCTGCCTGAAAAACGCTCCATATCTGTGCTGCATTGTAGTATATAGTAGGAGGACAGTGCAGAATTTTGCTGACCAGTGACCACCAGTATTATATCAGTACGGTACAGTAGTCCACTGCTCTACCTACCTCTGTGTCGTCAAGTATACTATCCATCCATACCTGTGGTGCATTTTAGTTGTTGTGCGCAGTAGTAGGAGGACAGTGCATAATTTTGCTGACCACCAGTATATCATATATAGCAGTACGGTACAGTAGTCCACTGCTCTACCTACCTCTGTGTCGTCAAGTAAACTATCCATCCATACCTGTGGTGCATTTTAGTTGTTGTGCGCAGTAGTAAGAGGACAGTGCAGTATATAATATATAGCAGTACGGTACAGTAGTCCACTGCTCTACCTACCTCTGTGTCGTCAAGTATACTATATCCATCCATACCTGTGGTGCATTTTAGTTGTTGTGCGCAGTAGTAGGAGGACAGTGCATAATTTTGCTGACCACCAGTATATAATATATAGCAGTACGGTACAGTAGTCCACTGCTCTACCTACCTCTGTGTCGTCAAGTATACTATCCATCCATACCAGTGGTGCATTTTAGTTGTTGTGCGCAGAAGTAGGAGGACAGTGCATAATTTTGCTGACCACCAGTATATAATATACAACAGTACGGTACAGTAGTCCACTGCTCTACCTACCTCTGTGTCGTCAAGTATACTATCCATCCATACCTGTGGTGCATTTTAGTTGTTGTGCGCAGTAGTAGGAGGACAGTGCATAATTTTGCTGACCACCAGTATATAATATATAGCAGTACGGTACAGTAATCCACTGCTCTACCTACCTCTGTGTCGTCAAGTATACTATCCATCCATACCTGTGGTGCATTTTAGTTGTTGTGCGCAGTAGTAGGAGGACAGTGCATAATTTTGCTGACCACCAGTATATAATATATAGCAGTACGGTACAGTAGTCCACTGCTCTACCTACCTCTGTGTCGTCAAGTATACTATCCATCCAGCGACCTTGGTGCACCTCTTTTTTTCTTTGCATCATGTGCTGTTTGGGGACTATTTTTTTCAAGTGCCATCCTGTCTGACACTGCAGTGCCACTCCTAGATGGGCCAGTTGTTTGTGTCGGCCACTTGGGTCGCTTAGCTTAACCATCCAGCGACCTTGGTGCACCTCGTTTTTCTTTGCATCATGTGCTGTTTGGGGACTATTTTTTAAATCTGCCATCCTGTCTGACACTGCAGTGCCACTCCTAGATGGCCCAGGTGTTTGTGTCGGCCACTTGGGTCGCTTAGCTTAGCCACACAGCTACCTCATTGCACCTCTTTTTTTCTTTGCATCATGTGCTGTTTGGCGACTATTTTTTAAATCTGCCATCCTGTCTGATACTGCAGTGACACTCCTAGATGGGCCAGGTGTTTGTGTCGGCCACTTGGGTCGCTTAGCTTAGTCACACAGCGACCTTGGTGCACCTCTTTTTTTTCTTTGCATCATGTGCTGTTTGGGGACTATTTTTTGAAGTGCCATCCTGTCTGACACTGCAGTGCCACTCCTAGATGGGCCAGGTGTTTGTGTCGGCCACTTGGGTCGCTTAGCTTAGTCATTCAGCTACCTCAGTGCAAATTTTAGGACTAAAAATAATATTGTGAGGTGTGAGGTGTTCAGAATAGACTGGAAATGAGTGGAAATTATGGTTATTGAGGTTAATAATACCGTGGGATCAAAATTACCCCAAAATTCTATGATTTAAGCTGTTTTTGAGGGTTTTTTGTAAAAAAAAACACCCGAATCCAAAAAACACTGACAAAAAAATTTCAGGGAGTTTTTGCCAAAAAGCGTCCGAATCCAAACCACGGCCGCGGAACCGGATCCAAAACCAAAACACAAAACCCGAAAAATGTCCGGTGCACATCACTAGTTAACACTGGGATTGTAAAACTACAGTAAAACTGCCAGTCGCTTATATGGCAGATGACGATAACCCTCAAACTACTGTGCATGTTGTTTCCCCTATACTAAATGAATGGGTACCATAGTCATAACTTTTGAAGCCAAGTGTAACCAAACAACATTTAAAAACTGCAGCAAATTAACATTTTGTAAAAGGGTATGGATCAGCATTCAGAAATCATTGAGGACCATCTTTGGGGTGTAAATCTAAACAGAGGACTGCCTGGTGGGACACACTTCACTACACTCATGAACCCTATCTCATCAGAGGAAAAGGAGCATAATGGGCAGTAAAAGGAAAAGGCTGGCTAAAAGAAGGTAACAATCCAGAGGACCATGTAGGCTGTACAGAAGAAGAGAACATAACCAGAGGAGGAAAATAAGAAAATGCAGTAGAAGACTTATAATTAAAGTCCAACTGCACTAGACCTGACAAATTGTGTCCTGGAGGAGTAATGGCAGCAGTTTCCAGAGAAAAAGGTGGACTTGCTTTAATAGAAGACACAACAGTCAGTTGAAGTACAAAGGGGGAAGTTTGGGAGCAGTGCAAGCTGCACAACCAGTGTCTGCAGTGGAGAAATCCCTATTATGACAACATGAGAAGGGTCTAAAATGGCTGAAAAATAGAAGTAAGGAAAACAAAATGCAAAGGCTGAAGGGAAAATAAAGAGACAAGAATGAAAAGAATGAAAATAAGTTTTATATATATATACGTATATATATATATATATATATATATATATATATATATATATACAGTGGGGTAAAAAAGTATTTGGACAGCCACCGATTGTGCAAGTTGACCCACTTAAAAAGATGAGTGTGGTCTGTAATTTCCATCATAGATACACTTTAACTGTGAGAGACAGAATCTGAAAAAAATAAACAGGAAATCACATTGTATGATTTTTAAACAATTTACTTGTATGTTCTTGTGGAAAATAAATATTTGGACACCTACCAAGCAGCAAGATTTCTGGCTCTCACAGACCTGTTACTTCTTCTTTAAGAAGCTCTTCTATTCTCCACTCGTTACCTGTATTAATGGCACCTGTTTGAACTGGTTAACAGTATAAAAGACACCTCTCCACACCTGCAAACAGTCAGACTGCTACCTCTCCACCATGGACAAGACTAGAGAGCTGTCTAAGGACACCAGGGACAAAATTATAAAGCTGCACAAGGCTGGGATGAGCTACTCAACAATAAGCAAGCAGCTTGGTGAGAAGAGATCAACTGTTGGTGCAATTATTAAAAAATGTAAGAAATACAAGATCACTGACAATCTCCCTCAACCTGGGGTTCCATGCAAGATCTCACCTCATGGGGTATCAATGATGTTGAGAACGGTAAGCAATCAGCCCAGAACTACACGGGGGGACCTGGCCAATGACCTCAAGAGAGCTGGGACCACAGTCACAAAGGTTACCATTAGTAACACACTACGTCGTCATGGATTGAAATCCTGCTGCGCACGAAAGGTCCCCCTGCTTAAGCCAGCACATGTCCAGCCCCGTTTAAAGTTTGCCAGTGACCATCTAGATAATCCAGAGGAGGATTGGGAGAATGTAATGTGGTCAGATGAGAGCAAAATCAAACTTTTTGGTATAAACTCCACTCGCCGTGTTTGGAGGGAGAAGAATGGTGAATGGCATCCCAAGAACACCATACCCACTGTGAAGCATTGGGGTGGAAACATCATGTTTTGGGGCAGCTTTTCTGCAAAGAGGTCAGGATGACTGATCTGTATTAAGGAGAGGATGAATGGGGCCATGTATCGTGAGATTTTGGGCAAAAACCTCCTTCCCTCAGTAAGAGCATTGAAGATGGAATGTGGCTGGGTCTTCCATCATGACAATGACCCCAAACACACCGCCCGGGTAAACTAAGGAGTGGCTCTGTAAGAAGCATTTCAAGGTCCTGGAGTGGCCTAGCCAGTCTCCAGACCTCAACCCAATAGAAACTCTGTGGAGGTAGTTGAAAGTCCGTGTTACCCGGCGACAGCCCCAAAACATGACAGATCTAGAGAAGATCTGCATGGAAGAGTGGGCCAAAATACCTGCTACAGTGTGTGCAAACCTGGTCAAGAAATACAGGAAACGTTTGACCTCTGTAATTGCCAACCAAGGTTATATTACAAAGTATTGAGATAAACTTTTTGATTGTCCAAATATTTATTTTCCACTAGAATATACAAATAAATTGTTTAAAAATCATACAATGTGATTTCCTAGTTTTTTTTTTTTTAGATTCTGTCTCACAGTTGAAGTGTACCTATTATGGAAATTACAGACCTCTCTCATCTTTTTAAGTGGGTCAACTTGCACAATCGGTGGCTGTCCAAATACTTTTTTGCCCCACTGTATATATATATATATATATATATATATACAGATGTGTCCACATACATCTTTGCTATATCCCGCCATGTATGGCACAGTTTTGCATGCCTTAGACTCAGAGATTTAGCCATGCCTTGTTAATTTTCTTAATTTGCCTCTTTAATATGTTACTTTATACATATTCTATTATGGCAAACAAACAGCTTAACCGTGTTTTGCATGTTGTGCCAAATTTGTAAAAAAGCAAAGATGTAAGTGGACACATCTGTATATATATATATATATATATATATATGTACAATAAGGGTGTATAATGAGCGCTTAATACCTAAACGTTTACAATAAATACATAAAACAAAATTCGTGCATAACCATTCACGTCAATTCCAAACAGCACTCCCAAGTGTAGGGGCTGCAGTGTAGACTTTCTTATTGACTCATATTTCGCTGAGTCATAAATACAAATGTTCAATAGAAATAAAGTCTCTGCGCCTTCAGTGCTTTGGTGTGAAAACTTCATATATATATATATATACAAAGCAAATAGGCACTCCATAAGTAAATAATAACCATGGTACCCTCCTCATGAAGATACACACAGCGAGGTTCCCCTGGGAAGGAGCGTAGTAATCCCCCCAACAGCAGCACCGGAACCAGGCAGCACTCGTTGGATTTTGTGAAAAAAATTATATATTAAATGTAAAAAAGCATTCTGTGTTTTAGAATGCTTTTTTACATTTAATATATCAGTTTCTTCACAAAATCCAATGAGTGCTGCCTGGTTCCTGTGCTGCTATTGGGGGGAATGCTACGCTCCTTTCCAGGGGACCTTGCTGTGTATATATATATATATAAGAAAATAGGTGAAAGAAAGGCAATTAAACCGATGAGGTTATCTGGCTGGCATAGTTTGTACTTATCACAAGGACTTCCAAATCCAAAAGTGGCAGAACAGATCGAAACCTAGATATTTATACACAAGCCTAAAACATGCTGTGTTTTAACTGATAGACTAACAAATAAATAAACCCTTCTTAATACTCATCATTCTACCTAACAGTGTTATATTCCCATCACAAAATAAGACTCATCTTCTAAACAAACCTTTGAGAAAGGCGCCAGATGCGCTGAAATGCATTAGGATGAGAATGCGTTAGGACACACACAAAGACATTTTATATCGGCTTCAGGATCAAGTCTTCCCAAGGACTTTAACATCCAGTATATCTGGTTACATTTATATTGGGATCAAATAAAGTTTGCAAGTGATTAAAGGCACAGACTTCGGACATTATGGTGGGACCACACTTCCACCAAGGAGACTCAGCCTGAGTCCTAAGGTCCTGCAAGGCTGTAACACATGGTCACAGTATCCTCTGTTATTCATCAGTAGGACTTTCTTACATGCAAGATCATTACACTATATATGAAAATGTTTCTGTATAATGTGGAACTTATAAATTGATGGACTTTAAGTCGATTGTATTAATATATACAGTCATGTATTTTTATTACTGTCTGCTCATTAAGAAGGAATTTCTTATCAGTATATTTTGGTGTAATTTTATTCATGTTGATATATAGCAGGGCTGGCCAAACCAGTCCTCGAGATCTACCAACAGGTCATGTTTTCCAGGCCTCCTGGAGATCTCTAGGCTTGTCAGTTAGGAATGAATGCAGCACATCTTAATTGGTAATGACTACACCTGTGTAATAGCTAGGTGGTCTGGAAAATGTGAACTGTTGGTAGATCTTGAGGACTGGTTTGGCCAGCCCTGATATACAGTATTGAATAAATATGCATAAGACATTTCTGATTTTTTTTTATTAACTCTTATCTAGTGTATAATAGGTTCAGCTCTTTTTTCCATAACTCCTGTTCTCTACACTGAAATTCTCAATTACCTCTGAGGTGACAGAGATCAGATCTTCTCTGTTTGGGAGCACAGCTGTGTTGTATGCAATGCATTAACATCACGGCAGCTCCTATATAAATTAGTATTTGAAAATCTGAAAATTTAATGTGTTGTTATGGTGAGTTTGGAGGGTGAAAGCTAGGAAAAATTCATTACTACTAACAATTTTCCATGTAGGAATTTTAGAGAGGTTCATAAATGTAGCTTACACTATTGGTGTGGTATATTCTAGTACTTTTTACTGTGGTAGAAGGGAAATGGCATTGTTAATGTAATTATGATGACTATGGGGTCTATTTAGTACGCCTTGGATGGAGATAAAGAGGATAGAGATTAAGTCACAGCCAATCAGCTCCTAACTGCCATGTCAGAGGCTGTGTTTGAAAAATTACAGATAGAAGCTGTTTGGTTGGGATGTTATCTCCATCCACTTTATCTCCATTCAAGGTTTAGTAAATAGACCCTAAAACCTGTAAAAGAAGTTGGTCAATAAACTGTTATTTAGAGCTAATCCACTTGGTCATTTAGAGGAAGTCAGTGTCATAGTGGGAGATGTACTATGCAGTGATAACAGTGTAGAAGTGAGCCAGTGGAGAAGTTGCCCATGACAACCAATCAGCATTGACGTAACATATATAATTTGCATACTATAAAAGTATACAGAGCAGCTAATTGGTTGCCATGGGTAACTTCTCCACCGGCTCACGTCTCCACTTTTATCACTGCTAAGTACATATCCCCCTTAGTCTGTATGTGACATTTCTCGCAATCTGGTTATCCTGTCAGAAATGTTTATTCACTCACATCTATAAATGGCCCATACTTTGGTATGATTATGAAATTCTTCCATTTGATAAATTACCAGAATTAACATTCATCTACTTGGTTGTCCCCATGACTTTAGCTGGGGTAATTTATCAAGTGTAGTTTACAATTGTGGGCAGAAGACTAGGTAATAACAGGTAACCAACCTTATGTTACTATAGGTGTGATACAGAAGATAGCCAATAAAATTATAGGCAGTCATTAGATCTACAGCATAGGGTCGACAGTCAAAAGTCTACAGCGTCAAAAGGTAGACAGTCAAAAGGTCGACATGGTCAAATGGACAAAACAGGGTCAAATGGTTGGCACAAAAAAGATGAGTGTTATTTTATGTTTTTAAACATTTTTTTACCCTAATTTGTTGAAATACATCCCCTCGCCATGCTTTGGTGGCTCACTTCATTTGCAACAAAGTTACTAATGGTAATAGTTTGTGACATGGTAAGTACAAGCAGCAAAAGTTGTAAAAACATGAAAAAAAGCCATAAATCATACGTCGACCATATGTTGACCATATGTGTGTCAACCTTTTTAATGTTGACCTTATGACTGTCTATCTATCAACCACCTCCCATTACTATACCAAGGCATCAGATGATATATGCAGCACAAAGGAAAACAAGCTAACACAGTTCAACAGCAGACAACAGCAGAGTCAGACACTACAGCCATGGATTACAAATTACATATGATGAGTAGACTAAAGAGAGCATACTGTAGGCAATAGTTCATCCAAGCAGCAGTCAATCCTGGAGCATACAATTAGCAAGGTTAATATAGTCCAGGCAGCATGAGATACTGTAACTTGCATTTAATGCTATAACCAGCTATGGTCTGCAGCTGAAGCTGCTATTTTAAGGAGTTAACACCAATCAGCATTTGTTGTAGCATTAAGCAAGTCCCCATGGAACAGAGAACTAATAAAGGATGTGAATGCAAGCGTCCAGCACAATAGCTATATAGTGAAATTACTGCTGCACCCGATTAATAGATTGCAGTTCCTAACAGTACAACTGGTAAAGAAGTGATAAAAACTCTGTAAATTATTTTGCTTTTCTCAAAGAGTGTTTGATGTACAGTATGCACTGTATAAATTATCAATACTCCAATACCTATTATTAACTTTTTTGATGATAAGAGAACCCTATCTGCCCTTCCATTCCAATGCTAACACAGTGACTCTCCTGTCTTCTACATATACTTCTACACTTCCTATTTGGGTTGTATGTCCTTAACTCTACTTTATTCATTACAATATGATATCTCTTATCTCTTTCAACGTCAAGGTTATGTTGTCTTTATCTGTGTAGAGGTAACAGGTCTGCTTCTTTGTTTAACACATTTGCATTTCCTTTGTGATCCTTTGTGATCAGATATTTGTAACTCTATTTATTCATCCTAGTCATCAGTCTCCACACTTGCTGGTTTTTTAGAGTTCTAGTCATTTCTCTGATTAATTGAATTTACTTTAGTTCTGTGAACTCCATTCTTCCCTTGTATTTTTCTATTGGCATTCACTGTTCTAATCAGGAGGGTTGCACAATTTTCTCCCAACTTCACCGTTCCTTATACTGTATTCCTTATTGTCATTAAAAGCTGAACGCTAGCTGCCATCAACTGGTTCTCAACTTCCTGGTTTTCTTCTTTATTCTTAACTATAGTGCGTGTTACAATGTCTATTTATTACTAGCACCATGCCTATAATTATTACCAACTGATTGGAGCCAGAAGCCAGCACTGTACCTGTAATTACCAATTGATAAGAACTGGTGTATTTATAAACCGCCGGAAACCAGGAGCTAACATAGTACCTGTATTCACCAACAGCCTGGAGTCAGGAATCATCACAGTGACTGTATCGATGAACATATATCTCCACCAACAGCTACAATTGTTATGTCATTGCCTTACATATCCACTGAGTTTCCTACTTCTTAGATTTTAAATTCATTTGAGCAGGGTCATCATCTTCTGTCTTATGCCATTGTATATTATTTGACTCAATGGCAGCACTGAATGATATGTTGGCATATTAGAAATTAGAGACAATCCTATTTTAGCTGTACCTGTTTTTTTACTGGTTTTGAGGGATAGATAATTGAGGGAAGAGAGAAAGGCAAGGTAAGGAGCTAGCTTTAAAGGGCTTGGTGTCCAAAATGTTTTCCTCCACCAGTGCCAGACTGGTGCATGAAGGGCCCACCAGGAAATGCAGAGATAGCGGCCCATATTTAGGGGTGTGGCTAGCCTCCACATAGGTTTGGGTTAATATATATAGTAAATATTGCTAGTGCATAGAAATGTACAAGATTAACAACAGCAATGCACTGTAAAGAATACCCCATAGTTCTGGGAAGTATAATGTAACGGGATGCAATCAATTTACTGACTGTCATGATCCCGGCGGCTAGGATACCAATGCCAGAATCCCAACAGCTGACAATGCAGACAGCCAGATTCCCAGTGCACATGGGCTATTCCCACTTGTGGGTGTCCACGGTACCCACAGAGTGAGAATAGAACCTGTGGTGAGCCACCGAGCATGCATCGTGAATTGTGCAGCGACTCTTAGCACTCACCCCACTGCTGGCATTCTGGTGGGCAGGATGCCGCTGTCCGGATCTTGACAGCCAGCATCCCACCCACCAGTAAATAGTATGTATTCCAATGTAACATATGTATAATGTATAATTAAAATGCACAGTCTGGAACTTGATTACTGAAGGATGGGACAGTACCTGAGGCATTGGGGCCCATCGGGGGTTTCCTCCTGTACCCTTGTGGGCCAGTCCGACCCTATCCTCCACAACAGCACAATTCGGAGCAAACCTACAGTATCTAGAACAAAATAAATACATAAAAATCAGAAAAATATGTTATGCATAAACTGCACAGTGTGTAATCCAGTCTATGGCTAAAGGCAATAGTCACCCTCTTCCATCTGATCTGTATAGTGGAACCCACAGGTTCTCAAACTCGGTCCTCAGGACCCCACAGAGTTCACATTTTGCAGGTCACCTGTAGATTTTTTAAATGTGACAGTTGGTGATACACAGTGCAGCTGCTGGGTGAAATGGAAAACGTGAACCATGTGAGGTCCTGAGGACTGAGTTTGAGAACCACTGGTGTAACCAATCCATCTATGAAAAGCATACTGTCTGTCCCACACACACTCATACAGTAACAGAGATTTAAGAAAGTTGCTTAGTTTCTGCTTTGCTAATAAACAAGAAGAGAGAAAGTGCAGACAAACACTAATCTAATACTCTGAGGAACCCCCTAGCTTGTTACATGATTCTGGAGGAGCTTTGTAAAGTCGCTCATGTATGCTGCTTGAAGTGAACGGAAGGAAATTATTTTGTACTGACATGAAAACGCCCTCTCTTTTAGTATTCCAAGGCATATACTTTCCCCCCCAAAGTATTACATTTCTATTATAACAAATATTAACCCTGTTTCAGAATGGGATATACATACCTATGGAAAATGTTGCAGTGTCTTTTCTTTTTGTTTAATCAAAAGTGGGCACTTCTCAGGTATACTGACTCAAAAGACTGAAGATAATTTCCCAGTCAGTACTAAATTAACTGTTTTTAGCAGTTTATTTACCTTATTCCATTCTACTTTTCATGTCTGCCAAAGCTCACTTGGAAAATAGTGATGCTAACTATGTGGTTTAATTATTTATCATCCAACAGGATGAACAGGATAATTGAATGCCTCAGTAAAAAGTAACATATGCATTTATTGCACACCACTAACCTCAAGATGAACACGTTTTATTAAAAAGTGTACTGTAATAATGGCACAGCAGTCTAAACAGCAAGATTACAATCCTTTCCAAAAGATTCTATTAATGCCTGGCTGCAGAAAATTGTTTTTATACCAGTAACTTCAGATAATAGTCTTTTAATAAAGAATATACTGTAACATTGGATTTTATGTGAAAGCTGGTAGTGATAAATACTGATAGTAGTAGTCCACTTTTAATATATAAATTCAGTGAGTAGACTGCTGCAAGATTCTATATTTATTTGTTTTCCCTGTATTATTTATACAAGGACAGCCATGTCATTGTATAAAATGGAAGGTCTCACAATTTACCATTAAAGTTGCTAAACACATTGTTGTCCAGGTAAACATGAGAAACTTTTTGAAAAATTCTTCCGAGCATGATCTGCCTTGGTGCATTTGGCTGCATCATGCAGCATGTTTCAGTTGTGGAATTCAACCTTAAGTGTTTCACGTCCCACCCTAACACCCACAAAAATGAATTGACTGTTTGCCTAGTTCTAATTATAAACTACAGAGAAAAAAGTCTCTGAACTACAGATTTCTAAATAACATTGTACATAGGGCCTAATCACATTTGTATGTAATGGTCCTAGTTCATGCAATGGAGCAATTATCGGCAAACTGTGCATGTGCTGTGATCGCGATACACATGTGCATGGGTGACACTGTGATACTGCTCATACTGAGAATTTTGTCGCAGAGTGATTGACAGGAAGTGGCCATTTGGAGGTGTTAAAGGGAGTGTTTGGTAAAACGCAGGTGTGTCACTCATGGCCATTTTAGGGGGAGTGTTTCTTCTGATGGCTGCATGATTGCATGTGCAAATACATGGCCATAGACCAACCCTTAGCTACGGCGTTTTCAGTAATTGCGTATAGTCCGCTAATGTGTATGCAATTGCATGCTGATGATTAAAAGCATTTCCATGTGTTCATGCCCTAATTCATCATTCTAACCTGGCACCTCCTTTAGCCATGGTCCCCAAGAGCAGCCAGCTTCAAGCAAATGTAGAGGAGAGTTGGAATGCACAGCTGTTTCCTTAATATTTCCCTTAATACATAGACCCCATAGTGCCTGATGCATTCTATGAAATACTGAAGAAAAAGCGGAATTTGCATTCGGTATCATTGGGAACTTGGGAATTGATCAGAAGTTTTTTTTTATTATTTAACAAGATGGATCAATCAGTGAGAGATGCATACTGATACATAATAAATGATAGTAAGGACATGTTTATGTAGCCATTTAATGTAAGTACAATTTTTACTTTTTCCCTGTGCTCATCATCCGATGTATCACTAAATCCCTTTTTTTGTTGTTGCATATTTTAGGGCAACATAAGCATTTCCTATAATATCGATAGCCTGCTACATAGTTATTTATTTGATAGATAGTAAACATATAGTAACAAACATAAATTATTCAATCATTCAAGCAAAAGTTGAGATTCTCAATTTAAGGACACAAAAGGTTATAATTTGCACTGCGGACACTACAATTTGGCATAATATTTAACTGTGTGGCATAATGTAACCTGGAATACAATACTGTGGTATAATGGGAAATGGAGGCACACCAGTGTGTCATAATGTGAACTGTGGGCACTAGGGCACTACCATGGGGCATAACATTAACTAGGGCACTTTTATGGTGCATGATAGAAACTAGGACTCTACTATAGGACATACATTAAACAACAGCTGTGGAGAGTGGCGTCTTACTAGCATTATGTTGCTGTAGCACCCACATAGTTCTACTCACATCTCTGGTGCATGGTACTGACAATAAGACTCTCATCCAATCTGCCAGTTATTAATGACTGTGGCCTAAGAAGCTGTGCCATTAACTAAAATGGAGTGTTGTAGAATTGATTGACATAGCTGCATAGGCTATGAACATTAATATCCTGATAGTTCAATGCTGACCAAAGGGTCTGGTCTGTGGAGCACGTGCCCACAGGTCCACCTAATACACCCAGAGGTGCATGAAGGGAGGAGGAGGTCCATGTCAGACTCCATCTGGGACCACTCCTCTCTAGACGGCAGCCCTGTGGACTCTGGGCACTAGAGTCACGAGGGGACACTAGTGTTGTGCCCGAGTCTAGTACGCATGCGCAGGTCTCCAGGAAAATGGCGCGGTAGACATTTTCCCAGTGATTTATGAATCACTGCTGCTGTCAACCTGGGTCTTCAGAGGGCAAATATTAAAAAAATGGGTGCAGTGTATGTGGTTTGGGCACACTGGACCCTGTGGGCTGCACCCATTCTAAATATGCCAGTGAACCCACCCCATGCATGTAAGTAAGTAGTTAAGGGTTTTAACTTGATAATTTGTGATAAAAGGCCACCAAGTTTTTATTCTGTTTGATAAAAGCTGAGGGATCAGTAAATAATTTATGTTATGTGATTATATGCTCTACTATTTGAAAGATTTATTCAAAAAAAATATTGCATTTGAATTGATATTTTACTGTACATTACATATATTGTATTATGCACTTCATGGGATGTTTTCTTTAATACATGCTGAAAATTATACATTTAATTATATAATGCCTTTCTTTTTCAAATGGCAGTTTAGCATCTAGCTATGTTCAGAAGGTAGAAGCAATAAAGTTTAATGGATCAAATCTATCTCATTCTCACTGGTCTTATAATAATTGAATTGTTACAATAGTAAATGGAAGCAGAAGGAGCCTTTCTTGGGGAGTAGGTAATTGAAGATATACTTAAGGTTGTGACAGCATAATTTTGTGCTCTCAAGTACAACAGCATTTTTATAATGATGGTTTTTCTTTAAAAAAAAATACACACTTATGTAGTTAATTACATATAGATGCAATTCTAACATATGCAGACAACACTTATTTTATTCTACCAGTTAGTTTATTGTATTTATTTAATTTTTGGCTAGTTGGTGCTTATTTGTTGCTTTGAGCTGTTCATATATTACATAACAATTGTTGTTTCTGAATATATTTGTAGGATTGAGAGACTGAATTAAAATAGGATCTTCTGTCTCAATGTACTGAAAAAGTTTTAATCCCCACAGATATTTAAAAAGGGGATACATTCATTTGTTCCTTCATTAGGTTTTACTCATTATAGAGATGAAGCCTGGCTTTTTTCACTAAATTTGTTGATTTCCCTAAAGTACAATGCTTATTATTAGACGTTAAGTTAATTGCCATTTAAAGCAAAATATACTATATATGTTTATTGTACTTATTTAAAATGATTATAAAATATATGTTAATTAAAATATACAAGATTATAAGTACGTAAAAAAAACACAAAATACATAATTTTTTTTAATTTTCATACTTTTAGTTTAGTGTTTATCATGAGGAAGCAGGTAATGGAAGGACAGGAAGCCAGGATTAGCGGAAGGGAAGTGTTGTGATTTATGTTGTTGATCACAAGATACAGTATTATGCAATATTAAACCATGTATAGAATACACGAGAGCTTGCATAACCTTGAAAAGTATATAAGTACCCTGTTTTTTATTGCAGCAGTACTGCTTATAGATGGTTTTGTTCGTTAGTTAGTGATTGGTAGGTATTACTCGTCAATCAAGAAGTGGTAGCCAGTTAGATTTGCTTTTATGGCTGCATGAGGAGACATTTTCCTCTTTCTAGCTTGTGATCCCTCTGACCCATCTGATATGGATTGATTTGTGTTTCAGTGTTTTTGTTTGTTGGACTGTAATTTTATGCTATCTCCTCCAACAGGACATGCGCAGTGCTCCTCGATGGCTAAATTTGCTACAACAGAGCTTGATTAGCATTTCCACTTTGGGAGAGGGGAATCACTACCTTACGGGTCACTACCTTACCTGGCTAGTTTGCACAGGGGGTAGATACACTGCCCCCATTTATTTCATTTAAATCTATAAGATGTGCTGTGGCTGAGGTAGCACTGCTTTTTGCCATCATGCTTAATTTAATAATTACAAATCGGTTTAAATACATTTGTCTGTGACCTCTTTTTTAAAATTTAAATAATTGTCTTTATTTATTGGTATTGTGGAAATAATAAAACATGTGGATGACTTAATGCTAATTGTATAGTCATTTGAGGTTTTCTAACTGCGAGGGGTTAGGGTTAGGCTGCGGGGGAGGGAGGGTTAGGTTTAGGATGCAGGAAGGGGGGTTTAGGGTTAGGCACTACTGGGGAGGGTTAAGGTCAGTCTGCGGGAAAGGAGTGTTAGGGAGGTTAAGGATTAGGGCTAGCATACTTACCTAGTAAGTGTTGGGATTTTGAGCATCGGAATGCCTGCTCTCGGTATTCTAACTGCCAGCATCCCAAGCACCGGGATCCCGTTACCATCCCCACCTACAATACATGCCCACATTATGCCTTTAGAACACTTACCGTATATTTGAATGCCCAATTGCAGCCAACTTACACCCTATGTGCCATCAGTGGTGATGAGGCTGGAATGTGCATGTCTCTGAATCACTGTAGTTGCTCAGAGATACTTATGTCTGTCTATGGAGCATGTACAGTTAAAAAAAATCACAATATCCATTCATAAAACAGACCTGCGTGCAACTCTGAATAAACACACACTGAGCATAAATCCCAGAGAAAGTAATATAAACTGAAATAAAGTAAGGCATAAACACTGGGGAGAAGTTTATACTCGAGCAAAAGCATTATTCAAGTTGAGGTGCTGGAGTTGATCTGGTTGGAGGAAACGTCTCTCCATATTACTGTAATTTGCAAGATGCAGGTTGCCGAGCAAGTCTCTCCCTTCTACCTTTTGTTGGGTCACATATGGTTAGTACGGTATGGATGGAGTAATGGTTAGTATTGCTGCCTTGCAGTACTGAGGTCATTGGTTTGATTCTCCCTGTGCTTGCGTGGTTTTAATCCAGGTAATCTGGTTTCCACAGTCCAAAAATATGTTGGTAGGTTAATTGGCTCCTGACAAAAAAATGAACCCTAGTGTGCAAGTGTGTGCATGGACATGTGTTTAGGGCAGACTAGATGGGCCATTTGTTTCTTATCTGCCTTCAAATTCTATGTTTCTATTTGTGCTAACATCAATGATTAAAGACACCCCTATTTGAATTTCTGTCTATGCCACCCTGGGCAGATTTGAATTCCTTGAATTTGGATGTAAGGCCCTTTGTGCGCATTCCATTAAGATTCATATTGTTTGTCTGGGCCCACTTGTGTGTTAGTTTTATTCAGTAGGTAATTATAACCAGAAAAGCCTTTGATGTATTTCAAATATAAAAATCAGTACTTGAGTCCAATAATATGGACTTTAGGCTGGTAAACCAAACATTATTAACAAGCTAAAAGTGTAGGCTGGTGAGAAATTTGGAAGGACAGAATTTACAGATAATATTGGCACCTCTATGAGGATTTTTTTTAGATGTCCACGAGGAATGGGTTATTAGAACCCTGTGGTGGTGTAAGATTGAGAGTAGACTGAGAGAGAAAGTCCAAGATGTGTGCCATTCACTGGATCCTGCATTGGAATGGACAAAAAGTGCTCATGGTCAGCTGCCAAATACAGTAGCTTGCTGATTTTCATTGCACCTATTATACTAAAGGTTGGGGTTCCTGTTGCTGTAACTGTGATCTAGTGCCTCAAATAGACAGAAATTTTGGACATTTATATCTGGAGTGAACATGAGCCTAATGGTCCAGGCTTTCTGGCTTTGTTGTGCTAGATTAGGGCAATAATATGGAGTTGGCTCTTGCTATCATTAATTTATTGGGATGAAGCCCCAATTAGCGTTGGCTGTCTTGTGCCTACTGTATGTCAGGGGGTTTTAGAAAAAAATCTGGCTGCAGAGGGAAAATAAACAGTGCTACATGAATCAACAGGTTCTCTGTCACACTCACAATGCTTTAGTACTGGTGAGCGAATATTCGTGTGGGGTACACCAAATGTGAAATTTGGGAGATCTGCCATATAGTAGCTAGGTCACGAACATTAAATTGTACAGAAGTTTAACTAATATGTGACCAGTAAATTCTCTTTAAATTGCTTCTACCAATAGAAAATGTTTCTGCTTTTAAGTTTTAATATCAACAATTAAACAATGATGGAACTTCATATATATTGCAAGCACATAAATATATTTTTATGGCTACAGTACTACATATTGCGCTCAATTATTTATTTTATTTTTTGAAATAATTAATTTAATGGGATGGTGAAGCTATTTAATGCATGAATTGAATTAGCCATGTGAGTTTGGTTTCCACTATGAGCTACTGTACACAAAACTTGAACCATTTCCTATAAAGGAAACTATTGTTGCTATACTAATCTGTCTGTCTCATTAAGACACTGAAGAAATATGGGTTTAGTGGGTTTACTGGCAAATAACTCATATGAATAGTTCTTTAGTTTGCACCTGAGACAAAGGGGTACATTTACTAAGGTGTCAGTTTTTTTTAAGAGCTGGTGATGTTCCCCATTGCAACCTATCACATTTTTTTATTATCTTCTAGAAGCAGCTACAAAAATGTTAAGTAGAATCTGATTGGTAGCTATGATCAACATCACCAGTTCTAAAAAACTCCCACCATAGTAAATTTACCCCAAAGACTTTTACATTTTACCTAATATGAATCCATTCTTGTACACTGTGTACATAGGCCCTCATTCAACTCATTTGCTAAATTACAAAAATTGCAGGCGGACAGTTTTCAGCCGCATATGAATGGGCAAAGTCTGTAGCGTGCATGTGCGGACTTCTGCATTATAATTGCATCCCTGAAGGATGCAATCGCAGTTTGATTGACAGCGGAGGGTGTCAAGGGGGTGGTGATGAGGTGTTAGGGGGGAGTGGTCCGAACAACACTGCCGGGGCAGTATTGTCTGGACCTTTTTAGGGGCAGCCGCGTGATGTCACATGTGGTTGCTGTGACAACGAAAATGTTGCTGTAGTCAAGGAAATTTCTATTTGAGTCCACAGGCGCTCATGCAAAAAGAAAAGGAAAAATATACATAGTGTACTCTGTCTTAGATATATCCTTCAATAAAATGGATGTATGTAAATTCTCGTACCACAAGAACAGGTCTACCGTTTTTAAGAGTAGACAACCACACTTTTCATAGGGGCTGGATTACACCAGTCTGGACTTCTTCCTATCAGGATCTCCTTACGGATTAGTTCCCACCAAATAGAGAAAAAAATCCTCTAATAGTGCAACACTGTTTTATTCCATACATAAAAACAAACTGAGGGGATATAGATGGTCTCTCACCAATAGAAATGGTCCACCACAAGAGCGGACAAAACAGCATGGGTCAGATATTTATCACAGGCGTCCCTGGAACCCGCCGTCCAAGTCAAATGGTGAAGTCCCAAAAACGTCTCCCCTCATAAAATCCTCCTGCCGACGCGTTTCAACACTTCTTGTGTCTTTATCAAGGCATGTTGGAGGATGAGAACTTTCACATATTTATACCCCACCCAATTCCACACAGGAACCGTCCTATTTCCAGACATGGATCAACTACAAACTAAAATTCCTATCTCTTCTAACCATTCTAATCATTCCTTAAATCCACTCCGTTCCTTCTTGTTATATCCAAAAACTCCCGCTCTAGAACGGCGGCCTCGTGACCGGAAGTTCGACCTCGTCACCCGGAA
Organism: Pseudophryne corroboree; assembly: GCF_028390025.1. NCBI lineage: Eukaryota > Metazoa > Chordata > Amphibia > Anura > Myobatrachidae > Pseudophryne > Pseudophryne corroboree. Next base: position 661,921,777 of record NC_086448.1, read on the forward strand.
GTGGTCATCCCGGAGTGCCGATACGTCATTTCTGGAAGTCTTTCCCCGGTCTTCAGACGTCAATGCCCTCCCACCACACCCGGATGTCTTTGGTGTGCAGCTTCATTCGGCCTCCCAGGAAGTCCATCGTCCGTTTCTCATCATTATACACCACAAACTTGTTTGTTTCCCCCCGTTGTAGTTTACGGGTAAATCGGAATGGTTCTTTATACAAATCTATGTGTCCAAAAGGCTCCCCGTATCAATTTGAACATTTCCTCAAAAATAGAGAATAAAGACATGGATCAGAGATAACACAATGAATGTATAAATAAAAAGCCATCTTTAGAGATCAATGTAAAATAAAAATAATAAAATTCCATAGCAGCTCAAATGAATAATTTAATTTAAAAACCATTTCAATTCAAAATCCTTGTTCAGTCCCTTAGGGACAAGGGTTTTGCAATTAAAAATCATAGTCATTTCATTTCGTGCCAACTTAGATGCTAGATCATTACCCCTAATATCACCAGTCACATGTTTCAGGCCATAAAAATTTCTTATTTGGGATACATCACAATTATGAACTTCTTTAAAATGTAATGAAAGGGCATGAGTTTCCATGCCCTTCGTGATATTCCTTAAATGTTCTCCCAGCCTGATTTTTAGGGGTCTGCTTGTACGTCCTATATAAAATTTACCACAGGTGCACTCAATGCAATACACTATGTTAGACGTATGACATGTAATGAACTCCAATATTTGAATTTTTTTATCATTGATTACTACCTCTGGTTTTTTTCATTCCAAACGTATTTCTCACTTTTTTACAGCCCGGGCACGACCCACGTCTATAAAAACCTGTACTCAAGGTTCTGGCAATTTTAGGTGATGTGGGGCACAGACTCTGTACCAACTTAGCTTTAATGTTCGGAACCCGTCTGAATATACATATGGGCTTCTCCGGTAGATCTCCTCCTATCACTGGATCTTTCTTCAAGACTCGCCAATGCTTCTTGAAGATCTGTTGTACTTTATTGTGTTGTGATGAGAAATTGGTGGTAAATGCCCATTTGAATTTTTCATCCTTTTTATTCTTCTCAATCAACGATTTACTCAAATTCAATTGAGAAGAATAAAAAGGATGAAAAATTCAAATGGGTATTTAAAAAAGTGAGAAATAAGTTTGGAATGAAAAAAACAGAGGTAGTAATCAATGATAAAAAAATTCAAATATTGGAGTTCATTACATGTCATACGTCTAACATAGTGTATTGCATTGAGTGCACCTGTGGTAAATTTTATATAGGACGTACAAGCAGACCCCTAAAAATCAGGCTAGGAGAATATTTAAGGAATATCACGAAGGGCATGGAAACTCATGCCCTTTCATTACATTTTAAAGAAGTTCATAATTGTGATGTATCCCAAATAAGAAATTTTTATGGCCTGAAACATGTGACTGGTGATATTAGGGGTAATGATCTAGCATCTAAGTTGGCACAAAATGAAATGACTATGACTTTTTAATTGCAAAACCCGTGTCCCTAAGGGACTGAACAAGGATTTTGAATTGAAATGGTTTTTAAATTAAATTATTAATTTGAGCTGCTATGGAATTTTATTATTTTTATTTTACATTGATCTCTAAAGATGGCTTTTTATTTATACATTCATTGTGTTATCTCTGATCCATGTCTTTATTCTCTATTTTTGAGGAAATGTTCAATTTGATACGGGGAGCCTTTTGGACACATAGATTTGTATAAAGAACCATTCCGATTTACCCGTAAACTACAACGGGGGAAACAAACAAGTTTGTGGTGTATAATGATGAGAGACGGACATTGGACTTCCTGGGAGGCCGAATGAAGCTGCACACCAAAGACATCCGGGTGTAGTGGGCGGGCATTGACATCTAAAGACCGGGGAAAGACGTCCGGAAATGACGTATCGGCACTCCGGGATGACCACTTCCGGGTGACGAGGTCGAACTTCCGGTCACGAGGCCGCCGTTCTGGAGCGGGAGTTTTTGGATATAACAAGAAGGAACGGAGTGGATTTAAGGAATGAATAGAATGGTTAGAAGAGATAGGAATTTTAGTTTGTAGTTGATCCATGTCTGGAAATAGGACGGTTCCTGTGTGGAATTGGGTGGGGTATAAATATGTGAAAGTTCTCATCCTCCAACATGCCTTGATAAAGACACAAGAAGTGTTGAAATGCGTCGGCAGGAGGATTTTATGAGGGGAGACAGTTTTGGGACTTCACCATTTGACTTGGACGGCGGGTTCCAGGGACGCCTGTGATAAATATCTGACCCATGCTGTTTTGTCCGCTCTTTTGGTGGACCATTTCTATTGGTGAGAGACCATCTATATCCCCTCAGTTTGTTTTTATGTATGGAATAAAACAGTGTTGCACTATTAGAGGATTTTTTTCTCTTTTTGGTGGGACCTAATCCGTAAGGAGATCCTGATAGGAAGAAGTCCAGACTGGTGTAATCCAGCCCCTATGAAAAGTGTGGTTGTCTACTCTTAAAAACGGTAGACCTGTTCTTGTGGTACGAGAATTTACATACATCCATTTTATTGAAGGATATATCTAAGATAGAGTACACTATGTATATTTTTCCTTTTCTTTTTGCATGAGCGCCTGTGGACTCAAATAGAAATTTCCTTGACTGCATCTATATAAAGTGTTGGGTGACACTTTTCTTTTCCATTTTGAGACCAGAAGGCAGCTCATTTGGCGCACAGTATTTTATTAAAATCTTTCTGTTACGAAAATGTTGCTGTGCCTGCATACACAGCATGGCTGCGTGCGTTATTTTCTGATTCTGCAATGTGATCACAATTGATTTGCGATTGCATCACAGGACGGAGATTAGCATGCTGGACGGCCTTGCCCTGTGCTGGGCGGCCCCCAGCATGCAATCATCAGCAGTAGGAGATTCTGAAGCTAAGGTCCATTATCCCAGAGGCAGGACTTTACACAGTGTGTGTTTTGACGATTTCCATAAATTGCAAGGAAATTTTTCATTTTTAAACATCTTTACTGCTTACAAGAAGTATGACTTGCCCTGCAGACATTGTGCATGAACATGAAAATTGTCTCCCTCTCATCCTCAGTAGTGCAGAGGGTTCAGGGTCCATGAAGTAATACAAGTCAATCAGCAAGTACTGGAGCATATCCTTTGTACAGCCTTTGTCAAGCCTGCTGCAAGCTCTAGTTGGAAAATAAGAAAGAAACCAGGATTTAGTAGCTCTAAATGCGTCTTCATTTGTTTACAAATGTTCAAAAGAGACTGCTTGGAATTTTAATACAATTTCACTGTTTTGAGGGTAAGAAAACTGTGAAAATGTGTTCAATAGGTTTGTACCAACTCAAAAATTGTCATTCTGGTATGATTTGTGAATTTTTAAACGTCAGATCCAATTTCATGATTCAGTTCGAGAAACAATTTCAGAAAAAAGATTGACCATGGTCCTTATTCAGAGCTGGAAGCAGCTGCTGCATTTGCATGTAGCAGCTGCATTCATTGGGTCTGGCCACCGGCCATAGTGCGCATGTGCGACCCTTCACCATGTGATCGCATCCCAGATGATTGACAAGCAACGGGCGCCTGTGGGCAGTGACACAGCATTCGGGGGGGGGGGGGAGATGGGAAATGCAGGCATGTCATGGCCATTTTCCTGCATATGGAAAAATGGTGACAGTGCCCCTGTCTATGCAGCCAGGCTGCCGAGGCAGGGGTCAACCTCTATGCGATGCATTCTCAATTAAATTGCAAACGCATGCTGGGCGGCGTTGCCCTCTGCTGGGCGGACCCCAGCATGTGAGTATATGCAGAGGCACAACTCTGGGAGGCAACGGAGTCATCTGCCGCCGGGCTCGTGCTCTTAAGGGGGGCACCTCTCCTCCCATTCTGGGGCACCATTGAATTAAGTTAATTGATAGCTGTCACTATCTCTTCAGTGGCCGACTTCCTTACTGGTCCCTGCACCTTACAAATCACACCCTCTTTACTGAATATACACATTTTACAAGTATCACACCCAGGATTAGAAACCACAACCTATTACACTGGAAGCAGGCACATTACTAATGAAGCTATTTCCTCCTGTATAGGAAATATGAGAATTTTAACTATATGAAGATACTTCTCTGACAATTACATGTAACTTCATATAGTTAGAATTCTCATGCTTCCTCTACAGGAGCAAATAACTCCATCAGTAAAGTATCTGCTGTTAGTGTAACAGGTCATGGGTTCTAATCCTGGGTATGACTGCTAAGAAATGTGTGATTTAAAATAAAAGACAATTAAATGTATAAATACAGTATATACATTTTTTTCAGAACACTCCATACACACACACACACACATATATATACGCACGCATACATACATACATACATACATACATACATACATACATATATTTATCTTAATGTAGGAAATAGGGGGGCACCAATATTTATCTTGCCTCCGGGCAACTGTGACAAACTTACGCCACTGAGTATATGGATGCAGATTTTGCTGCGAGAGCAAATCTGCGTCCATCTCTGAATAACCCTCAATATCTAATGCTTGGAAACTTTCTTATAGACTTAAAATATTAATACTTGCAGCTGTGGCAATGTTTTTATTAAAACAAAAAACTTTGGGCCTAATTCTAAACCGATCGCTGCAGCATCATTTGCAGATTTGCTAAATTAGCAAAACAGCAACTGCTTGCGATCGCATGCTTAGGGCCAGCCAGCCCAGGGCAAGGCTGCCTAGCATGCAAATGGCTGCCCAGCGATACATTCACAATTCACTTGTGATCAGATTGCTGACCCCAAACGAAGGGCAGTCACCGTGTTTTGCATCCCAGCAGCCGCATGTGACATCATGTAGCCACCCCATAAATGGCTCTAAGCCGCCACCATATTTCGCCATCCCTCCCCCACAACACTGCCCACGAATGCCTCGCGAATGCCTCTACCTGTCAATTGGGCAAAGGTGTTCGCATTACTGAGATGCAATCACAACTCTCTGTCCGCGGATGCACAGTGTGGGCCCTGTGCTTGCGCACTGGGCCTAAAATGGGGAGAATGCAATCGCATCTCAGTAGCATCTGCTACTGAATAAGTCCCTTAATATGCCATTTGACATGAATACAAGTGAGCTGCCAGGTCCTTTACAACTCTGCTGGCGTTGGGCATCTCTAGAGTGTATTTACCATGTGTCTTAGTCGCAATGCGATGTGACTAGGACATACCAGGAGACTGTGTGCATTCACTGGATATGCAATATTTGTATAACTTTGCATGACAACATCTGTATACGTAGCACAAGGGAACTTGGTGTGGAACAAAGCCATGGCCACTACATCATAATACTGAATACAGATTCACACCTAGTCGCACACAGATATAAGTGTCACAAATCAAATTAATCAGCACAAGTAAGATGCATTTTTGGGTAAAAAGATGCACATGGTGAGCCAAGAGGGGCTGTGTGGCACAAATGCAGCATTTATGTATGAAAACATCTGTAATAGAAATTTTGGATTAAGGCAAAATGTGAACTTTTCCATTCAAACATCCTTGAAGGATGGCAACCTCCATCGCCTCTCCAGTGCCATCCCTCTGTGTCTCTTTAATGTCAGCCTCCATGTATCTACAATATCACCCCCCTGTGTTTGTCCAACTCCATTCCAGATGCTTCTCTCCAAGACCATACTAAAGCGCCTCCCCTGCACCATTCCAGGAACATGCCCCTCTCATCTCTCCAGGTCATCCCCCTCTGTCTTTTCAGCTCAGTTCCCTACATCTCCTCGGTACTATCCCCAAAGCTTCTATCCAGTGCCATCCACCTGAGACTCTTTAGCCCCACCTCCTTGTGTCTCTCTAGCACCATCCTCCTTCATTTCTCCAGGACCATCCTTCTGTATCTTTCCAGTAATACCCTCCTGTGTCTCTCCATCTGACAACCGCCCCTCCCCCCTTTGAATCTCTCCAGCACAGCCTCTGCGTCTTTCCTGCACAGCCTCTGCGTCTTTCCAGCTCATGTCACTTGTTTCTATCCAGCGCCCGTGTCTCTGCAGTCCCGGCTTACCTTCTTGTTTTCTGCACATTGTCTAGCTCAGGTAGTGCATGGCTGTGTTGGAGCCGTAAAATTTCAGGTGATGGAATGCAGAACATATAACTCTGGCATCCATGCTACTACCAGACTTATCCTCACCACTACACTCTCCACATTTATTCTTTGTCTAGTTGCTATGCTGGCTCCATATAGACAGGTATGGGGGATCGTCGTGAGCGGCGCTGGGTGGCAGGATGTGGCGGGATATGGTTAGAAGCCCATAGGCTTCTATAGGGTATCGCCATAAAAAGCTGGCGATACCATCCACATCAATAAGTGGACGGATGAGGGTTAGTACATTTGAAAATGTGGTAAAAAAACCCAAAAACCCTTTTTACCACATTTTTTAGTACATCCCACTTTTAGTCTTCTAATGCACTTCTACACATCCACGGCACTCTAACACTGACCTGTTGAACTCATCTTCTTTTTTAGCTTCTTCTCACCTATACTTTAAATACTCCTTCTACTGCCACCTCCAAACATTCCATCAAGACCTACAGTACAGTATGTCATTGGAGCTGTGTATTGTTTCCTTGATTGATTGTTTATCAACACATCTACTCTAACTGAACATATTTACCTAAGCTACAGCATCTCACATGTTGTTGAACCTTTTAAACGGCCAGCTCTGATTGGGCTTTCCCTTTTATCTCTTTGATCCACTTTATAACTGTTAGTTTTGTTTTGGTAGTTTTAGAATACTGCTACTATTACCACTACTACTTCTGCTGCTGCTACTACTACTACTACTACTACTACTACTAATAATAATAATAATAATAATAATAATAATAATAATCATAAAATTAATAATAATAATCTTTCCAATCTATGTATTTTAACATCTATTTTTTTGTAAATATGATAACACAATAGTTCTAAAATACATTCCAGGTATGCTGCAGATTATATGGAGTCTCTATGCAGTGAAAGGAGTGAGTAATCGGAGGATGATGATGAGGTCGACATCTTGCCTCTGTAGAGCCAGTTTGTGCAAGGAGAGATTGCTTCTTTTTTGGTGGGGGCCCAAACCAACCAGTCATTTCAGCCACAGTCGTGTGGCAGACCCTGTCGCTGAAAGGATGGGTTTGTTAAAGTGTGCATGTCCTGTTTATAAAACATACGGGTGGGTGCCCAAGGACAATTCCATCTTGCACCTCTTTTTTAGTATTTATCTTTGCATCATGTGAAGTTTGGGGCCAATGTTTTTAAGTGCCATCCTGTCTGACACTGCAGTGCTACTCCTAGATGGGACAGGTGTTTGTGCTGGCAACTTGGGTCACTTAGCTTAGTCATCCAGCGACCTCGTTGCACATTTTAGGACTAAAAATAATATTGTGAGGTGTGAGGTGTTCAGAATAGACTGGAAATGAGTGGAAATTATGGTTATTGAGGTTAATAACTATGGGATCAAAATTACCCCCAAATTCTATGATTTAAGCTGTTTTTGAGGAGTTTTTTTTTAAAAAAACACCCAAATCCAAAACACACCCAAATCTGACAAAAAAATTTAAGGGAGGTTTTGCCAAAATGCGTCCGAATCCAAAACACGGCCGCGGAACCGAATCCAAAACCAAAACACAAAACCCGAAAGATTTCCGGTGCACATCTCTAATTATTACTATAGCACTGTATCTTCTTATATTGGAGATCATAATATGCCGGCAGCAAGACGAGACCACTTCAGCAGCTGGTAGAAATAGTCTGGAGACTTCAGTGCTACAGGACCCTACAGAGAAACATAGCGCCAGGCAGAGCTGGATTAAGCTTCTGGGAGGCCAGGTGCACTAAAGAGCAGGGGGCCCCCATAGACTAAAATAAAAGTTATATATATATATATATATATATATACACACACATACATACACACACAATGAAAATTATATTTATATATATATATATATATATATACATACCCTGTGGATGCAGGATACTGCCAGCAAGCAGGGGCACTTGGACATTTTCAAAGTGCAGTGGGTACAGGGGGCCACTCAACAATGTGAGAGGTTGGGGAGTACATGGTGTCACACACACATAAGACAGGGGATAGAGGGGCCACACACAGGGGGTTGGGGGGCAGGAGGGCACATGGTGTCATGCATACACAGGGGGGCACAGGAGGCCACACACCAGGGTGAGGGGGTAGAGGGTGCCACTGTTACATAAGACAGGGGTGTAGGGGGGCCACACACAGGGGATTGGCGGGGCAGGAAGGCACAAGGTGTCATGCAGACACACAGTGGGTACAGGGGGCCACACACCAGGGTGAGGGGGTAGAGGGTGCCACAGTCACATAAGACAGGGGGTAGAGGGTCCACACACAGGAGATTGGGGAACAGGAGGCACAAGGTGTCATGCACACACGGGGGGCACAGGGGGCCACACACTAGGGTGAGGGGGGTAGATGGTGCCACACACACATAAGATAGGGGGTAGAGGGGCCACACGCAGGGGATTGGGTCAGGAGGGCACAAGGTGTCATGCACACACACAGTGGGTACAGGGGGCCTACACCAGGGTGAGGGGGTAGAGGGTGCCACAGTCACATAAGACAGGGGGTAGAGGGTCCACACACAGGAGATGGGGGAACAGGAGGCACAAGGTGTCATGCACACACAGGGGGGCACAGGGGGCCACACACTAGGGTGAGGGGGGTAGATGGTGCCACACACACATAAGATAGGGGGTAGAGGGGCCACACGCAGGGGATTGGGGGCAGGAGGGCACAAGGTGTCATGCACATACACAGTGGACCACATACCAGGGTGAGGGGGTAGAGGATCCTGCACATGCATGGGGCCACATACAGGGGGGTGGGGGGGACTGGAGGGAACAAAGCTCTCTGTTCACTCACCGCAAGGGAGGCAGGCTGTAGAGGAAGCTGGCAGCAGGAGGATCAGAGTGCCGCACCAATGCAGCACCATGGCACCACACAGTAGTGTGTGAGGCTGGAGTCAAGGACACTCCTGGATTGTGGATCCCACAGGGCGGCTGCTGGAGGAGGGCGTGTGTCGGGAGTCGGGCACCTAAGATCTCCATCGGGGGGCAGAGAATGCTGTTCAGTGTGAGAGATATCTGGTGCGTGGGGGGAGGAGGGGTGAAATGCAGTGTAGTGTGACAGGGTACAGGTGGAGCGATGGCACCTGAAGGCAGTCCGGAGTCATGGCAGTTGCAACTCTGCACCGACCAGTCACATCACTGCCTGCACTCTCGTGCCCCGCTTTAGCAGCCAGAGGGAGCACTCTTCACACACCCTGTGGAGAGTAGTAGCATTAGCACCTGGTGGACAGCAGGGACAGGGACCCCTGGGTTAGGTGTCCCAAGGGTAATGTACCCCCTGCCCCCCCCCCCTTATTCCGGCTCTGGCGCCAGGAGCCAGAGAGGTATTGCTGCAAAGTGGAGGTGAGTGGAAATATCTCTCAGGGCCCCAGCACAGGAATAATGGAGGGGTTCAACAGGCAAACACTCAACTCCAGGCACTGGTCCAGTCACCATGGCAGGCCACAAGCCAAGAGTTATCCAGACAGGTAGAAAAGGCCCCCAAAAGAACTTGCTGTTAGTCTGGGAGAGAGTCCAAACACAGACAGACACTTTTAGGCAGGATTCTTCCAGCAGAAACAGTAATTTGAAGCCTTAAAGACAGAGCTACAGGAAAACGCGTCCATCTAATAAGACTGTTAGGCCACGCCCCTGCTTTTTTCAAATATTTGATTGATAGGTAAATTAATTTATCATTTACACAGATCCACATAATTTTATTTATATCTTTATTATCTATCCAGTGCTGTTTAGATCCTTTTCATTGTATTATTTCTATTATTATAATGCATTTGCTGACATAGAAATAATGTATGTTGTTAATAAATAAAAAAGATAAATAGTGTAATTTTTATCTTGCTGAATGTACATAGTTGAGTTACTATGACACACAGTTTATCCGCATTTACAATCTATCCAATTTGCAAAATTTTTGAACATAAGTACAGTACACGGAATTCATAATCACAACTTTTGGTTTTTTTTTTAAATAATTTTTATAATTGTGCAGAATAATTAGCAGTGTTTTAAATATGATTTGTATGTGTTCTTGTTTATACTAATATTTTTATTGTAAATAAAAGTTTAGTTGATGAACTAATTTGGTATGCCTAAATAGGGATTGGTACATAGTGATTTGTTAGTGTACTCCACTGTGTTATATCTCTTGACTTTATCTGTAATGATTAAAATTAGTCAGACTGTGGGTGGTTGTAAACAGCTGTTATCAGATTAAATCCTTATTTAACTTTTAATGTGTTTTTTTTTTCTTTGATAATGTTTTTTATCAATAAAATTGTATTTATTATTATACTATAACATAAATTATTTGTCAAAATGCATCATCATTGGCTTTCAGTGAAATACAGTATTAATACTTGTATATTGTTAATGACAATTGTTCTCTTGTCTATCTGGACAGAGCAGTAAAACTGCCAGTTTGGGATTATTTGATTTTAATAATTTACTGCAATTATTTTTGTTTCATTTTTAGAAGGACGACAGTGCTATAATTTACTAAGAAACACTATTCTCCTTACTCTGAGAGCTTTTATGGCAAGCGTATTGTCTGTTGACATACCAATTAGGAGACTGAAGGCAAATAATTGGTCATTTAGGATGTACTAAGAGACAAAATCTGCTGCAAATCTGTCTCAAATCCCTACAGTTTAACAAAGTAAAAAATGTACAGCAAAATTTCGATTTTATTTGAAGCCAAGCACTTCTGATACCTGGGTAAAGGCACTTTGACCCAATTAGTGCTCCATGTGGTCTTCCAGCTTTCAGTTTCAACAGACATTTTCAGTGATGTTTTAACCAGGATTAAAATGGATATTGTTTCAAATTATAGTTTGGTTAGTAGTGTGCATTACTTGCAGTCCAGCTACTCAAAGCACCCACTAATCTCTTCCTAATAGGAGGGAAAGAAATAGCAGTTTCACAAGTTTGGGATTGTAATTAATGTCACCTGATCACAGAATCACTATTTTTATATTCTATCTTTAAGTACAATTGTACAGAACTGTTGCTGGCTGTTACAAACTGCTATTTCTTTTGAAATCCATTTAATCACACAATTGCTGAGCACAAAACAACAATTTAAAAAAGCATACTGGCTGCAACTTGACATATATAACACTTTCAATGCTACTCTGCAGACAAATTCTTCTAGTACCATTTTCATCTAATACAATACACATTATATTTGCAATTTAATAGAAAAATGTTGTTGTTTTTTCATAAAACCAGCATTACTTTTTGTTACTGTTTCCAAAAGTGAGGGAATTATGTTGACATTCTGCTACAGTGCCTACAAAAGCATGAATAGCAGGCAAACTATTATACAAATTGTAATAAGTATATATATATATATATATATATATATATATATATATATATATAAAATGTAAAAAAGGATTTTAAATATATATGTAACATGTGGGATATCCCCCATGGAAGCTACCCATAAATATTAATCATCACATGGATGAATGCACGTAGGATCACTCCCGATATCAGAGCTATTGTATCTGTGATCCCCCATTTTCAACAGCAAAAGCAAATTTGCCAAGCTCCAGAATGTAAAATATTCCAGGTCTTGGCCCTATGTATTGTCTGTGTGTGTGTATATATAGCATTTAAAAAGGAAAGTGGTTGCCGTTTAGTATTATCAGTGGTGCAAGTATGGCAGTACGGGGAGGTACTGCGTACCGGTAAGAAATGGGCAGCCATTACGCAGTACCACCTTACTTGCAGCCACTGCTGTGTGTGTGTTAGGGGAGTACAGTGCAGCATATGCTTCTCCTGCCCTTCATTGCTCAGTCCGGCATTGGCATGTAGGATCTCAAACCAGCCACTGGTTTGTAATCCAATCAGAGCTAATGGGCTGGTAGAGGTGGCTCCTGATTGGCTGCCAGATTGTCTCTCAAAGCAGTGCCTGGTTTGAGATACATGCTGCCACCAGACTGAGCACTGAGGGGCAGGAAAGGCATGCATTGCACTCTCCTCCCCTGATACACACAGCAGCAGCAACCATCGGTGAGCAGCACTGTGGGGGACATGTTTGTACCTGACACTGTGGGGGGCATATGTGTACCTGGCACTGTGGGAGCATATCTGGCACTGTGGTACATATCTGAGACTGTGGGGGCTTATCTGGCACAGTGAGGGCATTTGTGTATGTGGCACTCTGGGGGCATATGTGTATCTGGCACTGTGGGGCATATTTGTATATGGCACTGTGGGGGCATATCTGGCACTGTGGGGGCATGTGTGTACCTGACACTGTGGGGACATAACTGGCACTGTGGTGGCATATGTGTACCTGGCACTGTGGAGGCATATGTGTAACTGCCACTGTGGGAGCATATATGTAACTGTGTGGGCATATTTCTATCTGGCACTGTGGGAGCATATCTGGCACTGTGGGGATAAATGTGTATCTGGCACAGTGGGGCATATTTGTATCTGGCACTGTGTGGGCATATCTGGCACAGTGGGTGTGTATCTGGTACTATGTGGAAATATTTTGTATCTGGCACTGTGGGGGCATATGTGTATCTGGTACTGCACTATTGGGGTCATATGTGTATCTGGCACTGCACTATTGGGGCATATGTGTATCTGGCACTGCATTATTGAAGTCATATGTGTATATGGCCCCCCATATGTGTATCACGTCCCCATTTTCATTGGCCACGCCCCATGTGGCATGTGGCACAGCCATTTTACGGCAAACAGTACCACTAAGACATTTTTTTCTACTTGCACCACTGTTTATAATCACATCTCTGATAGTAAACTGCAAAAGGATGCTGTAACTGTTTGTGTCTGTACATTAAAGTGCCACAATATACATAAACAAATTATATTTGTAAAAATCCAAGTGATTATAGTCATACAGTATATTGTATAGGGGCATTATTAACAAATAGTGTCTGATGTGAGGGGCAGTACAGCATGATAACATCTCTGGCATAGATTAAACATTTTGTTGGGAGCCGACTGCAAGAATTTCATATAAAATAGGAACTCATTTTCATTCAAAGCACCAGTGATGCACACACTGGTGTACAGTAGGTGGCCATTATGTTTCATGAAACATGAGGATCGATTAGACTGTCTATGGAGTTCATGGGTTAATTTTCTCCTTATTATTGTGTTTTTTAGAGTTATATTCTTACTACTTTTATGCTTAACTGCCTTTTGTATGTAACTAGTACTAGCATGCATTTGTGCTTGTGCTAGAACTTATTTGATCTCTGTTTCTGTTAATTATCAGGACTGTGCTATGTTTGTTGGGGCTGTATTGCACTAATGATACCATTTTATTATTTTGGGAGAAGTTATTTTCTACTTTATGAAAAACTTTCCAATATTTCAACATATGCTTTTTTGAGAAAATTACAATTGATATTTTAATTAGCCCTTAATAAATGCACAAATTGTGATAAGTTCAAGGACACTAACTAATAGTTGTTAATTAGGAATGTTGGCTAATGCTAATCATATACTGTATGCTGCTGGTATTTACAGAATTGTGCATTTATGTTATGCATTTACAGTAATGTTTTTATGATAAATCGGTTAACATTTGTCAATTAACAATTGTGATTTAAACATTTGCCCTCTGACAAACATGTTTAATATTTGGTGTGGAGAGTTCACCTATCTATTAAATTGGCCAACTTGTCTGATGTTATTCACCCCGCCCACAGGTAATGCAGCCTTTATTGCTGTAAACTCCTCCCCAGCTAGAGACTAATTGATACTGTAAGTGCCAAATCCATGTGTGATACATCCCCTAGTTAAGGATTATAAGAACAGCTGCTTTGTGTGGACTGGCTACAAGACCACATTATAGCCGTATCATGGAGCATGCTAACTCTGAATCAAGCCTATCTGCTAAACACACTTGGTAAATCACTAAGTTAAGTAAAGACGACTACTAACAAATATACCCATTTGTATTTGTGCATTTGATTTTGGTTTTCTATACTGCTGCATAATTAAAGCCTGTAAATATAAGTCTGCATTTAATACTGCATTGTACCTTACGGTAGATGTCCATAAAGCTTTTAGAATAACAATGAAAGTTATAAAACTATTTTCTAAATTAAGAATTGATGATAGCCATCATATTTATATTTATAGATCAAGTCATGCAATGTGTATGGTAGATGTGTGCTTGTATTTGTTTTAAAACGTGAGTATTTTTTTATATTTTTAACTAAATGATAAAGACAGTTATATACTCCATAATTATATATGAATAATAGAAGGTTACAATTTTTATAATTCTCCATCTCATGATTTTTTTTCTGAATTTCACATTACAAATCGATTTACGTAATCTTAACATACCATTTTACTTGGAAAGTGTAGTCATATTAAACAATGCACAGAATGTAATGTATCTGATACAGTTTCGTTTTATTGGAATTGATTTATATATCTTATTAGCATGAGAAATATATTTATTTATTTATATTAAATATATAATTTTTTTAAAGTTACATTATAAAGAAAATAATATTGTTTTTGTGCAGCTAGAAAAACAATTTAACAGAACAATTTTCTTAAAGTGTACTTAACATGGAATACATTTATGCCGCAGTTTTACAAGTCTAAGAGTTTTGCAAGTAAAAGAGGCTTTCTTTTCGTAGGCAAAAAATATTTTCCTCCTACACTGTCACCAAGGAGAGGAATAAAATTATTATTCCATGGACAGAATGCAAAATAGCATGTAGAAATATATTAACACTCCTTTGCTTGTCTACCTTCTCTTCATCATTGACATCAAACAATAAGAATTGATAGAAAAGTTGATGGACGGTAGAGGAGGGAAGCTGACTTTGGAGAGGCACAGTTCTGCTTGTTCAATTCCTTTTATTTGTACAGCAGTAGAGACCTCTTTCTAAGCATGATGGTTTGCATGTCATTCTTGGAACAATAGAACTCCTAATTTTGGGGGCTTGTAAGGAGAACTCTTTTTTTGTAAGAAAACTCAAGAATTTAATGTAAAACAAGGATCATATAAATTCAACTTACATCTTTTTATGTTTTCATGATATATGTTGCTAAAAACAAACTCAAACGTAATGATTGTGATAACCACTTGGAAGTTAACTGAACTTGAAAAAACTACATCTGTTTATATTATAATTTAGAAAATAAGGCATATTGCACTTTGG
The DNA here is from genome assembly GCF_028390025.1 of Pseudophryne corroboree. Taxonomy (NCBI): domain Eukaryota; kingdom Metazoa; phylum Chordata; class Amphibia; order Anura; family Myobatrachidae; genus Pseudophryne; species Pseudophryne corroboree. The sequence goes on from NC_086448.1 coordinate 661,937,122, forward strand.
GTCTGATGCTGATATAGACTGTGTCCTTGAGATTGTATGTGTTTGTTCTCCAAAATAGTAGCATTGTTTCTAGAACTTTAGTTTACACAGTATTTGTCATCTGCTATTAGAGCAAAATTTGAATTGAATACTGTTTGATTTTTTTTTTAAATTATAAAAAAAATGGAAGTTGGCAATATGAGGCAATAAATAAATGGGGGTATTGCCAGGATGGGTTGGATACGGGGTACCGGCAGTTGGGATGGTGGTGCTCAGAATACAGACACTGGCATCCCGACTGTTTGAAACAGGGGCACAGGAGGCAAATAACCCTAATCATCTGCCTCCCCCTAGCCCTAACCCTCCCTCCAGCAGCCTAAACCTAACTCTTCCTCCCTGGAGCCTAACCCTAACCTCCCCTGGCTGCAGCTTGACCCTAAACCTCCTTTCCTGCTGTCTAAACCTAACCCTCCCTCCCGTAGCCTAACCCTAACCCTCCAACTACAGCCTAATCCTAACCTCCCTGGAATACTTACATTTGGGAGCCAAGCTGTTAGGATGCCGACACTGGCACTCTTAACAGGTGTCAGGATTCCGTCATCAACATTCTGACTGGTGGCATCTCGAGTGCCGGGATCCCAACTACATCCTGTCAGTAAACACAGGGGCTAATTCAGACCTGATCGCTGCCAGACAGCTGATGGTTGTCTTAGCCCTGCGATCGCCTCTGCCTGATTGACAGGCAGAGGCGGTCACTGGGCGGGAGGGGGCGAGCCAGTAGTGTTTGCCCGCCATTTGTGGGGTGTGGCCTGGGCAACGCAGGCATGCTTGGACCGCTGGGGGGAGCCTGCGGTGACTGCGTGATGTCACACACAGCCACTGCAACCCTGGCTGTGCTGGCTGGGAGCTGTTCTTCAAGTACGAAAGCATCACCGCTGTGCAATGCTTTTGTACTTGTGCAGCGGGGCAGGGCCTGACATGCGGGGCGGACTAGCCCTGTGCTGGGCGTGCCCCCGCATGTCAGGGAAGCTGATCGTAGATGTGCTAAATTTAGCACATCAACGATCAGGTTTGAATCACCCCTACAGTCATTTTGTTTCTTGGTATTCACAAAGGTCACCTGAACTTAGACTACAAGAAAGCAGAGCAAAATTATAAGGGTATAGTACTTTAATAGCCATACTTACTTCAACATAACCTGTGCCAAGCGCAGGTCTCCACCGAGCCCGCAAATTGCAATCACCCCCCCTGCACCTGGCATTCTTTGGCTGGGATCCCGGCATCGGAATGCTGACCGCCGGGATCCCGGCCACTGGTAAAGTGATACACACCCGTATATAGCATAGCATGAAACATTACCACACAGCAGTGGCGGACAAGAGAATGGTAGTTTAATAAACTATATGACCCCATGGAAAGTAGCCAAGAAATGTAGGTTGAGTGTTCAGTGTAAGGCAGGTAAAACAATGATAGCTTGATCAAATAGATTATTTTAAAAAAAAAAAATTGGGACTATATCAACATTTATTTTGCAGCAGAGAAGGAGAGAAAAGGCCACAAAAGAATAAAATAATGATTGATTGATTGATTGATTGATTGATTAATTGATTGATTAAAATTAACATGTGTGAGGATTATATCAAGAACTATAGGCTGTTCTGCATGAGTGAAAATGCCATAAAATGCAAGAATGATCAGTTGGTTGGTTGATTGATTGATTGATTGATTGATTGCTTGCAAGTAACATGTGTGAGCCACCACATATTTTCTGGTTAAAAATTAGTTGCAAATTAGTACAGATTTTAGAGCAGTAACTAAGCCCATAGAAAATGTTTCTCTTTGCAAAATAGACCATCACCAATGCCCCTCTAAAAAACAATTAGTAAAATAAAAGACCAATACTTTTGAAATACTTAGGAAGAAATGGTAGTGAATTTACTTTTGCGCTGTCCCCTGAGGAAGCCTTTATATATATATCCAAACTTCATTAAAAGGGATGCACAATTTATTAAAGCAACATGGATATCACACAAGGTTTAAAGTGACACAGTGCACAGCCTTATGTAAACTTTAATACTTTAGTATAAAGTGCAAAAAATAGATACTTTAGCAGATATCACAATAAAATATACATATGGTTGCTTGTTGTCATGTTTAAGACAAACGTTTAAAGTGCATTAGTGGGAAGGCTAAGTCTGAGGTCATACCATGTATGGTTGGTGGTGTGTTCCCATGGAGAAGGTTCAGTTTCCAGGAAGGCAATGTGACAACTTAGCCTCAAGAGGAATCCTATGTTACCACTGCTTATAGAAACAGCATCCAGCACAACACATTTTGGATAGATGTAATCCTTTTTCAAGTGCATGCTGTCGTACTACGGGTATGTGCTTTTAAAAGGAGAGATTTGGAAATGTGCCTCATTCCCATTTCCCGTTACTCGCGTTCTACCGCGGGACAGGAAATCGGAGGAATGCGTACCACTGGGTTTTATCTGGCAACCGGAAGTGGCTGTTAATGACGTTTTTCCGGAAATTACGTTTGCAGTTCATTACCGCGATTTTGGATTTTGCTGGCTTCATTCTTTTCATATAATGGGTGTTCCAGCACCCAGAAGTATTAATATCATCCTCGCATATTACCTGCATTTTTCCTACAAAACTAGTATGGTACTGTGTATTCCCATACAGTCCAACCCGTAATTAAAAATGGAGATGATTGTGCATTGATTCATTCAATGAGAAGAAAAGAAAGAGAGAAGTTAGGTTAATAAATATAAGAACAGATTTTTTATAAGGAGTGGGATACTAGATAAAATGTTAAAAAATAATTAGTTTAAATTTTTTTTTAACTCAAAGTCAGAATTAAGACCGTTGGGAACTATGGGGATGACTGCTGATTAGCTGAGAGAGCAGTCTGTCATGGCTCTCAGCCAATCAGCATTTCCCCATAGACTTTAACAGGTAAAGATGACTGCCTGCACCACTGTGACACTGCCACCCGCACTGCTGGCACCGCTGCCTGCACTGCCAATGCCACCACCTGTGCTGCCAAAACCCCCACACTGCCTGCACCCCTGCACTGAGGATATCGCTGGCACTGCCGTGCTTCCAACACCTCCACACTGAGGACACCACTGGCACTCCTTCACTGCCGAAACAACTGGCACCCCCACACTGCTGACTCAGCCAGCACCCCCACACTGCTGACACACACCTGCACTGGGGACACTGCCGAGACTCCTTCATTGCTGACACTGTGAGCACCCATGTACTGAGGACACTGCTGGCACTCCTGCACTGCCGACACAACCGGCAACCCACACGGTTGACAAACCCCAGCACTGAGGACACCATCAGCACTTCCGTGTTGCCGACACCACCAGCACCCCAGCAGTACTGACAGCACCAGCAACCCCACACTGTGGGCACTGCCAACATCCCTGCAGTAAGGATACCCCTGGCACCGCTGCACTGCCGACACAGACAAGTGTCAACACTGCCAGCAGTACTGACACTTCCAGCAATTCTGCACTGAGGACACTAACATCACTGCTAACACTGCCAGCACTCCACCAGTACAGACACCACCAGCAACCCCACCCGGAGAACAATGCCAGCACTATCGACACTCATGCAGTAAAGGTACCTCTGGCACCCCCGCACTACCAACACAGCCAGCCAGGGCCTGATCAACCAATAGGCTGATCAGGATGCAGCCTGTAGAGCCGAGTCCTCGGGGAAGAGCAGCAGATGCGGACATCATGACATCACGTGCACGGATCCTGTCACCTCCCACAATGCCATCTGGTCATTTCCGCCCCGCCGCCCGGTCATTCACTCTGTCTCTCTACTCTCGACTCTCCTGCTGGTGTTGCTTATTGCTACCCACAGCGCTAATACTAGCGGCCGCGGGTCACGCCAGCTTCACTATGACTGTATGTCCCCACCACCCCAGGCTTCCCAAGTTCCTCCTCGCAGCATGCACGATGTGATGCGATAATGTCATGTCACACCGTGCGCCTGCCGCTGTCCTGTCTGTGCTGTGCTGCACCAGAGTGGAAAAAGACTAGATAGATTCATCACTTCACATCAGTGTGAGTGTGACTGTGACCTAGTCCAGCTCTCAGCCAGCATTCATATCTGTTCAGTTCTGTTGCAACTGTTAAACTGTAGGTAAACACTTACTAAACAGCAGCTGCAGCAGGGGAAAAAGAGAGAGAGGGCAGGGGGGGAAGCGGTGGTCAGGCAGGGGGGAATATATTATATATAAGTAAATATCTCCACCGAGGATCAGCATGATAGGATTATAAAGAACATATATATTTTAACTAACATTCAGTGCTTAAAGTGGTCCTCGAGAGGTGGGGGAACTCCCACCTCCCCTTGACGCCCATGTAATAAAGGGGGTGTGGTCTTATGCAGGGGCGCGGTCACACAATAGTAATAATGCCCACAATAGTTGCACCCCTGATACACATAATGCCCACAGCAGTAGCGCCCCTTATACAATGCCCATAGAGTAGTGCTCCTTATGCAATGTCCACTGTACTGGTAGTACCCACAGTGGTAGTGCCCCTTATATATAGCCCATAGTAGTGGTGCCCTTAATGGTAATGCCCCTGTGTAGTATTGCCCCCAGTAGTAATGTTGCCTGTAGTAATGCCCCCCCCAGTCATTTAGCCCCAGTAGTTATGCCCCAGTAGTTATGCCCCAGTAGTTTAGCCCCCTTGTAGTTTGCCCCCTTGTAGTAATGCCCCCAGTAGTAATGCCCCACTGTAGGTTCCCCCTTGTTGTTTACCCCCCCTGTAGTTTAGCCCCCAAGTAGTAATGCCTCCAGTAGATTAGCCCCTGTAGAAATGCCCCCAGTATTTTAGCCCCTGTAGTTATTCCCCTAGTAGAAATGCCCCCTGTAGTTTGCCCCAGTTGTTTTCCCCCTTGTAGTTTAGCCCCCAAGTAGTAATGCCTCCAAGTAGTAATGCCCCCAGTAGTTATGCCCCCAGTAGTTTAGCCCCCTTGTAGTTTGCCCTCAGTAGTAATGCCCCCCTTTAGTTTGCCCCCTTGTTTAGCCCCCCTGTAGTTTAGCCCCCAAGTGGTAAAGCCCACAGTAGTTTAGCCCCTGTAGTTATGCCCCCAGTAGTTTAGCACCTGAAATAATACCCCTAGTAGTTTAGCCCCTGTAGTTATGCCCCCAGTAGTTTAGCCCCCCTGTAGTTTGCCCCATTGTAGTTTGCCCCATTGTAGTTTGCCCCAAGTAGTAATGCCCCCCTTTATTAATGCCCCCAGTAGTAATGTCCCCTGTAGTTTGCCCCCAGTAGTTAGCCCCCTTGTAGTTTGCCCCCTTGTAGTTTGCCCCCAGTAGCTAGCCCCCTTGTAGTTTGCCACTTATAGTTTACTCCCAGTAGTTTTCACCTTGTAGCTTTCCCCCAGTAGCTTGCTCCCTTGTAGTTTGCCCCCAGCAGTTTTCCCCCAGTAGAAGCACTCACACATATTAAAAAAAGAACAAAAAAAAATAACACACCATACTCACCAAGCCCGCTACCGCATCCGACCGCTGCATTCATCCTGATGCCCACTCCCCGACACTATAGGAGAGACGTCATAACGTCTCTCCCATAGTGCGCACTGACAGAGCTGGATCCCAGAGCTCAATAGTGAGCTCCTGCCTCCAGCTTCTGCTGTGGAGAGAGAGCCGGGCACTCCCACTGGTAGCACAATCTCAGCGGGCATCCGGCATCTCCCTGCGGCGCTGGGCACACATCAGTTTAGGTGAGCCGGAGGAGGCGGAACTGCATTTCGTCTCCAAGTGGAACTGACAGAACGCAGTTTGCCCCATTCTGGCTCACTTTAACCCCTGCGTATATTGTCAATAAATGTTAAAATATAAAAAAAAATATAATATAATTGGACAGATACAGATTAGATATATATGTATGCATACACGCCTGTATATGTGTTATGAATGCCAAATTGATTTCTCACACATATTTAAAATGCCCGCTGTAATATATATTGTAAATGCCTGCACCTCTTATTACCATATCCCATTAATGTGAGCTATACATCGCAAAACACTGCATCCCATAAGAGAAAACAATACACCCACACATTATCTGACTTCCAAAGCTCATTGATGTATATATTTGTTATTAAAAAGGATATGAATTCAATATATATTACAAAGTACAGTATAACTATAGTTACATGGTTACACTCACACAGTAAGCAGTTAATACATACAGTTACATACAGTTACATACAGTTACAGGCCAGCAATACAATACCATTCCCTCAATGCTTATGTCTCTCTTTCTCTAAAATCATGCCGGGACTCCATCTTACGCTGAGACCAAAACAGGAACTGAGCTGGCAATAACTCCATCATCGTCTCAACCTTACAGCAACTCTGAGACCAAAAAACAGGAACGTGTTATCTAGTTTGGGGGAGGGGACTCTCTCTCATTCATGATGAGTCACTAGTTTCTTTGTATGTGCTGAACAGGTTCAGCCTTGGGGACGTCCAAAGGGGCTGTCCACTGTCCTAATAAGAGTGATTTTTAGCTTTCATACATGTAATCATAACTATTTGTTGCAATGTCCTATAACTTAATAACAAGTATCAAATTAATCAACACATTAATCTGGTTGCTTCAATAGTAAACATGACAGGTCTGTCTAGTATCGTTTAAATAATACACATACATGACATTATTTCATTAGATATAATTTTAAATCATCATGATGCCTGGCACTTGATATTATTATAGTTATGTACTGTATGAAATAAGTGTCGAATCCATCTCTGTGGCATGTCCGTGTAAATGAAGGTGTTACCATGTATTGCTGTGCTCGCTGCGCATATTTGCAAGTATAGAGACTTATATGTGTGTAGTTTGTATGTTCTCTTTATGTAATCTTTTTTTGACTTCAACAGTCCACCCTTTGGCAGCAAACAATAACTGCCATAAAGTATTAACATAAGAAAAAAATATTTCATACAATAATCGGTGACCTAGACATAAGTATGTATGCATTTCGCAAATCAGACACTTGACTATATTTGGGGAAGACAGGGAGGATGACGAGACATCCTCTATATGCACTCGGCAGTCACGGGACCACTGGTTGGGTGTGGGACAACATTCAACCTATAGAGTATGCTGGGACAGTGCTTTTGCCTATAATGTCTGATTTGCGATGAACATTTCACACATACATGTACCTACGTCTTTGTACACTGATGTTTGGATTCGATTGAGGTTCTGCTGGGTAGATGAAGAAGACACAAACAAATCGTGACAGTGACATATAAAATTTTCATGATCTACATATTCCTATCATTTTCTGAACATTGTTTCAATTTCTGGAACGTATGCTAGGTCTGTTTAATCATTGAACAAGGGTTATAAGTAGCGTCCTTCCTAAATAACATAAACCTTCGGAGTTCGGGGAGAGCCACTCATAAACCTTTCTTCCACATATATTAATGAGCTCTTTATCTGCAATGTGTGAATAGCCATTGTCTGATTTTTCCTGATTACCTCTGAACTCTCTGAACTCCATAACTACTAGACCTTTGATTTTTTTTCTCTGATTTTTACAAACTGATCGGCTAATCCTGGGATCCTATAAGGAGATCACTCCTTCCTACAGAACCAGTTCCAGTCCCACACTCGACTCCTCATAAAAAAAACCTCGCAAAAATAGAATATCCTGAAAGAAAATGTTTGTCAACGGGAAAGAGAGAAAAGAGAAATAGAACAAAACAACTGTAGTTCATAACAAATCAATTACAATGACTGGTCTTTCTGCAGTCCTTTAGTATGCTCAGGTAGTGTTCAACAGTGCCACCTCTCAGTCTTCACGGAACAGAGTCTCTGGTGATACTTTTGCGATCTCTTTGCCTTGCTCTTTGAATACACAGTTTACTTGGAACACACAGTTCACTTTGCTCTCCACCTTGCTCTTTGAACACACAGTTCACTTGGAACACACAGTTCACTTCGAACACACAGTTCACAAACTCGATGAATGTGAGCAATAAACTACTTTGTCATGAGTTCTCTCCGGGTCAGCGACCTTCTTGCAGTGGGACGAGTGGACCCAAATCTCTCTTTTGGCGACCTTTAGTGCTGTCAACAATACTTGGTATGGTCCTTCCCACCTGTCTATTAGGCAACCTGAGCATAAGGATAATCACACAGTCTCTTGGTTCATAATCAAGACAGTTAGCATTTGGCATACCAGCAATCAACAGTTTCAAGTTCTTTTGTCAAGTTCTCAAATGCTGGCTCATCTCAACAAGGTACTGTACTGTCACCTCATTGGTATATTTCTGATCATTGTGCAGATCAATCATGACATGAGGTTGTCTTTCAAAAACAACCCAAAAAAAACACAAATACCAAAACAAAAACAAAAACAAATTTCGGAGAGGGTGATTCGTTGAGTGAAGATCTGGGAGTGGTTCCGAAGCTACATAATACTAGTGGCAGTATCTATGATCACAATAGTACAATTTCAAGCTTTGCTCCTACTTCTAGGGGTACCATTATCTACACACAAATTTCTGCGCAATTTTTCATTTTGCGGTAAACACAGCAGCATCCGTGGCGGCAGGAAATGCCTCTACCCAGTTTGAGAAAACATCAGTGCACACCAATACATAACAATAATTCCTAAAGGGTGTTAACTGTACGAAGTCGATTTGTATTTCCTGAAAAGATCCGTCTGCAGGAGGGATATGGGATGGCTCTGTTGGTATTGCTTTAGCAATATTCTACCTCAAGCAAGTAAGACAGGTCATTGCTCTCTTTACCTGCATGAGAATAGAATCCTGGCGCACACCAGTAGGCTCTCATCAGCCTGCACCTACCCTCTTTGCCTAGATGAGTCAGACCATGTGCCACCTCAGCTAGACTTGGAAGGTATGCTCTGGGGGCTACTGGCTTACCGTGTCCACCTGCCCACAGTCCTGAGGACTCCTGGCCATACCCCTTTGTCGCCCAGACTGCCTCTTCCTGCAGGGAACACAATTTATTTATTTTTTTCATTTTAATTTTCTATCGTGTGTTTGCAATGTAGAGTACCATGAGCATAACTCAAAAAGATAAAAGAAAAAGAAACATCTCTAGAGGTCAGAAATAAGAAGAAAAATGAAAAAGAAAATGTCAGGTTTGTCATTCACCAACAGGCATATCAGTGTCTATACAAAATTTCCCTTCACCGGTATTCCCATTCTCCACCCTTTGTGCTTGACAAGGCACACTGCAGTAATGCTGGTGTCATCGTGCTGTTGAGATATACAGGGTTTGGGCAGAACTCTGAAGGACCTAGGCATGTGGAGTTTGAACTGTACTTGGGTCCATGTATTGTACCACCCTGTGTGAACGCAAAAGATGAAGAGGAAACGGTAGAGAAACAGAATAGAGGCTGGTGACAGATGAGTTTGTAGAGGTGAAGAAAATTTTATAAAAATTTGACAACTGGATTGGGCACTACGGGGAAGTGATTCTCTACTTGGTCTACTCCCCTTAAAAAAAAATTCTGTGTGTCTTATCTCTACTGGGACTTTCCCAGCCATCAATCCAGTGTCCTGTCCATCCTAAGTTCATAGGGAACCCGGAATCTGTGAGTTAATTTTCTCTATCTGTGATGGACATGCATCTAGAACAGTGAAATGTAACATTAGTCTTCAAGTTTTGTCAAAGGGTAATGTTGCATTTATTTTGTTCTCCCCATTAGCCGAATCTGTGTTTTCTATATGGCTTAGGATTTCTTACTTTATGTCCCTTGGTCCCGTCTATGTGTTTAATAATGTGGCTTGTATTTTCTGTCTAGGGGATCTATATTGACTATGTGTCCTTCTACTCTTACAATCTCTAGCAAAATACCCTTCCTTCCTACAAGTGTAACATATTATTGACCATTTGGGATCTGGGGTTTGGACTGATGGGTATTTCCTGTATGTGCTAGTATACTTACCGTCCTCAACCTCTCCACCTGTTGTTCTCTGCGCCTAGCACTATTCTTGTGATGTTCAATAGCATACTATCTGAGAGTAGTTGCTGTGACCTTTCCAATTTTGCAAAGAAGTCTGCACCCTGACACTCAATGCCTTATTGAGCCCGTCCATTTGCACAGAGACAGCCACCTCCCATTTGCCGAATTAGTGTTTACCAGTGATCTTATCCAGATGGAGAGTTTTCTATTTCTGCAAAAGAAAAAAACAAAAAAAGTTTAATAAGCTACTAGGTCATGCGAAGTATTTCATTCAATCCTTCTCATCCCGTACTAAGGGCCTGTACATGGTCCAACAAACATTTCCAAGCTCATCTTTACTAGGGGCATTACTAGGAATGAATACTTCTTATATGGTAACTGAAAGAAATATCCTTGGGTTACCTTGTCTCTGTCCGCTTTCCTACTGGCAAATACTAATGTGCGGACAGATCTTTCTCCATTTCTGACGTTACTTTCTTGATTTTTTTATTTTTATTTTTGGGTTTTACTATATATGTACACAAATGATACCATACTTACCTGTTCCACTGGTCTCAGCCACTTCCCCACAGGCTACTGCTCTTCTTTTACCGGTTGGATACTTCTCTGGGTACATGAGAAATGGCTGAAAACAATCAGGTCACCTTCTCCTCCTAAATAAAACTTCAACATTCATTAGTACATATATAGGTTACAGTCATATTTTTCATATTTTTATTATTTTCTATAGTTTGTATGCTGGCCGTAACTGCTTCCACATCTACATAAGGTGGAGTACTTGCATTCTCTTTTTTTCTTCCTACTTGTTTATTGTTGCTACAAGTTCAAACAGTTCTTATATTTCCATTCTTGCCTTATATGACTTTGGTTAAACATACCACCTGCAATACCTTAGGATCAAACTTACCAACCCCTCTTGCTGTCACAGGTTTAAACAATTTGTATGTCTGACCCTTTGTTTTCGGGAATTTATCAGACATATTCTTATCCTTAAGTTCTGCAATACCTCTGGTTCAAAGCTGCTCACCTTAGGGAATGGTACCCTATCTTTGTCAGTCATACATTCCCATTCAGACAAAAAGTATTCAGCGTGTGGACCATATTTCCCACACATAATACTTTTTCCTTTAAACTTCGCTGACCCCCTGGGCCGCGGCTCTTCAACCTGAACCCTGGTTAAACGTCCCTTACTTGAGCAACTGGCTCCCATAATTGTGGGCCTTTTCCCACATACACCAAAATACTCAATATAAGGTGATGGTGAAAGTTCTCAAAGCGCTATTTACCCGCTCACCGCCCACGTTGGCCAGTACTACCAGTTGGCCATACACTGTCGATAGCAAAGGCAATGTACCCAACTTAGGGCTCCTATCAGACCTTACAACACCGTAATTTCTTTCGGTGGAAGTTCTGTTTGGAATATTTTCCTGAGAGAGGCAGAGAAAAATTCCTTTTCGGTATCTTACACCATGAATTGTTTGTAGGGTGGAAAACAGAGACATTAGATAACTATCCTTCACCCTTTCCAGTGAAGCTCACCAGGGAGATTTCCTGACGTTGTCAAAGAAAAACCCCTTTTGTCTATGCAATCACATCTGCGTATGCTCTCCCACAGTGCATATGACACAATGGTATCACGTTGTGCTGTGCAGAACACATGGACATGCGATGCAATAGGACAGCCTATAGACCACTTCAGACCACATCAGTTCTAATCACGCAAGGTTGTGAACCCTACGCCGCTGGGCCTCTACTAACCCGGTGTTACCACTTCAGACCACTTTAGACCACTTTAGTTCCTTAAGTTCAATATCCACTCACTCCTACGTTCGCTCACTCAAATACACTTTGATTTTTCTGTACAGAAAATTTTAATTCGTTCAGATAGGCAGCTTTAACCCAGAGGCAATACAGTTTTAAACAAAAGTTTTGTACTAATCTGCTTTAGAAACCAGGCAGTTTTGTGCTATTGTATTGTGGCTACTGTCCCACCTTTAAACTAAACGAACTATCGTGTGGTTTTATTATGCGCACACAACCCTATGCAAGCGTGCGTAATTACACAACCGTGCGTACCTCTATGCCACGTGTGCGGCCTTGTGCCACGTGCACGTTTTTGTACGCTGTCCTCACATTCCGTACCACGTGTACCAATGTGCGTACGCAATAAAACAAATCACACAACTTCGATAAATGTGAGCAATAAAAACTACTATTTCCCACTAAACACAACACACACTTGTTCCGTTTAACCCTATTACGACTGGTCCACAACTGCGTTTTGTGTCTTTATACTTCCTTAAACACTGTTATTTCAGTTTTAACTATATAGCAACAAATGTATTCGGTTTCACACAGATCTATAATGAATCTAACAATAATCAATAATGTAAATGATATGATTCAGATTGGATAGCTATCCTGCAGAACATACACTGATATAAACACACACATAATTATAATAATATTATATATAATATACCATTCACTGGTCTCCTATGAGACACCTTACCCATTCAGTGCTTCTAATTTGAATATCAAAGCTATGTGCTTTTGCCTGCCTGTAAAAGTGGTTTTCACTGCTAAGAAAAAGCAGTTACACAGGTTAATTAACATTTCAATGGCTATCCTAAACTAGCAAGCAGATTTAACTAAATCCTGGAGGAAAAAGAAAAAAAACTTTGTTTATATCTGTGTGTAATTCTTACATCAAGTATTCATCTATTAACTCTCACTAGGCCCAGCTGAAACTATTTGTAATTGACTATGGCATGGGTTAAATAAACGTATTGGTAACTCATAAATGGTGTTTGATGTGACCAAGGAAAGCTGATTATTCTGAGCAGTGAAAATCAGCCATTTAGAAAATGACCTTCCCAAAATAGCCGCTGCTCCTCCCCCTTCCACATCCATGAGGATTACACAAAATGGTGGACAGGCCATGTGGTTAGTCCAAAATGGAGGACAGACCATGCGGCTTCCTTTGTCACAAAGAAATCACACATCATACAAGCACCAGAAGTTATTTTAGGCCTGAGTTAAAAAAAACTATATCAAGGCTATGCAGCAACTTTTAAATATACTTTTAAACCTACTTAAACAGATAAACAATCCAATCTGAATCAAACACAATATGACTTATTTGAACCTTGTTTTGCAACAATAAAAATAAATTTTAGCATCTTAAATATTATGAGAAACGCATTGTCCCTTGAAATTTCATATCATTGGCTTACTGATACCACAACAATACATGTGGATGTTATTTTCATCAGCTTTGCGATGCGTCCATCGGAGCCAGTCAATTACAGCCGCGTTTGTAATGTACAGTGCATCATTAAGACCCTGATATCCCGGACAAGCCTCCATCTATGAATGCCAAATTGATTTCTCACAAATATTTAAAATTCCCGCTCTAATATATATTGTAAACGCCTGCACCTCTTATTACCATATCCCATGAATGTGCGCTATACATCGCAAAACACTGCATCCCATAAGAGAAAACAATACACCCACACATTATCTGACTTCCAAAGCTCATTGATGTATGTATTTGTTATTAAAAAGGATATGGATTCAATATATATTACAAAGTACAGTATAACTATAGTAACATGGTTACACTCACACAGTAAGCAGTTAATACATACAGTTACATACAGTTACACACAGTTACAGGCCAGCAATACAATACCATTCCCTCAATGCTTATGTCTCTCTCTTTCTCTAAAATCATGCTGGGACTCCATCTTACGCTGAGACCAAAACAGGAACTGAGCTGGCAATAACTCCATCATCGTCTCAGACCTTACAGCAACTCTGAGACCAAAAAACAGGAACTACCTTCCTGTGTGATCAGCAATGTGTTATCTAGTTTGGGGGAGGGGACTCTCTCTCATTCATGATGAGTCACTAGTTTCTTTGTATGTGCTGAACAGGTTCAGCCTTGGGGATGTCCAAAGGGGCTGGCCTGAGCTTCCTGTCTACTGTCCTAATAAGAGTGATTTTTAGCTTTCATACATGTAATCATAACTATTTGTTGCAATGTTCTATAACTTAATAACAAGTATCAAATTAATCTACACATTAATCTGGTTGCTTCAATAGTAAACATGACAGGTCTGTCTGGTTTCGTTCAAATAATACTCATACATGACATTACTTCATTAGATATAATTTTAAATCATCATGATGTCTGGTGCTTGATATTATTATAGTTATGTACTGTATGAAATAAGTGTTGAATCTATCTCTGTGGCATGTCCGTGTGAATGTGGGTGTTACCATGTATTGCTGTGCTCGCTGTGCGTATTTGCAAGTATAGCGACTTATATGTGTGTAGTTTGTATGTTCTCTTTATGTAATATTTTTTTGACTTCGACAGTGTGTAGTGTGTTTATGTATGTATAATATATACACAAACACACTACACACACATACGTTTATGTATATGTATATATCTAATGTATACATATATATCTAATCTATATAATATAAATAAAATAATTAAATCTGTGGTAAAATTTTGACACATAATTACAGATTTGTATCTGTATATGAGCGAAAAAATCTATGCCAAAAAAATTGGTTGGGGGGAAGGGCACTTCAGTATTAGCCTAGGGTGGCTAGAACCCTTAATCAGGCCCTGCAGCCAGCGGTACTGACACCAGCAGCATCTTTGCACTGAGGACACTACCTTCACTGCCGACACCGCCAGCACACCAGCAGTACCAACACCACCAGCAACCCCACAAGGAGGACTCTGCCAGAACCCTTGCACTGCTGACACTCCCACACTGTGGACACCACCGGCATCCCCTGTCACAATAAGTACACTATTGGTATATCTGCCCTGCACCTGCATTGTATCCGACCCACACTGTATCCCATACTATATCCATCCCACACTGTATTTAACCCACACTGTATCCCACATTATATCCAACACACACTGTATTTGACTAGCAATGTTTCCAACGCTGTTATCTACCCACACAGTATCCAACCCACACTGTACCCTACCCACAGTGTATTATACACCGTATCCAACCAATAATATATCCCGCACTATATCTGACCTGCACTGTATCAACCAATACAGTATCCAACTAGAACTGTATCCAACCCACTCTGCATCCCGCACTGTATCCAACCTGTCCTGTATCCCGCATTCTATCCAATCCACACTGTATCCAACCCACACAGTATCCAACCAGTACTGTATCCAACTCACTCTGTATCCTGCACTGTATCCAACCTGTATTTTATCCCGCACTGTATCCAACCCACACTGTATCTGACCCACACTGTATCCAACCCACACTATATACTGCAATTTAGCCAGCCAGACTTTAGCCAATACTGGTGAAAACAATATTGTGAGCTGTGAGTGGTCAAAATTGAGTGGAAAGGAATGGAAATTAATGTTAATGAGGTTAATAATACTCTTGGGACAAAAAGGGCCCAAATTAAGTGATTTTAGCTTGTTTTGTAAATTTTTGGAAAAATCCAAATCCAAAACCAGTCACGGCAATTTGGGAAATCAAAATACAAAGCTGGCTGACAAATTAGAACCAAATCCAAATCAAGCAAAACTGGCCAGGTGCACTGCTTTACTTAACGTGATTTTTACTAAGTTATCTTTTAATGAAAGTACCCTTTTCTATATAAAAGCAGTTTTTCCTGCAATATTATCCCTTAAAATGGGGTCTTCTTTCAAAACCCACCAACTCCTACAGTAGATACACTTTTTTCCAATTGTTTAAAATGTGACACATACTGCCTAATGAAAGCCCATTCAAACTTCGAGTTATTCAATGTTTTTTTAAGTTCTTCTCTATTTATTTTTGATATATTCTCCTTTATCTTTATTAAAATTGTTTCTCAATAAACTTTTTCTTTTTTTTTTTCAATAAATGTTTATTGATTAAAGGTAAGATCATATTATAGCGAGTAATAGAAGACAGCGTTTACAATTCAATTATCAATAAGTCCATTTGATACAAGCAATGACTGTTTACGAACTTAATACGGCCTGCTGTTGGGGAGCACCCTAACTAGAGCCTTATCTGAAATTTAAGGTCGCTTCCGGCCATTCTAGGTGCTAGCTGTCTCAATAAAACATTTCCAAATTTTAAAACAGTTCAAGAAAACAATACAGAAGAGTATAGGGTGGAATGGAAGATGAGGAAAAAAAAAAAGAAAAAAAAGGGGGAAAAAAGGAAAAGGGAGGGGTTAGAGAAGCTGAGAAGAGGGGGGAAAGGGGGGGGGGGGGTCACAGCGAATCCTCCGTGTCTAGTCTGGTCAGGGGTCTGAGGTGTATGTTTCCAGCTTCAGTCGTTCCCAAGAGGGACAGCGGAGGAGCCCAGGTAGGGGACCAAGGTAAATGGTCTAGGTCATTACAGCAATGTCGGGTAAGCTTGTGAGGCCTTAAATTCGAGCCAAGGGGACCAGGTAGTCGTAAACCTTTGGTTCGTCTCCAGTGTCACTCGCAATTCCTCCATAGTCATATACCAATCTACTCTGGCGACCCACTCCCCCATGGTAGGAGGGTTAGTCGATCGCCAGTGAACCGGAATGACCGCTTTAGCTGCGCTATTAAGAAACTTTAATAGAGATTTTTTATATGTTGACAGGGGCCATGAAGTACAGTTGAGAAGCCAGAAAGTAGGCTCCGAAGGAACCCCTGGATCCACTAACAATTTTGAAATTTCTATAACCTTGTCCCAAAAGAGACAAAGTTCGGGGCAGCTCCACCAGATATGCATCGGGGAGCCCGGATGGTTGTTACATCTCCAGCATGCATCTGGTACGTTGGGAAACATTTTAGCTAATGTTTGGGGACACCTATACCAACGAGATAGGACTTTAAAATGCGTCTCGAGGACCGAGTAACTAGAGGAGCTGGCAAAGGTGGCCTGAAAGCTCCTCTCCCAGTCCTCCTCCGACAAGTCTATCTGCACATCACGGCCCCAGTCTCTAGCATATTTGGGTAGATCTGTGAATTTATTCTCAATCAGTATTCTATAGCACCTTGAGAGGAAGTGTGATGGGCGAGAAGGTTCCAGGCATAGGCTCTCAAAAGCTGTTAATGGTCTACTCAGGCTTGAGCGTATAGCGCTCCCCATGGCAAAATGTTTTAATTGGAGATATTTCCAGATCTCTGAAGGCGAAAGGTTCCACTTGGATTGCATTAAGGGGAAAGGGACCATCTCTCCACGCTCCACCAGCCCACCAACACGTGTCACCCCCGCCCTTTTCCAAGAGTCGAAACCCCGGCCTGAGGCAGCCGGTGGGAAATCTGGGTTATTGAACAGTGGGGTCAAAGGGGAGTATTTAGAAGATATATGTGGTAGTACCCTAAGTCTGCCCCAGCGTGTAAGTGTAGGGCCAATAGTAGGATGGTCTATATGTGGCAGCCTTGAGCGCCAGGGGTAGTATGCAATGGGGGCAGGCATCACAGTTCCCTCGATATGGACCCACTGTTTTATGTCATGTGGGCGCGACCATTCCATAATTCGGTGGAGGATAATGGCCTCATAGTACAGAGTAAAGTGCGGCAACTGAAGGCCCCCCTTATGTTTAGGACGAAAAAGGATGTTGTGCTGGAAACGAGGCCGTTTATCTCCCCAGACGAAGTCCCTCACCAAATTATGTAAATCTCTGAACCATGCTTTGGGAATGGATATCGGGAGCGCCTGGAGGAGATAAAGGACTCTCGGCAGAACATTCATTTTGATGACACTAAGCCTCCCCAACCAGGACAGCCTTCTGTTACCCCAGTCCCGGAACTCAGAACGGAGTGAGGTCAGTAGTTTTTTGAAGTTTTCGTCAAAAAGGCGTGATAGGTCTTTATGGAGTGTGATCCCCAAGTATTTGAAGCTAGAGGGATGCCAGTGGAAGGGGAAGGATTGTTTAAGGTTATCAAGAGCTTGGGAGGGCTTTGACACGTTCACTGCCACTGACTTAGAGAGGTTAATCTTGAAGTTTGACATGGATCCAAATCTATCAAGCTCGTTCATCAGGTTGGGGACAGACACCACCGGGTTCGACAAGATAGCTAACAAGTCATCTGCGAACAGTGCGAGTTTGAATTCTCTACCCCCAGCCGTGAGTCCCGAGATGTTCGGATTTAATCTAATGGCTCCCGCCAAGGCCTCCATACAGAGGACAAAAATTAGTGGCGAGAGGGGACATCCTTGTCTAGTGCCATTCCTTATCGGAACCGGGCGGGACAGGTCTCCATTAATTCTAATCCTTGCAGAGGGGGAGTTATAAAGTGCTAAAATGCGCCTCAAACTGACCGGTCCCAGCCCCAGGTGACGTAGGACCCCCTCAATGAACATCCAATCTACTCTGTCGAAAGCCTTCTCGGCATCGGTAGAAAGCACCACCATCGGTTCATGTTTGCTCGAGGCCAAGTGCATCAAATCAATGATCTTGGTGGTGTTATCGCGCGCCTCTCTTCCGGGTATGAAACCCACCTGATCCGAATGCACAATGTTGGGGAGTAGCAGCTTCAATCTGTTTGCTATAAGTTTAGCAAACAGCTTGACGTCTGTGTTGAGGAGGGATATGGGTCGGTAACTAGCACATTGAGCCGGATCCTTTCCATCCTTTGGTATAACCGTAATGAATGCCTCTAATGATTGAGGGGAGAAACCCCGGTCGTCAGAGATCTCATTGAATGCCAGTAGCATTTTGGGCAGGAGAGCGCTCTTAAAGAGCTTGTAATAGGAAACCGTATAGCCATCTGGGCCTGGGCTCTTCCCGGAAGGAGCTTCCTTAAGGGCTTGTTCCAGTTCCGGGAGGGAAAAGGGGGAGTCTAGCCAAGCACTCTCATCTGCTGATATTCTAGGGAGTCCCACGTCACCAAGGTATCCCTCCACCAGGTCTCGAGTTGTCGACAGGGATGTCGGGGTTCCTGGTGTCCGGAGATTATATAGTTTGGTGTAGTAAGCGTGAAAGGTTTCAGCGATGTCCTTCGTAAGGGTGCGGCGGGTCCCAGCTGCATCCTGTACCGACTGTATAAATAGCGTGGCCCTCTGCGCGCAGAGCGCCCTAGCCAGTAGCTTCCCTGGCCTGTTGCCCCATTGATAAAAGCGGTTTCTACAGAGCCTGTAGTCCCTCTTAATGTCTGCAAACAACAATTTGTTGAGAGCAGATCTCGTCTCGGTCAGGGCGGTCAGCACCGATGGGGAGGGGTTCGTTTTGTGTGATGTTTCTAAGTCCTTAAGCCGCTGGAGTAAAGTAGTCTTTTCCCCGAGTCTCTCTTTTTTCAGCATGGAGCCTAGCTGTATGAGCTTCCCCCTTAGAACACACTTGTGGGCCTCCCACACCGTGACCCGGGAGACATCTGGCGTCTCATTATCTAGAAAATAATTCTCCAAAGTCTCAAGCAGCTGGGGTTGGAACCTCGTATCCATTAGAAGTTGTTCATTCAACCGCCAGGTACATTGCTTGGAGTGTGGATGGGATGTCCCCAGGGTCATGCTGACAGGAGCGTGGTCCGACCAAGTGATTAGTCCAATAGCTGTTTCCCTAACTAAATGTAGGAATCTGTGAGGTAGGAGGAAGTAGTCTAATCTAGAGTAAATGTCGTGGGGTCTGGAATAGAACGTATAGTCCCTGTCCCAGGGGTGTTGGAACCGCCAGGTGTCAATCAGCTGGTGGTCGTGGAGA
This sequence comes from Pseudophryne corroboree, assembly GCF_028390025.1. Lineage (NCBI taxonomy): Eukaryota > Metazoa > Chordata > Amphibia > Anura > Myobatrachidae > Pseudophryne > Pseudophryne corroboree. The sequence continues at coordinate 661,956,783 of NC_086448.1, forward strand.
GACCGCCGCACCCTACGGTGCGATGCTAGGGAGGGCCTTGCCGGCGTCCCAGAGATGTCCACCTCTGGTTGGAGGGTCCAATTAAGATCGCCTCCAATAACTGGGATACCCGCTACCAAGGGGGCAACGCGATTGAGAGCCTTCGCCAAGAAACTCGGTTGTGATTGATTGGGAGCGTATAGGTTAATAAATGTATACAGCTGATCGAACAGTGTACATTTCACTAGGAGTATGCTGCCCTCCCCCAAGGATTCGGACGTTATATCTCGGAAAGGCAAACGTTTAGATAGCAGAATAGCTACTCCCAGAGATTTACCTTTGCTGTTGTTATTGTAGAAGGAATGTGGGTAGTTACGGTCCTTGAGACCCGGGGCCACTCCCACCTTGAAGTGGGTTTCCTGTAAAAAAGCCACATCAGCTCTGAATGCAAAAAGGTCCCTAAGCAACCTCGAGCGTTTCTCCGGGACATTGAGGCCCTTCACATTAAGGGAGACCAATTTTATATTTGTCAGTTTAGGGTCTACCACCATCGTCTAGAAACATAGAGGAAATGCTTAGTTCGACCAGGAAGTCACGGCAACTCGCACAGCAGAAAGACACACAGTAGGGGGAGGGGGGGAGGAGAGGGGAAAAAAGAAACAAAAACAAAGAAAACATAAAGAAGGTAGGTCGATAGACCTAACATATGCAAATATCAGCTGAAAAAATAAACTAAATGAATGACAATTCTACCGCCTCCTGGGAGCTCGGACGCTCTAATCGCGTCGGAGACCAAGAATACTCAGGCGGTGTAGGGGCGAACTGGGGGGTCAGTGCCAGTCCCGATCCCAACAGGGAATATAACATCACAATCAGTAATATATCTGAACAGTTTGATCACACAACTCAGAAGAACAACCACTGAAAAGAAATGGAATTTAACCAGGAACAGGTATTTCCAACCCGTACAGGATTGGTGAACATTCTTCGCGTCGAGTACGATCTCGATGCCCCGACCACCTCCCGTCAGGGAGAGTGTGCCGCACGGCAAGGTGATCCCCCGAGTCGGCAATAATTCTTGTAAGCTAAGGAAGGACCACCCGAAATTTCTCAAGAGATTGTTCCGAACCAGGCTGCGACTCTCATCTCTTCGTCGACTGCGTGGAGGAGCGCTGCTCCCTAGGGTGTCTCGGATTGCGGTGTACAAGGTGCCAGTCGTTGTCGGGGTGGGAGAGTTCAGGTGGGGCGCCATCGGTCAGGGAACCCTGCCATTCTGGAAGAGAGACCTGTGGTATTCCCAACGCTTGGCAGAAAAGGGGCAGGTCGGAGGGGTCTTTAAAGGTATATAGAGTCCCGTTGTGCGAGGTCTGAAGGCCGAAAGGGAAGCTCCATCTATATTTAATGCCCAGCTTCCGAAGTTCTGTAGTGAGCGGGTGTAAGGCTCTGCGCTTCTGAAGGGTCGACCACGACAGGTCCTGGAAGATCTGGAGTTTATGAGAGGCAGTCTCTATCACATCCATGCGGCGGGTTTTGCGGAGGATCTCCTCTTTTTCCGTGTAGTAATGGAGCCGACAGATAATGTCGCGAGGACGATCAGACGGTGCACCCCTTGGTCTCAAAGCTCGGTGGGCCCTGTCGAACTCGATTATGGAAGCGGGATCCCGGCCCAGAATTTCATTGAAGAACGTCGTGAGGAAGTCAGTGAGGCAGGCAGGTGCAATATCCTCCGATACCCCTCTGACCCTCAGGTTATTTCTTCTTCCGCGGTTATCCAAATCTTCTACACGGTCTTGGAGCTGTTGAAGGCAGGACGCCTGTTTGATAACGGTGGCCCTGAGGGCGTTATGAGCAGCTGCTGTGTCTGAGGAGAAGCCTTCCAACGTAGACAAGCGGGAGCCGATGTGTGTTATTTCTGCCTGAACCGCAGCAATCTCTGAGCGGACCGTTTCCCGGACTCTCTCCTCCAAGTGCTCAAAGTCCTGCTTAGATGGGAGTGCCTGAAGCAGGCTCAGAATCTGGGCGAGACTTCCCGGGTCTGTCGTGGCGTGTGGGGCTGCCGCCTGTGATCCCACTTGGGAAGCCGAGTCTGAGACAGGCGAGAGACGTGGGGTCGAGGGTAGGGAGGCTTCGACCATAGGGGCGGAGCCCTGGGGGAGAAAAAATTGCCTCATGTCACTCGAGGTCGGAGTATCCATTGCACGCGTCGGGGTGATTGTATGTGACTTCCTTCCTCTCCATTGCGATCCTTTCTTTCCTCTCACCATGGGGCACCTTGGGCACGTCAGTAGAACATCAGAAGTATTGTTGTGTGATTAGAGCATCATCCCGTCAGGGTCAGCACCAGCACGCCACCCCAGAATCTAGGTGGTTAGCCGGCCATCAGTATAGGAGTAATCTTGCAGAAAAGAAACAGACCGGCCGCAGGGCCATGGGTTGAGAGGTAATTCTGGGTCTTCTATGGCAAAGTGACGGCAGCTGGGTGACACAGTGGGGATCGGGCGCAGAAATGGCAGGGATGACTGCAGGTATGTCCTCCAATTTTCATGTGGCTCATCACATGGACCTGAGGAGGTAGGGAGCATGCATGTGGGCTGTGAGCAATGAGCTGAGTAGAGCAGGGGTGACAGGGGCCTGAAAATCCCTGTGTGCTGTCTCTGCTATGGGCTACAGTGGTGGTGCCAGTCCCAAGATGGCCGCAGGCTGATCTCTAAGGCTGCACCAGCTCACTGCCTCTTCATCTAGCACCTAATTTCAGGGGTCAGGTCAGCAGGGGTACTGGGAGCTTGTGTCCTGTGTTATCCACCTCACAGGAGAGCTCCATCTGCAGCCACTAAGGTCGGGCGTTCAGCGGCGCCAACCACAAGATGGCCGCCGCCGCCACCCATCGCGGCCCTTACCTCGGGCGTCCTCAGTCCCCTGCTGGAGTCTCCGGGTGCCTGATAGCGCGTCTAGCGGTGGGGTGTGCCGTCAATACGGGGGAGAAGATCCTCAGAGCAGGGCTTATCTTCCCGGGTCCGGCAGGCTGGTTCCTCCGGCGGCTTGCACCCGAAATCTAGGTCCCGGTCTCAGCACTGGAGGTAGGCCGCAATCCGCAGGGGGCAACACGGGGCCCCCCCGACTCCGCAGCACTCACCCCCCCAGTACCAGGTTGGTCAGTAGGCCCAGGTAGGCACAGTACAGCCAGTTGGTATTTGAAAACGTGGGCCCAGGCACTTTAATGGGGAAATCAAAGCTGGAGCTCCACGGAATCACAGCTTTCCCTGATGCCGGCCAAGCCACTCCCCTCTCAATAAACTTTTTCTTTAAAACATTTACTAATTTTATGGAATTTCTTCCTCACTTATGTCGCTGCCTGTGCAATTTCTCTTCATCCTCTTAATTTATCCTAAAGGGATACCTTATAACCATTTTTGGTGGTGTTCACTTGTAGTATCTATGTATGAGTTGGAATCAGTTTCCTTTCTATACATTTTAGTACAAAGCTGATTATCCTGAACATATATGGTTATATCTAAAAAGGTTAATTCCACATGACCCGTGTTAAAAGTTAGGACTATCTTAAAATTATTTTGATTTAAAAGGAGGCAAAAATTATTTAAATCTTCTTAATTGCCCCTCCAAATAAAATGACGTCATCTATAAAACGATGCCAACACACCAGGTTTGCCTCCTCCAATTGTATTGGCTCTATATTTTGGTGTTCCCAATATGCCATGTATAGATTGGCATAACTGGGGGAAAACCTGGTGCCCTTTGCCATCCCCTTAGTTTGTAGATAAAAACAACCATTCCTTACTTTTAACACGAGTCCTGTGGAATTAATCAGTTTCCGGTTTAAACCTGGTGGAACGCATACTTCCGCTTTTCAGTCCCGCGGTGGAACACAAACTGCAGTGAACAGGAATGAGGCACATTTCCAGATCTCCTTTAAAAAGTACATACCCACAGTATGTAAGCATGCACCTGAAAAAGGATTACATCTAAACGAAATGCATTGTGCTGGATGCCGTTTATACAAGCAGTTGATACATAGGATTCCTCACGGCTAAGCTTGGTGATGTGTTGTCACATTGCCTACCTGGAAACTGAACCTTCTCCATGGGCGCACACCACAGCCATGCATGGTATGACCTCAGACTTATCCTTCCCACTAATGCACTTTAAAAGTTTGTCTTAAACATGACAACAAGCAACCATATGTATATTTTATTGTGCTAAAGTATCTATTTTTTTGCACTTTGGGCCTAATTCAGGGTTGATCACAAAAGCAAAATCTTTCTCAAATGGGCACTGCATGTGGGGCAGATATAACATGTGCAGAGAGAGTTAGATTTGGGTCAGAGTGCACATATGCCGCCACCCCATCGAAGTCTATGGGAGCCGGCTAGTGATACATATGAGGCAGCATGCATTTGCATCATGATTCCGCTATAGAACGCTGCTATACGCAGCAACAATGTAGTGGGACACATCTGTAGATGTTGTGGTACTATCATGACTGGCAGCAGCCACAGCACTAGTGCTTGATTCTGCTACTGCTGTTCCATTGACTGATTGTGATCCATTCCGATTCACAGAGCTTATATTATTAACTCAGTGGCACGGTCTGGCCCCGGACACACACTAGTTTTAAAAAAAGAAAACACTTTTTTCTGTTTTTTAACAAATGACAACTATTTCATTCTGTGACTCACACAAGATTTATAAAACAACTACTTTTTATGTTTTTTCACAAATGACAACTACACACTGTGAAGGCTAATGTTATGGTTGAAAATAAAATATTGGCAGAAAATAAAAATAAATAATGCTACTGTTAGGAGCATTGGGCTGTGTGCAGTGTGCTCAGTTCTCCAGTAAGGAGAATAAATATTGATATTGCCCTGGCAGTCTAGTGGATGTGCTATCTGTCCAGCATCAACTGTGAAATGGTGCCCGAACCACCGTGGGAGGGACTTATATGAAATCCCAAACACGCAAGATCCGAAGCCGGGCAGATGACCAGACCACCTGGTAATTTATATAATTCTTCAAATTTACAAGTCAATAATTTTTAGAATAATATAAATTACCAGGCAGTCTCAAATAGGAAGTTCTACAAATACTGTTAAATTATGGAAGCTTGTTATTTTTTAAAAATAACTTTTAGTTTAATATGGACTATATTTTAATGAAAAAACAGCCATTTCAAATTAAATAATTATCTGTTATTCATAAAAAACACCCCTGAAGAAGTCATTATAAGACAAAACGCATTGGGTGTAAATATATGTTTTATTGTTTGGAAAAGTTGAAATTCAATATTGTATTTTTAATGAACAATAATACATTGTGAAAATGTTTATCAACTTCTTGTAATGGAAATGAGAATTTAAAATTGTTTTAGCAATAAAAAGAAAAGTGTTTTAAAGAAAAAGGGTGTGGTTGTAAAGTCATCCTCTCTTTATTAGCAATCGAGTATAATTATATCAAATTGTATTAAATTATTAACCAGATAGAAATATACCAAATTATATTATAATAAGTGCGCTCCACAGAGACACATTCTTTTTATATATATATATATATATATATATATATATATATAAAACTTATAGATATAACTTATAGATATCAGCTCTGTATTATTCATATCATCTTTGTGTAATTCTAATCATGTTTATAGTCAAACCTTACCACTATATCACATATTTGTGTTTAAATCTGTCTCTGATACTAGCTGGTGCCTCACCAGCCATTGACCTCACTGCTGTATAAAGTATAAGCTGAGGTGTGCGCCTTGTGAGGCTAGCAGCAGCAGCATTGATGAGATAGTCATATCACTGATGGGAATTGGCCACGCAGCAAGACATGAAAGTGCACAATGAAACCACTTTGTTTTTTTTTTATTTTCACTATTAGTCAACTTGGAAAGCTGTGTATCTGGCAATATCAGAATATTAAGCAAATCTCTCTGTTCCATTATTGTCTTTCTGTCTATATTTATCTGCCTATTTATCTATGAAGCTAATCTCTATTGTCATTTATTTTCATGTGTTTTACCAAAAACAACAGGTACAGGACCTTATTCAGTAAGGATTGTAAAGTTTGTGATTTGCAATCCGGCCGATTATAGAACGATTGTGCAGTGTTCGCATTGCACACACATGAGCAAAAATAGCGATTGAAATTGCATACAGACCATGATCACAATGCAGCCGCTGTTTGACTGACAGGAAGCTGGTATTTCTGTGTGGAAACCTAGCGTTTTCTGTGTGTCTCTGAAAAAAACAGGCATACCTAGGCATTTTTATGGATGACCACTTCCAGCCTCTTGTGTCGCAAGAATTGTGGATGACCTTGCCTGGTGCAGACAGGAAAAATCTTTGATTTTCCAGGAATTGCATATGGTTTTGCGACCAGCCCACATATAGTTTCTGCAATGGGTGATTTTTCTCTATTTCTGGGCAGCACCTACTATATTTGATAATAAGGATCACAGTCCTTTGTTATTAAAACAGATAACAAAACAAAACGCGGCGTGCACTGGGTGAGGGGTTACTTTCTCTTTTGTTTAAGGTATGTACATGGTTGTACTAAATGTTATTCCACCTTGACGAAGGGGTATGTAGCCCCAAAATGTTGGTGTTGCTGTGAATACACTTTTTTCACCTATAGACTCCAAGTCCCGCTGTTTGTGAATTTATATGAAATATTCCTTCTTCTATGAAATATTCCTTATCACTAAAAATGAGGAATCATCACTAACATGAGCTACAGTACTGTAAATATGACAAATTGTGAATTATACCAGATCGCTCTATGTTTATCTGTTAGTTTCATATACTAGTAGATTGGAAGTGGAACAAATTCTCCTACCTTTTAAAACTTTACTAATTCTGTAATTTAATATTCAGATTTCCAACCTTGCTATTATCAGAAGGAGAGAGAATTGACTGCATAGGAAAGGAAAGAGTTAAACATCTGGTGAGGGGTGGACCTAGCTGTGAGGAAAGTACAGCCTTTTTTGAAGGGGAGGGTTTGATATATATAGGGAAGGTGAGGCCATTTTAGCTCTCTCTTGTGGTGATTTGCCTGGTTTGGTGAGTGCTGCAGTGCAGATAATTTTGTCACATTTGTAAGAGTGTTTATCAGCCACTTTGTCCCCTCTGCCTTTTAATCATCCCTGCTAGATTATGTCTGCCCGCCCTCAGCGTTCTGCCCGGCTTCCGGCTTGGTACCGCGGTTCTGGCGGTCGAGCTGGGCCGGGTAATGAGGTGGGTGGCCTGGGGGACGGGGCTCCGTCCCCCGGGGCCTCCACGAACGCGGGCACGGGCGCAATGCGGCGGACCAGGTCGGCCGGAGGTTGACGGGCATCGGCCCTCGCCTCCGGGAGCGGCAGAGCGCGGAGGGCACTCGGCGGTTAGTGCAGGCCCGGCCCTTATCGCTCCCCCCTTGCCGCGGCCGAGTGAAAGTGCCAGGCGGGGGGAGAGGGCGGGACGGGGAGAGGGTGGTCGCCGCGCGGGGCCTGTCTTGGAGCCTCGCGCGGTGGCTGTGAGCGAAGCACCGGCCGGGGGCTCAATGGCGGGAAGAAGTGGGACGCGCGCACGAGGTACGAGCGCGCCCATGCTCACCCCAGGCGGCGCCGGCCGCGCACGGGTGCGCGCAACGGCGCCGCCAGCACCTCTGTCCCCGCTGATAACTCCCCGGCTGTCGGAATCCGGCAGGGGGAGGGGGAGGAGCAGGGGGGTGCAGCGGTTTCCTCTAGGGGACAACGCTGGGCAGGAGAGGATTATACAGGCAGATGGGAACACGGCAGTGAGCGGTGTGGGGGTGCGCGCACGGTATGCGCGCGAGCCCACCGCGGGCCGTGCAGTGCGCGGGGGAACGAGCGCAGCTGCGCCGCAGTTTTCCCTGTCTCCCCATATCACTCCACCGGAGCCGGGATACAGCGGCTTTCGGGGGAGGAGGGGGGACAGGGAATGGGTTAGTGGCCGCAGGGCCGCGGTACGCGCCGCTTTGCATGGCAGCGGGTCCTCCCCAGGATCGGGGAATATTTCTGATCTGCACGGGGAGGAGGCGTTTTCGGAGGGGGAGAGTGAGTGGTCCGACAGGGGGGCCCCCGCTTTCCCGCCGGGGCGGCGGACGTCGGGTCCCCGGGTCACGTCTGAAGGACGGCGGGCGCGGGATCGCGCCCAGGCGCGGGCCGGGGGTTCTTCGGTGGCCGTTGCCGAGTGTCACGGCAGGCGGGATCCTTCCGGGGAGCTGGCGTCGGCTCTGGCCACGGTGGTGGAGGCGTTGGGGCCGCTAGCTGCAGTAGCCTCCCCGAGGGCGGCGGGGAATTCCGGCCAGTCTGCGGGGACAGGCGGGTCTGGCAGGCGGAGGGCCTCAGCGGCGCAGCGGGTGGCACGAGCCTGCCGAGAGCTTGGAGCGGCCGCTGCAGAGTTGGAGCTAGGTCCGGAGCAGGACGGGCAAGGGCGCGCGGCCACAGCGCCCCCCACACATGGGGCCCGGCATGCGCCGTGAGCGCGGGCCGGGTCCCCTCTGTTTTGTCTTTTACAGGGGACCACGAGGAAGTAGGGATGGCAGACTCCGTGGAGGACGACGTATGGGCTGACGCAGATGAGGATTCCAGGTCGGAGCGGACGATGGCATCAGGTGAGTTGGTGCAGTCAGTATCGGTTTCTCCCACGAGCTCGAGTTCGCGCAGCTCTTCTTCTTCCTCCTCTTCATCTTCTCTGTCGTCGCAGGCGTCCGAAATAAGTAGCACTACTAGGGCGAAGAAGAGGGCGGCGGAATTTGCCAAGCGGGCAGCAAAGCAGCAGAAGAGGCGTAAGCGGCGCAAGCGGGTTAGCGAGGAAGCTCGTAGGGCCAAGAAGCGCCGCGATTTGCCCGGGGTCGTTCGCTGCGACTACACCGCAGTAATGCGGGGGCTGCGGGACAGCTGCCGCAAGAAGATTCGTAGGGGTGACTTCGTGGACGTGTTCGTATTAACAAAGGCCATGAAGAAGGATTATAAGGCGGCGGCCGCGAAGAAGGGCATTGGGGCTGAGGCTTTCCGGTCCTTCGATAATTGGCTGGCCGGTTTCTGGGTATTTGCGGCGTGCTACTTGGAGGATAGGCCGGAAGAGCACATGAATGTAATCCGGTATCTGCATCTCGTACACGACATGCAGCGCACATCCTCGGGCTCGGAGTGGCGTCGGTATGATCAGGAGTTTCGGGAGAAGCAGGACGGTTTGCGGGTCATGGACTTCGGATTCAAGGATGTGGAGGTCTGGCTCAAAGTAACCCGGGCCTCGCAGCAGGTGGAGGAACCCCGGAAACAGGGGGCGGACGGGCGACGCGCAGGGTCATCAGCCCAGGGGTCCGGCATGGACGGCGGATTTGCCAAGGCATGTGGATCGGCCGTCCGTGCAGGAGGGCGTTCCGCCACGAGAGGAAAGTGTTTCGCGTTTAACAGCGGAACATGTTCCTTTGGCAAGCAGTGTCGTTTTCGACACTCCTGCCTGCAGTGTGGCGGATCCCACCCAGCCTCCTCCTGTTTCAAAGGCGGTAGACAGGGGGCGCGGGGTAAGCAAGCGTACCCCAGGCAGGCCGCGAGCGGGACCGCTCGGCAGAGCTCCAACACCAATTAAGTTGGGGACTATGGGCAGGTGGTTGGAATTGTATCCGAATAGAGAGGATGCAAATTTTTTGTTTGACGGTTTTAAGTTTGGCTTTCGCTTGCCTGTTGCGAGTGAGGTGTCCGTGCGGGCACAGAGGAACCTCCAATCTGCCCGAGCCTTGCCGGGAGTGCTACGGGAGAAAGTGGATAAGGAGGTCAGGTTGGGCAGGATGGAGGGACCGTTTATGTCACCCCCGGTGGATGATTTGGTCATCTCTCCGGTCGGGGTGGTTCCTTAGAAGACTCCAGGCGCTTTCCGGCTCATCCAGCATCTTTCTTACCCATTAGGGGCGTCGGTCAATGACGCAATACCGCCGGCTCATTGCTCGGTGGTGTATCAGTCATTCGACGAGGCGCTAGAGATGGTCCGCAGCTACGGGACCGGGGCCCTCATGGCTAAGATTGATGTTGAATCAGCTTTTAGGTTATTGCCGTTGCATCCGGACTCATTCAGTTTTATGGGATTCCGGATTGGGGCGGAGTATTTCATCGATAAATGTTTGCCGATGGGATGTTCCGTTTCATGCTAATTTTTCGAGCGTTTTAGCACGTTTCTTCATTGGTGCGTGGAGTCTTCGTCAGGGGGTCACGGGGTTGCCCATTACCTCGATTACTTTCTGTGTGCGGGTCCGGCTAATGCTACACGGTGCGGCGACTTGCTTTTTAGCATCCGAGCTCTCTTTTACCACTTCGGTGTTCCCGTGGCCATGGACAAAACAGAGGGTCCGGCCTCCTGCTTGTCATTTTTGGGGATTGAAATTGACACGATGGCGGGAGAGTGTCGGCTGCCCTGGGACAAGGTTTAGAAGCTCCGCGACACCATTTGCCGGTTCGAAGGGTCGCGTAAAGTCACGCTGCGGCAGGCACAGTCCTTGCTGGGCATGTTGAACTTTGCTTGTCGGGTAATACCGATGGGCAGGGTTTTCTGCCGGAAGCTTGAAAGGGCGACGGCGGGGTGTGCCAGGCCACATCATTTTGTGCGTTTGTCCTCCGAAATAAAAAGGGATTTGGCCATATGGGCCTCGTTCCTGGAGGATTTCAACGGGGTGTGTATATGGCAAGCGCCAGCGGTGGACAGCGAGCGGTTGCAGCTGTTCACCGACACAGCGGGTGCCTCTGGATTCGGTTGCTTTCTGGAGGGATCTTGGTGCGCGGCATCCTGGCCGGCAAAATGGCATAGCGAAGGTCTAACAAAAGATCTGGTGCTTCTGGAGCTTTTTCCCATTATGGTGGCGTTGGAGGTCTGGGGCGATCGGCTGGCTAATCGCAGCATATTGTTTAGATGCAATAATCTGGGCGTGGTGCATGCGATTAATAACCAGAGGGCAAAGTCGTTGGTGGTTCTGCGGGTGCTAGGGCAATTGCTTTTGACATGCTTGCGTAGGAACCTGTGGTTCCGCGCGCAGCATGTGCCCGGTTTGGAGAATGGAATTGCCGACGCTTTGTCGCGAGGACAGTGGGAGAGGTTTTGGTTGTTGGCACCCGATGCCGACGAGCAAGGTTTTCATTGTCCCGGTTATGTTTGGCAGGTGATCGGGCCGGACTGGAGGGTCTAGCGTTGCGGTCAGTCGCGCCAGCCACGCTCAAGGCTTACGGACAAGCTTGGAGCGAGTGGGAGGAGTTTGTCCAAGGTCGTCAGCAACAAGGTAAGAGCAGGCATCGGCTGATGCTTTCTTTTATTTGGCAGCTGTATGTTTCGGGTAGGTCCCGAGCCGTGGTATCCCGGTACTTGGCTGGGGTCTCGTTTTTTGTGCAAGCTGCGGGGCGTCCCCGATGTGAGAAAAAGCGATGTTCTGCGGAAGGCAATGAAAGGGTGGGCGCGAGTAGCGCCGACACCACCGGATAGGAGGCGGCCCATCGATGCGGCTTTGTTGCCGGCCGTCATCGCGGCGGTGGGGCGAGTCGCGTCGTCCAGGTTTGAGACGCTTTTGTTCAGTTTGGCGTTCTCAATGGCTTACCACGGGGCCTTTAGGGTTTCGGAGTTGGTAGCGCCTTCCAAGAGAGCAGATTCGCGCATGCTGGTCGGAGACGTGGTAGTGGGTGAGAGGTCCTTGCTGTGCAGATTGCGGCGCTCTAAGACGGACCAAGTGGGGAGAGGTCGCTGGGTCACTTTGGTTCCGGCGCAGGAGGAGAGCGTTTGCCCAGTAGGTCTGGCTGTGCAATATGTGGCGGTGCGACCCGTTAGGAGGGGGTCATGGCTATTGCATTATGACGGGCTGCCGGTGACGAAATACCAGTTTCGTTGGATGCTGAGTCGTTGTTTGGCGAGCTTGGGCCTCCCACCCGCTGCGTTCGGTACCCATTCCTTTCGAATAGGCGCTGCGACGTCGGCTGCGGTGGCGGGTTTGTCCAGAACTGAAATCCAGGCGGTGGGGCGATGGAAGTCGTCAAGTTACAGACGATATATTCGCCCCGTTGCATGAGAGGTCGGATTGCGCGTGGTGCTTTGTTTATTTGCTTTTGTATTATGTTGTTACAGTTCTGTAAGTTATGGTATTGTGCGTCTGTTGGTGTCCCCCTTTTTTATCCTACTCAGGGATTAGCTACTCGTCGTTGCTGGCATGAGTCGGCAGCGGGGGTCTGGAGTTATTTTGCGATTTTTTGCCTGACTTGACGGACTGAATTCTAATCTACAATTCGGCTAATCTGTTCTAATCAGAGTCCCTCAGCAGGTCTTTACGCTTTCACCTCCAGCTGAGTTATTACATGTGTTTCCCATTTTATACCCCCCCCCCCTGTTTTAATTTCGTTTGATTTTATTTTGAACTTCCCCTTTGTGTGTCTATGTTCGCTTCAAATTGGCTGGAAGCATGGTGCAGATCGGCTAGGCCGTGACTGCTGCAATAGCGAGATCTAAAGTTTTTTCTTTTTGGCAGATCCTTCAGGTGAAAGCAATTAATGAAGCTTTTAGTAATCAATTTTACCCCTCTTTTCTCCTTCAGGTTGGTTTGAAGACAATTTGGCTATTTGGGTGGTCGGCCACTCTTATGTATACTGGACAGCCAAGTTTGTGGCCTCGGAGGGGGCTCAGGCGTTGCCTGGAGCACAGGGTGTTAGATGGCTTGGCTGGCGAGGGATGATGTGGAGCGAGCTGAAGAGTAGGCTAGTTAGTCAGGCCAGCAAGCATGGAGTCCCTAGGGTCTTGGTTGTCCATCTAGGTGGCAACGACCTGGGGAAGAGGACATCCTTGGAGCTGCGGTGGGCCATGATACAAGATCTGGCAAGTGTGGCCGCGGCATTGACCAATTGTGTGTTGGTTTTTTCATTGATGGTGCCGAGGTTGAGTTGGAGGGGTGTGGCGGATGGTCGCCAGATTGATGAGGCCCGGAAAAAGGTGAAAGGGGCGGTGGCGAAGTGGGTACTGTCCCACGGGGGCAAGGTAGTTCGCCACCCTAGGATTCGGTTCAGAGACAGTCACCTTTTTCGGCCTGATGGGGTACATCTATCCAATGAGGGGATGATGTTTTTCCTGGAGGATCTGGGTTTCGTTTTGCAGGAGTTAGGGTAGGTTATGGTGGCAGTGCGAAGACTTTGGGGATGAGTCTTTCGCTGTTGGCGGAAAAGAACGGCAGTTTTGTATTTGTATGGTAAGCTGTAGTGTTTTACAGTTTGGTGTGGTTTAGGTGCATTCACCTCCATCGACTTATTGGCCGCTTGACCACCCGTCCGGGAAGGCAGCGGCAGGGCACCCAGGAGCGGTGGGTAGTCACTGTGGGGGTTGAGTTGTCACCTATTACCGGTTTGTGATAGTTGTAGTAAAATTAGGATGGTTTCAAATTTTTAGTATTTTAAGGTTAATTTAGGTTAATAGAGCCGTTCTTTTTGCTGCCACCATATGCCGGCTGGATCGGCATCTTAATAAAATTTTCTATTACAGGTTTGCTACTGGTTAGGGTCAAATAAATAGCTAGCAATTTTTCTGCCAAAATTCAAGTCTCCGTGTCTTTATTTCTGGTTTTGAAGGTAATGAATGCTTTACTTTAAAAGAAGGGGGTCCACCAAATATCACTAGGATGTTTAGGAGAGAGAATTGACTGCATAGGAAAGGAAAGAGTTAAACATCTGGTGAGGGGTGGACCTAGCTGTGAGGAAAGTACAGCCTTTTTTGAAGGGGAGGGTTTGATATATATAGGGAAGGTGAGGCCATTTTAGCTCTCTCTTGTGGTGATTTGCCTTCCCACCCTCCCGCCCCTGTGGTCAGAAATTCTGGCACGTGGTGACTTGGCGTTGAGTTGTTGGCTGGTTTTATCGTTGGCTATTTATTGGCGGAAAAGAACGGCAGTTTTGTATTTGTATGGTAAGCTGTAGTGTTTTACAGTTTGGTGTGGTTTAGGTGCACTCACCTCCATCGACTTATTGGCCGCTTGACCACCCGTCCGGGTAGGCAGCGGCAGGGCACCCAGGAGCGGTGGGTAGTCACTGTGGGGGTTGAGTTGTCACCTATTACCGGTTTGTGATAGTTGTAGTAAAATTAGGATGGTTTCGAATTTTTAGTATTTTAAGGTTAATTTAGGTTAATAGAGCCGTTCTTTTTGCTGCCACCATATGCCGGCTGGATCGGCATCTTAATAAAATTTTCTATTACAGGTTTGCTACTGGTTAGGGTCAAATAAATAGCTAGCAATTTTTCTGCCAAAATTCAAGTCTCCGTGTCTTTATTTCTGGTTTTGAAGGTAATGAATGCTTTACTTTAAAAGAAGGGGGTCCACCAAATATCACTAGGATGTTTAGTTTTTCTTTGTAGTTCCATTCAATTATAAGCAACCCATTTCCTATTCAGTTTTAGTACATCCATTGTTTGCTAGAGGAAATTACGCTGTTTGGTTGTAATACTTCCATATCCAATTACTGTAAGTGTATTTTATGTTTTATTGTAAAGCAAAGTGTAAAATATGCATGCAGTGCACATATACAGCTTAAAAGGTAATAGGAAAATATTTAAGTTTATTTTATTGTATTTAGCTGCAGGTATTTGAGAACCAGGTCAGCAAGAAATTTGATATACAGTAGTACCTTATTCAGTAAGGATTGTTTTAGCAAAGCTGCACACAGCAGGGTTGCAAATACAATCCTTAGCAATGCAAATGCAGGAGAATTTACATAGCACCTCCATCCTGTCTTTGCGATCTGTACACTGCGATGCAATCGCAGTTCTGGATGAACATCACAACCATTGGTCTCAATATTCACATCTGACGGCAGGCCAAGTAAGCTTGTGAGGCCAGGGAAACTGCATCTCATGACACAGTCCTTGGACTTGCTACTCCTGGAAAATTGGTATTGCAGTTTCCAGAACATCGAGAAACTGCGGATTGGATCGCATAAGAGATCCAACCTGAATAAGGCCCATAGATGAGAAAGGTGATCAGATTAGGAGAAAAGATGATGAAAAGATAAATTGTGATAGTAGTACAGTATATGCCTCCCAGTCCCTAGGGTCCACTAAACAGGATCCATAGAGCTACACATGTCCAGCAACAAAGTATCCATCAAAGGGTATTCCAAATGTTTTCAGTTTTGGTAGCGAACAACACTAAAACAAAGAAAGCAGAAAGCTACTGTATTTAGCTACAATTTGTTGTTGCCTAATATATAGCTGAAAATAAACACATATGAAAGACATAAAAAAACCATAACAAACTTGGTAAAATATCCAATTAGTCCCGATAGCCGACACTTATCTGGGATTATGTTTTTTGTGCCACAGTCATGCAAGACAAAATCCCCTAAAACTAGCCCTTAGAGCCCTATTTTTTTTATAAAAACATGTGGGTCCAGGAATTTATATCAGAACCCATGTGTTTTTGTCTGAAAATGGGTCAATAGAGCTATAATTGGATAGCCCAATAATGACCATCGGGCTAAAATCATGATAATATCAAGTTTTTTTCAACTGAAAATTAGCACTGGTAATTGGATACCCCCATAATATAAAATCTGTAGTATGCAATTCCCAGGTTCCCAATTGTTGTTGTTTATCACTATAAATGAAAGTACCTCATTGAAGTTTTCATATCACACATACTGTATAGTCAAATAAGTATAATGTATGCTTAAATTTGATTCTAAATTATAAAACCCAAGGTCAGTAAGTTTACTACAGCTCAGCAGTTCTTAACATCAGTTTATTATAACAGACACTACATGTTTTTTTTTTAACTACCAAAAGTTCTAGGCAGATTTTTAGATCTGTTTCTCAGCTTACTGATTTTGCAGGGTGGTCTCTAAAGGTTTCAGCAGGTATTTGCAAGCAGTTTGGTAAACTTCAATTACAGTAGATCAAGGCCATAGTGTATAACTTTTTTTTACAATATTTTGTTTTTATAATTGGACACCAGAGTCCAGCATGGGCTACAGTAGCAGTTTTACTTCCATTAAAAGATTCCTCCTAACTGCTTATTTTAAATAGAAGCTACATCTGATAAAATCCCTCCAACTTGACTACAAAAACACCCTTTTATAGAATGGTCAGTCAGTCACATGTGATCATTCTTCAATATATCAACCTCTGTAGCCTGGAATTCTGGCCCCATAGTAACCCGGTTACATACATATATTTCAACACACACTATATTAAACAATAAAAATATCAACTAGACTTTGCAAACCATATGTTATATTTAGAGAAAGGCTTATACAGTATATAACACAATAGATGTCTTCACATTTACAAATGTATATTCTGTTCATTGTTTAAATTATATCTGATTATATTATATCAGATATTATCAGTATTTGTAAGCTTAAAATTGAACATTTCCATACTGGAACACAACAACATTTATTATTATTATTATTATTATTATTATTAATAATAATAATAATAATAATAAATGATGTTATTATTCACATTTCCAGATCCTTTCCAGATTTAGACAAAAATAAGTTGCGCAGTGCAACCAACTGTCAAACAACCAATAAGAATGTTATGGTTGTTTAATTCATTTTGAGCAATATTCTGGTAATTTATTAGATTTGATGTACCATTTACATTTTGAAAATGATGAAATATAAAGATACAGGTTTTAGCACAATCTGGGCAATTTGCCAGCTCAGAAATTACACGTTAGTATGCAGCAGCTCATTAAAGTCATATAACATTTGAAATAGACAAGTAATCGGTAATTCATTTAAATCTGAGGGGGTTAGCACACTATGGATGATAAAATCATTAAATGAATGCTTAACGTCAAGCTTAATTATTGTTACTGATTACCTCTATTTGAGAATTCACAATACATTTTGCATGTTGAGTAGCTATTCAGCACGCCATTTCTTTCTCAATAAGTACAATCCCAGACACAATTTATTCCTTCTCTTCGAAATATAGTAAAATTGTGCCTAACTTAGTCCTATTGTTTTTGGGGTTAGCTGTTCTCAGGTCGCTTCCACAAAATACATTGCTGGAATCATTGTTTCCGGCTATATTTTCCCATACAAGTACACTTGCCATGTAAATTCTATGTTAATTTCTTTCTTTTTCTCATCAACAGATGTCTGCAACTATCATCACATTCTAATATTAAGGAGAATCATAATCTGGATTCATGTTTGGATGAATTTTTAATTGCGTTTTTCTGTGAAATCAGCTGTGCTTCATGAGCAAATAGTAAGTCAAAATGACTCCGTCTTTATTTTTAGACAAACATTAATAGCTCATTGTAGATGCAACATTCCATTCATCCATCAATCCACCAATCTTCAGTTTTTATATTTTTTTAATTTCTATTTAGGAAAACTATGTTGTAAGTATGTTTTTTCATATATTTCTACATGAAGGATGCTAGTGATAAGGCTCCCCTTCCTAAGTACACAGTACCTGAGATGTGCTCTCCTTCACTTAAAACAGTGATTCAGACATTGGTGTCTTAAAGATTGAGCAAAACTGGCAATTAGTAGCAATGCTACATTGTTCCCTATAGTCTTTGTTGTTACATCTGGCTACAAGATACTGTATGTGTCAAACTTGGCACTTTTTACATTTTGTCACCCACTTTTAATTCATCTTGTATTCGTTTTGCCTTTCTATAAATGCAAATTCCCATATCAAATAGCATTTGTTATACCTATTTTATTTATTTGTTTATTACCAGTTATTTATATAACGCACACATATTCAGCAACGCTTTACAGAGAATATTTGGCCATGTAATTCTTCTTTCCTATAGTACTCTGACTGGGATAAAATAACTTGTGTAATGCAAGCATCTGTGAGTCCCCAGTGAGCTTGCCCAGTGTTTTTAAGCTGCAATCATTTAAAAGGCAAAACCAAGCTGTTTTTTACTTTAAAATTATAGCCCCCTTTAAACTGCAGATTTGTCGGGAACTCTCAGATGCTTGTATCACGCAGGCTATTACATTTACCTCCTTGTGTTGTCTACTTAATCTAGTTTCTTTCTTTGACAGGCTCAGAATAGGTAGAAGTTAGAACAGGGTTCTGTTTGGCTTTGCACCCAGGGTGGTAGCTCTGGTCAGATACCCCCTTTATGACCCTGAAACAACCCTTCCCTTCTTAAACAAAATGAATTAAACTAATTGAAATAATATCAATAGCACTAAATTTTAAATTTCATCAATAAAGTTCAATAAATGGCAAAGTTTTTTTTATGAGTTGAATGATGCCTTGTTTTTTTTTTCTATTGTCTCACACATTTTTTCCCTGCATATCTAGAGCATTATCAGTACAATAACACTTAAGTGCTAGTAATTTTGCTTGTACCTGAAAATACTTGTTTTCTATTTGCCTGTTGTCTTCACTCCGACCTTGTAGTTTAGAGGAGATAACAGGTTTTAGAGTCTTGAGTGGAATGATTACTGCTTCATCAACAAATCTTGAACTTTTTGACACCAATTGGCAAGTTCAGAATGCTGACAGAATCTTTTATTTAAATATACATTTCTGAATAGAAATTCTCTTTTGAATATTAAAAGGTACTTTCCAGTGAACTAGGAACCATTTTCTGTTCTCTTTTCTGTTAGTATGTCATGATCTGTTAAAGAGAATCAGAATCAGCCTTATTGGCCAGTTATACTTGTTTATACTTGGAATTTGTCTTCAGTTTGCTAGTAGGTAACATATAAGCAGGTGGGGAAGGGGGGGGGGGACGACAAGTAAAGTCATACAGATAGGTATACCATAGTGACACAAGTGAGTTACATGTACGTCTAGTCAGTCAATGTTCAGCAGTTCTGCAGGTTGACAGCTTGGGGAAATAAACTTTTGAGGCTTCTGGTGGACCCGGCGGGGACGGTACTGTAATGCCTGCCTGAAGGAAGCAAGTTACACATGTTGTGACAGGGGTGTAGCTGGTTGTTTACTATCTTTGTAGCCCGCTTTTTAGCTCTGGACAGGTACAGGTCCTGGACTGAGGGAAGGTCGTCTCGATGATATTCTCTGCGGTTCTGACCACCTTTTGGAGCCTGCATCTGTTCCACACGCTGACGGAGCCGTACCATACCAGTATCGACGAGCACAGTACCGACTCCACAATCGCAGAGTAAAAGAGGAGCAGGAGCTTCTGTGGGATGTTGAACTTCCTTAGTTGCCTGAGGAAGAACAACCTCTGCTGCGCTTTCCCGACAGTGGCGTCAGCGTTGGACCCCCATTTAAGGTCCTGGGAGATTGTGGTCCCTAGGAACTTGAAGGAGTCCACTAGCGATACCACACTCTCAGCAATCGTTAGCAGAGGTGCACTAGCTGACCTCTTCCTGAAGTCCACTATCATTTCAACAGTTTTGAGGGGGTTGAGCTCAAGGTTGTTGTGGCTGCTCTAAAGTAATTTGAATACATTAAATGATTTGCTTTGTTACCTCAGCAAAAAAGAAAATGGATCAAATATTAACAGATATTCACTCTCAATAACATTTATTAAATTAACTTCAGTAGTAAAGATGTGTCCTCACTTAGCATTAATATGCCACATGGCATGAGTGACCCACTCTAAGTGGCAGTACGGATGGTATAATGGTTAGCATTACTGCCTCACAGCACTGAGGTCATGGCTTCGATTCCCACCACAGCCCTAATTGTGTGGAGTATGTATATTCTTCCTATACTTGTATAGGCTTCCTCCGGGTACTCTGGTTTCCTCCCACAATCCAAAACTATACTGGTACCGTAGGTCACTTGGCACCCTACATATATTAACCCTAGTGTGTGAGTGTGTGAATTTGCATGTATTTGGGGCAGACTGGATAGGCCAAGTGGTTCTTATCTGCCATCAATTCTATGTTTAAGAGGTACAGCATACTATTTTCTTCTGCTGTTTGGTGCAATTGAAACCGCAGTGCATGAGGACACATCTGTATTTCAGAGTACCCAATTTATGAATATTCATATTAGAAACTATTTTGAATATGCTAGACAGCTAGCGCAAACTTCTGTGATGTTGTAAAAGTTGTAGTAATGTGGGTAGTGATCCATAGAGAGACAAACTAGGGATCTATAGTCCACAGTTTGAACATTTTAATTCCTAGATGTCCTTCATGCTAGCAAGACAAGTCCTTTAATAAGTAAGAACATCAGTACTTTGAGCATGATAGTGCTATAACAACCACATCTGAATGACCTTTCTAAGGCCTGATTCATAAAACCAAAATGTGTACAGTTGACCAATGTTTTTTGTACTGCACATGAGTCTGGGTGGAACTGTGCATATGTTCCAATTGTCTGTGCACACACAGAGACACAGTATAGACATTTACATAGTGTCAGTTGATTTTAGTGGACATTCCTGGGAGGTAACAGGGGAGGCTAAGGCGATACAAATGAGTCATGGGCATGTTGTTAAAAATGGCTATTTCCAAAGACACACAGAAACTCACTCATTATGCCATACATGGAGAAATTGCACCTGCACAGGGCTGGGATACATTTTTAAGTCTCCCACATGTTCCAATATGGGTATGGCAGAGGGGTCACCCCTGACTTGCTGAGAAACCTGTCTATCAGCCTTGGCATCCTGTTCTATACTGACAGGAAGTTGACGCTGTCATTACAGCAGACTGATCTCTGCAGTAAACAGGAATGCAGTTAATATAGTGGCTGGTACCTCCGGAGTAGCCAGCCACCAGGAAGTACCAAAATGCCAGTTGCAGCTAGAGCAGAGTGCAAGTACCCCATCTTATCATGTGTTTGACAAAAAGGGTAATGGGGAATTGGGAAAACTTGAGCACAGGTCTAATTTAATGCAACAGTGTGGTCATATAATAATTATAGAATCCACAATAGTTCACAAAGATATATCTACCATCCTGTTAGAGGAGTGAAAAGTAGAAAAATGTCTCCCATGGAGGTGCACCCCAGAGAGTTAATAATAGATATGTTAACAAACAAGAGAAAAAGGTCTCTCGTTTTTTGGGGGGCAGTCTTATTACAAATTATGTATACTTAAAATTTAAAATTTAACTTTTATTATAGATCAGCTAAGAAAAAATTGTTCATCATTTAAAACAATAAAACAGACACAGACAGAACATAAGCATAAGACATATATAGTCCTATACAAATTATGTACAGGCTATTGATATGAAGTTTCACAATTTACTGTAAATAAGCATAGCAAAATATTCAAGAAAAATAAGGATACAAATATTTGTTTTCTGTACCATTCAGGGTAATATTTTAGTATAAATACTCAATGAGAAGCCCAGTAGTAACATTTAAACAGTCAATATATATTATATTAATCCTGTGGGATAATCACACTATCATGTTATACTGTTATATTTACCAAATCTAATGCATCAATTTTCACACATATATAGAGACACACATTTTTCAATTATTTTAGTCTGTAGAACTATCATCACAGTCAAATAATCCGTTAAGATGTAATCAGAGAGGTAAGTGGTTTTATTCTGAAATAGAGACTCCTTGTTTATAGATATCGACACACCTGTCGTCAGTGCAGGTAGAGCTGCTGCTATTCACTGTGTGCCAGGCACCTCAGGGCTAGAAGTAGATAAAGGTAGAGCTTCTGCTGTTGTAGTGGCAGCCCAGACACCCTGTTGAATCAGTGCAGGGAGTCCTTGAGCTCACACACACAATGAGAGAGCCCAGATATAAGAGATTTGGAAAAAAGACACACCTGTTTATTATGTGTATGCTGCTTCCCTGCACATGTATTACATAGGTGCAGGGTGAGTGATACCCAGTGCCTATCCCCTGGGTGAATGATTGTGTTAGTGACCCTAATGGTGGGGAGAGCCCTGTTGCCTATTTTGGCGTTGCAGGGCCACTCAACCTACCATGCGGTCCTATGCACAGTCATGAGTATGAGAGACAAGGATATACCTGTCTGGGCAAGCAGTAAGTCCCCAATGTGTTCCCCATTTACTGTATGGTAGCACTGGTGGAGCAGCATCCTGTTCAAGACAGGGAGCTCTTTCTCATGTTCTCAGACAGTTGTTTCGCACTTGCTTCCTCAGTGAGACTCCCGATCTCACATTGATCCCAGAGTGAGCTTACTCTGTTTGAAGTAACCAATAGGAAGGCTGGGGGCATCAACATTGATGACAGCCCTGCTTCCATTGGCTATTACATGTCATCTGTATAAGGGTAATACATTGGCTGGGAGACTGGTTTATAGTACCCATTGCCAAGTACAGTCTGGTCCCCGGCACATAGATCTCACTGTTGAGTAGCTGGAAGGATTGTGTTCTAAAAGCCACTGTTAAATAATGGACAGCCCATCACAGCTAAACAACAGTGGCATCTAACCCATAGTCCCTGCTGCTAAAATAGATGGGAAGTACATGTTATGATATTCTCTGAAATATAATATTGGATAAATGCTCCCTTGGGCGCCCTAATAGTGAAACACAAAGCAATGTGTAAATCAAATATACATCCCTTGTGATATTACACAACCGAAGAGATCACAGAGACAATCCTCAGGTTGATATTTCAAATTGTTGTCTCCATCCCCAATCAGGTTTTCATGGATATGTCAGCATATGTAGAGAGAAAATTGGAAAAACCATATGTGTAGTAAAGTAAATTTAATACATACAATCAACATACATAAATAGTCCACATAAAATCACAAAAAACAAATTCATTGGAGAGGAATCCCCCTATCCCAGTGAAATGGATGTGCTGAACAATTACCAGAAAAAAAGAGAACTGGTGGTAATCAGTTCTTTAAACAGGCTCAAATGCTCATAGTCACCAGGTCTCCCGGGCAGGCACACTGGGATCAGTTCCTGGCAGTCGCTAGTTAATCCAAGTCACCTCAGTGGGGTCGTGGTCTGGGATTCCCTCTCTCCCATCCAACGCGTTTCAACCCGTTCTGTGGGTCTTTTTCAAGGCAGAATGAATTACCCTACACCAGATGGGTATTTAATTGTCCATCGTCCAATGGCAGTGAGTCCGGATGATTGTGCAGCTGGGATCCCTAATGCATCTCTGCCCACCTCCCTGGTCACCCGGGCAATGTGGAAGCCAAGCATCACCGTGGCTTCCCCGCTACCTCACTTCCGGGTGCATGTAGCGGCGGGCAGCGCCATGTCACATTCTCCCATACGTATCATGTAATTGGAATATCCCCACCTCATTATTCCGGTGGGGAACCATGGCAATATATATGCTTGTCTTACAGTCAAAAGTACTTGTCCCCGCTCGGTCACCATGGAGATAAAACTACTTAACAATATAATGCTCCAAATAGGATGTTCCTTACAGATTTCATCTGAAATAAGAACATAATCTAATTGATCAACTTATTATGGTACAGGAAACATATTTTGATGGACACAATAAATTATCATGATTACATAAACAATATTATATGAAACCCACATATAAAAACAATTAAAAACCAATTATACTATTAAAAAACAGATAAAATGGGATTTAAATAATACTGCAGAAATAAAACCCTCTATTGGTCTATAAGAACCATTTAAGCTCAAAATCATTATTAAGGCCATGTGGATGCAGTGCATTCCATTCATAAATACACTACATCTCACTTTTGGCAAGAGCTGTAGCAATATTTCTGTCGATTATTGCACCTAACCAATCTAATTACTACAAATCTAACAATCTCTTTGGTTGAACATTTATGATGAGTTTTAAAATGGTTGGATAGGGCATGATTTTCTAAACCCTTTCTTATATTCCTACAATGTTCACTCAAGCGTACTTTCAAAGGTCTACTTGTATGATTAATGTAAAAAAGGTTACAAGTGCATTCTATACAATAGATAACATTTTTGACATTGCATGTAATAAAAAAAGAGGAAGGAAAAAAT
This sequence comes from Pseudophryne corroboree, assembly GCF_028390025.1. Classification (NCBI taxonomy): domain Eukaryota; kingdom Metazoa; phylum Chordata; class Amphibia; order Anura; family Myobatrachidae; genus Pseudophryne; species Pseudophryne corroboree. The sequence continues at coordinate 661,980,664 of NC_086448.1, forward strand.
GGTAATGCAAGTGCTTTGCCAGTGTCCAGCACGATGAGTACTGTAGAAGTGGAAGACAAACCTAGAGAAAATCAAAATCAGGGAATAAAAATCTTTAATATCAGCTCCTATACACTAACTGAGTATGAGACAAGTGTACTAGAGAAAGGTATGAAATATGCACTGACAATTCCTATCAACAAATTTGAGACTTTTGTTGATATATATGTTTATACGATAGTTGTGCATAAAGAAGTTTTTTCTGTCAAAGGAAACAATAGGTAAACTGGGGAATATGGAACTACCAGGGACAGCACTGGGGAATATGGAACTACCAGGGGCAGCAGTTAAGGGTAACTTTAGGCTAAAATCAGTCTTCTTTCCAGTCCATGTTAAGGATAACTTTCTCGACACTTTCTGTGAATTGGTTCAGGATGACCTTAGAAATATAAAACCTACTGGAATTAAACACAATTTGACTTTTAAAGAAAGGACAGCACTTAAGGATCTTAAATCAAACTCTGATTTGGTAATCAAGCAAGCAAATAAAGGGTGGATAGAGCTGATAGAGTGGTGGTAATGGACAGGGACTGGTATGTTAAAGAAATTAATAATCATTTAAAGGACCAGAGCACCTATTCAAAACTTAGGTCAGACCCAACCAGTAAAATTGTTGAAAATTTACAAGGTCTAATCGATAAATATAGTAGAGTAGGGGTCCTGGAAGAAATGAAATCAAGTTCCTCTTAAATCAAAAACCAGCCATACCTACATTGTATTTATTACCAAAAGTCCATAAGAACGCCACCCATTCCCCTGGGAGACCTATAGTTTCCAGCATTGACTCAGTTACAGCGAATTTGTCTGAATATATAGATTATTTTATACAACCGCTGGTATTGGGTAATACCTGACATCTTAAAGTTACGAAGGTCCTATTAAATTTCCTCACCACGGTTTCATGGGAGGAAGGTACGATTTTGGTCACAGCGGATGTGAAATCGCTTTATTCAATTATCAATTATGAGGCAGGCATTTATGCCATAACTTCATTTTTGAGTAGGAGTACCTTAGAAAAAGAAGTCAAAAATCTTATTATAGATATTATACGTTTCATCCTGAATAACAATTATTTTATAGTGGATGGGGATTTCTATGTTCAGAAGGTAGGAACAGCTATGAGCACCAGGTACGCTCCAAGTTACGCAAATATCTTTATTGGACAGTGGGAATTGGACCAAATTTACAACGGCCATGCCTTTGGAGCATACCTGGTGTCCTGGAAATGATATATTGATGATAAACTCTTTATATGGAGAGGAAGCAAAGAGCAATTAGATTTATTTTGTACTTACCTTAACAGTAATGATCTGAACATAGAACTTACATTCAATATTGATGAACGAAAGGTAGATTTTTTTGGATATCACCATATTTGTTGAAGATGAAAAGTTTTGTACTAAGACCTATACAAAAAAGACACTGATTCCTGAATGTATATAAATATTAACAGTTGCCATCACTCAAATTGGCTGGATTCTATTCCACACAGTCAATTAAAAAGATTAAAAAGAAATTGCATGGAGGAGAATGTATACCAACAAGTAAAGGATCTAAAGAGTAGATTTGATAGAAGTTGTAATCGAAAAGAAAAAATAGATCAGGCTGTGGAAGAAGTTGACAACATAGATAGGAAATATCTTTTATCTAATGAACCCTGTGAGCAATCAAATAGCAATAGGTTCAAATGGGCTTTCATAACGGGTTTCAGTTCACAACATAAAATCTTAAAGAAATCTACTGGGGGATCTTGAAGAAAGACCCTGTTCTGGGAAATCATATCCCAAAATGTCCAGTTTTTATTTATAAAAATGCTTCCAATCTCAAAAACTCTTTAGTTAGGAGTTATCTCCCACTAAAGAAGAGAGAAGGGAGAGTGCTTGCCAAAGGCTTTTACCATTGTGGTACCTGTGTCGGGTGCCGTGAAGTGAAAAGTGATGGGTCAAAAAAGACGGCTATGATATCCATTAATGAAAAATCCCTGAACATATCAGATTTTATTACATGCAATGTCAAAAATTGTATCTATTGTATAGAATGCACCTGTAACCTTTTTTACATTGGTCGTTCAAGTAGACTTTTGAAAGTATGCTTGAGTGAACATTGTGGGACTATAAGAAAGGGTTTAGAAAATCATGCCCTATCCAACCATTTTAAAACTCATCATAAATGTTCAACCAAAGAGATTGTTAGATTTGTAGTAATTAGATTGGTTAGGTGCAATAATCGACAGAGAGATATTGCTACAGCTCTTGCCAAAAGTGAGATGCAGTGTATTTATGAATGGAATGCACTGCATCCACATGGCCTTAATAATGATTTTGAGCTTAAATGGTTCTTATAGACCAATAGAGGGTTTTATTTCTGCAGTACTATTTTTATCCCATTTTATAAATTTTTTAATAGTATCATTGGTTTTTAATTGTTTTTATATGTGGGTTTCATATAATATTGTTTATGTAATCATGTTAATTTATTGTGTCCTTCAAATGATGTTTCCTGTACCATAAAAAGTTGATCAATTAGATTATGTTCTTATTTCAGATCAAATCTGTAAGGAACATCCTTTTTGGAGCATTATATTGTTAAGTAGTTTTATCTCCATGGTGACCAGGCGGAAGTGACGGAACGAGGACAAGTGCTTTTGACTGTAAGACAAGCATATATGTTGCCATGGTTCCCCACCGGAATGACGAGATGGGGATATTCCAATTACATGATACGTATGGGAGACTTGTGACACGGCGCTGCCCGCCGCTATGTGCACCCGGAAGTGAGGTAGCGGGAAGCCACGGTGATGCTTGGCTTCTGCATTGCCCGGGTGACCAGGGGGGCAGGCGGAGATGCATTAGGGATCCCAGCTGCACAATCATCCGGACTCGCTGCCATTGGACGATGGACAATTAAATACCCATCTGGTATAGGATAATTAATTCTGCTTTGAAAAAGACCCAAAGAACAGGTTGAAATGCATTGGATGTGAGAGAGGGAACCCCAGACCACGATCCCACTGAGGTGACTCGGATTAACTAGCGACTGCCAGGAACTGATCCCGGTGTGCCTACCCGGGAGACCTTGTTACTATGAGCATTTGAGCCTGTGTAGAGAACTGATTACAACCAGTTCCCTTTTTTTCTGGTAATCATTCAGCACATCCATTTCACTGGGATAGGGGTATTCCTCTCCAATGAATTTGTTTTATGTTATTTTATGTGGACTTTTTATGTATGTGGATTGTATGTATTAAATTTACTTTACTACACATATGGTTTTTCCAATTTTCTCTCTACATATGCTGACATATCCATGAAAAACTGAATGGGGATGGAGACAACAATTTGAAATATCAACCTGAGGATTATCTCTGTGATCTCTTCGGTTGTGTAATATCACAAGGGATGTATATTTGATTTACACATTGCTTTGTGTGTCACTATTAGGGCACCCAATGGAGCATTTATCCAATATTATATTTCTGAGAATTCTTAAATAGGTGTTTTGGAGAGATACCTTTGGGGTATTTTGCACCACAAGACTGCCCGTTTTTTGTCCACCATTCTTTTGCGCAGTCTGCGAGTAACCAGTAATTTTGTATTAACATGTTATGATAGTCGTAATTGAAGGGCCGGTTAGCATAGCTCTGAATTGCTAAAGGACAATAGTGTCATATCCCCACAACATCAGTCCTACTGCTGAGTGCCTATGGAGACTTCTATAAATGGTAACCGCGTATCACATAGCAGTTAGACTATATTAAATTGGTGTTTATATGTCCATAATTAGTTGATATATAGTGTCAGTTGCATGAATCTTAAGGACTGTCTAGGGTAAGTAATGGCTGATGGTAATGGATGAGGGATTATTAACTACCTGTTAACAAGGTAAATATTATAAAAAGGTTGTTTTTTATTTTTATTTTTTAAGCATCACAATAATGGTCCTTCTATAATTGGTCAGATCGTAGAACCTGATGGGGGCAGTAGGAAAGATACTAGGTAGGCTATAGTGATAATTAAGGTGTATAGGAATGACTGTATGTGGGAATGGTGAAGGTATTGAAAATTAATTTATAAAAGATATAAAGGCAGAATGAAGAGAATAAAAATGAAACAGTATAAAAAGATGGGGGGGAGAAAGATGTTGGTTATGTTTCTTATGGTCTGGGGTAATTGTATGCCCGATTAATTGAGTGTGTCTGAAATAAAAATTACAGTGTCTAGTGAAAAGTGTGGTGATAGTGATTATCTTGTATTCGGTTGGCAACTCTGGTGATATGAAATATTGTGTGTTGTAAACTGTAATGATATTGAAGCATAATGTGAAATGTGGTAGGGTGTTGTTGGTATAATTTTATGTGTTAAAAAGCTTAGTTGAATATTGAAGAACTGTAATTATCTTGTAAACAAAAATTGAGGGATAAGATAGAGTGCAAAAAGTGCTTAGGAAAAGGGATAATTGATTAAATAATTAAAATTAGAAAAATAATAATAGTATATACTGATGGGAAACATTAAGATACATTAAACCAATGTGCCTAATCAGTAATGGACTTTAGAGGAAAGCACTGTAGTTTATTGTCTCAATCTGTCTTATCTATCTCATTACCCCATCCTATCATGCCATTCCAACACTGGGTGCACAGTGGGCACCAGTGGCGGCTCCAGAGGAGGGGCTGCAGTGCAGTCCAAATTTCAAATAGGGGAGACACTCCAACTGCCACCAACTTTCATCCAAAACTGACTCACTGGCAGTTGGTTGGCTCCTCTATTTGATTTTGGACTGCGCTGCAGTCTCACCCCTGGAGCTGCCACTGGTGGGCACATAAGTCAAGGTGCTGGCGTGGGCCCTCCTGACTCATGGGATCATGGGCCCATGTGCACTGTATGCCCTGCACCCATAATAGATATGCCATTGCTATAGCTGCAAACATTTTGCTATACTTGTATGTGTGTATTTTGATCTGCTACTGTAGTATCTTAGGAACTTAAGATGGTTCTTCCAGGGCAGGTTGAAATATTTACTTACACAAACATACTGTGTTAATCTTCATTTTTTTGCTTATAGAAATGACCTTCAGGGCCTGATTCAGAGATGCAAATGGATTTGCGCTGCATACAGATGAATCTTTATGCAGAATTTTCTAGAACTGCACATGCAAACCACTTGTGCTTACATTTAAAGTTGCATACAGTATATCTTATAGCGTGAACTACCAGAGGTGGCTCAGTAGTGTTAGCATGCAAGTTCAGTACTACAGTACATCAGGGGTATTCAGACACAAATTTTGCAAGATGCCTGGCACAAATGAGCCGCACCATGCGCTGTGGTTGCTGCATTCTTATACAGATTCAGACCCAGCTGCACACAGAGATGCAAGTGTCGCATAACAAATAAATCAGTACAGTCTTGTGTGATTTTGTCGCATCACATTCATATGAAAAAGATGCTCAGAAAAAGCTGAGCTGCACGGGACCTGGTCCACCGAGAAGGAATGTTTGGGGTGTACACATGAGTACACATTACCGTCATCAACTTAAATAAGTCTTGATTCCTACTATAGTATTTTTATTTTTAAGTTAAAGAGCTAAAGAACTTGAAAGTACTCAGGAAAAGAGATGCATTACAATGGCTGTTTACCGCTGAGCCTGATTTTGTTGCTGAATTACATCTGATTGTCAGAGAGAAAAAAACAAGGTCTGGATAAGCATCATGGTAGATGTATTTCAGCAACAGTTGAAGTGTTATATATACAGCGCTGTCACAATTTATTGCTTGGAAATATGGATGTGAATTGAATGATTTGTGTTCTATGCTTTGTATATTTGAAAAATAAACTTATGACTTTCCCAAATTTAGACCAAGGTTAAACACATTTTAATATCTGGTGAAAGCACTGCGGATGGCATCTGTGACATTCAGTTCAGAACATCTGCTTGGATGACATGTCACTTTGTAATTTTAAGTCCGATTAGTGAGTAAGATTGTCAGATTTATGTTCTTTCTGTACGCTGAGCTGACAGTTGTCACTATGCTGACATTCATGTCTATTACCCACAACATTAACCTGCTGTGTGGTAGTAGCTGAGTACTTGCTTTATCTGCATTATTTTATGGCAGTCGAGGTTCTCTCGAAATGAACAGTAATGATTTATTTAACAAAAAAATCTAATTTTATAGTTAGTCTTAAACCTTGAAAAAAAATGTGTTTATAAAGAATTAGTAATTACACATCTAACATAATTTTGGTATTGTAATTATTGGTGGAAGGAGGCAGCTCAATGGTTAAGGACACGAAGAATCCCATTATCTGCTTCCTGTGACATGCTGTGTGACAACTCCATTAGACTCTCTATATTCCACCCTCAATAAAATGTATTTGAACTTGATACAGAATACTTAAGCCCAAATTCTCTGAAGAAACATGCAAATTTCACAGTACATGCATAATGAGGTGAATATATAACAATACAATGCTAAAAATCTTGCTCCTGTGTCCCCAAAAAGCCCTAATAAAATGAAAGCCAGATAAGGTCTACTAAGTAGAAAATATTAGATGAGGGTATAACTTTTTGATATACACAGATTTTATTTTACAGTTCAAAAATACTGCAAAATGTTAAAATGTTAAATACTTATCTTTATTTGAAAAGCAAATATTACTGTGTTTAAAGTTTGTATTTCAGAATTTTTTGGGTGGAGGGTATCCAATTAGCTGTGAAAAATCATCTTGTGCAGAAAACTGAAGTTTTGAAAAAAAAATCCTGATGTTTCCCGATATTTGATTACAGGCTATCCTATTTGGTTGCCTGTAAAAAAAAAAATATTTTTGTCTCACTAAAACACACAGGTTCGGTGAAACCTGTATGTTTTCACATTAACGTCCCCGAAAAGATGACACTTATCAAAAATGTTGCTTTGTCTGCCTGATGCAGATGAAACAAAATCCCCTATAAGATGCAGCTTGCTCCAGTTTTTTGGGGTCAATAGGATAGCCCTGGCAATAGAATTACAGTACATGCGGTTAATGACCGCAGGTAATTGGTTACATTTTACAAAGATAGACTGATCTAAAACCTAAAGCATTTTCAATACAAATACAGATTTTTAGAATCTTGTTTTTGCTATTTTTGAAAAGTGGCGAAACAAGAACCAGAAAGTGTTTGTTTGTGGTGTTTATAAGATGAAAAAATTCTGTTTGCTTTTGGCTCTCTTTTTTGAACTTTCAGTATAAAACACTTTTTTTTGCCATCTGGGTTAAATTATTTTTGACATTGTAGAATGAATAAAAACACTGGTATTTTCTGAAAATTAAAAGTCATGTGAAAAAAGGTATAATTTGTTTGGGTAACACTTAAACAAAATAAGTGATATAGATGATGGAAAGTGATGAGCACTAAATGACTTCAGCACATGGGTGAGAAAGATCTCATCAGCTAAGGAGTTAAATTGGTGTAAAGTTCGAGATATTCCATTGAATTTTCAAACTGTAACTGTTTTTGCAAAGCAGTTCAGAAAGTTTTTAAATTATTGAGCATCACTTACAGCCACAGTGTAGGACTGTTCAATAGACAACTGTTAAGCGTGAGCTGTCTAACTCATTCTGCCATTTTATTTATAGCTATCTAAACCTATCCTAATTAAAATAGCTTCCCAATAAGTTTTTAAGTGCAGAAATGTGTTTATTTGCTAAATTATGTATAAAACACATTTTTTAAATAATGTTTTTTACTATTTATAGATGATGATGTTGTTGCTGTTTGTAGTCATTTTCACTACTTAGGACTATTTTCCCAACAGGTATGGGTCATTAAGTCGACCACACTTAGGTCACCAGTCATTAGGTCGACCACTATTGGTCGACATGCAGTAGGTTGACATGGTCAATAGGTCGACATGTACTAGGTCGACATGGAAAAATGTTGACATGAGGGTTTTTTATGTTTTTGGTGTCGTTTTCTTTGTAAAGTGATGGGGATCCCCAACTAGTGCACCATGTCCCCTCGCATGGTGAGCGATCGGGCAAGGTGCCTCGCTCCACTACCGCTGCGCTCGTCACAGGTTACCGTTCCCAATTGTAGTCCACGTGGATCATAAAGTATGAAAAAGTTTAAAAAATGAAAAAAAATCTGAGAAGCTCATGGTGACCTGTTTCCATGTCGACCTAGTACATGTCGACCTAATGACCATGTTGACCTAATGCATGTCAGCCAATAGTGGTTGACCTAATGACTGTTGACCTAAGTGCTGTCGACCTAATGACCGTAACCCGTCCAAACACTCTTCGTGTATGTAGGAGTTAAATTTAAAATTTTAATAGAATATGTCATTTCTAATAGAAAAATATCCATGCCATATCATATATTTATTTAAATCCCTTTAAACCTGTGTTATTAATTTTTGCATTTATGTGATGTGCTGATGATTTTAAGTGGAGTGTTGAAACAAAAGAAGTTTAGATATGTTTTAACTATAATTTCCCATTTTTTTAAAGACCAATATCCTTATCTGTGCTACGGCATATGGATTTCCGGACGACATGTGATGAGGTGAGCATTAAATTAGATAATCAAACTTTTAATGGAAAATATCTTTTAGTATACCAATGTGTAGTAGGAGAATCTGAGATGTGTATATGTTATAATAGACTGTTTTAGCCAAGGAAAAGAAATGCACAGACAATTAGTTACTGAATTGAAAAGATGCAGTATGAGTAATTTAAATAGATTTCCAAAATTAAGATACTGAAATGATTTTATTCAACAAACTCTCTCCAACCTGGCATCCCTAAACTCAAAGGCACTCACTTTTTAAAGACAGATCGCAGAAGCAAATTTGTTAGCAGTTGGGCAAAACCTTGCGCACTGCAGGGGGGGGGCAGATATAACATGTGCAGAGAGAGTTAGATTTGGGTGGGGTGTGTTCAAACTGAAATCTAAATTGCAGTGTAAAAATAAAGCAGCTGTGTGTGACATATTGTGAATAAGGGGCTCTATTGTGTAATACAATGTGTGGCGCAAATTGATATTGTTATTTATTTTTATTTTTTTGGGGGGGACGTGCAAGCTGCTGCCTTGCCCCAGGTGCTGAAAATCCTAGTTTCAGCCCTGAAAACTGGGTTCTACTATTCCTAATTGAGGTGACATTTGAGGACTGATAGGGTAAATCTGGGATTATTGCACACACAGGAGATGATCAGCACAGCAGCAGTCACCCTTATGACAAGCATCTACACTTTGTGATTGGGTGTGTACAGTAATTGTTAAAAATCATATTTAAAGACTAGTTGAAGTAGTTAATGATGGGATTCAGGGTGAGAGCATGCACATCTGATTAAACCTTCAGCTTTTTGCATTTAGATTTATTTAGATGTAATCAAAGGAGGAAATTACTGAAAATAGAAATTCAGATGACCTTTCAACAGATTTCTGCTATGCATTCATTTGGGCAATATACTTTCATTTTGAAACCACTTTGTAGAAAAAAGGACCTTTGCTCTATTGTTCCTGTGAAACAGGTCACATTAGGTAGGCATCTGGCAGTCTCATTTAATGCTACCTCCGAGTTGTTTGACAAATGTCTTTAGACATTCAGCACAATAAAGTAATTGGACATAATAGCAGAATTGTGTATTATTAAGCATTTTTTAACTACTTATCTGTTTAATGGATACAAATACATGAAAGGAGAACTTCATTCAAGATTAATATGTCACAATTATCCCTTTACCTATAAGTGTCCTGGGGTGTTTTTTCTTACCTTGAACCTTGAAAAATAGCCTTTTCAGTTGTCAATGTGTGGCCTGGTACCACTTAATAATTTTTTATAACTGGAGATTAGTGATGAGCGGGTTCGGATCCTCGGGATCCGAACCCGCCCGAACTTCACCTTTTTTTGCACGGGTCCGAGCAACTCGGATCCTCCCGCCACTCGTGCATTGGAGATGATCGTGAGAGGATGTGGCTGGCGTCCTCTCAGTTTCTATGTTCAGTGTGCTGCAAATATCTGTGCTCAGTGTGCTGCAAATATCTGTGCTCAGTGTGCTGCAAGTGCAAATATCTACGTTCTCTGCCTGAAAAAATCTCCATATCTGTGCTCAGTGTGCTGCAAATATCTGTGCTCAGTGTGCTAATTGCTTTATTGTGGAGACTGGGGACCAGCAGTATTATATAGTAGGAGGACAGTGCAGAGTTTTGCTGACCAGTGACCACCAGTATTATACGTTCTCTGCCTGAAAAACGCTCCATATCTGTGCTGCATTGTAGTATATAGTAGGAGGACAGTGCAGAATTTTGCTGACCACCAGTATAACTATATATATAGCAGTACGGTACAGTAGGCCACTGCTCTACCTCTGTGTCGTCAAGTATACTATCCCATCCATACCTGTGGTGCATTTCAGTTTTGCACAGTTTGCTGACCACCAGTATATAATATATAGCAGTACGGTACAGAAGGCCACTGCTCTACCTACCTCTGTGTCGTCAAGTATACTATCCATCCATACCTGTGGTGCATTTCAGTTTTGCACAGTTTGCTGACCACCAGTATATAATATATAGAAGTACGGTACAGAAGGCCAGTGCTCTACCTACCTCTGTGTCGTTAAGTATACTATCCATCCATACCTGTGGTGCATTTCAGTTTTGCACAGTTTGCTGACCACCAGTATATAATATATAGCAGTACGGTACAGTAGGCCACTGCTCTACCTACCTCTGTGTCGTCAAGTATACTATCCATCCATACCTGTGGTGCATTTCAGTTTTGCACAGTTTGCTGACCACCAGTATATAATATATAGCAGTACGGTACAGTAGGCCACTGCTCTACCTACCTCTGTGTCGTCAAGTATACTATCCATCCATACCTGTGGTGCATTTCAGTTTTGCACAGTTTGCTGACCACCAGTATATAATATATAGCAGTACGGTACAGTAAGTCACTGCTCTACCTACCTCTGTGTCGTCAAGTATACTATCCATCCATACCTGTGGTGCATTTCAGTTTTGCACAGTTTGCTGACCACCAGTTTATAATATAAAGCAGTACGGTACAGAAGGCCACTGCTCTACCTACCTCTGTGTCGTCAAGTATACTATCCATCCATACCTGTGGTGCATTTCAGTTTTGCACAGTTTGCTGACCACCAGTATATAATATATAGCAGTACGTACAGAAGGCCACTGCTCTACCTGCCTCTGTGTCATCAAGTATACTATCCATCCATACCTGTGGTGCATTTCAGTTTTGCACAGTTTGCTGACCACCAGTAAATAATTTATAGCAGTACGGTACAGAAGGCCACTGCTCTACCTGCCTCTGTGTCATCAAGTATACTATCCATCCATACCTGTGGTGCATTTCAGTTTTGCACAGTTTGCTGACCACCAGTATATAATATATAGCAGTACGGTACAGTAGGCCGCTGCTCTACCTACCTCTGTGTCGTCAAGTATACTATCCATCCATACCTGTGGTGCATTTCAGTTTTGCACAGTTTGCTGACCACCGTATATAATATATAGCAGTACGGTACAGTAGGCCACTGCTCTACCTACCTCTGTGTCATCAAGTATACTATCCATCCATACCTGTGGTGCATTTCAGTTTTGCACAGTTTGCTGACCACCAGTATATAATATATAGCAGTACGGTACAGTAGGCCACTGCTCTACCTGCCTCTGTGTTGTCAAGTATACTATCCATCCATACCTGTGGTGCATTTCAGTTTTGCACAGTTTGCTGACCACCAGTATATAATATATAGCAGTACGGTACAGTAAGTCACTGCTCTACCTACCTCTGTGTCGTCAAGTATACTATCCATCCATACCTGTGGTGCATTTCAGTTTTGCACAGTTTGCTGACCACCAGTTTATAATATAAAGCAGTACGGTACAGAAGGCCACTGCTCTACCTACCTCTGTGTCGTCAAGTATACTATCCATCCATACCTGTGGTGCATTTCAGTTTTGCACAGTTTGCTGACCACCAGTATATAATATATAGCAGTACGTACAGAAGGCCACTGCTCTACCTACCTCTGTGTCATCAAGTATACTATCCATCCATACCTGTGGTGCATTTCAGTTTTGCACAGTTTGCTGACCACCAGTAAATAATTTATAGCAGTACGGTACAGAAGGCCACTGCTCTACCTGCCTCTGTGTCATCAAGTATACTATCCATCCATACCTGTGGTGCATTTCAGTTTTGCACAGTTTGCTGACCACCAGTATATAATATATAGCAGTACGGTACAGTAGGCCGCTGCTCTACCTACTTCTGTGTCGTCAAGTATACTATCCATCCATACCTGTGGTGCATTTCAGTTTTGCACAGTTTGCTGACCACCGTATATAATATATAGCAGTACGGTACAGTAGGCCACTGCTCTACCTACCTCTGTGTCATCAAGTATACTATCCATCCATACCTGTGGTGCATTTCAGTTTTGCACAGTTTGCTGACCACCAGTATATAATATATAGCAGTACGGTACAGTAGGCCACTGCTCTACCTGCCTCTGTGTTGTCAAGTATACTATCCATCCATACCTGTGGTGCATTTCAGTTTTGCACAGTTTGCTGATCACCAGTATATAATATATAGCAGTACGGTACAGTAGGCCACTGCTCTACCTACCTCTGTGTCGTCAAGTATACTATCCATCCATACCTGTGGTGCATTTCAGTTTTGCACAGTTTGCTGACCACCAGTATATATAATATATAGCAGTACTGTACAGTAAGCCACTGCTCTACCTACCTCTGTGTCGTCAAGTATACTATCCATCCATACCTGTGGTGCATTTCAGTTTTGCACAGTTTGCTGACCACCAGTATATATAATATATAGCAGTACGGTACAGTAGGCCACTGCTCTACTTACCTCTGTGTCGTCAAGTATACTATCCATCCATACCTGTGGTGCATTTCAGTTTTGCACAGTTTGCTGACCACCAGTATATATAATATATAGCAGTACTGTACAGTAGGCCACTACTTTACCTACCTCTGTGTCGTCAAGTATACTATCCATCCATACCTGTGGTGCATTTCAATTTTGCACAGTTTGCTGACCACCAGTATATATAATATATAGCAGTACGGTACAGTAGGCCACTGCTCTACCTACCTCTGTGTCGTCAAGAATACTATCCATCTATACCTGTGTTGCAATTCAGTTTTGCACAGTTTGCTGACCACCAGTATATATAATATATAGCAGTACGGTACAGTAGGCCACTGCTCTGCCTACCACTGTGTCGTCAAGTATACTATCCATTCATACCTGTGGTGCATTTCAGTTTTGCACAGTTTGCTGACCACCAGTATATAATATATAGCAGTACGGTACAGTAGGCCACTGCTCTACCTACCTCTGTGTCGTCAAGTATACTATCCATCCATACCTGTGGTGCATTTCAGTTTTGCACAGTTTGCTGATCACCAGTATATAATATATAGCAGTACGGTACAGTAGGCCACTGCTCTACCTACCTCTGTGTCGTCAAGTATACTATCCATCCATACCTGTGGTGCATTTCAGTTTTGCACAGTTTGCTGACCACCAGTATATATAATATATAGCAGTAAGGTACAGTAGGCCACTGCTCTACCTTCCTCTGTGTCGTCAAGTATACTATCCATTCATACCTGTGGTGCATTTCAGTTTTGCACAGTTTGCTGACCACCAGTATATAATATATAGCAGTACGGTACAGTAGGCCACTGCTCTTCCTACCTCTGTGTCGTCAAGTATACTATCCATCCATGCCTGTGGTGCATTTCAGTTTTGCACAGTTTGCTGACCACCAGTATATATAATATATAGCAGTACGGTACAGTAGGCCACTGCTCTACCTACCTCTGTGTCGTCAAGTATACTATCTATCCGTACCTGTGGTGCATTTAAGTTTTTGTGCACAGTATATATTGTAGTAGGCCATTGCTATTGATAAATATATTAATGGCATATAATTCCACACATTAAAAAATGGAGAACAAAAATGTGGAGCGTAAAATAGGGAAAGATCTAGATCCACTTCCACCTCATGCTGAAGCTGCTGCCACTAGTCATGGCTGAGATGATGAAATGCCATAAATGTCGTCTGCCAAGGACGATGCCTAATGTCATAGTAGAGAGCATGTCAAATCCAAAAAACAAAAGTTCAGTAAAATGACCCAAAAATCAAAATTAAAATCGTCTGAGGAGAAGCGTAAACTTGCCAATATGCCATTTATGACACGAAGTGGCAAGGAACGGCTGAGGCCCTCTCCTATGTTCCTCATGACTAGTTGGTCAGCTTCACATGAGGATGGAAGCACTCATCCTCCTGCTAGAAAACTTAAAAGACTTAAGATGGCAAAAGCACAGCAAAGAACTGTGCGTTCTTCTAAATCACAAATACCCAAGGAGAGTCCAATTGTGTCGGTTGCGATGCCTGACCTTCCCAACACTGGACGGGAAGAGGTGGCGCCTTCCACCATTTGCACGCCCCCTGCAAGTGCTGGAAGGAGCACCCGCAGTCCAGTTCCTGATAGTCAAATTGAAGATGTCACTGTTGAAGTACACCAGGATGAGGATATGGGTATTGCTGGTGCTGGGGAGGAAATTGACAAGGAGGATTCTGATGGTGAGGTGGTTTGTTTAAGTAAGGCACCCGGGGAGACACCTGTTGTCCGTTGGACGAATATGGCCATTGACATGCCTGGTCAAAATACAAAAAAAAATCACCTCTTCGGTGTGGAATTATTTCAACAGAAATGCGGACAACTGGTGTCAAGCCGTGTGTTGCCTTTGTCAAGCTGTAATAAGTAGGGGTAAGGACGTTAACCACCTAGGAACATCCTCCCTTATACGTCACCTGGAGCGCATTCATCAGAAGTCATTGACAAGTTCAAAAACTTTGGGTGACAACGGAAGCAGTCCACTGCCAACTAAATCCCTTCCTCTTGTAACCAAACTTCTGCAAACCACACCACCAACTCCCTCAGCGTCAATTTCCTCCTTAGACAGGAAAGCCAATAGTCCTGCAGGCCATGTCACTGTCAAGTCTGACGAGTCCTCTCCTGCCTGGGATTCCTCTGATGCATCCTTAAGTGTAATGCCTACTGCTGCTGGCGCTGCTGTTGTTGCTGCTGGGAGTCGATCGTCATCCCAGAGGTGAAGTCGGAAGACCACTTGTACTAGATCCAGTAAGCAATAGACTGTCCAACAGTCCTTTGCGAGGAAGATGAAATATCACAGCAGTCAACCTGCTGCAAAGCGGATAACTTAGGCCTTGGCAGCCTGGGTGGTGAGAAACGTGTTTCCGGTATCCACCGTTAATTCACAGGGTACTGGAGAATTGATTGAGGTACTGTGTCCCCAGTACCAAATACCATCTAGGTTCCATTTCTCTAGACAGGCGATACCGAAAATGTACACAGACGTCAGAAAAAGAGTCACCAGTGTCCTAAAAAATGCAGTTGTACCCAATATCCACTTAACCATGGACATGTGGGCAAGTGGACCAGGGCAGACTCAGGACTATATGACTGTGACAGCCCACTGGGAAGATGTATTGCCTCCCGCAGCAAGAACAGCAGTGGCGGCACCAGTAGCAGCATCTCGCAAACGCCAACTCGTTCCTAGCAGGCTACGCTTTGTATCACCGCTTTCCATAAAAGGCACACAGCTGACAACCTCTTACGGAAACTGAGGAACATCATCGCAGAATGGCTTACCCCAATTGGACTCTCCTGGGGATTTGTGACATTGGACAACGCCACCAATATTGTGCGTGCATTACATCTGGGCAAATTCCAGCACGTCCCATGTTTTGCACACACATTGAATTTGGTGGTGCAGAATTATTTAAAAAACGACAGGGGCGGCAAGAGATGCTGTCGGTGGCCCGAATAATTGCGGGCCACTTTCGGCATTCAGCCACCGCGTGCCGAAGACTGGAGCACCAGCAAACACTCCTGAACCTGCCCCGCCATCATCTGAAGCAAGAGATGGTAACGAGGTGGAATACAACCCTCTATATGCTTCAGAGGATGGAGGAGCAGCAAAAGGCCATTCAAGCCTATACAGCTACCTATGATATAGGCAAAGGAGGGGGAATGCACCTGACTCAAGCGCAGTGGAGAATGATTTCAACGTTGTGCAAGGTTCTGCAACCCTTTGAACTTGCCACACGTGAAGTTAGTTCAGACACTGCCAGCCTGAGTCAGGTCATTCCCCTTATCAGGCTTTTGCAGAAGAAGCTGGAGAGATTAAAGGAGGAGCTAAAACAGAGCGATTCCGCTAGGCATGTGGGACTTGTGGATGGAGCCCTTAATTCGCTTAACCAGGATTCACGGGTGGTCAATCTGTTGAAATCAGAGCACTACATTTTGGCCACCGTGCTCGATCCTAGATTTAAAACCTACGTTGTATCTCTCTTTCCGGCAGACACAAGTCTGCAGATGTTCAAAGACCTGCTGGTGAGAAAATTGTCAATTCAAGCGGAACGTGACCCGTCAACAGCTCCTCCTTCACATTCTACCGCAACTGGGGCTGCGAGGAAAAGGCTAAGAATTCCGAGCCCACCCGCTGGCGTTGATGCAGGGCAGTCTGGAGCGAGTGCTGACATCTGGTCCGGACTGAAGGACCTGCCAACGATTACTGACATGTCGTCTACTGTCACTGCATATGATTTTCTCACCATTGAAAGAATGGTGGAGGATTATATGAGTGACCGCATCCAAGTAGGCACGTCAGACAGTCCGTACGTATACTGGCAGGAAAAAGAGGCAATTTGGAGGCCCTTGCACAAACTGGCTTTATTTTACCTAAGTTGCCCCCCCTCCAGTGTGTACTCCGAAAGAGAGTTTAGTGCAGCCGCTCACCTTATCAGCAATCGGCGTACGAGGTTACTTCCAGAAAATGTGGAGAAGATGATGTTCATCAAAATGAATTATAATCAATTCCTCCGTGGAGACATTCACCAGCAATTGTCTCCAGAAAGTACACAGGGACCTGAGATGGTGGATTCCAGGGAGACGAATTAATAATCTGTGAGGAGGGGGATGTACACAGTGAAAGGGGTGAGGAATCGGACTAGGAGGAGGAGGTGGACATCTTGCCTCTGTAGAGCCAGTTTGTGCAAGGAGAGATTGATTGCTTCTTTTTTGGTGGGGGCCCAAACCAACCAGTCATTTCAGTCACAGTTGTGTGGCAGACCCTGTCGCTGAAATGATGGGTTTGTTAAAGTGTGCATGTCGTGTTTATACAACATAAGGGTGGGTGGGAGGGCCCAAGGACAATTCCATCTTGCACCTCTTTTTCTTTCATTTTTCTTTGCATCATGTGCTGTTTGGGGACTATTTTTTGAAGTGCCATCCTGTCTGACACTGCAGTGCCACTCCTAGATGGGCCAGGTGTTTGTGTCGGCCACTTGGGTCGCTTAGCTTAGTCACACAGCTACCTCATTGCGCCTCTTTTTTTCTTTGCATCATGTGCTGTTTGGGGACTATTTTTTTAATCTGCCATCCTGTCTGACACTGCAGTGCCACTCCTAGATGGGCCAGGTGTTTGTATCGGCCACTTGGGTCGCTTAGCTAAGTCACACAGCTACCTCATTGCGCCTCTTTTTTTCTTTGCATCATGTGCTGTTTGGGGACTATTTTTTCGAAGTGCCATCCTGTCTGACACTGCAGTTCCACTCCTAGATGGGCCAGGTGTTTGTGTCGGCCACTTGGGTCGCTTAGCTTAGTCACACAGCTACCTCATTGTGCCTCTTTTTTTCTTTGCATCATGTGCTGTTTGGGGACAATTTTTTTAATCTGCCATCCTGTCTGACACTGCAGTTCCACTCCTAGATGGGCCAGGTGTTTGTGTCGGCCACTTGGGTCGCTTAGCTAAGTCATCCAGCGACCTCGGTGCAAATTTTAGGACTAAAAATAATATTGGGAGGTGTTCAGAATAGACTGGAAATGAGTGTAAATTATGGTTATTGAGGTTAATAATACTATGTGATCAAAATGACCCCCAAATTCTATGATTTAAGCTGTTTTTGAGTTTTTTTGTAAAAAAAACACCCGAATCCATAACACACCCGAATCCGACAAATTTTTTTCATGGAGGTTTTGCCAAAACGCGTCCGAATCTAAAACACGGCCGCGGAACCGAATCCAAAACCAAAACACAAAGCCCGAAAAATTTCCGGTGCACATCACTACTGGAGATACTTAATAATTATACAGTGCACAACTCAAAGAACCATCCATTATGCCCTGATACATTCCCTAGAGTTTCTCTGTCCTCCAGAGCAGGCATTCCCAACCGCGGTCCTCAAGGCACACCAACAGTGCAGGTATTAGTGATATCCAGGCTTCAGCACAGATGGTTAAATCAAAATAACTGAGGTACTAATTAAGTCACCTGTGTTCAAGCCTGGATATCACTTAAACCAGGACTGTTAGTGTGCCTTGAGGACCACGGTTGGAAAACACTGCTCCAGAGACATTATCAATGCATTATTTAGGCTAAGGGATGTGTAGAATTAATAGTTGTGTGAAAGCAGTGTGAAATTGCCTAAGCTTAGTAGATGGGAGCTGATAGTGGGGTTTGGGTCATGATCCCTGCAGTCAAAATACTGACACCGGAATCCTGACACTACTTGGAATGCTGACACTGGCATCCCGAATAGGGTCACAAGCCCGGAGCCAGATTTATGGCCAACAGGATTCCGAACGTGCATCTGATGGCCGCTCTGACAGGTAAGCAGTGGGCATGAGTTTAAACTGAAGGGGGGGTTAGGTTTAGGCAATCTCAAGGAGGGTTAGGATAAGGCAGTGGGAGGTGGATTAGGAGTAGGCTATGGGGTGGTTAGGATGTGGGAAGGGAGGGTTAAGGGGCCATTTGAGGAAGATAAGTATACTTACCTTTCCCTGTCGGAATTCTGGACATCGGGATACCGTCAGCATTTCAGTCCGAATCCCTGATAGTAGTTATTTTCACAACAGTGAAATGGAGAGATTAAGCATTCAGGTAAAAAATGTAAGGTATGCATTAATACATACTGTACAAATTAAGTTTTGGTATGCCCATCTGTGCTCTATCTGATATGTAAATTACTCCCATTCTTTCACCATCCACTGTCATAAGATCATACGGTATTACAGAATACATTACTGTATAAATATATATATATATATATATATATATCGCCTTTGCACTCGTGTAGTGTTACCATACTGTATGTTCAATTCCCTTTGTATGGCAAAGCAGAGCCCTTGTGATGCTATACACTTTAAATAAAAGAATATACAGTACTGATAATTACATAACATGGTAAAAGTTTATGTCTCTGGTTGATACTTGTTTGTCTTCCAGATACATTTTATAAAAGAGATTATTGGGTAAATTTACTAAAACTTCTAAAAACAGAGAAATGGTGATTTTGCCCATGGCAACCAGTCAGGTACTATTGTTATGTATAAATTGTATTGAATGTTCAAACTGCACTCTTTGTTATGTTCAAACTTCAACTTGCGGTTAATGTTGGAGTTAACCTCTTTTTATTATAGTGTATTATCCTTTCAATGATGTGTTTAGGGGAAATGATGGAGACTGCACCTTTAAGAAAACCTGGGAATGAGCCCACTAAATACTCTAGGAGTCAGTATAAATTTTCATTCTAAACAGATCCAACTGATCCTTGACAAAGACCATTGTGGGTAGAAACCGATTGGCAGGTGGATCTGACATTCCTTGTGGAGAGTCACACAAGAAGTATAGTTGCAGTAAACGACAACCGGGTTAAATCGGAGGCATGCAGATGCTGATGAGCATAAATCACCGAAATCTCTGTGGCAAACATATAGTGGCACAACGTACACTGAAATCCCAGGACATAGTATCTTAACCGTGAGACTGAGTGGCATAATCACTACTGTTTATTGGCATTGATGAACACTGCTAGAAATTCGGTGTG
This sequence comes from Pseudophryne corroboree, assembly GCF_028390025.1. Classification (NCBI taxonomy): domain Eukaryota; kingdom Metazoa; phylum Chordata; class Amphibia; order Anura; family Myobatrachidae; genus Pseudophryne; species Pseudophryne corroboree. The sequence goes on from NC_086448.1 coordinate 662,000,672, forward strand.
CTCCTCATACAAAGTTATCTTGAAAACCCAACTGTACAGTACCATACTTCCCAACATGACCCTCTCCAGGAGGGACAGAATACTCTGCTCCTGCACTTCCCTCTTAATTTATGATTGCCAGCACCTGTGCTGAAACCCTTTCTCATAGCCAGATTAAGATGGGGGTGCAGGGCTTACTGTACCCCAGGCCCCCTTCTGTCAGGGGGCCCCCTTGCCAGAACACAATGACATCACTAGCTCTCCCTTTGTGCAGCAGTAGAACCATGCAGCCAGAATATGAGTAGGACTGTATGCAGTGCAGACAGAGACACAGGAGTATCAATTTTCATGAGCCACCAACGGAGCTTTATCACCAGAGGATAAATAGGAGGGGGAGATAGTTATAAGTGACCTAGGGATCCCAGCTTCTCCTATTCCCTGCCTGGATGCTATGTAACCTATTGTCTAATGAGAGTATTCAGGTCTAGAGAGAAACACACAGAGTCCTCCTGAGTCCTGCCCCAGTGTGTAAGTAGTACAGAGGCTGCTGCTATTCTTTCATGTGACAAGATAAATTACAGATTTTATTTTTCTATTATTCTTCAGTATTTTAAGGTTGTTTAAGTTGTCTTGTTTCCTCTGCAGAAAAACTTTAGAAAATAGTTGTCTCTCAATTTGCTGGAGCTATAAACAGTACCCAGGCATTATTAAACTATTAGTTTAAATCTAATATACACCATTAGTTTATATTTGTTATACACAGTCTGTACCTCCTAACATGAACCATTCTAGGAGGGACAAAATGCTCTCTACCTGGACTTCACTCTTAATGTATGACTGCAATCACCTGTAATGAAATACCTTTCTTATCAATTAGTTAGTTCCACACAGGTGACACCCATCATATATTAAGAATGACTTCCAGGTAGAGAGCATTTTGTCCCTCCTGGAATGGGCCATGTTGGGAGGTATGCACTTTCTAATATTCCCCCCTTCCCTGGGCTCCCCTTTCTTAAGCTCCCTGGGCCCCCCGAAGGCTTAATCCAGCCCTGACCTTTCTTATCCATTAACCAGTTTAAAACAGGTGCCGGCAATCATAAATCAAGAGAACAGTCTAGAAACAGAGCTTTTTGTCCCTCCTGGAGAGGGTCATGTTGGTAGGTATGCAGTACATACCCTTGGGAGAAAATGTTTATGCGTAACACTTGGAGGCATTGACATATTTTCAATTGTGAGAGATTTATTATCTGCTTTGCATTTTTTTTATAAGTTTTTAATATGTGGAATAAAGACTTGCTTTTTTAATTACATGGATGGTAAAATTCCTTTAAAGAATGGTGACAAAGGAGGAGTAATCATACATCATTCATAGCTGTGGATTTGTTGACAAGGAAAATACTTGATTGGGAAGTTGAGACTGTTATTGTGTTTCCTTTTATTATAATTTAAATTTGAACATAACAAAGAGTGTGGTTTGAACATTCAATACTTTTTATACATAACATAACATAACAATAACACCTGATTGGCTGCTATGGGTAACATCACCATTTCTCTGTTTCAGAAGCTTTAGTAAATTTGCCCTATAATCTCTTTTATAAAATGTATCTGGAAGACAAACAAGTACCAACCACAGACACAAACTTTTACCATGTTATGTGATTATTAGTATATTCTTTTATTTACAGTGATGGCACGGTTTGAACATTCAATACCTTTTAAACATAACAATTGCATCTGTTTTGGGATTTTGTGGCTTCAAGATCTCTTTTGATTAGAGACTGCTGCATTTTGTTTATTTGGAGTGCTTGTTATTTGGAGGATTCAATTTTAACTACTTTTAAACCAATCGGGTGCTGTCTATCATTTCTCTATTGCCTTTCAGACAGTGGTAGACTGCATCTGATTGGTTGCTATGGGCAACATCACCAATTCTCTGTTTTAGAAGCTTAAGTAAATTTACTATTTTGTCTCTAAGAGGTAAGCTAAGAAATATGTACTGTATGCTTAAAACGTATTTACTCTAACTTGCTATTTAATAGAAAGAAAACAGTTTGTTAAATTTCTGCTCAAATACTTTATGATTGTCTCACTATTATTATTATATGAACAGAGCACTGGCAGAGCTAAATATGGGAATCCTTTTGTTAAACAGAGAACGCATATTATTGTTAAACAAATGGAAGATATAGCAGAATAATTCAGTAGAAACCTGTAATCGCTTTCTTAGCTTAGTTTGTACTCTGTTTAGCAAGGGATGAATGGAGCAGATCAAAGACAAATTTGGTGATGATTGTGTATGTGAGCTCTTATTAGTACCATTGTTTAACTTTAGCAGAGGCAGCACATACTGTAATATTTTACAGAACATAATTATTAAATAATGAGTACTGTACTGTGTGCTGTCATAAAAGATAGGACAGAGCAGTAACTAGAAGGTAATGATGTGCTCTGTACAGGGCACAATAACAATGGGGATGTCAGCACAGAAAATGTTTCTTTCCTTTTAATTAGCATTATTAAGATTTTTCTTAAACATATTTATATTAAGACTTCAGCATCACTCAATGGCAAAAGGAATGGTATAAGCACATCAAGAATAAACAGTGCATGGAGCTTATACTGTAGAGTATTCAAAATTAGCAACAAAAACCTGAATCGGTTTCTTCATACTACAACTAGGAAAAGAAATGGCTGTGTAGTGGAAGGGTATAATAGAGGGAAGGAGGCAGAGAAAAAAGTGGAGGGGGTTAAGGATCCAAGGGAATCTAGAATAAAAGGGTGACGTGTTATCAGGAATGGTAAATTGTAAAAGAAGGTTAATACCCATTCATTGAAAAAAGCATATCTGGAGACTGACAAGAGGCCCCAGGTTCTCAGATCTTCTCGAAGTAATTCCATATTATACCCTTCGTAGACTCTATTTTATACATGTGCCAGAGTCTGGACGAGATATTGTGGATAATATAAGCAAGAGGTTGTATCCAAGAGCCATCAGTATGAAATGTGACCACTGAAATTGCTGATGTATTTGTTTTGGTGATGGTTCACACATTGAATATTTAGAAGAAGGAGAAAACACCTGGGAGAAGGTGAAATATCAATACTCAAAAGAGAGCTAATCATGTTCCGTAAGTTACACCAAAGGGCATCTTCACCAAATGTGCCATCTTCACATCAACCTATTTAGCAAAAACTAGAAACGTCAAGAGAAGTTTTGTAAGTGTGCTGTCAAATTAAGTCATTGTTTTAAATGTTAATAGCTATGTTCTGTCTTCACTACAGTGTATTTTTTAACAAAATTCAAACAGACAGCATAACTACCTCTTCTTTTCACTAATCCCAATCAGATGGATGAATTGAAGAATGGTGTTTATTATGCAATAGAGGAAATTGGTAAAATTGTAAAAATAAATGAAGGAATGCAATTACAATATGCATAGATAGGATGTAATGCAAACATGCAAGATGCAGAAACAGGAACTAGCTACTGTATGTAGACAACATGAAATTACATATGCAAAGTATTGGCTACAGTGTAAAAAATACAGCTAGCATACATAACTGTCAGCAGATGGCATATTCAGGGATTAGAAACTCACCATCGGATTCAATACTGTGGTTGAGCACATGTGTCATGTCTAGGTGGGACCATGACAGAACTAAGAAAATGGATGCCTCCAGAGAATTACCCAGAATATCCTGAGAACCTTGCTATGGTGTGCTGTGAGGTTCACAGTTGAGCTACAATAATTCTGTGCTGACGACTAGATGGGGCTAATTCTACAGCTATGGTGAACTCTGTTGTGGGAACCGCGACTACTGTATGTGTTAAACTACAAGGTCAATTGAGGTCAATCTTGTGGTGGACCTTAGCTGACCTTGTGGTTTACCTCAATAGAGTTCATGTAGAAAAATTCCATAGAAAAAATCCCATAGAAGTCTATGGGAGCTGGTGACTGACAGCGCAGGTGAACATAGCCCGTAGAGCAGCACTATGTGGCGCTCCCTGATAGGCTGGGGGGTCTCCTAGTGACAGAAGTCATGTGGAGGCTGGCATTCAGGAAAGGAGATCTATGTGGTCACACACAGATCTCCTAAATTCATAGGTGTGGGTCTAGCATTCATTTTTAAACCCAGTGGATGCCAACATGGAACGAATAGGACCATTCTACACTGGAATAGGTGAGTATTGATTTTATTTAATTTTATTTTTCTCAGGTGACGTAGACTCCTATTGGAGAACAGGATGTGAAGAGCAAAGGATATGTAGATAAGTATGTGTGAGTATATATGTGAATGTGCATGTATGCTTTATTAAGTTGTACTTAGCACAGTGTATGTGTTATGTGTTAATTGTAGTTCCGCCTGTAAAAGACAAATTTAATCAATGTTTTACAGTTAAAAGTTATGAACTCGGAACCCACAGCCCAGGGCTTTAGTCCTGGCCTTGGGTGCCGTAGAGTGGGGGAACCCCTTTATTGGGTGGTCCCCACTCCCTCAGGGTGCCCCAGCCAGTGCTGATTAGTTGGAGGATAATGCTGTGGCTGCTGGGATCAATATAAACATGTCCTCTGGCTGTGGCATTACCTCCATGGCTACTGGTGCTGGTTTCAAAAATACACAGCCCAGTGCTGGTTTCAAAAATATGGGGAACCACATGCAATTTTCTTTTCTTTCTATTTTTAACCATTTAAACACATTTTAACAGAGAAGCACTGCACAGATCAAACTGATCTGTGCAAGCTTCCCTAAAAAAACTGCTGAGAAGGATGTCTATTTGAAAAGTGCATTTTAATCCAAGTTTGCACATTCACAGGTGTTCTAGGTAAATTCCTGTGTTTCAGTGTTGACTATGGAAAGTACACCAAGTTTGTCCGATTGTGTATTTGATCATATGTCCATATCCACCTGTGTTTTGTACTTCTATTTGAACACTCCCGTGTTTGTTCTTTAGTCAATTTCCAAGTTTTAAAAAATGCCCAAACATTCCCGTTTGCCAACACGGGCAAACACGGAGCTTAATAAAATTGCCTATAAGTGTCTATCTCGTCTGTGAAGTTAAAATGGGGGAGTCTGTTGATACAACTTACAGGCAGTGTTAAAATATACTGTAAAATAGTTGACAGCAGCAGAACTGTCTGTTTCTAGGGGAAAAAAGTGTCATACTATTGACTGCCATCAGAAAAACAGCTGTCTGACGCATGTTTGTTTTTAGATAAACTTTAGAACTTGTCTAATTAATGTCAATGCAGGAGAGCTTGCAGCTTTAAATGTTCCCATTGATATATGATTGTGATGAGGTTGCAAGCACCAGACACGATATGCAAATGGTACAGTATCTGATTGCCCCTATTGTCTAAAACCTAAAACAACTAAAGAACACACAAATGTTAGAGATGAGCGGGTTCGGTTTCTCTGAATCCGAACCCGCCCGAACTTCATGTTTTTTTTCACGGGTCCGAGCAGACTCGGATCCTCCCGCCTTGCTCGGTTAACCCGAGCGCGCCCAAACGTCATCATGACGCTGTCGGATTCTCGCGAGACTCGGATTCTATATAAGGAGCCGCGCGTCGCCGCCATTTTCACACGTGCATTGAGATTGATAGGGAGAGGACGTGGCTGGCGTCCTCTCCATTTAGATTAGAAGAGAGAGAGAGAGAGAGAGATTGACCTGATTTACTGGAGCTTAGGAGTACTGTAGAAGTGTAGAGAGTGCAGAGTTTACTAGTGACTGACCACAGTGACCACCAGACAGTGCAGTTTTGTTTTATTTAATATATCCGTTCTCTGCCTGAAAAAAACGATACACACAGTGACTCAGTCACATACCATATCTGTGTGCACTGCTCAGCCCAGTGTGCTGCATCATCTATGTATATATATCTGACTGTGCTCAGCTCACACAGCTTATAATTGTGGGGGAGACTGGGGAGCACTGCAGTGCCAGTTATAGGTTATAGCAGGAGCCAGGAGTACATATTATATTAAAATTAAACAGTGCACACTTTTGCTGCAGGAGTGCCACTGCCAGTGTGACTGACCAGTGACCTGACCACACTGACCACCAGTATAGTTAGTAGTATACTATATTGTGATTGCCTGAAAAAGTTAAACACTCGTCGTGTGACTTCACTTGTGTGGTGTTTTTTTTTATTCTATAAAAAACTCATTCTGCTGACAGACAGTGTCCAGCAGGTCCGTCATTATATAATATATACCTGTCCGGCTGCAGTAGTGATATATATATATTTTTTATATCATTATTTATCATCCAGTCGCAGCAGACACAGTACGGTTGTTCACGGCTGTAGCTACCTCTGTGTCGGCACTCGGCAGTCCATCCATAATTGTATACCACCTACCCGTGGTTTTTTTTCTTTCTTCTTTATACATACATACTACTACATCTCTTTATCAACCAGTCTATATTAGCAGCAGACACAGTACAGTACGGTAGTTCACGGCTGTAGCTACCTCTGTGTCGGCACTCGGCAGTCCGTCCATAATTGTATACCACCTACCCGTGGTTTTTTTTTCTTTCTTCTTTATACATACATACTACTACATCTCTTTATCAACCAGTCTATATTAGCAGCAGACACAGTACAGTACGGTAGTCCACGGCTGTAGCTACCTCTGTGTCGGCACTCGGCAGTCCGTCCATAATTGTATACCACCTACCCGTGGGTTTTTTTTCTTTCTTCTTTATACATACATACTACTACATCTCTTTATCAACCAGTCTATATTAGCAGCAGACACAGTACAGTACGGTAGTCCACGGCTGTAGCTACCTCTGTGTCGGCACTCAGCAGTCCGTCCATAATTGTATACCACCTACCCGAGGTTTTTTTTTCTTTCTTCTTTATACATACATACTACTACATCTCTTTATCAACCAGTCTATATTAGCAGCAGACACAGTACAGTACGGTAGTCCATGGCTGTAGCTACCTCTGTGTCGGCACTCGGCAGTCCGACCATAATTGTATACCACCTACCCGAGGTTTTTTTTTCTTTCTTCTTTATACATACATACTACTACATCTCTTTATCAACCAGTCTATATTAGCAGCAGACACAGTACAGTACGGTAGTCCACGGCTGTAGCTACCTCTGTGTCGGCACTCGGCAGTCCGTCCATAATTGTATACCACCTACCCGTGGTTTTTTTTTCTTTCTTCTTTATACATACATACTACTACATCTCTTTATCAACCAGTCTATATTAGCAGCAGACACAGTACAGTACGGTAGTCCACGGCTGTAGCTACCTCTGTGTCGGCACTCGGCAGTCCGTCCATAATTGTATACCACCTACCCGTGGTTTTTTTTTCTTTCTTCTTTATACATACATACTACTACATCTCTTTATCAACCAGTCTATATTAGCAGCAGACACAGTACAGTACGGTAGTTCACGGCTGTAGCTACCTCTGTGTCGGCACTCGGCAGTCCGTCCATAATTGTATACCACCTACCCGTGGTTTTTTTTTCTTTCTTCTTTATACATACATACTACTACATCTCTTTATCAACCAGTCTATATTAGCAGCAGACACAGTACAGTACGGTAGTTTACGGCTGTAGCTACCTCTGTGTCGGCACTCGGCAGTCCGTCTATAATTGTATACCACCTACCCGTGGTTTTTTTTTCTTTCTTCTTTATACATACATACTACTACATCTCTTTATCAACCAGTCTATATTAGCAGCAGACACAGTACAGTACGGTAGTCCACGGCTGTAGCTACCTCTGTGTCGGCACTCGGCAGTCCGTCCATAATTGTATACCACCTACCCGTGGTTTTTTTTTCTTTCTTCTTTATACATACATACTACTACATCTCTTTATCAACCAGTCTATATTAGCAGCAGACACAGTACAGTACGGTAGTCCACGGCTGTAGCTACCTCTGTGTCGGCACTCGGCAGTCCGTCCATAATTGTATACCACCTACCTGTTGTGTTTTTTTCTTTCTTCTTTATACATACATACTACTACATCTCTTTATCAACCAGTCTATATTAGCAGCAGACACAGTACAGTACGGTAGTTCACGGCTGTAGCTACCTCTGTGTCGGCACTCGGCAGTCCGTCCATAATTGTATACCACCTACCCGTGGTTTTTTTTTCTTTCTTCTTTATACATACATACTACTACATCTCTTTATCAACCAGTCTATATTAGCAGCAGACACAGTACAGTACGGTAGTCCACGGCTGTAGCTACCTCTGTGTCGGCACTCGGCAGTCCGTCCATAATTGTATACCACCTACCCGTGGTTTTTTTTTCTTTCTTCTTTATACATACATACTACTACATCTCTTTATCAACCAGTCTATATTAGCAGCAGACACAGTACAGTACGGTAGTCCACGGCTGTAGCTACCTCTGTGTCGGCACTCGGCAGTCCGTCCATAATTGTATACCACCTTCCCGTGGTTTTTTTTTTCTTTCTTCTTTATACATACATACTACTACATCTCTTTATCAACCAGTCTATATTAGCAGCAGACACAGTACAGTACGTTAGTCCACGGCTGTAGCTACCTCTGTGTCGGCACTCGGCAGTCCGTCCATAATTGTATACCACCTACCCGTGTTTTTTTTTTCTTTCTTCTTTATACATACATACTACTACATCTCTTTATCAACCAGTCTATATTAGCAGCAGACACAGTACAGTACGGTAGTTCACGGCTGTAGCTACCTCCGTGTCGGCACTCGGCAGTCCGTCCATAATTGTATACCACCTACCCGTGGTTTTTTTTTCTTTCTTCTTTATACATACATACTACTACATCTCTTTATCAACCAGTCTATATTAGCAGCAGACACAGTACAGTATGGTAGTCCACAGCTGTAGCTACCTCTGTGTCGGCACTCGGCAGTCCGTCCATAATTGTATACCACCTACCCGTGGTTTTTTTTTCTTTCTTCTTTATACATACATACTACTACATCTCTTTATCAACCAGTCTATATTAGCAGCAGACACAGTACAGTACGGTAGTTCACGGCTGTAGCTACCTCTTTGTCGGCACTCGGCAGTCCGTCCATAATTGTATACCACCTACCCGTGGTTTTTTTTTCTTTCTTCTTTATACATACATACTACTACATCTCTTTATCAACCAGTCTATATTAGCAGCAGACACAGTACAGTACGGTAGTCCACGGCTGTAGCTACCTCTGTGTCGGCACTCGGCAGTCCGTCCATAATTGTATACTAGTATCCATCCATTTCCATTGTTTACCTGAGGTGCCTTTTAGTTGTGCCTATTAAAATATGGAGAACAAAAATGTTGAGGTTCCAAAATTAGGGAAAGATCAAGATCCACTTCCACCTCGTGCTGAAGCTGCTGCCACTAATCATGGCCGAGACGATGAAATGCCAGCAACGTCGTCTGCCAAGGCCGATGCCCAATGTCATAGTACAGAGCATGTCAAATCCAAAACACCAAATATCAGTAAAAAAAGGACTCCAAAACCTAAAATAAAATTGTCGGAGGAGAAGCGTAAACTTGCCAATATGCCATTTACCACACGGAGTGGCAAGGAACGGCTGAGGCCCTGGCCTATGTTCATGGCTAGTGGTTCAGCTTCACATGAGGATGGAGGCACTCAGCCTCTCGCTAGAAAAATGAAAAGACTCAAGCTGGCAAAAGCAGTAGCACCGCAAAGAACTGTGCGTTCTTCGAAATCCCAAATCCACAAGGAGAGTCCAATTGTGTCGGTTGCGATGCCTGACCTTCCCAACACTGGACGTGAAGAGCATGCGCCTTCCACCATTTGCACGCCCCCTGCAAGTGCTGGAAGGAGCACCCGCAGTCCAGTTCCTGATAGTCAGATTGAAGATGTCAGTGTTGAAGTACACCAGGATGAGGAGGATATGGGTGTTGCTGGCGCTGGGGAGGAAATTGACCAGGAGGATTCTGATGGTGAGGTGGTTTGTTTAAGTCAGGCACCCGGGGAGACACCTGTTGTCCGTGGGAGGAATATGGCCGTTGACATGCCTGGTGAAAATACCAAAAAAATCAGCTCTTCGGTGTGGAACTATTTCAACAGAAATGCGGACAACAGGTGTCAAGCCGTGTGTTCCCTTTGTCAAGCTGTAATAAGTAGGGGTAAGGACGTTAACCACCTCGGAACATCCTCCCTTATACGTCACCTGCAGCGCATTCATAATAAGTCAGTGACAAGTTCAAAAACTTTGGGTGACAGCGGAAGCAGTCCACTGACCAGTAAATCCCTTCCTCTTGTAACCAAGCTCACGCAAACCACCCCACCAACTCCCTCAGTGTCAATTTCCTCCTTCCCCAGGAATGCCAATAGTCCTGCAGGCCATGTCACTGGCAATTCTGATGATTCCTCTCCTGCCTGGGATTCCTCCGATGCATCCTTGCGTGTAACGCCTACTGCTGCTGGCGCTGCTGTTGTTGCTGCTGGGAGTCGATGGTCATCCCAGAGGGGAAGTCGTAAGACCACTTTTACTACTTCCACCAAGCAATTGACTGTCCAACAGTCCTTTGCGAGGAAGATGAAATATCACAGCAGTCATCCTACTGCAAAGCGAATAACTGAGGCCTTGGCATCCTGGGTGGTGAGAAACGTGGTTCCGGTATCCATCATTACTGCAGAGCCAACTAGAGACTTGTTGGAGGTACTGTGTCCCCGGTACCAAATACCATCTAGGTTCCATTTCTCTAGGCAGGCGATACCGAAAATGTACACAGACCTCAGAAAAAGAGTCACCAGTGTCCTAAAAAATGCAGCTGTACCCAATGTCCACTTAACCACGGACATGTGGACAAGTGGAGCAGGGCAGGGTCAGGACTATATGACTGTGACAGCCCACTGGGTAGATGTATGGACTCCCGCCGCAAGAACAGCAGCGGCGGCACCAGTAGCAGCATCTCGCAAACGCCAACTCTTTCCTAGGCAGGCTACGCTTTGTATCACCGGTTTCCAGAATACGCACACAGCTGAAAACCTCTTACGGCAACTGAGGAAGATCATCGCGGAATGGCTTACCCCAATTGGACTCTCCTGTGGATTTGTGGCATCGGACAACGCCAGCAATATTGTGTGTGCATTAAATATGGGCAAATTCCAGCACGTCCCATGTTTTGCACATACCTTGAATTTGGTGGTGCAGAATTATTTAAAAAACGACAGGGGCGTGCAAGAGATGCTGTCGGTGGCCAGAAGAATTGCGGGACACTTTCGGCGTACAGGCACCACGTACAGAAGACTGGAGCACCACCAAAAACTACTGAACCTGCCCTGCCATCATCTGAAGCAAGAAGTGGTAACGAGGTGGAATTCAACCCTCTATATGCTTCAGAGGTTGGAGGAGCAGCAAAAGGCCATTCAAGCCTATACAATTGAGCACGATATAGGAGGTGGAATGCACCTGTCTCAAGCGCAGTGGAGAATGATTTCAACGTTGTGCAAGGTTCTGCTGCCCTTTGAACTTGCCACACGTGAAGTCAGTTCAGACACTGCCAGCCTGAGTCAGGTCATTCCCCTCATCAGGCTTTTGCAGAAGAAGCTGGAGACATTGAAGGAGGAGCTAACACGGAGCGATTCCGCTAGGCATGTGGGACTTGTGGATGGAGCCCTTAATTCGCTTAACAAGGATTCACGGGTGGTCAATCTGTTGAAATCAGAGCACTACATTTTGGCCACCATGCTCGATCCTAGATTTAAAGCCTACCTTGGATCTCTCTTTCCGGCAGACACAAGTCTGCTGGGGTTGAAAGACCTGCTGGTGAGAAAATTGTCAAGTCAAGCGGAACGCGACCTGTCAACATCTCCTCCTTCATATTCTCCCGCAACTGGGGGTGCGAGGAAAAGGCTCAGAATTCCGAGCCCACCCGCTGGCGGTGATGCAGGGCAGTCTGGAGCGACTGCTGATGCTGACATCTTGTCCGGACTGAAGGACCTGACAACGATTACGGACATGTCGTCTACTGTCACTGCATATGATTCTCTCCCCATTGAAAGAATGGTGGAGGATTATATGAGTGACCGCATCCAAGTAGGCACGTCACACAGTCCATACTTATACTGGCAGGAAAAAGAGGCAATTTGGAGGCCCTTGCACAAACTGGCTTTATTCTACCTAAGTTGCCCTCCCACAAGTGTGTACTCCGAAAGAGTGTTTAGTGCCGCCGCTCACCTTGTCAGCAATCGGCGTACGAGGTTACATCCAGAAAATGTGGAGAAGATGATGTTCATTAAAATGAATTATAATCAATTCCTCCGCGGAGACATTGACCAGCAGCAATTGCCTCCACAAAGTACACAGGGAGCTGAGATGGTGGATTCCAGTGGGGACGAATTGATAATCTGTGAGGAGGGGGATGTACACGGTGATATATCGGAGGATGATGATGAGGTGGACATCTTGCCTCTGTAGAGCCAGTTTGTGCAAGGAGAGATTAATTGCTTCTTTTTTTGGGGGGGGTCCAAACCAACCCGTCATATCAGTCACAGTCGTGTGGCAGACCCTGTCACTGAAATGATGGGTTGGTTAAAGTGTGCATGTCCTGTTTTGTTTATACAACATAAGGGTGGGTGGGAGGGCCCAAGGACAATTCCATCTTGCACCTCTTTTTTCTTTTATTTTTCTTTGCGTCATGTGCTGTTTGGGGAGTGTTTTTTGGAAGGGCCATCCTGCGTGACACTGCAGTGCCACTCCTAGATGGGCCAGGTGTTTGTGTCGGCCACTAGGGTCGCTTATCTTACTCACACAGCTACCTCATTGCGCCTCTTTTTTTCTTTGCGTCATATGCTGTTTGGGGAGTGTTTTTTGGAAGGGCCATCCTGCGTGACACTGCAGTGCCACTCCTAGATGGGCCAGGTGTTTGTGTCGGCCACTAGGGTCGCTTATCTTACTCACACAGCTACCTCATTGCGCCTCTTTTTTTCTTTGCGTCATGTGCTGTTTGGGGAGGGTTTTTTGGAAGGGACATCCTGCGTGACACTGCAGTGCCACTCCTAAATGGGCCCGGTGTTTGTGTCGGCCACTACGGTCGCTAATCTTTCTCACACAGCTACCTCATTGCGCCTCTTTTTTTCTTTGCGTCATGTGCTGTTTGGGGAGGGTTTTTTGGAAGGGACATCCTGCGTGACACTGCAGTGCCACTCCTAGATGGGCCCGGTGTTTGTGTCGGCCACTAGGGTCGCTAATCTTACTCACACAGCTACCTCATTGCGCCTCTTTTTTTCTTTGCGTCATGTGCTGTTTGGGGAGGGTTTTTTGGAAGGGACATCCTGCGTGACACTGCAGTGCCACTCCTAAATGGGCCCGGTGTTTGTGTCGGCCACTACGGTCGCTAATCTTACTCACACAGCTACCTCATTGCGCCTCTTTTTTTCTTTGCGTCATGTGCTGTTTGGGGAGGGTTTTTTGGAAGGGACATCCTACGTGACACTGCAGTGCCACTCCTAGATGGGCCCGGTGTTTGTGTCGGCCACTAGGGTCGCTAATCTTACTCACACAGCTACCTCATTGCGCCTCTTTTTTTCTTTGCGTCATGTGCTGTTTGGGGAGGGTTTTTTGGAAGGGACATCCTGCGTGACACTGCAGTGCCACTCCTAAATGGGCCCGGTGTTTGTGTCGGCCACTACGGTCGCTAATCTTACTCACACAGCTACCTCATTGCGCCTCTTTTTTTCTTTGCGTCATGTGCTGTTTGGGGAGGGTTTTTTGGAAGGGACATCCTACGTGACACTGCAGTGCCACTCCTAGATGGGCCCGGTGTTTGTGTCGGCCACTAGGGTCGCTAATCTTACTCACACAGCTACCTCATTGCGCCTCTTTTTTTCTTTGCGTCATGTGCTGTTTGGGGAGGGTTTTTTGGAAGGGACATCCTGCGTGACACTGCAGTGCCACTCCTAAATGGGCCCGGTGTTTGTGTCGGCCACTAGGGTCGCTAATCTTACTCACACAGCTACCTCATTGCGCCTCTTTTTTTCTTTGCGTCATGTGCTGTTTGGGGAGGGTTTTTTGGAAGGGACATCCTGCGTGACACTGCAGTGCCACTCCTAGATGGGCCAGGTGTTTGTGTCGGCCACTAGGGTCGCTTAGCTTAGTCATCCAGCGACCTCGGTGCAAATTTTAGGACTAAAAATAATATTGTGAGGTGTGAGGTATTCAGAATAGACTGAAAATGAGTGGAAATTATGGTTTTTGAGGTTAATAATAATATGGGATCAAAATGACCCCCAAATTCTATGATTTAAGCTGTTTTTTAGGGTTTTTTGAAAAAAACACCCGAATCCAAAACACACCCGAATCCGACAAAAAAAATTCGGTGAGGTTTTGCCAAAACGCGGTCGAACCCAAAACACGGCCGCGGAACCGAACCCAAAACCAAAACACAAAACCAGAAAAATTTCTGGCGCTCATCACTAACAAATGTACAATACAACATTCTTTGAAAATGCTTGCAAAAAGCTTTGTATGTGATCAATGTAATAACACTCCTGCGTTTTAAATTGAAATTTCGAAACTATTATGGGAAAAAGTAATGCAAAAGACAAACTTAATATGTTCCAATTCTAATTACCTGGCATATTGTTTAGCTAGCAGAGTTGTGTTTAGTTATTCAGCAGCGCCTGACATTTATGTGAAATTTCTATTATTGTGAATAAAACTGCACATAAATAATATATCGGGGAAGATGCTCTAATTCTGTCTTCAGCGGAGTTTGTTGATATTTACTCTGCAGAATGTGACAGTAATTTCACTATTTATTGCACCATTACATAAAAATCGTTAAGGTTCACATGCTTAAAAAAACAAAAAGTCTCTTTTAAAAATGCATAGCTTCCATTTCAGCACAGTCACAATTTCTGAAAAGAACATCCATATAAAGATTTAATTACCTTATTAGTTTGGACTCTTGCAAAGGAATTATCAAGCAGGCAGACATAGAGTTTGCGAGATGATTTATAGGTTGAGTGCTCTTCTAAAATGTCATTGTCTACAATTACAAAGAGCAGACATAACAAAGAATTGTATTAAATAATCTGTATTGTTTCCTCTAACAATAGGATATTTCTATATAAATGCACTCTGCAACAAATGATAAGAAAACAATGAAGTTTCATATTGTGAATTACAACTCACACAGGAAAACAAAATTTGATCTAAGAAATTTAATTTATATTGTCAAATTTTTTCCATATGAATAATATAATGATTTGAGGCACTGTTTCTGTACAGTTAGGTCCTAACTCAGTATGATAAGCTGTTATAGTGGGGCAGAAAAGGAAAAATGCAGTTGTTGCTTATGTTAAACTGCATTGTGCATGCTTGCCTTCTATTTAGCAGCCATTGGGCCTAATTCAGACCTGATCGCTCACTAGGTTTTTTTTGCAGTCCAGCGTTCTCATAGTCGCCGCCCACCAGGGAGTGTATTGTAGCTGTGCAAGTGTGCGATCGCATGTGCAGCCGAGCGGTACAAAAAGAGGTTGTGCAGTTTCTGAGTAGCCCAGGACTTACTCAGGCGCTGTGAGCACTCAGTGTCGGACTGGGGCATTTAGGGCCCAACGGGGAAATGCAGTGGTAGGGGCCCATGTTAGGGGTGTGGTCAGTCTGCAGAGTGGGCGTGGCCTGCCACCTCATTGGTTTGACTAACCATTAGAGAGTGCAACGTCTGGGCCCCTTCATAAATATATACAGTAAATTCAGCTTCTGCATGCATGATAATTTACCAGATTAATAACAGATTAATAACAGCAATGCACTGTAGAAAATACACTATAGTCCAGTATAAGGTAACATGTGTATAATGTATAATTCAAGTGCACAGTTTGGAACCTGATCCTTAGAGCAGGAGGTGGGCCCCCAGGCAGTGTGGCCCACCGGTGGTTTCCCCTGTACCCCTGTGGGCCAGTCCAAGCCTGTGAGCACTTCAGCCTGTACGGGCCCGGAATTGACATCAGACACCCGTACTGAAAATGCAAAAAAGGTATTAACCAAAAATATTCGGGCGCTATGAGACAAGATGCCCCGCTAAGCGGCAGCAAATATATAGAGGGAAGTCATTCCCAATGTACAACAGAAAAGAGAAAAAGGAGAGGTTGCGCTCCAGGAGGAAAGAGCAATTAATTACACTAAGTGTGTCAAATTTATAACAATTTATTAAAAACAATATTTCTAAAAAACAGTATCCTGTGCAATAATTAATATACCACATGAATTCATGAATTCTTAAAAGGGAAATAATTTACCCGATATATTGGGTCAGGACATATAGCATGGTGCAATGCCCTTAGATCAGATAAAAGTCCAGTGCAGAGTCCAATTTGGAGAGTCTTTTATGAGATCAGAGAGTCCAATGTATTTTCCATACACCGCTAGAGGATTAGGAAGCGTGTCCCATGTATAGATGAGTACCTCATGCAATGCGGTGGCTAGATGGCACCTCTCTGTAGCTCCTCTGGATAACTGGTAGATGACACGGGCTGGTTCGGATCCAAAGGAAAGTAGTCCTGTTCCAATATTTAGCAACTGACGCGTTTCGCTGCATAGAGCTTGCAGCTTTTTCAAAGGTATGGTGTATTGTCTGAGTTTGGGGTTTATATACCCTAGACAAGATGGTGGCTTAATTAGCACCTGGATGCACAGTTTCTACTAATCAAGCATATAATGCTTTCAAATAATTAAAACAATTGTGAAATATATAGAAGACAGACCTACCTCCCCATAGGGACCATTAGTACCACTTAACTTTTGTTTCTAGTGTTGATAAATGCTTTAAATTTTCTAATGTAGTGTGTATTAAGCCAATCAGGGAGTTTGTTTACTCCATTGTAGTCAGGGAAACAATATCTAAGATTTTCTCATAGGTTAGATCAGAGGTCATGTGATTAGTCTGTATCACATGGTCATTTATCACATGATCGGATAGAATCTCTACTTAGCATAAGCTCATACTAATATATTTATATATGTGGATCTCCAATCTGAGCCCCGGGACCGGCGGCCCATTATTGCTCACCATATCCCTCCATCCCCCGTTATGATTACATGCGCTGTAACAGCGCTTACTATCGGACCGTTGCCATGGCGACACAGTCCGGAAGTGACGCACCCCCCCGGGAGGCCGGTGCACAAGCGACACTACCCGGAAGTGATGCGCCCTCCACGGCCCGTCGCCATGGCGACACGGACAACAGAAGATGCGCCCCTCAGCCAGACGCTTTGGTCACATGGCTGAGTGATGACGCGCCGCTCCCGGCCGGTAACCATGGAAACCCGGTCTGGAGATAACACTTCAGTTCTATGTACAGTACATATCAAAAAACACAGGAGTCTTTATATGGATATATGAATAAATAACCTCATTCTTATACTTATGCTAATTGTGATTTTTATATATATATAGATTCTAAACTAAAGACAGATATTGAGTTATAATATTGCTTATTAAAATGTTTCATTCAGTAATTAATACAAGTACCTAAATAAGCAAATATTTAAGTCGAACCAATAATAACATTTAATTCTATATATTACTGAACCAGAAAAAAAGAGGAAAGAGTGGGGAGAAAAAAGGAACAGAATCATTTACATACTAAGGACTGAGTAGATGATAATTAAAGATTAATAGTGAAAAGATAGTGGAATGGTGATGGTATAGTGGATACATTTATCAAATCAAATGACCATGTTTAATTCCACTGCTTCATTGAGACCTTCTGGATAAATGGATCCCATCCTAAACATCCAGTATACCTCCTGTTGGCATAATTTTTTGAAACGATCACCTCCCCTATTTGTCAAAGGAATTTGTTCTGTCCCTATTAGTTTAAGACTCTTAAGGTCCATACACACTTAACGATATAATGAGCGAAGTCGCTCATTTTCCCCCTCCTTGAGCGACGTCGCTCATTATATCGTTAAGTGTGTATGCCGCCAGCGACGATCGATGCGCGGCCCCGCGGTAGGGCATGCATGAAGGATGTGGACTGTCGTCCACGACCTTCATGCAGGGCTGGCGGGGGCGTGACGTCACTGAGCGATATGAGCGGTCATATCGCTCAGTGCGTACAGGCGGCCGCCGACCGGCCGGCCCGGGAGGGGGAGACGTTAGACGATGTCGCTCACAGAGCGACATCGTCTAATGTGTATGGGCCTTTAGGGTCACCGTTATGATAATTACTGAAATGCTGTGAAACACTATGTGTGGCCACTTTATTCCGAATGTTCCTTCGATGCTCAAGGAACCTGATCCAAAGTTTTCTTGTGGTGTGACCTACATAGTAGAGGCCACACCCACATTGTAAAATATAAACAACATATGTCGAATTGCAATTGATATGACTTTTAATTTTGTATTGTTTTTCTCCTCTATCAGTTTTGACATAATGTATTTTCTTATCTATAAACTGACACGTGATGCATTTAGTACCCCCACACTTATAGAAACCCATTATATGTGAAAACCAGTGTTCTTTAATAATATTGTGTTTCTTCTCAGATCTTAAATGACTAGGTGCAAGGGAATTCTTCAAAGATCGTCCCCTCGAAAGATGAATGCTGGTTTTGCTGGGAGAACATCTCTCAGTAAATAATCTTGTTTTAGTATATTGTAATTTTTCCTGATAATGGATTTTATTTGAGGGCAGTGATCATTATAGGTTGTAATAAATGCTAATTGATGTTCCTTATCTATTCTGGGGTGCTTATTGGATCTTCCTTCTTTGGACAATAATGTTTCACTTTCTATCAATCTCACTTCTTCTAATGCTTTCTGTAATAGGGGTGTAGGATAACCTCGTTGTTCAAAGGAATCAATCATTTCTTTAGCCTGTAGTTCGAAGGACTCAGGATCAGAACAATTTCTTCTATGGCGTATCAATTGACTTCGAGGTATACTCTTTTTCCAAGGGGGATAATGCGCACTGTAGTAGTGGAGATAGGCATTTGAGCCTACCTCTTTAATGAAGTTAATAGTGTGTATTTGTCCATTGCGTGCCTCTAAGTTCAAATCCAAAAAATTAATATAGTGAGGGTGATACTGGCGAGTGGATTTAAAATTATACGTGTTACAATTTAAAGAGTCAACGAATGATTGTGCAGAGAGTGAATCCCCATCCCAAATGATGAATAAATCGTCTATGTACCTACCATAGAGGACCAGGGACGCGCCATGCCCGCCGCATTCTTTTTTCTCCCCACTCTTTCCTCTTTTTTTCTGGTTCAGTAATATATAGAAGTAATTGTTATTATTGGTTCGACTTAAATATTTGCTTATTTAGGTACTTGTATTAATCAATTACTGAATGAAACATTTTAATAAGCAATATTATAACTCAATATCTGTCTTTAGTTTAGAATCTATATATATATATAAAAATCACAATTAGCATAAGTATAAGAATGAGGTTATTTATTCATATATCCATATAAAGACTCCTGTAGAGAGTATGTGGAAGTATTACCCCTCGATTTTTTGATATGTACTGTACATAGAACTGAAGTGTTATCTCCAGACCGGGTTTCCATGGTTACCGGCCGGGAGCGGCGCGTCATCACTCAGCCATGTGACCAAAGCGTCTGGCTGAAGGGCGCATCTTCTGGTGTCCGCGTCGCCATGGCGACGGGCCGTGGAGGGCGCATCACTTCCGGGTAGTGTTGCTTGTGCACCGGCCTCCCGGGGGTGTGCGTCACTTCCGGACCGTGTCGCCATGGCAACGGTCCGATAGTAAGCGCTGTTACAGCGCATGTAATCATAACGGGGGATGGAGGGATATGGTGAGCAATAATGGGCCGCCGGTTGGAGAGCCACATATATAAATATATTAGTATGAGTTTATGCTAAGTAGAGATTCTATCCGATCATGTGATAAATGACCATGTGATACAGACTAATCACATGACCTCTGATCTAACCTATGAGAAAATCTTAGATATTGTTTCCCTGACTACAATGGAGTAAACAAACTCCCTGATTGGATTAATACACACTACATTAGAAAATTTAAAGCATTTATCAACACTAGAAATAAAAGTTAAGTGGTACTAATGGTCCCTATGGGGAGGTAGGTCTGTCTTCTATATATTTCACAATTGTTTTAAATATTTGAAAGCATTATATGCTTGATTAGTAGAAACTGTGCATCCAGGTGCTAATTAAGCCACCATCTTGTCTAGGGTATATAAACCCCAAACTCAGACAATACACCATACCTTTGAAAAAGCTGCAAGCTCTATGCAGCGAAACGCGTCAGTTGCTAAATATTGGAACAGGACTACTTTCATTTGGATCCGAACCAGCCCGTGTCATCTACCAGTTATCCAGAGGAGCTACAGAGAGGTGCCATCTAGCCACCGCATTGCATGAGGTACTCATCTATACATGGGACACGCTTCCTAATCCTCTAGCGGTGTATGGAAAATACATTGGACTCTCTGATCTCATAAAAGACTCTCCAAATTGGACTCTGCACTGGACTTTTATCTCATCTAAGGGCATCACTTGGAACGGATCCCCTGCATTGCACCATGCTATATGTCCTGACCCAATATATCGGGTAAATTATTTCCCTTTTAAGAATTCATGAATTCATGTGGTATATTAATTATTGCACAGGATACTGTTTTTTAGAAATATTGTTTTTAATAAATTGTTATAAATTTGACACACTTAGTGTAATTAATTGCTCTTTCCTCCTGGACCGCAGCCTCTCCTTTTTCTCTTTTCACCCATACTGAAAAGGCTTAGTAATGCTTGCGTTTTTCCAGACACTCACAGAAAATGGTAAGTTGCCACCCACAAACACCTTCTTCCTGTCAATCTCCTTGCGAATGGCCGTGCAAATGGATTCTTCGCACAAACCCATCACTGAGCGGCGATCTGCTTTGTACCCGTGTGATGCGCTTGCGCATTGCGGTGCATATGCATGCGCAGGTCTGACCTGATCGCAGCGGTGCAAAAAATGCTAGCGAGTGATCAGGTCTGAATTAGGACCCTTGTGAGCTCTGTACAGCTTATTACATCATTTACATGCACATCTGTAATGTACTGCAGTGATTTTCAACCTTTTTAAACTTGCGGCACACTAAACAAGATTTCAAAATGCCTAGGCACACCATTGGTTTTTTATATGAAATATATCCTAACAAATATCAACATATACTGTATTAAATACACTGGCCCCTGCAGTAATAAAACAAATACACGTGCCACTTATAGTAATAAAACACATTTTCTCCCACAAAATTTAAACACACTGGGGTAAATTTTCTAAGATTCGTAATTTCCGAAAAAAGGTCAAAGTTCAATCACGAATGACATCGACAGTGTAAAACTGCAACTTTTTGAATTGATTACGATGGATTTACTAAGCTGTCGTATTCGGGTTTTTCTTTTCTTCCGATGTCGATGTCATTCGTTTTTTTTTACCTATTTTTACGGCAGTGATTAGCAAAACACTGCCGTTTTTTTTTACAATCAATCTCGGCCGGATCTGTGTGATCCGTGCTGGTGTTTTTTTTTTTTTTTTTTTTTAAATTAAACACTGTAAAATCATTAAAAAAAATGCGTGGGGTCCCCCCTCCTAAGCATAACCAGCCTCGGGCTCTTTGAGCCGATCCTGGTTGCAGAAATATGGGGAAAAAATTGACAGGGGTTCCCCCATATTTAAGCAACCAGCATCGGGCTCTGCGCCTGGTCCTGGTCCCAAAAATACGGGGGACAAAAAGAGTAGGGGTCCCCCGTATTTTTAAAACCAGCACCGGGCTCCACTAGCTGGACAGATAATGCCACAGCCGGGGGTCACATTTATATAGTGCCCTGCGGCCGTGGCATCAAAAATCCAACTAGTCACCCCTGGCCGGGGTACCCTGGGGGAGTGGGGACCCCTTCAATCAAAGGGTCCCCCCCCCCAGCCACCCAAGGGCCAGGGGTGAAGCCCGAGGCTGTCCCCCCCCATCCAATGGGCTGCGGATGGGGAGGCTGATAGTCTTTGTTGTAAAATAAAAGATATTGTTTTTAGTAGCAGTACTACAAGTCCCAGCTAGCCTCCCCCGCATGCTGGTACTTGGAGAACCACAAGTACCAGCATGCGGCGGAAAAACGGGCCCGCTGGTACCTGTAGTACTACCACTAAAAAAATACCCAAAAAAAGACAAGACACACACACCGTGAAAGTATAATTTTATTACTTACATACACACATACATACATACTTACCTATGGCCCCACGCAGGTCGGTCCTCTTGTCCAGTAGAATCCAAGGGTACCTGTTGAATAAATTATACTCACGAGATCCAGGGGTCCAGGCTCCTCGGCAAATCCAGGGTTAATCCACGTACTTGCCAAAAATAAAAAAACGGTGTCCCGACCACGAACTGAAAGGGGACCCATGTTTGCACATGGGTCACCTTTCCCCGAATGCAAGAAACCCACTTTGCCTTCTGGCTAAGTGGGTTTCTTCAGCCAATCAGGGAGCGCCACGTTGTAGCACTCTCCTGATCAGCTGTGTGGTCCTGTCCTCACTGACAGGCAGCACACGGCAGTGTTACAATGTAGCGCCTATGCGCTACATTGTAACCAATGATGGGAACTTTCAGCTCAGCGGTGACGTCACTTTAGGTCAACCGCAGGGCAGAAAGTTCCCATCATTGGTTACAATGTAGCGCATAGGCGCTACATTGTAACACTGCCGTGTGCTGCCTGTCAGTGAGGACAGGACCACACAGCTGATCAGGAGAGTGCTACAACGTGGCACTCCCTGATTGGCTGAAGAAACCCACTTAGACAGAAGTCAGAGTGGCTTTCTGGCATTCGTGGAAAGGAGTCCCATGTGAAAACATGGGGCCCCTTTCAGTTCGTGGCTCGGCTTTCCGTTTTCTTATTTTATGCAAGTACGTGGATTACCCCTGGATTTCCCGAGGAGCCTGGACCCCTGGATCTCGTGAGTATAATTTCTTCAACAGGTACCCTTGGATTCTACTGGACAAGAGGACCGACCTGCGTGGGGCCATAGGTAAGTATGTATGTATGTGTGTATGTAAGTAATAAAATTATACTTTCACGGTGTGTGTGTCTTGTCTTTTTTTGGGTATTTTTTTAGTGGTAGTACTACAGGTACCAGCGGGCCCGTTTTTCCGCCGCATGCTGGTACTTGTGGTTCTCCAAGTACCAGCATGCGGGGGAGGCTTGCTGGGCCTTGTAGTACTGCTACTAAAAACAATATCTTTTCTTTTACAACAAAGGCTATCAGCCCCCCCATCCGCAGCCCATTGGATGGGGGGGGACAGCCTCGGGCTTCACCCCTGGCCCTTGGGTGGCTGGGGGGGGGGACCCCTTGATTGAAGGGGTCCCCACTCCCCCAGGGTACCCCGGCCAGGGGTGACTAGTT
Source organism: Pseudophryne corroboree (assembly GCF_028390025.1). Taxonomy (NCBI): domain Eukaryota; kingdom Metazoa; phylum Chordata; class Amphibia; order Anura; family Myobatrachidae; genus Pseudophryne; species Pseudophryne corroboree. Next base: position 662,024,047 of record NC_086448.1, read on the forward strand.
GGATTTTTGATGCCACGGCCGCAGGGCACTATATAAAAGTGACCCCCGGCTGTGGCATTATCTGTCCAGCTAGTGGAGCCCGGTGCTGGTTTTAAAAATACGGGGGACCCCTACTCTTTTTGTCCCCCGTATTTTTGGGACCAGGACCAGGCGCAGAGCCCGATGCTGGTTGCTTAAATATGGGGGAACCCCTGTCATTTTTTTTCCCATATTTCTGCAACCAGGATCGGCTCAAAGAGCCCGAGGCTGGTTATGCTTAGGAGGGGGGACCCCACGCAATTTTTTTAAGCAAAAATAAGCACTTTCACACCCCTTCCCACTGATATACAAGCACGGATCTCATGGATCCCTGCATGCATCTCAAATCACGGATAAAAAAAGCAGGTCTGTTTTTTTTTAGGACTTTTTTACGAGTTGTAATTTTTCACGGCAGTGTTTTGTGTTTTTTTGCTTTGCACTTCTTAGTAAATGACCGAGATTCATACTTAAACAGCCGCGTTTTGACCGATGGTGTATTCATTCGTAATTTTTTACCTGAACTAGCAAAAAATTACGAATGCCCTCATCACTGCCGTGATTAGTGTTTAGTAAATGACCGAGATTTACCGAGATGACACTTTGATGAAAAAACGGCATCTCGGTCAAAATCGGGAGCTTAGTAAATATACCCCACTGTCCCCACAGTAATTACACACATTGGGGTAAATTTACTAAGATTCGTAATTTCCGAAAAAAGGTCAAAGTTCAATCACGAATGACATCGACAGTGTAAAACTGCAACTTTTTGAATTGATTACAATGGATTTACTAAGCTGTCGTATTCGGGTTTTTCTTTTCTTCCGATGTCGATGTCATTCGTTTTTTTTTACCTATTTTTACGGCAGTGATTAGCAAAACACTGCCGTTTTTTTTTACAATCAATCTCGGCCGGATCTGTGTGATCCGTGCTGGGGTTCTTATTTTTTTTTTTTTAATTAAACAATGTAAAATCCCCAAAAAAAATGCGTGGGGTCCCCCCTCCTAAGCATAACCAGCCTCGGGCTCTTTGAGCCGATCCTGGTTGCAGAAATATGGGGAAAAAATTGACAGGGGTTCCCCCATATTTAAGCAACCAGCATCGGGCTCTGCGCCTGGTCCTGGTCCCAAAAATACGGGGGACAAAAAGAGTAGGGGTCCCCCGTATTTTTAAAACCAGCACCGGGCTCCACTAGCTGGACAGATAATGCCACAGCCGGGGGTCACTTTTATACAGCGCCCTGCGGCCGTGGCATCAAAAATCCAACTAGTCACCCCTGGCCGGGGTACCCTGGGGGAGTGGGGACCCCTTCAATCAAGGGGTCCCCCCCCCCAGCCACCCAAGGGCCAGGGGTGAAGCCCGAGGCTGTCCCCCCCCATCCAATGGGCTGCGGATGGGGGGGCTGATAGCCTTTGTTGTAATTGAAAAGATATTGTTTTTAGTAGCAGTACTACAAGTCCCAGCAATCCTCCCCCGCATGCTGGTACTTGGAGAACCACAAGTACCAGCATGCGGCGGAAAAACGGGCCCGCTGGTACCTGTAGTACTACCACTAAAAAAATACCCAAAAAAACACAAGACACACACACCGTGAAAGTATAATTTTATTACATACATACACACATACATACATACTTACCTTAAGTTCCCACGCAGGTCGGTCCTCTTCTCCAGTAGAATCCAAGGGGTACCTGTTGAAGAAATTATACTCACGAGATCCAGGGGTCCAGGCTCCTCGGGAAATCCAGGGGTAATCCACGTACTTGCATAAAATAAGAAAACGGAAAGCCGAGCCACGAACTGAAAGGGGCCCCATGTTTTCACATGGGACTCCTTTCCACGAATGCCAGAAACCCACTCTGACTGATGTCTAAGTGGGTTTCTTCAGCCAATCAGGGAGTGCCACGTTGTAGCACTCTCCTGATCAGCTGTGTGCTCCTGTCCTCACTGACAGGCAGCACACGGCAGTGTTACAATGTAGCGCCTATGCGCTACATTGTAACCAATGATGGGAACTTTCTGCTCAGCGGTGACGTCACTTTAGGTCAACCGCAGGGCAGAAAGTTCCCATCATTGGTTACAATGTAGCGCATAGGCGCTACATTGTAACACTGCCGTGTGCTGCCTGTCAGTGAGGACAGGACCACACAGCTGATCAGGAGAGTGCTACAACGTGGCGCTCCCTGATTGGCTGAAGAAACCCACTTAGCCAGAAGGCAAAGTGGGTTTCTTGCATTCGGGGAAAGGTGACCCATGTGCAAACATGGGTCCCCTTTCAGTTCGTGGTCGGGACACCGTTTTTTTATTTTTGGCAAGTACGTGGATTAACCCTGGATTTGCCGAGGAGCCTGGACCCCTGGATCTCGTGAGTATAATTTATTCAACAGGTACCCTTGGATTCTACTGGACAAGAGGACCGACCTGCGTGGGGCCATAGGTAAGTATGTATGTATGTGTGTATGTAAGTAATAAAATTATACTTTCACGGTGTGTGTGTCTTGTCTTTTTTTGGGTATTTTTTTAGTGGTAGTACTACAGGTACCAGCGGGCCCGTTTTTCCGCTGCATGCTGGTACTTGTGGTTCTCCAAGTACCAGCATGCGGGGGAGGCTTGCTGGGACTTGTAGTACTGCTACTAAAAACAATATCTTTTATTTTACAACAAAGGCTATCAGCCCTCCCATCCGCAGCCCATTGGATGGGGGGGGACAGCCTCGGGCTTCACCCCTGGCCCTTGGGTGGCTGGGGGGGGGGGACCCCTTGATTGAAGGGGTCCCCACTCCCCCAGGGTACCCCGGCCAGGGGTGACTAGTTGGATTTTTGATGCCACAGCCGCAGGGCGCTGTATAAAAGTGACCCCCGGCTGTGGCATTATCTGTCCAGCTAGTGGAGCCCGGTGCTGGTTTTAAAAATACGGGGGACCCCTACTCTTTTTGTCCCCCGTATTTTTGGGACCAGGACCAGGCGCAGAGCCCGATGCTGGTTGCTTAAATATGGGGGAACCCCTGTCATTTTTTTTCCCATATTTCTGCAACCAGGATCGGCTCAAAGAGCCCGAGGCTGGTTATGCTTAGGAGGGGGGACCCCACGCAATTTTTTTAGCACAAATAAGCACTTTCCCACCCCTTCCCACTGATATACATGCACGGATCTCATGGATCCCTGCATGCATCTCAAATCACGGATAAAAAAAGCAGGTCTGTTTTTTTTTAGGACTTTTTTACGAGTTGTAATTTTTCACGGCAGTGTTTTGTGTTTTTTTGCATTGCACTTCTTAGTAAATGACCGAGATTCATACTTAAACAGCCGCGTTTTGACCGATGGTGTATTCATTCGTAATTTTTTACATGAACTAGCAAAAAATTACGAATGCCCTCATCACTGCCGTGATTAGTGTTTAGTAAATGACCGAGATTTACCGAGATGACACTTTGATGAAAAAACGGCATCTCGGTCAAAATCGGGAGCTTAGTAAATATACCCCATTGAGCTCCTACATTAATAAAACAAATGCACTGGCCTCCACAGTAATGACACACATTGACCCCCGTGGTTTTGAAACACATTGGCCCCCACAGTAATGGCACACATTGGCCCCAACAGTACTGTCACACATTGGCCCCCACAGTAATGACACATATTGGCCCCCACAGCAATTTCAAATATTGGCCACCGATGTAATAACATAAATAAAAATACACTGACCCCTACAGCAGCTGTGAAAGGATCTTTCCCAATGCAAGCAGTGCGAGTGTCCAGGCAGAGCCTCTCTCTGCCATGGAGCTGGGAGAAGCAGGGAACAGCATGGAGCTACAGCGAGGAGAAGGAAGAAGGAAGCAACACAGGGCACTGAGGGCAGACAGAGGGGAAGGAGACGTGGCGTGCGTGACCTGTGAAGTCACACTATGGCTCCACAGGTCACAATCTGGGCTGCATCTGGGCAACCCAGAAGAGCCCAGCAGTGCCAGTGCATGACATTTTAAAGTGAGGTGATGATGGGCATCTCTGATGGCACATTTGAGAACCGCACGCCGGTTGAAAAACGCTGATGTACTGTATAGTACACAAACCACTTACAATAGTAGTAGTCAGTGGGAATTTAGGAGTGGGGGTATGGAAATTTGAATCCCTCCCCATGAAGTTTTAGGGGTTTTGACAATTTTTGATGCAATGCACAATGTAGCAAGACATGTTGCACAAACTTTGCTCACCCCTGTTATGTCTTACATGTAATCCTTCTGCTTTATTATCTGTTTCCATTGTCTGTCACTCTCCTCATGTGTCCATATCTTCATCCTAGGCAACCCTTTTACTCCCTATATATTCTCCTTTGTGTCTGATCACCTGCCTCTTTTCTCCTTTACTACTTTCTCCTACAACTCTCATTCCCTGCTATAGTTTCGGCCCCTGCTTCTATCTCGCCCCCTGCGCCTTTCACACCCCTACTGTATCTCACCCCCAGCGCCTCTCATTCCCCTCTTTCACGCCCTGTGCCTCTCACTCCCCTATCTCAATCCCTGCGCCACTCATTCCACTCTAACCCCTCATACTCTGCCTGCTTCCCTCTGTCACAAATTGATTCCCTCTGTCACCCCCAACCCCTCTCTCTAATTCCCTCTCTCACCTCATCCCCTCCATTTATCTGCACTGGGATGAGGTGGAGCTGGGAGGATCAGGTTTCCAACAGCCACCATCTAATCCCCACTTGCAGACTGGCTGCCAAAACAAAGAAGGGATCACTTTTTAAATCTGGCGCTGATTGCGAGCCAATCGCGGACTGCCATATAATGAGAAGCTGCCACTTATCAACTTTTCATTTGCTGGCATTCCCTGAGATGTGATTGGCTCATGCCAGATTTAAAAAAAGCCACCTCTTCTTTTTATTGGCAGCCAGTTCACAAGCTGGAATTAAACCAGACTGCAGCCGTAAGACAAATCTCCCAGCTCTTTCCCAGCATCACCGAAGATTGAGATGTGTCTCCAGAGAGGACAAAAAGTCTCCATATACCGCTCCACTTCGAGCACTGGTAATAGTAATAAAAATAATGTAATAATGTAATAATAGTTTATATAAGTGTGTTAAAAAATGGACAGAGTTGCCCTCTCCCCAAACACTGAGTTATAGACAGCCTGTTCTGAATTGCGCTGTAATAGGGGGACAGCATGTTTATTATAGCAAAAAACATTCCAGCACCCTGCAAGCCAATTGCAGGTGCAGTGAGGCAGCAACTGTCCCCTAGGTCCTGGCATCTACCTTCCCATTGTCTATTATGAGAACAATTGGGGGATTGGCACATGTGCAGTCCTCTTTGGGTCTTCACTGTGCATAAGCTGACTGTGTACATCATCGACAGAGGCCCACACTTTGTTCTTTTTAGCATGCATGGGAGTTGGCACTTGGCATGTTGGCACTTGACATGCTCCAAAGAACCAATGAGAGCCTCGAAGGATTATCAGGCTTTGCCAAACCACTTGACCTCTGGGCCATGTTTTGGCTCCATTCCATGTTGTGGCAGTGCTGTATTTCTGTCAATGGCTCCAGGACTTGGCTATCAAATTTTCTGGATTGTTTTACAAGACCACCCTTTCATTATCCACTCTAAATGAGGCATTTCCTAGATTAATCCTAGATTAATAATAATGACATTAGTATTTCTATTTTATCTTTTTCTAGAGAAATATATTTATACATTTGTTATACAATCAAGCACAAACAGAATTGTCTTTGACAAAAACATATCAAACTGTTTCTAAAGACTCCATTAAATTGTACATGCACTATAGAATCAAACAAAAATGATTTTTTTTTTTCTGGAGATGCTCTAATATTGTTTTTGAAATACAAATTCAAGCTTCTTTTTTTACTGGATTTGATTAGGATTTGACTGCCAAGGCCAAAATTGTGATTCAGAGCTTATACTTAAAAGATACTGTAAAGCGTCAAAATAAACTATAAAACATTTGCTGCTTAAGCTTAAATGACTATATTTTATGCTACTGTTATTTTTTTATGAACAGAAAACATTATTAAATTGAATCTTGTGTTTCACTATTGCACAGAGAAAACATTTACAAATACTGTAACTGTATATAACCACATGTCTATGGCAGTACTATACTGTATGTGTTATTAGTAAGTGGTTGGATAATACACAGCACAGTAACAGGGTGGCAGTGATCCCAGCATAGACAGATTAAGGGGGTTGGATGCAGGGTATATTGTACCCCGGGACCCCCTTTGTCAGGGTGCCCCCCTGGCCAGAGCACACCGACATCACTAGCTTTCCCTCTTAAGCAGCAAAAGAACCAGCAGCCAGAATGCAAGCAGGACAGTATGCAGTGCAGGCAGAGACACAGGAAAATCATGTTTCATGAGCTTGCGACAGAGCTTTCTGACCAGAGGAGGGATAGGAGGATGGAGAGAGCTGTTTGTGAAACATAGATCCCAGCTTCTCTTCCTCCCCGCCTGGGTGTCTGAGTCCTGTGTAAACTGTTATACAACTAAACCATTTGGGTCTAGAGATAGAGACACACACAGAAAGTCCTTCTGAGTCCTGCCCCAGTGTGTAAGTAGTACAGAGGCTGCTTATCTTGCATGTGACAAGATAAAATATATTTATTTTTCTGTGTATTTTAAGTTGTCTTTGTTCCACTACAAGAAAAGTTTATAAAATAGTTGTCTTTCAATTAGGTTCCTTTGGGGCCCCCCTGTCTTAAATGCCATGGGCACCCACAAGGCTTAATCCAACCCTGGAGCCCAGTGTTGTCCCTGACCCCTAAAAACATAATTACATCACACCTAGGGTACAGGACCATCAGCTCCGTTAAGTAGAACCAGGGGCATGTGTAGCCTCCTCCGGTCCATGCCCTTTCCTCTTTGCCAAGCGCCACCAGCAGCAAAGCACTGGAGTGCTCATACCCTAATGCGCATGCACAGATCTCAAGGAAAATGGAGCGGCAGCCATTTTCCTGCCAATTTCTGCAGCACTGCTGCCATCGGAGCGGGTCTCTGGAGGGGTAAGTATTAAAAATTGTCTGCAGAATGTGTGGTGTAGCCAGTCCTGGACTCAGGGGCCAGTGTACACTGCATACACTGCACACACTGCACCAATTATACATACGCCAGTAAGTAGAACGCTGCCTGTAGTAGCTCCACAGGTTGCAGGGAGACTGCTTGGAGCATCCAAGAGATGCTCTAGGCAGCTTGGTAATATTGCTACTGGCTGCAGGGTGCCATTCCAGACACTTTGCAAGCCACATGTAGGTGCATTGTGCACTGACAGTGCCGCCCCAGGGCCCCCTGTAACCCTAGTTACCACCCTGTTCATACATCCTAGTTACAGCCCTGTTCATACACTGTACAATCTAAATATTGTTAATTTAAATACTGCATATTATCTATAAATTTTTGTAGATTTTAGTTCTGTACCAGACATTTAAAATGTAAAAGTTCAACTATTTTAAAACATGGTAGAATTTTAATCAGAGAAAAATGCACATATTGTAAGGGATAGATAATGAAGGTGCAGAGATTTATTAAGCATCAAGTTAATACAACAAGATAGCAACACTAAGGGATTTCTTTTTAAAACTCCACTTACCGATGTAGCATACAGTAGTGATCATTCCCATGTAAAGTAGTGCTCATTCCCACGTAAAAAAGGCCCAAATGTAGTAAGCCTTAAAAAGTGATAAAGTGGAGACTGATAGAGAGGGTTAAAGCACCAAAAAAACCAGCTCCTAACTGTCATTTTTCATACACATCCTGCAACATGGCAGTTAGGAAGCTGATTGGTTGGTACTTTATCACTCTTTATCAACCTTTATCTTTTTTTAAAGCTTAACATATTTGGGCCCTTTAAAGCTTAATATATTTGGGCCACAGTGCTCGTTCTCACATAACATAGTGCTCATTTCCACGTAACATAGTGCTTATTCCCACATAGGAAAGTGATCGTTCCCATGTAACAGAGTGTGCATTCCCATGTAACATAGTGCTCATTCCCATTTAACATAATGCTTGGAGTATGGAGCAGAGAAGGGAAAGGGGGGACATGATAGAGACTTTCAAATATATCAAGAGTTTTAACAAAGTCCAGGAGAGAAACATTCTTCAAATGAAGAGAAGTATTATGCACTGAAACTGGAGGGGGGTAGGTTCAGGGGAAATTTGAGGAAAAATGACTTCACAGAAAGGGTAGTGGACAAGTGGAATAGCCTTCCATCGGAGGTGGTAGAGGCTATGACAGTAGAGGAATGTGAACATGCATGGGATACACATAAGGATATCCCTAAGAAATAAGGATCAAAGAAGGTTTGAGGTAAAAAAAAATGGTAAAAAAGGAGCAGACTAGATGTGCCAAGTGGTTCTTACAGCATTTGCCATCAAATTCTATGTTTCTATGCTTCTATGTTCCCATGTAATATAGTGCTCGTTCACATATCAGTTGCAAACAAAATACAATTAAGTAGCTGCAGGTCATAAGCTGCCAATTATATCTAAAAGCCTAGCTAAGTGTCCATGTCAGTCCCACCTGGCCTAAGACAATTTACTTTGTTCCCAAGTGCCTCAGGTGCCAATCTCATATTCTGTATAGTATTGTAAGTGGGTGAAGGCCATATACATGGAACAAATCTGTGTGCAGAACCACATAAATATATAATCTTTATATTAAAACTGGTCTCATGACCTTTTGTCAGAGATGAAGCATAAGGCAATTTTAATACATAATATTTTTTGCTATAATATAAATGTGCATGATACATAACATATGCCCTAGTCAAAGGCATAGTTCTAGTCATCAGGGCCTTAACTAGGGGTGTGTGAGCAGTGCCACCGCATAGAGTGCAGGACTCGTGGGTGACATCACTGCCCCACGTTACTTTGCTTGTCACCAGCAGGGTGACTCGGACGACAACCTGCAGCATCTATGACTATGGCAGTGTCCCCAAGAGTGTCTTTTGGATGCTCCAGGTGCTCACAATGCCATCTGTGCAGCCGTTGAGTGTCCTCAGCTGCACTTCTCTGGTGGCACCGACCCTCTGTACAACATCATGACTTCATGTGCTTAGGGTGCTGCACAGGACTCTCCAGAGCCCTGTTATACCCCTTTCACACCAGAAATGCAGGGACAAAACCCGGGAATTCTGCCACGGGCTCATGCAGGGACATTCCCGGGTTGGCACCATTCACACCAGCATTTTTTGCCGAGACATCCCGGGTCTGCACCTTTCATACTGAACCCAGGATGGCCCTGCATTTTCTGAAAATGGCCATCTCAGAAAAACCACAAGACCAGGAGTGCCCTGAATAGCCAATCAGCATCAGCAGAGGCAACCTAGGAAGGTGGGACATGTCCCTGCACCATTCACACTGTCCGGAGTCCAGGGATCATCCCTGGACCAACCCTGGTCGATTGCAGGGTTGAAATGCAGGGACAGAAATCCCGGGTTTTTGTCCCTGTACCCTTTCACACCAAGAAATTTCCTGGGTTGATGCGCGTTCATGTGTTTTAACCCGGGAAATTTATGGCTGTGTGAAAGGGGTATGACTGAGCTGCTAGTCATATCTAACTTGATTCCTTTTATTAACATGCAGGATAGACCACTGCGGCAAGTTTCATACAGTACATCTCTCCTCTTTGTTGCTTATTGGAGATTTGGGGGCTAATTCAACAAGGAACCCAAAAATCGCAAAAAAAATACGGAAAATCTGAGACAAAAAATAAAATTTCTGAGACAAAAAATACAACTTCTGAGACATAGCAAAAACTGCGTATGCACTATGAAAACTAGGCGTACTAAAGGGCTGGACTCGCGATTTTAGATAGGAGGAGCATATGCATTTTTATGCATTTTTTGCAACTGAAAGCACATTTATAGTGTGAAGTTTCTGAGTGACTACAAGTCAACCTTAAAATCTGCACAGGCTGACCTCAGTTGTAGAATGATCGATGTATACTGCAATCATTGCTTCATTACCCCCAGCTGAAGAAGCTCACACTACTGACCACAATTCAGTTTTTTCAGCTGCATTGAAACTTAACAACGTGTAAGGTAGCTTTAAACTATTTAACACATGTATTAATCTAAAATATATGTTAGTAGTAACCTAATAATTATTTACGTTAATAACAATGCAGGTTTGTCAAGAACACACTTGTTTTCCTACAAACATGTACAATAAATAACATTTACAAGCAAGATTTGTTGTTGTTGTTGTTGTTGTTTGGTTAATGGCTTTTTGTTTAAAAGCTGAGTTTTTTTTATGATTTAAAGCAACAAAAAATTATTATCTTCAAAAAGCATACCCACATACATGTGTAAGGATTTATTTTTTTTCCCCCTTGACAAAGAAACATATGTTCAATAACATCACCACAATAATTGTGATTTTGTGGACATTTTTTAGTTATGCACCACTTTTTAAAAAATATATATATTTTCACATTAAACAATAACATAAGGAATGTTAATAATAACAACAAAGAAACATTAATATGTCATGTATGTAAACTTTCAACATAAAAAAAAACCTATTTTTTTCCTTTTTCCGCCTGCGTTTTTGGATTCACCAGCGGAAGTATCTCGTCTTGTTGTTCTTGTCAGTAGGCATGGTTGGTTTAATATTATGTGTGGCTGATGTTAAATTGTGACATCAGAAACCTTTACACAAAAAATGCAAATAAGTGTAGGTTTTTTTGCAAAAAATGTGGATTTTTAAATCTAATCGCAAAATTTGCAAATTTGACAAGTCCACCTTTTTTTTGTAACATTAAATTAGTGTTGCAGATTTTCAGTTTGGGCGTGCTTTTGCAATTTTGCGATTGTTCTCAGTTTTTGCTAATTTGTACTTTTTACGATCCTTACTGAATTTGCCCCTTAGTCTGCTAAACAAATGAAAGGCCATGGCGGTACTACCCGTGGAGCAGCCATAAGGTGGTGATCCTGGCAAATGTACCACATCGGCAAATTCTCTGCTCTTCTAAGTATATGTGGGAGTTGGATGTGAAGTAAGGGCCTAATTCAGATCTGATCGCAGCAGCAAATTTGTTAGCTAATTGGCAAAACCGTGGGGGTCATTCCGAGTTGATCGCAGCCATCAACTTTTTGCTGCTGCTGCGATCATCTAGCACACGCCTATGGGGGAGTGTATTTTAGCTTAGCAGGGCTGCGATCGCCTGGACATACTTACCCTGTGCGACGATCTCAGCGATGCAGGAGCTGGCTTTGACGTCAGACATCCGCCCTCCCTTCTTCTGGACATGCCTGCCTTTTCCAATCCACTCCCCGAAAACGTCTGGAAATGCTGTGGAGACGCCCAAGTCCGCCTTCTTCCTGTCCATCATCTTTGCGGTCCGCTCTGCGACCGCTTCCTTCTCAAGACGCAACGTAACCCGCCGACCCCTGTCGCCGGGCAACGTCGCGCACGAGCACTGCGGCCTCCGCGCATGCGCATTCCGCACCCGTTTGCACCGCAGCGATAAACCGCTGCGTGCGAATGGGTCGGAATGATCCCCCATGTGCACTGCAAGTTGGGCAGATATAACATTCACAGAGAGAGTTAGATTTGGGTGGGTTATATTGTTTCTGTGCTGGGTAAATACTGTCTGCTTTATGTTTACACTGCAATTTAGATTTTAGTTTGAACACACCCTACCCAAATCTAACTCTCTCTGCACATGTTATATCTGCTTTATTTTTACACTGCAAATTAGATTGCAGATTGAACACACCACACCCAAATCTAACTCTCTCTGCACATGTTAAATCTGCCTCCCCTGCAGTGCCCTGCCTCCCCTGTTTTGCCCAACTGCTAACAAAATTCCTGCTGCGATCAACTTGGAATTACCCCCATGGTTTTGCCCATCTGCTAACAAATTTGCTGCTACGATCAGGTCTAAATTAGGCCTAAATTTTACTGCTACGATCAGATCTGAATTAGGCCCTAAATCTCCATTTGTTCTATGCTAGTTTGCAACAATCAGTATTTTTTCCCAATGCCACTCTTTTTTCCATCCAATTGTTTGGTTGTGATGGTTGTCTCCATCGCTTGCACACATTCTTATGGGTTTCTATCAATGTTTTGATCAATGATACTGTATGGCATGTAATTCAGTGGCAATACTTACTTGTGCATGAGCAAACATGTATAACCAAGAGAGGGTGTTTAGTTCCGCACAGGGGCTAACATGTGGACAGGACTCTTACAGGAGTATATGTCACTAACCGATGATTAAAAAGGGTCATCATTAATGTACTGTGAATTTCTTAGTTGGTGGTACACCCTAAATCAGTTAATCATGAATTATATACGAAGAAGGGAAAGAAAGAAAGAAAGAAAGAAAGAAAGAAAGAAAGAAAGAAAGAAAGAAAGAAAGAAAGAAAGAAAGAAAGAAAGAAAGAAAGAAAGAAAGAAAGACTCTTATATGGGGCACTCTTATAATATAATAAAACTTAACATTTAATAGTCTTTTATAAAATGTATTGGTTCTCTCAAGGCAAAAAGTAATTAACAATGTGTAAGAAAATATGTGATTTACATGTTACATCTAGACCTTTCAGAAAGGGTGTGTATAATTTTAAGAAAACTGAGTTGAATAAGCCAAGGTGAAAATGTTAACTAGTATAACAAATGGTGTAATATGTGTTAACCTGCTGTTTCTAGATTCTTAATTCACAGACTATTGATTACCATACGGGTACATGTAAGGGTATGCAATAAATGTAGTATACCACAGCAAAAGGCAAACAAAGTATATTCATAAAACCTCTTGATAAGTATCACATAAAAAAATTCTTTTGGACATATACCTAAGGTAACTTTGTTGCCTTAGTCGTCAGTTATTTCTATCTGCTCAGAAGGTAACAGAAGTGTCACAGGCATTTTATTCAGAATGACATTCAATAGAAAACCCTGAGCATGAGGGGTTCTGCAGTATATTAGACAATAGTTGAGTTTTCAATCAGATTTACTGTATGATGTGGCAATATTGTTCACAAGTAATGAAATAGCCTGCGTGGAGCACTGCACAGATTAAAAAGAGATGGTCAAATTTCAAAAAGCCCTGTCTGTATGATGTTTTACAACAACTGAAACAATGATTAAATTGTTCAATATATGATAGATCACAGTGTGATAATACCTGAGTTTTGTGCAACACTAAAGGTGGTACAGAGAGAGGACCTGCCTCCATATCCAAAGCATCAAAACATGAATGATAATTATTTAATATACATAATACAGTTTTGTAAAAACCATGTGATTATTGCTGATTTGAGCTATTTATTGCTGATATTGCTCATTTTACTATGCGGGACAGACGCTGATAAAATCTTCATCCAACAGATCTGTGATAACATTGAAAGAGGCATCATTAGTCATTAGCAACAATTTCAACCCTGGCATTGTTGATGTTGACAAGGCTAAATGGTGTGAAATGAATGGAAAGGGTTATTTGTAACGGAACACATACTATCTCCCGGCGGGCGGGATGCCGGCTGTCAAGATCCCGACATCGGCATCCCGTCCGCCAGAATGCCAGCAGTGAGACGAGTGGTAAGAGTCCCAGATTATATTCTCACGCTATACTCGCCACAGATTCTATTCTCACTCTATGGATGTCGTGGATACCCACGAATGAGAGTAGTCCATATGTGCCAGGATTACGGCTGTCGATATTGTCAGCTGTCAGGATTCAGGTGTCAGTATCCTGACCTCTGGGATTCCGACACCCGGAAAATTGATTACATCTCTTGGTATCTGCAAAGCTGTATACTGTAGCAAACTGAAGTTGTGAACAGAGATAAAACAAATCCCCCCAAATGGGGGAAAATATCCCTGTTGTGGACTCTCTTGCAAACATTTCAGGCTCCATCCATAGTGGTTTAGAGCAGAAAAATACTGTAGCCTGATATGAAGGTGGTCCCTAGACCTTGCAAGCAAGTAATCCTGGAATTGATGACAGAATTATTTAACTGCAGAACCATAACTAGAAATGCTAGCGCCTTGGCAAAAAGGAATGTTTATACCCTCCAAGCTGTCAGACGTAAATTCGCTAACTTAAAATATTATTTCACCTGTGGCTCCCTTCAGATTTATTCCCTGTGCAGCTACGCCTCTCACACAAACTCTTGTTATACCAGTATGTAACTGACAATGTATTTTAAGAAGATGCACAATTACTGCGATCCTTGTCTAGTTACTTAGCAGTGAAAACCATCCACTACATCTAGTCACAGGGATTTCTAGTTTGGATAAGCTTCACTAAATTTTCTTCACATAAAAGAAAGAAACGGAGGGTTTGTCTTTCTTCAAAAAGTTTTAACTGTAAATATATCTACATCTTATCATTAATACTTGGAAAGAAATGAATAGACCTTTTAACTTCTTGTAATGAGTTTGAAATTAAACAACTTCTCATTAAACTGTTCTGACCCATGTTCAAACATTCTTCAGATTCTCTCTTGCATTATGACACATTAGAAAATGATGAGTACCTGCACACAATAGGATTCCATTATAAAGCTGAATCTTAATCGCCATCCAGGCACATTTTATATTATTTATTCTTTACAAAGCACACCAGTATCATCATATGGGTCTCTGTGCAGAAAGAAGGATTAATTTTAATAGACCAGCTGATGTCTAGACTAACAGCATCTGTTTGATTGCAGCAATGTACAGTATGCTAGTACCTGTTGACGAACACTATGTTAATTCTACTTTAACAACATTTACTGAGTTAAACAAAAATGTAAAGTCAAAATAAATGCAAAAAACATGCAAACATGTCTACATAAACCTTATAATGGCCTCAAGACCATGCATTGTAAGTGTCCCTTTAAAAAAGTCAGAGGTTGTCCGGCAACCCGCACCTCCGGCGATCTATGGCTACATTACATCCTGTCATTAGTACAGTAAAGGCCTAATTCAAGGTTGATTGCATAACAACATTTTCTTTTAATGGGCAAAACCATGTGCACTGCAGGTGGGGCAGATATAACATGTGCAGAGAGAATAAGATTTGGGTGGGTTTTATTGTTTCTGTATAGGGTAAATACTGGCTACTTAATTTTTACATTGCAATTTAGATTTCAGATTGAACACACCGCACCCAAATTTAACTCTCTCTGCACATGTTATATCTGCCCCACCTGCTCTGCACATGGTTTTGCCCATTAGAGGAAAATGTTGTTCAAGTCAACCTTGAATTAGGCCCTATGTCAGCAAGCAATCAACAATACATACTGTACAAAGTAATAAATCATGCACCTTGGTTTTTTTAATTCTGGTGAGTGCCCTCTACTGTATCTCCACATTGTGGTGTGTGTGTGTGTGTGTGTGTGTGTGTGTGTGTGTGTGTGCGTGTGTGTGTATACTTTGGACTCAATTTGTAATGTAAAGAAAAAAAGAAGATGTTCAAAGACACATATTTTTTTGCAATGGTATCAAGTTTACTAGCCTCAATATAGTGTGAAGATCACTGGTGTCCTGAGTCCAGAGGGGCCCCCCACCACACACGCTGACCCATTTTCTAAATACTATCCCCTCTGGAGTCCCGCGCCGATGTCCGCGTCAGTGTTAAAGTTCTGTTCATGTGCAGTACAAAAATCCCTGGGAAAATAGATGCTGCACCATTTTAACAGAGATCTGCGCATGCACAGTAGAGTCTGAGCGCTCTAGTGCTCAACTGTCAGTGCTCCCGGCAGAGATCAGGGGGCCCGAATGGAGGAGGCTGCACCAAGGCCTCCTCCTCTCTTAAAGCGCCCCTGGTTAAAATTGTCATGGGTCTGAGCTCCCCAGGCACACTCCGGGACTGGCATCCCCCCCCCCACTCAAGCCTCCTGCTTCCTTGAGAGAGCAGTGCAGTCCAGTATTGGTTGCTTTGTATAAATTTTATACATTGTGTGTGTGCCCCCTTTACAATGCCCTCATTAGTAGTGCTCCCATTAGTAATGCCCTTAATGGTAATGCCCTTAATGATAATGCCCATATGTAGTATTGCCCCCAGTAGTAAAGTCGCCTGTAGTAATGCCCCTTGTAGTTTAGCCCCTGCAGTTATGCCCCCAGTATTTTGCCCCAAGTAGTAATGCCCCCCAGTAGTTTAGCCCCTGTAGTTATGCCCTCTGTAGTTTGCCCCCTTGTAGTTTAGCCCCCCTGTAGTAATGCCCCTGTAGCTATGCCCCCAGTAGTAATGCCCCAGTAGTTATGCCCCAGTAGTAGTGCGCCACTGTAGTTATGCCCCCAGTAGTAATGCACCCCTGTAGTTTGCCCACAGTAGTATTGTGCCCCTGTAGTTTGCCCCAGTAGCTTGCCCCCAGTAGTTTGCCCCCACATAGTTTATCCCCCAGTAGTTTAGCCCCCTTGTAGTTATGCTTCCAGTAGTAATGCCCCCTGTAGTTTGCCCCCTTGTAATTTAGCCCCCAAGTAGTAATGACCCCAGTAGTTTAGCCCCTGTAGTTATGCCCACAGTAGTTTGCCCCAAGTAGTAATGCCCCCCTGTAATTATGTCCCCAGTATTAATGCACCCCTGTAGTTTGCCCCAATAGCTAGCCCCATGTAGCTAGCCCCAAGTAGTAATGCCCCCAGTAGTTTAGCCCCCTTGTAGAAATGCCCCTGCAGTTTGCCTCCTTGTAGTTTAGCCCCCTTTAGTTTTAGCCCCCAAATTAGTAATGCCCTCAGTAGTTTAGCCCCTGTAGTTATGCCCCCAGTAGTTTGTTCCCAGTAGTAATGTGCCCCTGTAGTTTTCCCCCCAGTAGTTTACCCCTTGTAGTTTGCCCCCAGTGGTTATCCCCCTGTAGCTTGCCCCCAGCAGACGTGCCGCTAACACACTTAAAAAACAAAACAAAAAAACACCATACTTACCAAGCCCTGCTCCCAAATCCAACTGCTGTGATCCTCCTGGTGTCTGGCTCCCCAGCACTATGAGAGAAAGATGTCATGACGTCTCTCCCATAGCGCGCACTGACAGAGCCAGGAGCCGGAAGCCGGAGCTCAGTAGTGAGCTCCTGCCGCCGGCTTCCGCTGTGGAGAGAGAGCTGGGCACCTGCTGGTAACACAATCTCAGCGGGCGCCCGGCATTTCCCTGTGGTGCCGGCACACATCGGGTTATGTGAGCCAGAGGAGGTGGAAATGCGTTCCGTTTCTAAGAGGAACTGATGGAACGCAGTTCCGGCTAACTTTAACCCCTGGCTCCGACAACTACTGCCTAATAACTGGAATAGTTTGTTTACCTTCCATATACAGAAATATGATTTGCTGTTTAAAATGATGCTGATTAAAATAATGCGCTGTGCTGTTAAGTTTGTCCTTGAGTGAATCACATGGTTTACTAAGCACTCATTAAACTGCCAAAAATATACGGTTAGCAAAACTGCTCTATAGTAAATTTCCCCCCAGTAGAGATAAGGCTTATTCTGAAAAGCGATTAAAGAAAGCATGGAAGAAAAACACATGGAACATCCACAGCTCCTGCCAAACATTTATTGATATGAAACTGTGAAAGTGATTACTATACTCTTGCTACTGTATATCACAATATGTAAAAGGCTGTCTAATTCTGAATCATTAGCACTTATTAGAACTTGTTTACTAATATTGCTTTTGGATGCCAAACTTTCAACGAGCCACATAAATTTGTGTTTGACTATTGAAAGTCACATAATGAAAGCAAAGGTGTAATTGCTATGATTCAGTGATATGCAGGGCTGGCGACAGGGGGGGTCTAAGGGGACACCTGTAATGGGCCCCAAGGATTCGAGGGGCCCCAAGGATATGCTACTCAGTGCCTGGCAGGGGTGTGAGCCGTCTTGTATAAATAGGACAGCGAGCTGTAGGCAGTGTGGGCGCAGCCTCAGAGTGACAGGAGCCTCTTACACACAGTGACTCTGCGGCATGAGTGTGCGCCCGCTCTTCCAGGTCCAGCTCTGTTGCAGGCAGTTATGGGAAATGTAAGCAGCTCTGCTAGCCAGGATTCCTGTGTCTTGCGCCGGCCTCTTCTGGTTGGGTGTAAGGGCTTCATGGTTCCTGCCGTGCGCTGTTTGATCTGGGAAGTGCAGCACAGGTGAGTCCCCCACCCTGGGATAAGAGTGGCTTGTTGAGGGGATATACAGTAGGGCTTTGGGATGAGGAAGGAGAGCTAGGAATGCTGCATGGAGTCATTGGGGAGGCTCAGACCGTGAGGTGTATGGGAGGAAGGAGAGAGGGAGACATAGCCTGTGGTGTATGTGGTGGGGAGGGGGGAGGAGAGATATACATAGTACATATATATTTTTAAAGATAAAGAAATAACAGTTTCTTTAATAGCGCAGCAAACTCTGTTGCGCTTTTTGTATATATGATCTAGGGGCCCGAGAGATATCACTGTATGGGGCCCCAAGATTTCTGTTGCTGGCCCTGGCAATATGTGCACCCCAAAATAATATTAAGAGATAAGGCCTATTGTCTTGTGGTTGTCAAAAATATTTAGCAGCATTCTGTGCATCTTATATTTGTTTAGTTCAAGTGAAATACTCTTGCCCATATAGCTAATTATTCTTGAGTCTCCTGACCTGCATAGAATAACTTTACATACAATATTTCTTCTTTAGCAATATTACATTGTATGCATATTATGTAGAACATTCTGTAAATTAACGTTGTTTAATAGAATATAATTTAGCAAACAAAAAATGTGTATTAAATAAAGTTTCTTCTTTTGTTTGAAGGCAAAGACAGGAAGTTGTTTGTTGCAAGATGGTAGTCAAGAGCCTTTCAAAGTTCGACTCCACTTAGCCAAAGACATTTTGATGATTCAAGAGCAGGATGTTATCTGTGTGTCTGGTGAACCTTTCTACTCTGGTGTAAGTACACAACAGTAAGAACAAAACAAAAAAGTATCATTCTTATCAATGTTTATATATATATATATATATATATATATAATTATGTTGTGGACTTTTACTTTGAGGTGCACTGGCTGCACACTTCAAAAATCTTGATGTTGCATATATGCATTTGAATGACCCCAAAATGCTTCAAATTTCAATGCCAGGTGCTTATTTACAGTGTTAATCGCCCCCCTCCCCACCCCAAGGAAAAAAATTACTGTAAGTGGAGATTGTAGTTGTAACATGGTTGTAATATCAGGGCAAATTTCTAGATGCAAGAGATACCACAGTTCCCATTACTTGCCATGAAGACTGGTCTGAACCAATTTACCAAGCAACAAATAGATCTTTAGATGACTTTAGACGAATGGTTCTATACTCCATTCTTCACGTTCCTCCAACAGGTCATGTTGTGCACACTTAAGTTAATTTAAGTTAATTGATTTTGCTCTGTCAGTATTTATATCACCTACTCCCACAGACAGAAATCCTCAGAACATGGCCTGATGGGAAAACTTGAGCATTATTGTTGAGAACCACTATGTTAGGCCATGGTAGACTATAGGCTACATCTTCACATTTTTTGTGCAGCTAGGGTTTAGAGAGATGTGGAAAAAAGAGATGCACTATGCAAAAGTGTAGACATTACATCTAAAGTTTAACCTCCTCTAACTTTTGGGACTCTTACATAACAAAAAAACCTTTGCTTCAACGTCTACTAAAATTCTGCTTAGATTAACCTTATATATGGCTGAGTTTTATTATGAAAGTGAGGGAATGTTTTTAATATTAATTATTAATGTGAGACATATAATATTATGATTTTTTTTTTTCATTGGCAGTATCTTTTTCACTGTAATGCAACTTATAACATGCGTCCAATTACACATACTGTATAGGACAAAATCTGATCTGAGTTGGTGGAACATAAAAGTTTCTTTTGCAAAGTGATATTTTACACAGTGGTGAATGCACTAAAACTGATGCCACTTAAACTGTAATCCATGGACTCATCATCTCCCAGGTCAACTATTGTAAACTCCATCTCTCTGACCTTCCCCCCCACTCACCTTTCCTCACTACAATCCATAATAAAAACTGCTGCCCATCTCATTTTCCTCTCTAGACAGTCTATACCAGCCTCTAAAATCTGCAGCCTTCTCCACTGGCTCCTCAGCATCCTCTGATCCAGTTCAAACTCTTAACCCTCTATAAATCTCATAATAACTCTGTGTCCTCCAACATCTCTTACCTTATCTTGACATATCTACACTCCCACCCATCACTTCCACTCTTCTTGGCTCTGCTCTCACCTTGCCACCTATTCTCACACCTTCTCCTGATCTACAGAAACAACAGATAAAGATGCCTAAAACCACCAGGAACTCTGACTCAATCTAAATGCTGCTCTTTCAAATACAAGGGATAGGCAGCCCCAAATTTCAAAAAAGAAAAAGAATGAACAGAGAGAGACAGTGCAAGGAGATTGGATAAAACTATATTTATTATTCACAATAGCATCATCAAGTTTAACAACATAAATATAAATATTACAAATATATCAAATATAAAATTAATAAACTCCTACAGCCACTGCAGTGACAGATACCAGTGTGCTTATACTGTATAAGAAAAAAAAGCCAATGAACCAAGCTCAATGTTCAGTTCCTAGAGCTGCTTATGGGTATCCTTCTTATGGTAACAATATATCCAGAGGGGAAAGGGTAAAATATGTTGCAATATCTGTATCCTTATTGCAACTGTAGCTATACACAAATGGATATAAAGTAGAATTTTAGGCAACAGTTACTTCCTACAGAAATGAAATAAGCCACAGCATCAGTGCAGTGCAGGACCAGTACATAAGTACAGCACTCACCACTCTTCTAATCGAGGGATCACGACGTGCACACCTCTATGCAGACCAGGAAGTCCGCATCACATTAGGAATCTGTCAGGTGCTTTGATTACTCATATGATTAGCTCTATATACTGTATCAGCAGCGGAGCCCAGCGAAGTGAAGTGCTGTAATGGAGTATGTTTCCCGCACCCTTTTGCAGTACAGGAATACAGGATTTTCTCAAGATTACTCCTTCGTTCCTGATGCCTTTTGATTTTTAGTACAAATACTGATTAGATCTGTTTATTTCACTCGAAACAGGGATAGTATATAGGCTGTATTCACTATTGTAGCCCTTGAGACTGCAGTGCTGGTACCCCAGCTCAGGTAGTTTAATATAAATATTCTTGCATCCCCTGATAGCTGACCAGCTGTCCTGCAATATAGTGATGCATTCCCTGGACTATAGATGTTGCAGCAACACAGTGAAAACTCCCAATGATGCCGTCTTTCAATGTGCAGCGCTGTTACTGTATCACCGGCTGGGAAACTGGAGTTTAAGCTCACTGTCTACCCCATATGTGCCACCCCTGTCTGTCCCTCCCCTTTAGAATGTAAGCTCTCACTAGCAGGGCCCTCAACCCTCATGTGCTTATCCTTCTCTTACTTAAACATCCTCAACGGCACCTAATCCAACGGTTTCTGCCACCGTGGTACTTATGTCAGTGTCATCTGCTGATGCAGCTATGTTTATTTACACTGTACTTGTCCTTTATTGTCTTCAACTGTATGTCACTATTGTCTGGTTTTGATTTTTCATTTATGTACTCTGTAATTGGGTGCTGCGGATCCCTTGTGGAGCAATATAAATAAAGGATAATAATAATAATAAGCTTCTCCAGTTGTGTAGCAATGATGTTGGGTCACAACACAAAGGGGGTTTGTCCACTGACAGCAACAAGTGATAGCTTTCTGACGCGTTTCCCACCCTATGTTCCATTACCTAATTTCAATACACTGCACCTCATTCTGCTAAGTAAGAAATGTTCTTTTCACCTCTTTACCTCATAGCAATAATGTTATTGTGTGCAGGAAGAAATGTCCTCTGTCCTCTTTTATGCCATATCAATATTCCCATTCTGTACTGTGAGAAATAGCCTCTCCACCCCTTCACTTCATATCAAAAATATCATTCCTAAAAATCTTATTTATGAAATGCCCTGCATGGAGCAGGTTCATCAGTGTGTGTGTAGTCTATGCAAGTAAGGTCCTCAATTCCCCCAAGTCCTCTAACCAGTCGATTTAATATTCTGATTCTGTGCATCACCATCTTGCTATTTACACATGTACTACAGCAGAAACATAGGCATCCCGGTGCAAACCACCAAATAAGATTTTGTGCTTTGTAAATAAGAACCTATGTTCTATTATTATATTTTTAAATAGCTTTTTTTTACCTCCAACACAATAATTACTTACTATACAGTGACAGACAACTTTATTGCAACACTAGTTCTGACAATGCAAAAAAGAGATGCTGTCATTTCATTTAATCATGTTGCAAACAATTAAATTAACCTTGTTTAAATGACGTGTATACTACCAATTGAAATATATTTGCATAATCTATTGATGAATGCAGTATATGAATTTTTTTTCTAGGGTGATTGTTTACTGAAGGGCACAATTTTGACTTAAATTTGTTTGTTTATTAACTTACTCATTGCCAGAATGTTTTTTTAAGTAGTCAAGAACTCATCCTCCTCATCCAAGGCAGGTACAAAAGTTTATACTGAAGATCAGTTAAGTGAAGACAGAAACTTTGCTTACAGAGATTGCCAAGTGCACTCAAAGGTCCATCCAAAGGTCCATCCAAAATTAACATTTAACAATGACCTGTAACGGCTCATGTTAATACAAGTCACAGCTAAATTAGGTCAGCCAGTTATTATAGAGTGCTACTAACAGTAGCTGTGTCACATGTAGTCATGTAATATAATCTCATTAATATCTCTTTAGAAAAGTGTGTTTATATTCCTCAATGTATTTACCTACTTTTGGGATTTTCAGTTGATCATTATTATTAAAGACATAACCATAGCCAGCACAACCAACTCAGCAGATCCTGCAAAGCAGGGAGGCATTGGGCTGAAGCAGTGCCAGATTATGGACCACATGGGCCTGGAGCTGAAATTTACATGGGGTGTGGCTAGTGATGTGGGGGACACGAACAGTGGTGTGGGGGTGTGGCCTTCCTTGTGGGGGTGTGGCCTTCCTTCAGTCACCTTAATTGCCATCTCCACTTCACTTATATCAACAGTGTAATGTGAAAGTTAACAAACAAAAGGAAACCCCCTATATATAGCAGTGCCGCTTATACACATAATGATGCCCATGGTAGCAGTGCCTCTTATACACATAACAATGCCCACAGTAGCAATACCCCTTATACACATAATAATTCCCCGCGGTAGCAGTGCCTCTTATACACATAATAAATGTCCGCGGCAGCAGTGCCACTTACATACATAATAACGTCCATAGTATCAATGCCGCTTATACCCATAATGCCCACATGGTATCAGTGCCGCTTATACACATAATAATTCCCAGCGGTAGCAGTGCCTCTTATACACATAAGAAATGTCTGCGGCAGCAGTGCCAATTACATACATAATAAAGTCCATAGTATCAATGCCGCTTATACCCATAATGCCCACATGATATCAGTGCCGCTTATACACATAATAATTCCCAGCGGTAGCAGTGCCTCTTATACACATAAGAAATGTCCTCGGCAGCAGTGCCACTTACATACATAATAATGTCCATAGTATCAATGCCGCTTATACCCATAATGCCCACATGGTATCAGTGCCGCTTATACACCTAATAATTCTCACACAGTATCAGTGTCCACTTATACCCATAATAAACCCCCACGGTAGCAGTGCCACTTATTCCACATACAACAGACGGAAACGCAGTTCCGCCACATTCCAACCCACTTTAACCCCTAACAAAAAAAGGCAATAGGAAAACCTCGGGAGCACAATAACAAATTTATCAAAAAGGAATATTACATAGACAAAGTTACTGTATTACATAGACAAAGTTACTGTATATCCAAGATGCTGTTAACCAACATTGGGAATGGAGAAGGCGAGCAGCTGCACACACACAATGCTGCCAAAGTACTTTACCCACGATGTTGTGGGGATAACTTTTAACATCTAGGAAGTGGAGCTTAGCGCCGTGCTCTTTTTGAGCCATACAGTCAGACGCCCTCCCTCCAGAGACTGACATTGCTGGAATAAATAAGCACAACTAACTATAACGGATTACAACTATTGAAAATAAAACTCTATATGGCACATTTTAGGATTGGATACCGTCGATTAAGGATTTCTGTCCATAAACCCTTATTGGGTAACCTTAATGATTAGAAGATAAAAGAAGTCTTGTTCAATTGTTCATTTAATATATTTTAATGATATATTGTTATTATGTGTGCATAATGTGTATGTACAGTAATATAACATTTTTTATAAATTTGTTATGGCACGCCCCAGGTATTGCTATTGGCTTGTTTTTGTTGTTACTTATTCTTCGCATCACAATACTGCCAACTTGGGAGCAGTATTACATGAGAATTATAGATACAATAATATAGCAATTGGCCAAACAGTTTAGATGCCTTGATAAGCGCTGTGGATTCATTTGTTGTTTCGCTTTTATCCCTGCCTACCACCACATACACACATACAGTACACACTACAAACACATGCAGTACACACACACACACACACACACACCACCACATATATACACACACACACACACACACACACACACACACACACACACACACACACACACACACACTACACACAGTACACACACCACTACCACATATAAACACAAACACTACACACACCAGCACTACATATACACACACACACACACACACACACACACACACACACACACACACACACACACACATACAGTACACCCACCCACTATATTTAGACACACACACAGTACACACTACAAACACATGCAGTACACACACACGCCACCACATATACACACTACAAACACATGCAGTACACACATGCACCGCCACATATACACACACACAGTACACACAACACACACACATACACTACCACACATATACACGCACAGTACACACACACCACTGCCACATATACACATAAACACTACACACAGCACCACTACATATACACACACATACAGTACACACACCCACTACATTTACACGCATACAGTACACACACACACAACCATATATACACAAACACACACACATAGTACACACTACACACACACCACCACATATAGACACAGTACACACACCCCACCACCGCATATACACACACACATTACACACACAAACAGTACACACGCACACCACATACGCACACAGTACACACTACACACACTTACAGTACACACACCACAACATACACACACATACAGTACACACACCACCACAGATGCACACGCAGCGCACACTACACACACATAAAGTACACACCCACAACCATATATACACATACACACATACACCACATATAAACACAGTGCACACATACAGTACACACACACCACCGTTGCATATACACACACAGTATACACTACATACACATACAGTACACACACACACCACTACATATACAGACAGTACACGCACCACACACACACACACACACACACACACACACACACACACACACACACCACTGCTGCATATACACATGCACAGTACACACCTACATACACATACAGTACATGCACACAGTACACACTACACACATACAGTACACACACACATCACCCCTATAGTACACACTACACACACATATACTACGCACACAGTACACACTACACAGACATACAGTATACACCATCACATATGTATACACACACAGTACACACACACACCACATGCACACAAACACTACACACACAGTACACAAACCAATCAATGCTACTCATCCAGAAGCCATTATACAACTTACAATTACCAGGCTCCATGCAGCAACAGCAGCTCCTCGTGTAGTCTGGGGGCGTAGCTTGTGAGTGACAGGCTCAGTCAGGACCCCGGAGAAGGAGAGAATGGAGGGGAGGGGCAGCCACCACACTGCCTGCACCACTCTGTGACTCATCTTGGTGAGAGTGCTGGAGGCGGGGAGATGGGGCATGGGAGAGATTACAGTCGCTGGCAGTCTGTGACAGGAAACATTTTTTTTCCTGTCAATGCTATCAGTCTCCTCTGGGCCTATTTGCAATGGGGGGCCTGGAGCTGCAGCTCCATCTGCCCCATTGTTAATCCATTCCTGGGCTAAAGAGCTCTGCTCTGTGCTGTTGCTGATGGCTTCCGCTGCATATGTCACACTGTATAACAGACAGGAGCACTGGCAGCATGAAGTGCAGCTTCACATGTCAAGTTCCTCGAGCTCCCTTCCTCCTCTCTCCTGCCTGCTGCACCTTTGGCAATGGAGCTGGGGCTTGAAGTGGCAGCTGCATGTCTTCAGTCTCTTTCTGATCTCCTTTGTAAGTTGCACTCCCCCTCTCTCCCCTTCCCTCCTGTGGACATAAGTGTAAGGGGTACTACTACTGTGAGCATTTTGTGTGGCAGCACTGCTGTTGGCATTATTTGTGGCACTACTACTGTGGGCATTTTTTTGTAAGGGGTGCTACTACTGTGGGAATTATGTGTTACTATTACTGTGGGCATTAAGTGTAAGGGACACTACTACTGTAGGCAGTATGTGTGACTCTACTACTGTGGGCGTTAAGTGAAAGGGGCACTACTACTGTTGGTGTTAAATGTAAGTTACGCTACTAGTGTGGGTATTATGTATGGCACTACTACTGTGGGCATTAAGTGTAAGGTGCACTACTGTGGGAATTATGTATGGCACTACTACTGTGGACATTAAGTGTAAGGTGCACTACTGTGGGAATTATGTATGACACTACTACTGTGGGCATTATGTGTAATGGGCACTACTATTGTGAGAATTATGTGTAAGGGGCACTACTGCTGTGAGCATTATGTGTAAGGGACAATACTACTGGGGGCATTGTGTGGCTCCACTACTATGTTTATTATTTTCTAAGGGGCACTACTACTGTGGGCGTACTGTGGGCATTGTGTGGCACTACTACTGTGGCCATTATTTTCTAAGGGGCGATGCATCTTTCTTGTGAGACCACACCCCTTTTCTTCAGGGCGTACTGTCCCTTATTTAAGTATGGGAGGTATGGCTCAAATGTACCTTTTGCAGCAGAGACAACTAACACCCTAGCACCGGCCCTAGTAATCACTGAAGTGTGATATGTTTGCACTGATTATAGCAGGTGGTCTTATTGTTTTGCCAAGGTTATAAAACAGAGTACATTGGAGTCACCTTACCAATTCTAGTTCACTGTTTGATTTTTGTGAAGTTATTTTCTGTAAATTACTTACAGAGGATTGTAGATACCTCAACTATAAAAGGCTTGAAAAATAAATCTCTGTTTCTTTCTAGAATCACAATAAAGGAAAAAATACACTGAGACTTTACTTAGCAAGAAATATATACTTGGTGGAGTTGGAAAAGATAATCTTTGCAAACAAAGAAAAAACTCCCAATTATAAAGCACAATAGAATATTTTAGCACTATATAAATAAACATTAATAAAAAATGTTAATAATAATCATCATCATCATCATCATCATCATTTAGAATAGGAGAAAAACATAAAAATTATTTTATGTAATTGCTGTACAAACAAAACACAAATATAACATCTGCATGTGTTTCTAGGTGGTTCGCTACGTTAATCTATTAGCAGGGGTATTCAGTTCTCTGCAATGTTCACTAAGTGCCATTGGAATGCTGTGGTAGTTCACAATGCCAATAAATATGTGCTAGACACACAGCATTGCATCATATCATGAAAGTTTGAATGCCCTATATATTTTTTTTTTCTTTTTTTGAGCCCTAGCTCTATTAAATTATACCACTTTTATTAGTTAAGGTACTATAATTCTTTATTACTCTCATTCAGAAATATACTGTAGGTTTCATGTTGTAATCCTTATTTTGATTTTTTTTTTAGAATTAGGATTCACTGTATTTTTTTTTGGTCTATGCATCTATTTATATCAGTTATGTTTTAAATGTAACAAAATGCTCCTGAAAATGCTTTACATCGCTTACTTTCTGTTTTACTTTCAGGGTTGTATTTCACATGCCAATAGAAATAAATAGTGATTAGTTTGTTGCGTATCTTTCTTGTAACCAATAAATCTAGGAACTTCAGAAGATTGCATCATTTGTTGACATTTACTTTTATCATTAATCAATTGATAATATAGACTGTTTGGTTCAAGGCTCAGTCTCCATAACACTTACAGAGGATCTAATTATAAAAGCAATAAGTAGTCACATATTAGAGAATACATTTCTTAGAGGATCTTAAATCAAATGTAAGATCCTATTTCATGAAGACTGCAAAATCAGCATTTCTGAACATCAGTAATATTACAGTAGCTTGTTGTTAAATATCTTGTGCTGACAGATGGAGGTATCAAATTAACAATGGTCGATGACCGCAGGTAAATGCATTGATGAGGGCTACCCTATTAGCCCTGATGTGGTGTGCTCATCTCTCTGATGCCGGCACTTATCATGTATTAAGCTTCGAGTGCCTCAGGCACCCAAAGCATAATCCGCGATAATCAGCTGCCTGAGCCATGATAACACATGGCTTTATCCCCGATCCCATGTGTTATCACACAATTACAGGTCTGTTTTTATCCAATTAAAATGGTTTGTAATAGGATACCTGTCGTTTTCACCAGGTGATAATTGTTCGTGGATAACTGAATACCCCCCAAAGTTGTTTACATAAATAAAAATACGGTAGAAAAGGAATACAAATTGTCCATTTACAAATAATAACATATTTAGTACAATGTTTGCTAGTTATTTCTGGATGTGATGATCAAGAATAAAATATCAAAGCTTTATACCTTACCAGTCTACCTTGATCTGATCCAAACCGAATCTTCCTGGTGGTTGGATTTTGGATTTTAAATCCAAATTTCCGGTTTTAAATTACCAAACTTACATGCTTTTAGCTGCTTTTTTCATTTTTAATCAATTTTAGACCAAACACTTGACGGTGGTTTTACCAAAACTAAAATACGATGATTATTTAGATCCAAAGCACGGGGGTCTGCGCACATCTCTACTAGAAATATCTTCTCTCTGCAAATAACTTGTGAGATTAAGCCTACTCCTTATTGTTTACTTAAATTTCAAAATCAGAATGTGAAACCTTTGTGTGGCCACAATTTTTTTTATAGTTTCCTATCCTGTGACATTTTCCTTCTGTGAATGGGTCACAACTATCTTTTACCTACAGCAGACTCAAATTTCCCTATGTAGCTTATGCTTTGTTTCTAGTATACACCATACTTTGTACCATTCAGGTAAATGAGAATTAGTAGTCATACTGTATGCTGACTAATATTGTGCACCACAGAAATTGTAATGAAGCCCTCTTTATCTTTTCCAAAATACTGAAAACACACTTTTCCCATCCTAACTGTGTTCCAACTACTATACCACTGCCATGTAGATGTTTGTAGCTAAATATAAAGGTCACTTTGTATTCTAATCTTCAGCAATTTGTGCTACTTTTAACATGGTTGACTATTCTCGAACTTAGAATAAATAAAATATTGAATATTGCCATTATTCTATTTTTATTCATTTGTCTGCTTATTATCTACTGATAAATGATGTCCTTTTGTAACTCTCCAACTGTTCACTCGGTCTCTAAGTTACCTAATTTGTTTAATTGTACATTTAAAGAGAAGTCAACCATGTCTGTAGGATCAGTAGATGTTTATATAGGTGACCAATCACAATTTTAGATGGATGAAACCAGTGATAATTTCATCTAAATCTGACCACATACAGTATGTGATCTTAAACTCAGTATTTGCTAAATCGTAAATGTTGTTACTCCCATCAACCAATTAAATGATAAACTCTTCTTAGAAGTACTGTATCCTGCAGACAACTTCTTTTTAATGTAATGGATCAAGTGTCTCTCAGCAAAAATAGTTATCAGCACCACACCACATCTGGCCAAACCACTTAGTCCCTGAAAACACTGGTTATTAATGCCAAAGTTGATGGGTTGGAGAATATAGAATTGTGCGGGATGAAACTGATGTTGATAAACAGGTATATAAACAAGACTGGTAAGAGGAAGAGCCAATATATAAAGGTTGCATGTAGGTGAAGTCTCTTATTACTTAGTGACTGTCACAAAGTGCTGATACCAATAACTAAAATAAAATAGGCAGTTATCAGTGTTGGTGCAGTTTCATCTGTCATCTGTAGTTGGTATTGTGACAGATCCACATTGGCTTAGGGGCAACTTTGACTTTATTATTTAACTTTTGCTTCATGTCTGATATACAATATTCAACAACTAGAATGATATACTGTACTGTACCTATATCCACATGTTAACGCTAACATCCTAACTCATCCACTATATTTTATTATATAAGGAATCTCCTTTGCTCCTATAAAGACCTGGATAACGGAATAATATTAGTGGGTTTATTTACTAAAGATCGGTTTTATAATGATTTTAAATCGATTTAAAACTGACTGACATCAACACATTTCCCTCTGCAAAATCTGCATATTTATCATCTGGTTCAGCCCAGTGCTGGTTGTTGGAAATATGGGGGGACCACAGACATTTTTTTTCACTGATTTTCTAGTATCAGAACAGACTCAGCTGGTTATGCACTTAAGGGAGACCCAACCATTTTTATTTTAAATTTTTACCTATTTCAAATAATTTTAACCCTAAGAAGCACGGCATAGATCATAGTGATCTGTGCAGTGCTTCTACCAAACTCTACTGCCACAGACAGGTCTATTGTTTGGGCAGGTTGCCCCTCAACTTTGAGGTTGGTGTTTGGTCGGATCAAAAACCGACCATTATTAAATCTGGGGAACATGTGGACGTCTATATAAAAGTATCAATGTTTGTCCGATGTTGAGTTTTGATCGATTTTTCAGTCAGTTTTGCTTTTAGGAAATCTCTTGACCAAAAACCAATCTTTAATATATTTACTCATCATGCCTTATACTATTTGTCTGGGTGATCCTTACATCAGGAATTTCATCCCTGTCAGCAATCTTAGCACGCCATGTCGCGTGAGAATCTTCTAGCATCGGGAGTCTTTCTTGCATCTTTTTGCCAAAAATGCAATTTAGTTTCAACACAATGTGATTAGTACACACGAGGAGAGTGTGCTGATTAATTTGATGACAATTGTATAATTGTGTGTGACTGAGTCTATGAATCTGTACATGAAGTGCTACAAAGTACAGTAGCAGCTGCAGCTTCTCTCCACTACTAGTTCTGTTCTGCTCCATATACAGACTCAGTGTCAGGGTTTGCACCGGAGGCAGTGGTCACTTACCACTGTGCCAGTTTCCTAGGGCCTTGCAGGTGACTGGACACTGGATGCGGTGTCAGTGTATGCCACGGTCCCCTTCATGCAGTGTCTAGGGGCTCCCTGTGACTTCCATTGTTTTAGAGGTTCCATATGTGCAGAGGTATAGAGGCAGTCATGTTGTTTTGATCAGCTAACCGGGCTGTCTACCAGTGAGAGTGCAGGCTGCACTCAGCTGACTATTTCTACCAATCACAGTCCACCTTAGGGTATAAAGCTGGTCTCCAGGAACAGGAAATTGCTTTAACAACTTCCTTCTACAGTGATTGCTAGTTCCTGTGAGCTGTCTTCAGGCTCTCTGCTATGTTCCTGTTTAGATCTCCTGTTATCGATACTATAGACACCATTGATCATTGATACCATCGGCCATTATCAATATCTCCACATGATTCTAGTGTTCATTGGTAACTGCACTTCCAGTACTACTGCAATTGGAACCATCGTACCATTGATATCATCAATACCTCCCGTCATCATCATACTCCTATTTGCTTCTAGTGATAAATCCTAACTGCACTTCCAGTACTACTACGATACTCCTGTGAACTCCTCAAACTAGAGCCAACTAGTATTCCCTGCAAGTACCATCGATTGCCATCGATTCTTCTATGAGTTTTTAGCGCATAGTGCTACAGTTATCTTCAGTATTCACCATCGTCTGTACATCGTTCATTACAGTCTCAAGCCTCTCTTATTCCCTGATATTTTCCAAGTACCTGACCATAGGGCTGCAACCTGCTGTCAGGCACAGCAAATCCTCTATCCCCTCGCGGGGGTCACTGGTGAAAACCACTGGCATGTTAGACTCTACGCCTCTGGTTAGATCTCCACCAACACTGTAATAGTTAGTGGATGAAGAGATCCTATATCCGTCCTCCTCATTTCCTACCGCCCACTCCACCTTTGACTTTGTCTCCTGATACACAAGCGGAGACCATCAGTGACTGGGTCATGACACCAAGTCACACACAATATATAAGTGCATATATATAATTAATCAGCACAGTCTCCACGTGCATCCTAGGCAAAAAAAGATGCCCAACGTTAGCTGAATTGCACTGGAGTGGCCGCTCACTCACGCCATTCGTCTCTTGTGCTGCATGGCGTATTGATGCTTGATGTAAGAGGACACATCTGTAAAGTAATTTAAGTTCTTTTATTTAATATATTATTTCCAATCAACCTCCTTAACTGCCATTCTCAACACTTTATTGCTGTAAATTACTCAAAATATAGTTATTACATTTTATGTTATGATAGTTGACTTAACGATTGCTATGCATTAGTTCACATAACCAATTCATTCTTTGGCTGCTGTAGACAAGTGGCAGCCTCTACATGTAGCCCAAACCTGTGAAGAAAAGAAAGTCCATGATCAATTCAAACATACTCATTTAGTTTACTTATAGTGTTGAAGCTGGAGACCACTAGGTAAGAAATATAGAAAATAACAGGGATATATATGCATGCTAAAGCGGGACTGCAATGCGTATGCATCACAGCATGTTACTTGCGTATGAATCGCAAGCAGCTCCCATTAGAATGAATAGGAGCAGCTCCAGTACACTACCATGTATAACATAGCATACGCTATGTGTACACCATGCTATGCTGCGACCTGTGTGGTTCGCATAGCAGCAACAGCGTAAAAGGACACATCTGTTGTTATGGGCTCTCAGAGATTCAGTCTCCCATATTTAGGGGCCCATTTATCAATGTGTGATAGAACTTGTTGTGGATGAAAACATTTGCTGCGTATGATAAATGGTGCTCCAGCCAATCACTTCCCGACTTATTTTTTAAATACATGACCGTTAAGAGCTTAATGGCTGGAGCACCATTTATCATACACAATGAGTTTTAGCATTACTGACAGTGAGGCAGGGATGTACTGCTGTTAGTGAGGCAGGAATGCGTTGCTGTCAGTGTGGCAGGGATGTGCTGCTGTCAGTGAGTCAGGTATGCACGGCTGTAAGTGTGGCAGGGATGCACTGCTGTCAGTGAGGGAGGGAGGGATGTGCTGCTTTCAGTCAGTCAATGGTGTGCTGATGTTATTGTATTATTGTGTCAGGGATGTGCTGCTGTCAGTGACCAGAGATATGCTGCTCTCAGTCAGTCATTGGTGTGCTGCTGTTAGTGTGGCAGGGATGTGTGCTATCAGGACACATCTGTTGGTAGAGGCTCTCAGAGCCTCAGTCTCCCATATTTAGGAGCCCATTTATCAACGTGTGATAGAACTTGTTGTGGATGATAAAATTTTGCTGTATATAATTAATGATGCTCCAGCCAATCACTTCCCGACTGTTACTTTTTAAACATATGACATTTAGGAGATGAATAGCTGGAGCACCAATTATCATATGTCGTTAGTTTTAGCATTACTATTAGTGTTGCAGGGATGTGCTGCTGTCAGTGAGGCAGGGATGTACTGCTGTTAGTGAGGTATGGATGTGCTTCTGTCAGTGAGGCAGGGATGTGCTGCTGTCAGTGAGGCAGGGATGTACTGCTGTTAGTGAGGCATGGATGTGCTTCAGTCAGTGAGGCAGGGATGTGCTGCTGTCAGTGAGGCAGGAATGTACTGCTGTTAGTGAGGCATGGATGTGCTTCTGTCAGAGAGGCAGGGATGTGCTGCTGTCAGTGAGGCAGGGATGTGCTGCTGTCAGTGAGGCAGGGATGTGCTGCTGTCAGTGAGGCAGGGATGTACTGCTGTCAGTGAGGCAGGGATGTGCTGTTGTCAGTGAGGCAGGGATGTGGTGCTGTCAGTGAGGCAGGGATGTACTGCTGTCAGTGAGGCAGGAATGTACTGCTGTTAGTGAGGCAGGGATGTGCTGCTGTTAGTGAGGCAGGGATGTGCTGCTGTCAGTAAGGCAGGGATGTGCTGCTGTCAGTGAGCCAGGGATGTGCTGCTGTCAGTTTGGCAGGGATTTGCCACTGTCAGTGAGGCAGGGGTGTGCTGCTGTCAGTGAGGCAGGAATGTGCTGCTATCAGTGAGGCAGGGATGTACTGCTGTTAGTGAGGCAGGGATGAGCTGCTATCAGTGAGGCAGGGATGTGCTGCTGTCAGTTTGGCAGGGATTTGCCACTGTCAGTGAGGCAGGGATGTGCTGCTGTCAGTGAGGCAGGGATGTGCTGCTGTCAGTGAGGTGGGGATGTGCCGCTGTCAGTGAGGCAGGGTTGGGCTGTTGTCAGTGAGGCAGGGATGTACTGCTGTCAGTGAGGCAGGGATGTGCTGCCGTCAGTGAGGCAGGGTTGGACTGTTGTCACTGAGTCAGGGATGTACTGCTGTCAGTCAGTCAATGGTGTGCTGCTGTTAGTGTGACAGGGATATGCTGCTATCAGTGTGGCAGGGATGCGCTGCTGTCAGTCAGGGCCAGTTTTACACCTTGTGGCGCCCAGTGCGAAAGTTTCCACTGGCGCCCCCCCCAGCAAAACAGTTAGTTTGCGAAAAATAGGGACGTGGCTTCATAGAGGAGGGTCGTGGCCACAGTTATGCTCCCCAGTAGCTGTGCCCCCAGATTTGCCCCACGTAGTTGTGCCCCCCAGTTGATATGTCCCCTGTAGCTGTGCCCCCCTGTAGATTTGCCCCCAGCAGCTGTGCCCCCAGTAGTTGTGACACCCACTTAATTTGCCCCCAGTAGCTGGTCCCCCTGTAGCTGTGCCCCCTGTAGCAGTGCCCCTTGTAGCTGTGCCCCCAGTTGATTTTCCCCCAGAAGCTGTTCCCCCTGTAGCAGTGCCCCCATCATGTGCCCCCTGTAGATCTGCCACCAGTATCTGTTCCCCCTGTAGCAGTGCCCCCAGTATGTGTCCTCTGTAGATCTGCCCCCAGTTGCTGTGACCCCTGTAATTTGCCCCCTGTAGTGGTGCCCCCAGTAGCTATTCCACCTATAGCAGTGCCCTCAGTATGAGCCCTCTGTAGTTGTGCCCCTTGTAGCTGTGCCCCCAGTAGTAGTGCCCCCAGTAGTTGTGACCCCCAGTTAATTTTCCCCAGTAGCTGGTCCCCCTGTAGCTGTGCCCCCTGTAGCTGTGCCCCTTGTAGCTGTGCCCCCCTGTAGATCTGCCACCAGTAGCTGTGCCCCCTGTAATGTGCCCCCTGTAGTAGTGCCCCCAGTAGCTATTCCACCTGTAGCAGTGCCCCCAGTATGTGCCCTCTGTAGTTGTGCCCCTTGCAGCTGTGCCCCCAGTAGTAGTGCCCCTTGTAGCTGTGCCCTCTATATGTGCTCCCAGTATGTGCCCCCAGTAGAAGCGCTTTCAAAGCCTAAAGGAAAAAAACAATACTTACCAACCTCGCTCCTGCTTCCGGACCGCTGCTACCGCTGCTGCTGTCTCCGTGTGCCGGCTCCTCTCTATGGGAGAGACGTCATGACGTCTCTCCCATAGCAGCACCGCTCTGACACTAGGGGTCAATTTTGACCTCTAGCTTCAGTCAGTGACGCCGGCTGCAGCGGGCGCACACGGTGCTCACTGCAGCGGGGAGCTGGGGAGTGGGAATGCGGGGTGGGAAGGAGGATTAGTAGCGCCTTTTGCTAGTGAGGCAGAGATGTGCTGCTGTCAGTGAGGCAGGGATTCACTGCTTGCAGTCAGTCAATGGCATGCTGCTGTTAGTGTGGCAGGGATGTGCTGCTGTCAGTGAGGCAGGGTTGTGCTGCTGTCAGTGAGGCAGGGATGTGCTGCTGTCAGTGAGGCAGGGATGTGCTGTTATCAGTGAGGCAGGGTTTGGTTGCTGTCAGTCAATGGTGTGCTGCTGTCAGTGTGACAGGGATGTGCTGCTGTCAGTGTGACAGGGATGTGCTGCTGTCAGTGAGGAAGGGTTGGGCTGCTGTCAGTGAGGCAGGGATGAGCTTCTGTCAGTGAGTCAGGGATGTGCTGCTGTCAGGGATGTGCTGCTGTCATTGAGGCAGGGATGGGGTGCTGTCAGTGAGGCAGTATGTGGTGATGTCAGTCAATGCCATGCTGCTGTTAGTGTGGCAAGGATGTGCTGCTGTCAGTAAGGCAGGGATGTGCTGCTGTCAGTGTGGCAAGGATGTGCTGCTGTCAGTCAGTCAATTGTGTGCTGCTGTCAGAGTCAGAGTCAGAACTCTGGGAGGCAACAGAGTCATCTGCCGCCGGGCTCCTGCTCTGAGGGGTCACCTCTCCTCCCATTCTGTAACACCAGTGAATTAAGTTAATTGATAGCTGCTGCTGTCTTTTCAGTGGCCGACTTCCTCACTGGTCCCTGCACCTTACAAATCACACCCTCCCTATTATACTGAATATACACATTTTACAAGTATCACACCCAGGATTAGAAACCACAACCTATTACACTGGAAGCAGACACCTTACTGATGAAGCTGTTTGCTCCTGTATAGGAAATATGAGAATTTTGACTATATGAAGTTACTTCTCTGACAATTACACGTAACTTAATATAGTTAGAATTCTCATGCTTCCTCTACAGGAGCAAATAGCTCCATCAGTAAAGTGTCTGCTGTTAGTGTAACAGGTCATGGGTATGACTGCTAAGAAATGTGTGATTTAAAATCAAAGACAATTAAATATATGAATACAGTATGTACATTTTTTTCAGAACACTCCATATACACACACATACACACACCCACAGACACACACACACACACACACACACACACACACACATATATTTATCTTAATATAGGAGATAGGGGGCACCAATATTTATCTTGCCTCCGGGCGACTGTGATGAACTTACGCCACTGGTCAGAGTGACAGGGTTGCTCTGCTGTAGGTCAGTCAATCGTGTGCTGCTGTTAGTGTGGCAAGGATCTACTGCTGTCAGTGAGGCATGGATGTGCTGCTGTCAGTCAGTCAATGGTGTGCTGCTGTCAGTGTGACAGGGATGCTTTGCTGTAGGTCAGTCAATGGTGTGCTGCTGTCAGTGAGGCAGGGATGTGCTGCTGTCAGTGAGGCATGTCTGTGCTGCTGTCAATCAGTCAATGGTGTGCTGCTGTCAGTGTGACCGGCATGCTCTGCTGTAGGTCAGTTTATGGTGTGCTGCTGTCAGTGTAACAGGGATGCTCTGCTGTAGGTCAGTCAATTGTGTGCTGCTGTTAGTGTGGCAGGGATGTGCTGCTGCCAGTAGTACATATTCATTAAATTAATTAAACATATCTCAAATTCTGTTTCTAGGAAAGAACAGTAGCAATCAAAAGACAAACCGTAGGAGGATTTGGACTTAGTATAAAGGTATGTTTATGTCTTTTTTTCCACATATAAACATAGAGCTTTTTCTGTTGTTGGCATTGGCCTGAACGAAGGGCAAAATGTTAAGGGTCATTTGAAAAACATGTAACGAGCATTTTGTAATATTTCAGCAAATTTGCTTTTTTGGCCTCCTGGGTAAGCCAGAGATGCACACTGCTCTTTCCTTACAAATGTCCATTTTGCAGCCTGGTATATGAATGTGCATGTAAAACCATTACTTGCCAACCTTCCCTCTAGGGCCACTTGCAACCTTTTATTTTTTTCTCAAAAAAACCCCAAACATTTTTTAATTCATAAAAGTAATAATTACTTTAAGAAGGCAGAAAAACAAGGGAGATAGCAGTAATAACAAATGGGACGGACGTAATGAAGTATGAGTTTGGCGGCTGTGTGGGATGCCGGCCCAACTCGGATGTTATTTTAAAGGGCAATCATGTACAAGGCTAAAGAAAGTGATTGCCCTTTAAAAAAAATGTCTGCCGAACTCGTCTGCTATTACATTTGGCCCATTAAGTCAGACACAAGAAATAGGGGCCCTCATTCCGAGTTGTTTGCTCGCAAGCTGCTTTTAGCAGCTATGCACACGCTAAGCCGCCGCCTACTGGGAGTGAATCTTAGCTTATCAAAATTGCGAACGAAAGATTCGCAATATTGCGAAAAGACTTCTCTGTGCAGTTTCTGAGTAGCTCGAGACTTACTCTTCCAGTGCGATCAGTTCAGTGCTTGTCGTTCCTGGTTTGACGTCACAAACACACCCAGCGTTCGCCCAGACACTTCCCCGTTTCTTCAGCCACTCCCGCGTTTTTCCCAGAAACGGTAGCGTTTTTTCACACACTCCCATAAAACAGCCAGTTTCCGCCCAGAAACACCCACTTCCTGTCAATCACACTACGATCACCAGAACGAAGAAAAAACCTTGTAATGCCGTGAGTAAAATACCAAACTTCTTAGCAAATTTACTTGGCGCAGTGCAAACATTGCGCATGCGCAATTAGCGGAAAATCGCTGCGATGCGAAGAAAATTACCGAGTGAACAACTCGGAATGAGGGCCAGGATACACAAAGCAAAGATACTGTACTTTACTGTTGTAGAAATAGACACAAGGAGGTTTATTTACTAAGCAATGATAAGAGCGGAGAAGTGAGCCAGTGGAGAAATTTCCCCATCAACCAATCAGCAGCTCTCTATCATTTTATAGTATGCAAATTATAGATGTTACTTCAGTGCTGATTGGTTGCCATGGGCACTTCTGCACTGGCTCGCTTCTACGCTCTTATCACTGCTTAGTAAATGTACCCCAAGGTCACAAACCTAACAAGTAATAATAAGGAAAAGACCAGTGCAAAGACCAGGATGCAGTGATCTCAGTAGTAACATTAGATAGCAGGGCTGGTCTCAGTGAGAAAATTCAAACTGAACCAGAATTGCCAGTGTTTGAGCTGACAGGATTTAGGCATGGAAGCTGCTTGAAAATCACTACACCTTAGGTTAATGAAGACAGACTAGTTATATAAAACAATGAACACAAAAACATAGGAAACTACAGTACATAACCACAGCTTTTACTCCAATATTGTAGAGACCAAGAAGAAGTGACTGAATTATAGAAGGTATATGGGTCTATTTACTAAGCCTCAGGTGGAGATAAAGTGGATGGAGATAAAGTACCAGCCAGTCACCTCCTAAATGTCATTTTTCAAACCCAAGCTTTGACATGGCAGTTAGGATCTGATTAGCTAGTATTTTATCTCTGGACACTTTTTCTCCATCCATAGTTTAGTAAATAGACCCAATAGATTGTAAACCCCAGCAGAACCTTTGATGGAAGTGTACAAACCAAGTGTCCTGAGGGGATCCAGTCAGCATACTGGTGTTTGGGATGCCCGCAGTGGGAGTACTGGTCAGAAGACAGATGCCGTGATTGCATTATGGATGACAATTCCGGCACTGGAATCCTAAATGTTGGCATCCCAACATAAGTATGCCAGGGAGGGTTATGATTATGCTGTGGGGGAAGGGGGGGAAGGGAGGTTAGGTTGCACACACAGCAAACATACACATTGCACACACATACATTGCACACCACACACACCTCTTTCAACAATGTAGGTAAATAAATACAGCCCATCCCCTGCTCCAGCATCCCCCTACATGCGAGTGTCAGGGGACACACCTGCGGCACAGTGACAGTGCACCGGGATTACAGTGAAGTTTCCATGGCAGCTGTCAGTCAGTGCCCCGGGGCAGCTCCGTCTACATTCAGGCAGCTTCTTAGTGTGGAAAACAGCAGCGTTACTGGCTCAGCTGCCTACACTCCGCTTTGTCTCCCCTTCTGCGTGCGCATATTGGTACGGGCCAACTCTGTGCACCCTTTACACCCGGCACCCATGGCATGCGACCCCCCCAGCCCTCCCCTAGTTGCGGCCCATGGTTTGGTTTAGGCACTAAGGGGGAGTGTTATGGATAGGTTGTGGGGAAGGATTGGTTTGGGCACTAAGTGGTAGAGTTAGTTTGCTGAGTGGAAGGGTTATGGCTAGGCTGCGACCACTGTGACTAGTGTTAGGGGGTAGAGGTGGAGGGTTGGAATACTTACCTAGCATGAGTCTTGATTCTGCGTGTTGGGCTGCAGCTGTCAGTATTCTGACCTCTGGCATCCCAAGCACCGGGATCCCGATACAATCCAATTCTGAGTGCATACTATAGGTAGGGTATGCAACTCTCAAATAAACTGACAGAGCTTTAATACCAAAGGCACACATTCCAAACCCTTGTGTACACTGTCTACAACAAAAGTCTCATTTTTATATTTGGATGCAGCCTTCCAAATTCCGTTATCTCTGTCTATTAGAAGATTCAAAATTAAGCAGCCTAGCAATTACTTGTTGTGTAAGAGCAATAATTTCCCTTTAAAAATAAGTACAATTGTATAATACTATGCACATTAAAGGAAAAATAAAACCTTTAATTTCTCTAGATTTGTTAATAATCTTCATTTTTGCTAAACTTTAATATTCACAAATACATTTTGGTAAGATAAAAAGGGGGCTATTCACTAAAGGTCAGTTTAGTCAATTTTAATTGATTTGAAATAGATGAAAATCCATCTCAATCAAGTTTTAGGGCCTTAAACACACATTTGCTAATAGGTGACTTATTAAATGTATTTTTAAATATTAATAAATGTATGTTTTGGCTCTGGAAGTACAACATCAATTTTGATCAATTTTGATTGATTTTAAATTGATCAAAATTGACCTGTAGTAAATTTCCCCCAAAATGTCTAAATGAGTTGTGGGGTAAGTTTATTAAGTTAAACTTTCAAAGCCACTATAGGGGTAATTCAGACCTGATCGTAGCAGCATATTTGTTAGCAGATGGGCAAAACCATAGGGGTCATTCCGAGTTGTTCGCTCGGTAAAAATCTTTGCATCGCAGCGATCTTCCGCTTTATGCGCATGCGCAATGTCCGCACTGCGACTGCGCCAAGTAAATTTGCTATGCACTTAGGAATTATACTCACGGCATTTTCATCGTTCTGGCGATCGTAATGTGATTGACAGGAAATGGGTGTTACTGGGCGGAAACAGGCCGTTTTATGGGCGTGTGGGAAAAAACGCTACCGTTTCCGGAAAAAACGCAGGAGTGGCCGGAGAAACAGGGGAGTGTCTGGGCGAACGCTGGGTGTGTTTGTGACGTCAAACCAGGAACGACAAGCACTGAAATGATCGCAGATGCCGAGTAAGTCTGGAGCTACTCAGAAACTGCTACGAGGTGTGTTTTCGCAATATTGCGAATACTTCGTTCGCAATTTTAAGATGCTAAGATTCACTCCCAGTAGGCGGCGGCTTAGCATGAGCAAATCTGCTAAAATCCGCTTGCGAGCGAACAACTCGGAATGACCCCCCATGTGCACTGCAGGAAGGGGGGAGGGGAGATATAACATGTGCAGAGAGAGTTAGATTTGGGTGAGGTGTGTTCAAATTGAAATCTAAATTGCAATGTAAAAATAAAGCAGCCGGTATTTACCCTGCACAGAAACAATATAACCCACCCAACTCTAACTCTTTCTGCACATGTTATATCTGCCACACCTGCAGTGCACATGGTTTTGCCCAACTGCTAACAAATTTGCTGCTGCGATCAACTCAGAATTACTCCCTATGTTACAACAGTTGGAAAGGGGCATTATTACTAATAAAGAGCGTTGTATTGTATTTTATAATATTGCCGTGTTTAACTCAGTGACTAAAACCACCAGCAATGTGATGTCTTTAAAAAGCTCTGTTTATTAACGCCTTTGAGAATATTTACTGTAACTACCCAAAATGTGGTCTCTTCAGTTTGTTTTCAGATAACATGAAATGGTCACTGTGATGCATTCATCATCATCATCATCATCATCATCATCATCATCTGTTTTCCAATGTTTTAATTTCCCATATAAAATAATATTTAGGTGTATATCAGCAGTCAATTCTTCCCTTAAAATATGATGATACTGCTGTTTCCGCATGTTTAAGGGCAGAATTAAGTATCCAAAGAAAAATCTCCAAGCGCTCTGGTATCAGATATTGACACTTCTATTAAATTAATGATCAAACATTTTTGTGAGGAATATTTTATTTAAAATATATATAAGCACAAAAGAATACACATTTATTAAATTTATATCTATAAAAAGTGAGTCCTAATACCGGTATACTAACATACAGACAATACAACATAAAACATGTATTTAAGGGTAAAGGGCCTCCACAGATTTTTCAACTTAAAGGATAATTAGTCCTTTATGGTGTACTGTGTAATAGATCCCAAACTTTTGTAGTGTCCTTGTTTGGGAATTTACTGTAAAGTATGACTCAGACAAAGTCCATAATCTTCCAGAGACCTTCATCCATTTCTTTGTGCATGATATGGATTTTCAGCATTGTAGCTTCAGTAGAGAGCACCAGATGACCTTTATAGATACACCCAGTGTGTGAGCTGTGCTGAGAGCATTTCGGCAGAATTAAGTATGTCTAAAAAGTACCAAACAGTTAAGCTTGTGAATTTCAGTGAGAATTCCTGCTTTCCATCCGTCGGCTCACACAGCAGCTGTTCCCATAGTTTTCCATGGGGATGCCTCACTTTGCGGATAATGCCTGCAGGGGCTTATGTCATCTTTAGTTGGCATTAGCCTATTGACTGCAATGGGTAGCTCTGCCAGAGAGGGGTCTTGTCATGCTCTCCTATGGGCTGCAGAAGGTCCCAAAGCATATTGCATGACTTGAAAGCTTCACCTGCGTAGTAGCCACAAATGGGCGAAGAGACAATACTGAAGTGATCGCCGACGCAACACTTTACTTCTTCCTGATCACCAGCATGGGATCATATTGGAGCCCTTGTCCTAGTTATTCAAATGATATATTCTAGTGAATTATGAATCATTATTGATACGATATGAAGAGATCACGTTTTTAAGAATCTTATATTCAGCGTTTCAGATATAGGGGCTAATTTATCAATTACACTGGTCTGCGTTATTCGTGAGGTTAAGGTTTTCATAGGTGATCTTTTATATTTAGTGCGTGATGCATTCCAAAATATAACTTATTTTGCTCAATCAGATCAGGTTTTTTTTCTCTCTCAAGTTTAAAAAAGTAAATATTTCATAAATAAATTATATAATAGTTTGGAAATGACGTTTATTAATTCAAAGCAGACTTTAATTCACATCAGATGTAAAGTATTGTATATATATATGAAATGGTACACAAATACAGTTATCCTGAAAGAAAAACCTTT
Organism: Pseudophryne corroboree; assembly: GCF_028390025.1. Lineage (NCBI taxonomy): Eukaryota > Metazoa > Chordata > Amphibia > Anura > Myobatrachidae > Pseudophryne > Pseudophryne corroboree. The sequence goes on from NC_086448.1 coordinate 662,067,353, forward strand.
TCAAAGACTTTTTGGTGTGTGTTTTGCACCTAGAACATCTCTATTGAAGCACCAGGTATCTGCCAGCAGGGGCGTATCCAGGGCCGTCTTAACAGCAGTGTGGACCCCTGGGCACAGCCATACAAAGGGACCCCTACCCATCCTCCATGGGTGGGGGTGCTATCAATGGCAGCTTTGATGTCCCGTGGGTTTTTGTGGGTGTACTATCTTCCGCTCAGCATGTAGGACCTGGAGCAGTAATTTCTACTAGTTACTTCTAAACTGCACAGATGGGGCGGGAGGGAGATCACTAATCCCTTGGGTCTTTCTCAAGATCGGCCTTAGATGAGAATGTCTTGCCCAGCACTGAACACTGCTTAAATCCCCCTCCTTCATTTTCAATTGGTCCCTGCGCTTGGATCCGCTGCTACCTTCAATTCGGCGCCAGCCTGTGATCGCGGAGCGCGGTGAGCAGCAGGTGAAGGGGGGAGGGGGTATGTGTACCTGGCACTGGGGGCATATTTGGCACTGCGGGGACATATGTATCTGGCACTGGGGGCATCTTTGAATCTGGAACTAGGGGCATATCTGGCACTGGGGGGCATTTCTGTATCTGGCACTGGGGGCATATCTGGCACTGGGGGCATCTCTGTATCTGGCACTGGGGGGCATTTCTGTATCTGGCACTGGGGGCATCTCTGTATCTGGCACTGGGGGCATATCTGGCACTGGGGGCATCTCTGTATCTGGCACTGGGGGGTATTTCTGTTTCTGTCACTGGGGGCATATCTGTATCTGACACTGGTGGCATATCTGGCACTGGGGGCATTTCTGTATCTGGCACTGGGGGCATATCTGGCACTGGGGGCATATCTGTATCTGGCATTGGGGCATATCTGACACTGTGGGGGCATTTCTGTATCTGGCACTAGGGGAGGAACCATTTAATCTCAAAGTCATAATTGAGGCCACCAGGTTGTAAGGTGCCTAGTTCATATATTTTGTTTTCATTTCAGCTTTTGCCAATTGATTGGCTAAATTTATTTTCCTCCAATGTCCTTTAACCCATTGTATACCCACTACCTGTCACTTCACTGATTTTATTAATGCTATTTACAGCAGCTGCTTTACACCCTAAACAATTCGCCTGTAAAGCAACTGCTGTAAATAGCACTAATAAAATCAGTGAAGCAACAATTAATAATAAAAAATGGGAACTTAAAGAATTCACAACATGCAACACAAAAAGTGTCATATATGTAGAGTGCACATGTGGTCTATTTTATGTAGGTAGGACTTCAAGGCCACTCAAAGTCAGAATTGGTGAGCACCGTAGAAACATTTTAAAAGGGGTGGAAAATCATGCTCTGTCCAACCATTTTAAAGTGGTACATAATTGTGCAGCAAGTGCCATTAAACAATTTGTGGGTATACAATGGCTTAAAGGACATTGGAGGAAAATAAATTTAGCCAATCTATTGGCAAGAGCTGAAATGAAAAAAATGTATGAACTAGGCACCTTACAACCTGGCGGCCTCAATTCTGACTTTGAGATTAAATGGTTCTTGTAGCTTGAATGTGCACAATAGGATGCTCCTTTCTCACAGTGTGGTGCTGGGTGGGAGACATAATATAAGTTTTATCAGTAATGGTTTTTATTATTATACATTTTTATGCAGATCGGGCTATAAGACATTTTTTATTTTATAAGCCTAAAAAAGCCATTGTGGACTATTGCTATAGAGGACACTGCACTGATGGACATAGGATCGTAAATAGTCCACTGCCTTTGAAGTTTCCATAGCATCAGGATGCAAGAATGAGGAGAAACAGGAACCAGATATGGTCTCAGCGCAAAGGATCATGGGAGTGGTAGTTCTTACCCTGTATAGAGATCCAAGTGCGGGGACCAATTGAAAATGTAGGAGGGGGATTGAAGCAGCGTTCAGTGCTGGGCAAGACATTCCCATCTAAGGCCGATCTTGAGAAAAACCCAATGGAGGGTCGGAACGCATGGATGCCGCTAAACTGATCCTTTGATGCCGCCGTATGGATGCAGTAAGGACGGAGTAGTACGAGTGTAAGGAGGATTCCCGGAGCTGCAGGCTGGGGGAGCCTTATGCATACACCTGCTTATTAAGAACTGTCCATTGCCAGTTCTTCCTGGACACTGCTAATTTGCCAACTGTTTGGTCGATTAAGGATCCTCTTCTTAATGCTGAATGTTGATATGTTTTAATGGATTTTATACGTGTGGTTTAATTGTGTGGTGTTATTAAATGTTTCAATGAGCTACACTATATATCTCCCTTTTCCATTTTCCCCAAGCCACACTGCTGTTTTGTGTAAGGGAATAGGAGATCATTGCTAAAGAGAGGACTCACAGTGGTCCCACTTTACAGATCAATTGAATATTATTCCAGGGCCTGTGATATCAATTTTTTTTTCTTTTTTGTGAAATTGATATTATGGCGGAGGTAGAGGAAAGCCTCATCTGAATTGATTGGTTACACCAGCTGCTTCCATATGCGCATCAACCCTTGTCACATTTCCATTGTCTGTCTGTGTGTTCTTATATATATATGTGTGTGTGTGTGTGTGTGTGTGTGTGTGTGTGTGTGTGTGTGTGTGTGTGTGTGTGTGTGTGTGTGTGTGTGTGTGCGTGTTTGGAGTAGTGATGAGTGGATTCGGTTTTACTCGGTTCTCAAAACGGCATCTTATTGGCTCACAGATGTCACGTGTTTTGGATAGCCAATAAGATGCCGTTTTGAGTACCGAGTAAAACCGAATCCGCTCATCACTAGTTTGGAGGGGTGTATTATGAGAAGGGAAGACCTATGTGACTATGGAAATCTGAGTGAGGGGCAGATAGATGGGGGGATGTGAGTGGGGGGGGACGCTGGGGGGAGAGGCTAAGCCTTTTGTTTGTGTTTGGAGGGGCTGTCTTCGGGGCAGATTTATCACAATCCGCATCTGAGGAGGCAGATGGGGCATGATAAATTCACACCAAACTCTCAATGCGATAATTGAGTACACTGCATCGATGTATCAGTTATCGCATGCAGGGACACAGCTTGCAAGAAAGCTCTGTCCCTGCGATTCAGCTTCACACACGTCTCTGTATTTTTCATAAAAAAATACAAGAATATGTGTCTGTGCATGCACTACTCCTGCTGCTGCTGCCAGCTGCCTTGCTCCTGTCCCCGCTACCTCCTCTGCTGATCCTGCCTTAAGCCCCATTGCTACTCTAATTCCCCCGCACCCCTATGTGCAAGAAATAAATAAAACAAAGCTAACTATCACTGGAGGGGGCTGAGCAGTGGTCTCCTCTCTGGCCGGCCAATCAGCTGTAATGCAGTGAAAGGGACGGCTGGCAATTTACTGCATCCCAGCTGACCACACACATATCAAATGATGCACAGGCTGGAGAGGAGACCACCACTCAACCCCCTCCGGTGATTGTATTCTTTGTTTTATTGACTCTTACAAAACTGGGTGCAGGGGGGCTAGGGCAGCAGTGGGAGGCAGAGCAGAAGTGGAGGGAGGGATGATTCAGGCAGCTGGTCACTGGAGCCAGGCTGCAGGTGACAGGATTCCACAGCGGGGAGCATTATCTGGGAAGCGGCGAGCAGGAGCTTGGGATATGAGGCAGTCTGCACTTGAGTGATCAGCCTGTGGTCTATATAGACACACAGAGCTGATCACACTGCCCTGATCGCTGCACGGTTTTCTCTGCCACGGGGCAGATAAATCAGTGCAGGAGGCTGCATATTGCAGTTGAGACCTGTGATAACGCCAGCTGAGGGCTCATTGCAGGTTTTTTTCACAATTTGTTTTTTGTAAATTCGGCCAGATCACATTTCCCAATATAAGTATGGGCAATGCGATCTGGGTTACTAAAAAAAAGTAAATTAAGTGTTTGGAGCAGTTTTACATTTAGGTGATACTAAAATAATGTGAAAAGGGTGTGAAAACTCCCATTTTCACATTTGCTTAGTAAAAATAATTTTAATACATAGGCCCCTTTGTGAGAAGTGAAGAGCTATGTGAGTATACAGGTCTGAGTGAGGGGGAGAAAGCTGGGGGCATCTCAGAGAGTGGGGAGAGGCAGAGCTATGTGTGTGTGTGTGTGTGTGTGTGTGTGTGTGTGTGTGTGTGTGTGTGTGTGAGGGGGTCTATGTGAGAAGGGAGAGCTCTGTGAGGGGAGAGAGCTGTTTGGGGGATCTATGTAAGTGGGGAGAGCTGCATGTGTGGTGTCAGGGGTCTGAGTGAGCTTTCTGTTATATTGAATTACTAATATATCTGTCTGTAGGCCTACAATAATACCACTTTTACACTCGCAGGAAAGTTAATTCCCGGGAATGTGTCCCGGTATATTTGCCGGGACACATTCCCGGGAATGACCCTTTCACATTAGCGGGCTGACCCGGCATATTGCCGGGTCAGTGACGTCACCGCCGAGTCTCCCAGAGGCGGTGCTTGGAGATAATCTTCTCCAAGCACCGCCTCCTCCTATGAAGAGAACGGGTGCCGGGTCGCCTTGACCCGGTATACCCATTTACACTGGCAGCTTCCCGGGACGGTCCCGGGTTCAACCCTGCTTTTGACCTGGGATGAAATCCCGGGATGCTCGTCCCGGGAAATTGTCCCTGTACCCATTTACACTGAGAAGAATCCCGGGATGATGCGCGTTCACGTGCAATATCCCGGGATTTTTCTGCGAGTGTAAAAGGGGTATAAGTCTGTTTGAAATTCAGTAGCTTGTACTGTATTGTTTTACAGAGTGTAATTATTATATATATATGGTGGTGTGTGTGGGGGGAGGGGCGCCAGTCCCTTACTTTGCCATGGGCGCTTGGTCCCCTAGATACACCCCTGTCTGCCAGAATATTCCCATACTGACAATGCTGTCCTTGTGCATCGATATTAGCAAGTTGCTATGGAAATAACTTGCAACTCTGTACAGGGAGAGGGGGGATTAGGATGTACTGGTATATTGCGTTCCAGGTAGTCTGGCTTGAGCTCTCTGAGTGAAATGTTATGGTTTTACAAAATGAATAGAAAGTGCAAGAATCACCCAAACAGGTTTCGGTACATCTCTAGTCTACTCACTGTAGGCAGGATGCATCAAGCATCGCACTTTGCTTGCGATGCATCCTGCAACTCTTCATAAGAGTTGCAGGATGCATCGCATTTATTAGCACTGTATCCTTGAAGAAAATCGCAAAGGACAGCTCCTGCGTTAAGAGCTGCACGCGCATCATCCAGCGAAAGCATAGATAGTCGTATCATCACATGCGTGGGATGATGCATGTGCCACATGGGGAGAGGGTTTACTGGTAAGGATCCTATTGGAACCCTCTTAGGGAGAAAACCTGTAAGAAGCTCATAGGCTTCAATTGGACAACACCATCTAAAGATAACATTGCCCAACGCATCCAAACCTTGGAATCTAGGCTTGGTGCATGTGCAGTCAGTGACAAAACCTCAGAGAACAGCATTTTCTGACATTTGGCTACATACCAGTGGTTGATGCATTCCTCCCGATTTGAGAACGGCAGTCAAAAATCACTCCTTTTGTAAGGAAAATTTATCATGTCTACTTTGAAGTTAAAATTGGTGACCAAGACAAAGCCTTTGTTACATATGCCCAGAAAGATTTTCTCAGCTTGTATTTTGACTACTTTCCTGAATACTGCAGTGATCTCAGTGAGGAACAAGGAGAATGCTTTCATCAAGACATTTGAGTGATAGAAGAGAGGTACCAGGGCTGCAGGGATGTGAATGTGCTTATGCACCATTGCTGGTGCCTCAAGATAGATGTTCCAGACACTCACGAAAAGGTCCTTTGTTTCAGAATAACTATATTTGTGTACCACTTTATATATATATATATATATATATATATATATATACTGTACATTTGATGCAAATGCAAGTTTGATTTCTATGGAAGCCTCTCCAGGATATTCTGGCATTAGCTACCGGGCCCAAGCTCCCTATTCTGGAGCTTGACAAATTCAACAGCCTAAAATCTATATGGGGACCAGTGGCAGCTCCAGAGGTGGGGAGCCACACCAACGCCAACATCTGTCATCCCAAAGTGACCCACTGACAATTGGTGAGGCTCCAGTACTTGAACTTTGAAATGCGCTGCAGCCACAGCTCTGGAGCCACCACAGTTGGGGACTGCTTCTGCATTCTGAATTGAGGGCCTGCCTGTCCTATATTTATATATTGTAACACCAAGATGGCTGCCTCACCTTTTGCATGCTCCTGATCATCTCCATAAAACAGCTGAAATTCACCACAACTGACCTATAAATCATCATAAATATCCAAGGACTTACCTTTAACTTGTACTACTCTTTGCGGACATCTCATCAAAACCAATGGATTGCATTCTTGTGCTGAGATACACACTAGATTGAAACCTCTGCAAGTCTCCACTGAGAAGTCCTTCAGTTTGGAATCTACTGTGCTCTGCATTGGACATCCCAGACAAGGTACTGTGGACTAGTACCTATATTTGGCTACCATCCAGCCCACTTAGACATCATTCACCTCTATTCTCTGAGCAACAAATAACTTTGACTTCTTGCATTAATCAACTAATATACAGCATATTCAGGCTCTGAATCACTGAAGGGTCACTGCTCACTTCAATTTGCAGGAGCCATTCCACAGGACACATGTTATCACTACCCCCACAAGAAATCTACTTCAAAGGCCTCTCACACTGAGATCTTTCACACCTACACAACAGGAATTGGATTCTAACATCTTTCCACAAGCCTGCTCTGTCCTAAAACAGAAATAGAAAAATCAAAGTTGTTTTATTAAAGCATCACTTGTTTCAAATATACCCATTGTATTAAGGAGCAGCAATAGGTTACAGCAACAAAGATTATAGTGATTACAATCTAAGATGGAGCCACAGATGGCTGCCTCGGAGCTACGCAGCTCAGCCAAAATACCTGTTTCCCCTTGTTTTCCCCTGCCCTTGTCTAGCCCACCGGTGACCAAATACAGCAGGGAAGCCCTCTTAAGTTGGAGCGCTCCCGCGGTGCTTACCCCACGTTTGGACCCGTCAGTGGGCAGAACAGCAGCCCTTGCAGCCCTCGCTGCCCTTGCTGCCCTGTGTGTCAGGGATGCAGACATCGTGGACACCGAAGTGGATGACTGAGCACCCGCGCCCCCCCGCAGCCCAGGTGGTGACTGGCGGGTGGATCGCCGGCCTGGAAAGAGAATGACGGAGGCCCTCATGTCGGCACTAGAAGAAGGACCTGGGCTCAGAGGAGAGGCTGTCGCACAGGTGCTCTAGTGAGGTGGCGGCGGCAAGGGCACCAGTCTGCACTTCCCGCGATCCTGCTTTCGAATGTGTGCTCACTGGCAAACAAGTTCGATGAATTGTACCTCCTTCTGGGCAGCGCAGGGTCAAGCATTACAGGTTTAACTGTCCTCTGCTTTACGGAGACGTGGCTGGACAACCATATTGCGGACAAACCGATGTCTCTGCCGGGCTTCAATTTCTTCAGGGCCGATCGCTCCAAGGTTCTCCCCGGAAAAACAAAGGGTGGTGGCATCTGCTTCTACATCAAGGACGGATGGTGCACCAATGTCACGATCATAGGCAAATCATGTAGCCCTCACCTGGAGATGCTGAGTACCAACTGCAACTCATTCTATTCCCCCCCGGGAATTTGCCTCAATTGTCCTTGTGGGAGTCTACATCCCCCCCTCGCCTGCACGAACGAAGCCCTGCACCATCTGGCCATATGCATTTCCGACATAGAACAAAAACACCCAGACTCTCTGCTTATAGTACTGGGCGACTTCAACAGAACTAACCTGAGCAAGGAGCTACCTAAGTACAAACAACAAGTCACATGTCCCACTAGGGAAGGGTGCACCCTTGATCACTGCTACACTACCCTCAAGTCTGTCTTCTGGTCTATCCCGCGTGCTGCACTCGGCCTATCTGACCACTGCCTCATCCACCTACTCCCTACCTTTACACAGAAGCTGAGAGCAGTTAAGCCTGTCATCAAGCCTGTTAAGAAATGGACCAATGAGGCTAAGATGAAGCTCCAGGCCTGCTTTGACTGCACGGAATGGGGGGTCTTCAAAGCCTCGGCAACCAACCTGAACGACCTGACGGACATGTCACATCCTACATCAGCTACTGTGAGGACATGTGTGTACCTACCAAGACTTACTGCATTTACAACAACAACAAGCCATGGTTCAATGCCCAGCTCAGGCAACTTCGTCGGGCCAAAGAGGAGGCCTATAGCAGCGGTGACAGAGCACTATACAACCGTACTAGGTACTCTCTGACTAAAGGAATCAGGCTAGCAAAAAATCAGTTCTCGGACAAGCTGACAAACGATCTCTCCACCAATTACGCCGTATCTGTATGGAAAGGAATGCAATCCATAACCAACTATAGGAAAACATCGAAGTCCACCACCATGCACCAAGACCTAGCAGACGAAGTGAACCACTTTTATTGCAGGTTCACAAAAGAAGTCCCCTGCAACCCAAATAATCACCTCTACGATGCCAACCCCAGGCACTGCAAGTCACCCAAGAAGAGGTGGAGGCATTGTTCAAATGGGCCAAACCCAGGAAAGCTCCGGATCATGACGTAGTGTCACCATCTGCCCTAAGATCATGTGCGGGTCAGCTCGCCCCCATATTCACCAAGATCTTCAACAAATTGCTGGAGCTACAGAAAGTCCCTTCCTTCCTCAAAAGGTCTACTATCATCCTGGTCCCAAGAAACCCTTTATCACGAACCTGAACGACTACAGGCCGATAGCACTGATGTCTGTGGTCATGAAAACGTTCAAGCTTCTGGTTTTTAATCACCTGAAAGCTGTGACTGGCCCCCAACTGGACCCCCGCCTATCGATCAAATTGGTGTGTCGAGGATGCAGTCAACCTGGGCCTGCACTACATTCTACAGCACCTAGACATTCCCGGTACCTACACTAGGGTCCTGTTTGTCGATTTCAGCTCGGCCTTCAATACAATCGTTCCCAGCATCCTCCACCCCAAATTACTTTACCTAGGGGTCCCAGAAGCTACCTGTTCCTGGATAGTAGTCTTCCTGACAGATAGGACACAGGTGGTGAAAGCGGGGGAATTCACCTCTCAATCACAGTAAATTAGTACAGGGGCCCCTCAGGGCTATGACCTCTCACCCCTGCTCTTCTCCCTGTACACAAATGACTGCACCTCGGAGGTGCAATCAGTAAAGATCATCAAATTCGCAGATGACACCACCGTCATCAGCCTCATCAAGGACGGGGACGAATCGGCCTATAGACGGGAAGTAGACTGGTTGGCCCAGTGGTGCATCCACAACAACCTTGAGCTCAACCCCCTCAAAACTGTCGAGATGATAGTGGACTTCAGGAAGAAGTCATCTAGTGCACCTCCGCTAATAATTGCTGACAGTGTGGTATCGCTAGTGGACTCCTTTCAAGTTTCATGGGACCACAATCTCCCGGGACCTTAAATGGGGGTCCAACGCTAATGCCACTGTTGGGAAACCACAGCAGAGGTTGTTCTTCCTCAGGCAACTAAGGAAGTTCAACATCCCACAGAAGCTTCTGCTCGTCTTCTACTCCGCGATTGTGGAGTCAGTACTGTGCTCCTCAATACTGGTATGGTACAGCTCTGCCAGCGCAAGGGACAGATACAGGCTCCAAAAGGTGGTCAGAACCACAGAGAAGATCATCGGGGCCAACCTTCCCTCAGTCCAGGACCTGTACCTGTCCAGAGCTAAAAAGCGGGCAACGAAGATAGTAAAAGACCAGCTACACCCCGGCCACAGCATGTTTAACTTGCTTCCTTCTGGCAGGCGTTACAGGGCCGTCCCCACCAGGTCCACCAGAAGCCTCAAACGTTTCTTTCCCCAAGCTGTCCGCCTGCTGAACTCCTGAACATTGACTGACTAGACATACATGTAACTAACTTGTGTCCCTATGGTATACCTATATGTGTGACTTTACTACCCCCCCACCTGCTTATCTGTTACCTACTTGGCTGCTGTATAGCAAACTGAAGACAAATTCTTAGTATACGCAGAAAACAGCAACAAATTTAAAACTAAAAAGATATAAATAAATCTGTGAAAAATAAAAATGTAGTATACCTGGCCAATAAAGCTGATTCTGATTCTGATTTTAAATTTGGGGGGATTATTAATATATCTTCCCCCCACCCCTGAAAATATGTGGTTTTAGTGAAATCCTGTAAATATTTTTTTATAAATAGAACCCATACACAGTTGTTCATGTTTAATTAGAATTTATCTTTTTGTGGAATGAGATACAAATGAAGTATTTTCCTTACTTAATTATTTTAGTGATCTAGAATCACAGGCTAAACTATTTTTTTGTGAATAGGAGGATTGAGCCTTTGATTATTCATTTGCTAATATTTTTCTCAGTGTCATCAGGCCTCTTCACTAAGCTATACCTTTGATTCTGCTAATTTTGGTTAATGATAGATCTTTATGAAAAATGATGTGTGTACTAATTAGCACTGTTATCATCAGCCCACGCAAGACCATTGCTATTAATGTAGCTATAAAAAGAACATGTACTGTATTCTAAATTAATTTTAATGAGAAAAGATATCTTTATAAATTACAAAGTAGTATGTATTTATTTTTATTTCATAATAAGATAGCATAAAGAGCAATAGTTAATAGTCCATAAATGAGAGAAGATGTCTTGAAAAGGCACACAATAAATTAAATCTTAATGCTTAATATATTGATGATGAAATATCATGGGAATGGACAAAAACAGCAACAAATTTAAAACTAAAAAGATATAAATAAATCTGTGAAAAATAAAAATGTAGTGATTAAAACCAAAGAGTCCCATGGTGTGTTTTTTTCATGCTCTTTTCCAGAAATGGAGAATAAAAAATATTTAATTAAAAACACACAGTGGGGCTCTGGTTTTAATCACTAAATTTAATTTATTTCCATCCTTTTTCACATATTTAGCTGTTTTTGTTCAGTCCCATGGTATTTTATTGTAAATGTATTAAACATTAAGTTTAAATTTATTGGGCACCTTTACAAGACATCATTTCTCTTTTCGGTTTTGGTTTCAATTGGTAGTCAAATTATTATTCAATACAAATTATAGCATTTTCTGAATAATAATAATAGTACATAAAATACTTTTAAAGTGGTAAATTGCTTTATTTTCCCCATATTCCATAAATGTGCAATGTTTTCCATTTGGAATTTTGCATTGATTAGATATGCCATACAGACAAACATTTATGAGCGGACAGCTGCTTTAAGTATGTGCTGAACTAAAATAATGTTATTTACTATATCATAAAAAATGGTAATGCCTTTTTAGAGATCAGTGTGACAAAATTAGTTTTGCTGCATATAACTTAACAACTGAGACTTTGTCATGTATTCATGGTTACATATGATTTCTAGCAAAGGGGGCTACAGTTCTGATTAAACACTAATGTCAACCATTCTTTAAAATAGTTTTAATTTTAATGTATTCACTACATGAGAAAAATGCTAAATTATCAACCTCATTAGGTCACATATTTATATACTGTGTCATGTAATTTATTTATTTTTAAGTTACCCATTTAATTTTAATTGAATGTTTTCCTGTGGGGCCTGATCTGGCTTTTGCATCATACAAGGGAAACATTAAAAAGTGATTACACACTTAGCTACTCTCACAAAATTAACTTAACCCATAAAATGTATTACTAGAGGTAGTATTTTTTGTAATAAAGATTAATGGAAAATGTATCTGATGTTTTTTAATTATTTGTTTCCAGTTTAATCTCTTTTTTGCAAACTAATGACTTGCCTAAATGGTCAGATATTAATGCCTGATATTTTATAATACAGTAGATCACGCCAACACAAGTATTAACCACTAGGTGTTCTACATCGAACTAGATGATCTCTTCCCCTTAATAAACAGGTAATTTGGATGATTAGGGACTGAATCATGTTTGTAAGGAAAGCAAAAAAACAAGTAACTGGGCAAAACCATGTTGCACTACAAGTGGGGCGAATGTAACATGTGTTAAGACATTTAGATTTGGGTGGGGTATGTTCAAACTGAAATCTAAATTGTAGTCAAAAATAAAGCTGTCTAGCATTTGTGGGCTACATACAAAAGCAGCCAGTACTTACCCTGCAAAGAGAAAATAATAATTTGTTTGTTTCCCTTTCATGGTAACATAGTTTGTTCCAGATACAAAGTGACTTGCTTTTTTGTGATTTACTTACAAACATGATGTAGGCCCTTACTGTAGTCAAAAGGAACAATTATTACATTTGGTGCACAGCAATCTTGCTGCACAAGGTTAATGTCTCAGTCGGTCACACAATTTTGCTCATTTTCAATCTCTTTCTTGACTCCTGCCACACCGAAGTTCCTAGCTGCAACCAAGAGGTCTAAGAATACAAATCACAGGAGTGTCAGTTGTTAATAGTGGATTGCTCTACTGTGCAGTCTTCAATAAAATTGCTCCTCAAGGAATACTTCATTCCCTTTCCAAGATGGCCACCGATAATGTACCTGTGCATGTGCAGTGCCATAATGCCACAGTGTAAAAGGGTCATGTTGGAGGATGGATGTCCTTCTCCTAAGTAAAGAGACCCACAACATTACCCATTAGATTCACTGTTCCAGAGCTTTGTACCACTATCCAGACAGACAGGGACAGACACTGGCTGATGATCTGACAGCATCACTGCCCCTTTACAGGCTCTGCTCCATCTAGACCTATGTAAGAGTGAGTACGGCTGTACTTTCACTACCGCTAAATAAACTGCAGGGCATGGTTCAGACTCCTGAGTGGTCATTGCCTTCAGTACATCCACTGGTGTGTACAGCACACTGCTCACCACAAAGACTGCACACACAATTCCAAGACTAGGTTTGACAGCTGACTGTAGAACTGAGAAAGCTACAGTATCTGTTCAGTTGTACTATACTTGAATATATACAGGAGAACTGATTACCAAATTAATGGAAACAGGTTTGGTCTTTGCCTGCATTCTAACTTGGGGGGTAATTCTGAGTTGATCGCAGCAGGAACTTTGTGAGCCGTTGTGAAAAACCATGCGCAATGCAGATATAACATGTGCAGAGAGAGTTAGATTTGGATGGGTTATTTTGTTTCTGTGCAGGATAAATACTGGCTGCTTTATTTTTACACTGCAATTTAGATTGCAGATTGAACACACCACACCCAAATCTTACTCTCTCTGCACATGTTATATCTGCCTCCCCTGCAGTGCACATGGGGGGTCATTCCGAGTTGTTCGCTCGCCAGCGGATTTTAGCAGAGTTGCTCATGCTAAGCCGCCGCCTACTGGGAGTGAATCTTAGCATCTTAAAATTGCGAACGACGTATTCGCAATATTGAGATTACATACCTCGTAGCAGTTTCTGAGTAGCTTCAGACTTACTCGGCATCTGCGATCATTTCAGTGCTTATCGTTCCTGGTTTGACGTCACAAACACACCCAGCGTTCGCCCAGACACTTCCCCGTTTCTCCAGCCACTCCTGCGTTTTTTCCGGAAACGGTAGCGTTTTTTCCCACACGCCCATAAAACGGCCTGTTTCCGCCCAGTAACACCCATTTCCTGTCAATCACATTACGATCGCCAGAACGATGAAAATGCCGTGAGTAAAATTCCGAAGCGCATAGCAAATTTACTTGGCACAGTCGCAGTGCGGACATTGCGCATGCGCATTAAGCGGAAAATCGCTGCGATGCGAAGTTTTTTACCGAGCGAACAACTCGGAATGACCCCCATGGTTTTGCCCATCTGCTAACAAATATGCTGCTACGATCAACTCAGAATTACCCCCTTGGACCCATTCTCTTTAATACAGTATACTTTAGCAGGCTGCCAGCAGATCTATCTCACTATTAATGCCTATTAAAATATACTCTTTTAAGGTACAGAGAAGATGAGAAATGTGAGTAATGTAAAGCAACAGAAAAACTAGCAATGTTTTGCAAATCCTGTGCTATAATGTGCTATGATGTGATGTGTGGTGTGTTTCCACAATTATTCTCTTATTGGTATCAAATGCAGAGACCAGCCTTGTGTCTTGAAACGAACCTGCTACAACCACTTCTAAAAAGTCTTACATATTAAAGAACTTGAGAAGCTATTAGAGAAATACAATATCATCAGAATTGCAGCACTAGTGTTCAGCAGTTTTAAAAACCATATAATTAAGACTATATTACATAACATTTTAGAAGATAAGACATTTTTATGCTTCTAGCTCTAAATTACTTGTTTTAGAATAATATTGTCATTATACTGATCATATTTTAATGAACATATAATCCTCTTATTACAAAAAGCTTCTAAGCCTGCTATCTCCAAAAGTCTTGTGGTGTAGAAGAAAAGAAATCAAATTGTTAAAAAGTAGCTTTTAATTGACCCATGAAGTATAAAACAATTACATACATATTGTAAGATTGTCTTGTAAACTGGTAAATATGAAAACATTGTTGTTGAACATAGCAACAAATTTGATATTGTTTATAAGATCACCAGCAAGTGCCACCCTCCCTGTCTGAAGAACGCAAATGTTATGATGGCAGGATTGACTCAGGGGGGCAGATGTATTAACCTGAAGAAGGCATAAGGAAGTGATAAACCAGTGATATGTGCAAGGTGATAAAGGCACCAGCCAATCAGATCCTAACTGTTAATTTACATCATGGAGCTAATTGGCTGGTGCCTTTATCACCTTGCACATATCACTGGTTTATCATTTCCTTATGCCCTCTCCAGGTTAATACATCTGCCCCAGGGTCCCTTGTGCACCAATCAACCTATTGTTAATACACTACGCCTGCATCAGAGACAGCCCAAGGAAGAGGAGTGGAGTACACTAAGCAGTGGAAGGGTGCTCTCTGCACTCTGCCAACACAAAATCATCAGACAGACCAATGCAACAGATGCAGCTCAGAAGTAAAGAGCCCTTGACTACTGTAAGCACCAGAAGGTTAAGATGTATAGATCACAGGCTTTTTAGAGTCTGTACTTTTGCACATCTCCTAGGACACACTTTCATTGTACAATGGCACAGCAGACAACACTCAGTATAGTAGAAACATGTAAGAAACCATAAAGGGCACAATGACGTGTAAGTGAAATTCCTAAAATTAACTGCACTACTCTTTAGAGATTGTTAAGAGATAGGGTGATTGAAACCATTGACCATCTGGGAACAAATAACCTGACTAGTGTTAAAGATATGGTATGGAAAAAAAGAGGGATTATTCTGTGTCAACTCTCAAGCCATTTGCAAGGGAATCACTTGTAAAGAGTGAATAGTATATTTACAAATGATGCCAGATTATCAGAAGCTTGCATGCAGTGATCATCATGTATGGCCTGACAGAAAATTGCCACATGCACACGCACAAAAAAGATGTTACATTTCAGGAAGATTAGATTTGCAGAGATGAGAAAGCACACAAGGGATTATGTGACAGAATGAAGGTACTTCAATGAAGTTCAACAGCAGTGGGGAAAATTAAAAAGACTCTAATAAGAGCAACAGACCTTTATGTGAGACGGGTTAAGAAAAGAAAGTGAATATCAGTCTCAAAAGCAGTTCTGAGTATTCTGAAAGTAAAAAATGTTGCCTTAAGGAAATTTAAGCTGACTGAGAATAATTAGGACAAATATCTTACTAGACAGAAAGAGGCCACAAAAGTAATCAGATGTGCTAAGGGAAAGACTGACGTGAAAATAGCACAGAAGTAACAACAACAGGACAACCTCTTTTTTTAGGTATAGAAATAAAAGGAAAAAATCATAAATGCTAATAGTGAGACCAAAGACACAGCAATGGTTTTGTGGAATGAATGAAACAAATGCACCTACTGTATGCACACACATTATTTAGTGTTTTATATTGACAAAAATGTAGGATATACAGTAGATGCAAGTCTATTTACAGAAGAGAATAATGTACCAGAACTCAAACAGAACAGCTGGTAACATCAATCACAGAATTATTAGTGAATGTAGTCCACTGAACAAAAGTGTAACTAATGTAAGAAAGAGACTGCCAACTACAGACATTGATAGTGGGAAAAATAACAGAAATAGTTGGAAAAATAATAGAAACACTGCTGAATCCTGCAATTTACCAAACCTAACGCTACATGGACTTTTTGTGTTGAAATCATGTTAAATAAATCTGATTAGGATTTGGACTGGATGACTAAAGCAACAAATCATTTAGATTTTAGTGAGGTTTTTGCCAATATCCACATTTAAGATTGCAAAATAAATGTGAATATATGTGATTGAATTTATAAATATATAGACCCCTATTCAATTAGTGTTGGAATTTCTAAAAAGTCAGAAAAAGGTCACTTTTCGACTTGTTTAGGTCGAATCTGGATTTGACCTATTCAATTCCAGTGCCATTTTTCTGACTTGTCAGATATACTGACATGTCAAAAAAACAGGTGGATCAGTAAATTCACACGCCGATACACCGGTTTTGTCGATTTTGTGGGCATTTCCGACAGGTTTTTGGCCCGTTTTCGACAATGCCGATTCGATTTTAAAAAAAGTTGGATCAGCATTTTGGAAACGATCATAAACCTATCGGAAATGCCCGCAAATAGAGTAGTGAATTGTTGGATCCTCTCCATTGGATCCGACACTAATTGGATAGACCCCATAATGGTTAACAAATAGAAAACAATGATTTGTAGTAAATGGGGTTTATTCAGAATAGGAAAAGATTACTAATGGATTATCCCAGCAATCTGTAATTACTATAGTGTTCTTTTATTTCTTTATTTCTCATATTGCTAATAAAAATGAATGCAAAATACTCCCTTTTCTACTGACACAAAAGTATGCAACAAAGAAGACAGAGCATATGGGGTGTCACATCAGGCAGGGTGTCACATAAGTGGGGTGAGTATGGATTGCAGGGTTGACCCTAATTAGATTGACAGTCATTAGGTCAACCACTATTGGTCGACATGGCAAAGGTCGACATGGTGAAAAGGTCGACATGTGAAATAACATGGTGAAAAGGTCAACACATGTAAAGGTTGACATGACAAATGGTCGGCACAAAAAAGGTTGACTCCAATTTGTTTTATTTTTTTGGTGTAATTTAATTCGGAAGAGTACAGGGAACCCCAATTAGTGTGTTGCGTTCCCCTTGTATGGCTTTGGTCAAGGTGCCTTGCTATGATACTGCTGCACTTGGCACAAGTTACTATTCCAAATTATAGTCGACATGGATGGTAAAGTATGAAAAAGTTTTAAAAAATGAACTCCCCCAAAACACTGGGTTGACCATATGTGTGTCGACCATTGGCAACTGTCACCCTTTTGTACCTACGACCATAAGCACTGTTGACTTTTGAAATGTCGACCTAATGACCATGTCAACCTAATGTGGACATGCCTAATGGTGGACAATAGGCATGTCCACCATTAATGCTCAGCCTATTGACTGTTGACCTAATTAAGGTCGACCTGTCATCGGGATACCAGGTGGGGTATGATGACAAAATGTTTGATAAGCTAGGTAAACTAGAGGAATGGTGAACATTGAGGTACTACTCTTAAGTGGCAAAAATGAAAAATCATACTTGGATTTCAAACACCCAAATAATAAACTACACAGTGATAAGGCCATTATATAATTAATTGGTTCTTACATATGTGGACATGCACGTACATGCCCAAATTCATAGAAAATTAGGTTATACTGACTGTATCAGGGACTTGCACTGAGGTATTGTAAATGGCTCAGGAGTCAGGCTAGTACCAGAGCCAGTTTTACACACTATATATGAGCCCAGGGGTTCATGTGAACATTATTCAAAGGTGCAGCAGTGTATACTAGTGGAAATTTGGTGAGTTTTGATCAGAGGTGTCTGGATAAGATAGGCAGTGGAGACGCTGCCTCACCTGTCATAGACTTTTTACATATAGTTTTGACTCAAAAAATTATTCGAACAATACAAAGAAGATATTTATTAAATATTCTTTGTATTTTTCATATATTTTATATAGTCAAAATGCTGGCTTATACATTAATATGACAGGAAAGACTCTGCCTCACCTGCCTCACCTCACCACACGTCACTGTTGAAGATCCCAAGCATGCTCAGTAAAAGGGATTGCTTCAAAAACAACCGATTTTTAAACTATGTACAGATAATGTTAGACTGTTTTCCATATATTCTTGCCCCCACAAAAAACAGTGTGCAGACAGTTGATTTAAAAAAAAAAAAAAACCTGATGATCAGATGTGTGAATATGTAGTTAGCTATACACGGGTTTCCTATCAAATTTGGCCTATCTTCATACATGGTGGTAGATGTTTTAATCCTGGAGAAGGGATAAAGAAGTAATAAAGCAGTGATAAGTGCAAGGTGATAACGCACCAGCCAGTCAGCTCCCAACTATCATTTTTCAAATCCATAATGATTGGCTGGTGCATTATCACCTTGCGCTTATCACTGCTTTTTCACTTCTTCATCTCATCTCCAGGTTAATACATCTGCTCCATGATATGATGGAAAAGTAACTCACCTTTAGACCTTTCACTTGTTGCAAATACTGTCAATAAGATTTAGAGTTACATTTAAGATGTAAGACTATTTAAAGCTGTCCATTAATTGGCAGTTTCAGCCACTAGATTTATAGGGACAAGTATATTGAAGTCCCAAACCATCTTGCATTGAATGTAATTTCCCTTTCAAATCTCTAGCTAAAGACCACTGAAGCTGCAGCAATACTGAAAAGTGCTTCATAGTACAGTAAGTTTAGCCCTTTAGTCTTTTCACCATGGTTTATACATATCTGATAATGCAATGTAATGTAGAACACAGGTTTTGCTTGTAAAAGTAGAATTTGATCAACTTAATCTCTGAAAGTAGTCCATACAGTAGGTTACAATAGCAATGGAGTCTATAGGCTACAATAGCTATGGAACATTATACATCCAACCATATTGTAGCCCCATGGAAACCTATAGGAACTGCTGTGGGCTGAGCTGCAGCAGATTTCTTGGATATATTGTGGTCCCTCATAACACCCTTGGACATAAGTTTAGTATAACAGAGAATTAACAAAAAAAAGAACAATTCTGAGTTTACATATAGACTTCTAATACACTCCAAATGAAAAGTATTATTTAAATACACAGACTAAAACACACATGATTATAAAAAGTAAAAAGATAAACAAAAAAATGTAAAGGTGTACTATGTGTTCCTCCCTCTTTGTGTTGAGCTATGTTCTTACTTTAAACCAGTGGTTCTCAACTTCGGTCCTCAAGTACCCCCAATAGTTCATGTTTTCCAGGTCTCCTCCCAGGATTGCAAGTGAAATAATTTTCTCCACCTGTGGGTCTTTTATAATGTATCAGTGAGTAATGAATACACCTGTTCAACTGCTAGGTGACCTGGAAAACATGAACTGTTGGGGGTAGTTGAGGACCGAGATTGAGAACCACTGCTTTAAACCACACACTTCTCTGAGCAGATGCACTTTTCAGACAGCTGCCAGGAAGATGAAAAACCTCACACAGCTCAGAAAATTCACTTAGTTATGCATTTAAGATGTACCTCCTTCAAAAGCCGCATAAATAAAAGAATGAAAGGGGCCACTCAAAAATGTAGTTCGTAACAGCTGCTTTCTAATTATTTTCAGTCATGTACTTTAGAACACATTTGTATTACTTGTTCTGGTGTTAGACTAAAATATACAGAACATTAAAATTACCTGTGTGTTGTAAATGTTTGAAACTTGCACTTTCAGAGTTACTGACCACATACACAGGATTCATTGGGGTCAGCAAGCAAATATATATATATATTTGGGTATATTCCATTACTCGCATCCCAATTGGTTTAGATAAGACTAGAGATGAGCGGGTTCGGTTCGTCGAGATCCGAACCCCCCGAACTTTACCTATTTTACACGGGTCCGAGGCAGCCTTGGATCTTCCCGCCTTGCTCGGTTAACCCGAACGCGGCCGAACGTCATCATCCCACTGTCGGATTCTCGTGAAATTCGTATTCTATATAAAGAGCCGTGCGTCGCTGCCATTTTCACTCGTGCATTGGAGATTGAACGGAGAGGACGTGGCTACGTTCTCTGCCTGAAAAGCTCCGTATATGTGCTCAGTGTGCTGCAAATATCTGTGCTCAGTGTGCTGCAAATATCTGTGCTCAGTGTGCTGCAAATATCTACGTTCTCTGCCTGAAAAGCTCTGTATCTGTGCTCAGTGTGCTGCAAATATCTGTGCTCAGTGTGCTGCAAATATCTACATTTTCTGCCTGAAAAGATCTATATCTGTGCTTGTTGTGCTGCAAATATCTGTGCTCAGTGTGCTGCATTTTGGTGACCAACAGTATATAGTTGTACAGTACAGTAGGCCATTGCTGTATCTTGCAGCTCTGTGTCACTGCAAGTATCCATTCCATATCTGTGCTGCATTTTTGTGAGCAGTGTATTTAATAGTACAGTGCAGCATTTTGGTGACCAACAGTATATAGTTGTACAGTACAGTAGGCCATTGCTGTATCTTGCTGCTCTGTGTCACTGCAAGTATCCATTCCCTATCTGTGCTGCATTTTTGTGAGCAGTATATATAGTAGTACAGTGCAGCATTTTGGTGACCAACAGTATATAGTTGTACAGTACAGTAGGCCATTGCTGTATCTTGCAGCTCCGTGTCACTGCAAGTATCCATTCCATATATGTGCTGCATTTTTGTGAGCAGTATATATAGTAGTACAGTGCAGCATTTTGGTGACCGACAGTATATAGTTGTACAGTACAGTAGGCCATTGCTATTGATATAATAATATTACTGGCATATAATTCCACACATTAAAAAATGGAGAACAAATATGTGGAGGGTGATATAGGGAAAGATCAAGATCCACTTCCACCTAGTACTGAAGCTGCTGCCACTAGTCATGGCCGAGACGATTCAATGCCATCAACGTCGTCTGCCAAGGCCGATGCCCAATGTCATAGTAGAGAGCATGTAAAATCCAGAAAACTAAAGTTCAGTAAAATGACCCAACATTCTAAATTAAAAGCGTCTGAGGAGAAGCGTAAAACTTGCCAATATGCCATTTACGACACGGAGTGGCAAGGAACGGCTGAGGCCCTGGCCTATGTTCATGGCTAGTGGTTCAGATTCATATGAGGATGGAAGCACTCATCCTCCTGCTAGAAAACTGAAAAGAGTTAAGATGGCAAAAGCACAGCAAAGAACTGTGCGTTCTTCTAAATCACAAATCCCCAAGGAGAGTCCAATTGTGTTGGTTGCGATGCCTGACCTTCCCAACACTGGACGGGAAGAGGTGGCTCCTTCCACCATTTGCACGCCCCCTGGAAGTGCTGGAAGGAGCACCCACAGTCCAGTTCCTGATAGTCAAATTGAAGATGTCACTGTTGAAGTACACCAGGATGAGGATATGGGTGTTGCTGGTGCTGTGGAGGAAATTGACAAGGAGGATTCTGTTGGTGAGGTGGTTTGTTTAAGTCAGGCACCCAGGGAGACACCTGTTGTCTGTGGGATGAATATGGCCATTGACATGCATGGTCAAATTACAAAAAAAATCACCTCTTCGGTGTGGAATTATTTTTAAAGAAATGCGGACAACAGGTGTCAAGCTGTGTGTTGCCTTTGTCAAGCTGTAATAAGTAGGGGTAAGGATGTTAACCACCTAGGAACATCCTCCCTTATACGTCACCTGGAGCGCATTCATCAGAAGACATTGACAAATTCAAAAACTTTGGGTGACAGCGGAAGCAGTCCACTGACAACTAAATCCCTTCCACTTGTACACAAGCTCCTGCAAACCACACCACCTACTCCCTCAGTGTCAATTTCCTCCTTAGACAGGAAAGCCAATAGTCCTGCAGGCCATGTCACTGTCAAGTCTGACGAGTCCTCTATGACTGGGATTCCTCCGATGGATCCTTGAGTATAATGTCTACTGCTGCTGGCGCTGCTGCTGTTGTTGCTGCTGGGAGTCAGTCAACATCCCAGAGGGGAATTCGGAAGACCACTTGTACTACTTCCAGTAAGCAATTGACTGTCCAACAGTCCTTTGCGAGGAAGATGAAATATTACAGCAGTCATCCTGTTGCAAAGCGGATAACTAAGGCCTTGGCAGCTGTGTTGGTGTTAGACGTGCGTCCGGTATCCGGCATTAGTTCACAGGCACTTAGAGAATTTCTTGAGGTAGTGTGTCCCCGGTACCAAATACCATCTAGGTTCTACTTCTCTAGGCAGGCGATAGCGAGATTTTACCAATTAATATCAGTGATTTATAATTAATTATTAATTACAGTGATCTTGCCAAATGATTCCTGTGATTTTGTCATTTTCTTCCAGTGATTTGGACCAATAATACCATTGATTAGAAAGAATAATTCCTGTGATTTTGTCATTTTCTTCCAGTGATTTGGACCAATAATACCATTGATTAGAACAAATAATTCCTGTGATTTTGTCATTTTCTTCCAGTGATTTGGACCAATAATGCCATTGATTAGATCGAATAATTCCTATGATATTGAGGTGTTTGTGTCACTTAGCTTAGCCGTCCAGCGACCACAGTGCACCTCTTTTTCTCTTTTCTTTGCATCATGTGCTGTTTGGGGCCAATTTTTTTAAGTGCCATCCTGTCTGACACTGCAGTGCCACACCTAGATGGGCCAGGTGTTTGTGCCGCACACTTGGGTCGCTTAGCTTAGTCATCCAGCGACCTCGGTGCAAATTTTAGGACTAAAAATAATATTGTGAGGTGTGAGGTGTTCAGAATAGACTGGAAATGAGTGGAAATTATGGCTATTGGGGTTAATAATACTATAGGATCAAAATTACCCCCAAATTCTATGATTTAAGCTGTTTTTGAGGGTTTTTTGAAAAAAAAAAACACCCAAATCCAAAACACACCCGAATCCGACAAAAATTTTTTATGGAGGTTTTGCAAAAATGCGTCCGAATCTAAAACATGGCCGCGGAACCGAATCCAAAACCAAAACCCGAAAAATTTCCGGTGCACATCTGTAGATAAGACTGGGGTGTTCCTTCAGAGATCTATATCTCATATATAGAGGTAGTCAAGTAGGGTGTAGGTACAAAGGCACTCTCCAGATAATGGGGCAGATGTATTAACCTGGAGAAGGCATAAGGAAGTGATAAACCAGTGATATGTGCAAGGTGATAAACGAACCAGGCAATCAGCTCCAATATGTAAATTAACAGGAGCTGATTGGCTGGTGCCTTTATCACCTTGCACATATCACTGGTTTATCATTTCCTTATGCCTTCTCCAGGTTAACACATCTGCCCCAATATTACAGTATGTCAAAAATCATCACTTTTATTGAAGTTATATGCTGGGTGAAAAAAGTCGCCTACATTTCGACTCCATTCAAAAGTCTTTCTTAAGGCAAATACATATCAATACTGAAATACACAAAAGCAACATGCAATATATTACACTATATACAATAACAGATAATCATAGCAACATTACCGCCTTGCAGTCCCATTCATTATTATATCAACATAATGCCACACTTCCTGTGTCTAGCTTTCAGTATTTCACATGCCTCACTACAGTCGCACTGGTAACAGCACTGCCGCACTTCCGGTGAGTTCACTTCCGGCCGTGAATGGCGCAACCGATAACTGGAGAACTATAGGTGTTTTCATACAAACTCCAGGGCACTGGGAAGGAACACCTACAGTATTTGTTAATCCCCAGAGCTCACTCTTTAATGTTTTAATTATGTATGGATATCACTTTTAATGCACTTCAAGTCCGTGACTTGATTTTGCCAAAATAACCCTTTCATATTTTGGTTTTGGTTTTGGATCTGGATGATTTTTGGAAAAAAACATAACAATAGCTAAAATCACAGAATTTGGGGGTAATTTTGATCCTACGGTATTATTAACCTCAATAACATTAATTTCCACTCATTTACAGTCTATTCTGAACACCTCACACCTCACAATATTATTTTTAGGCCTAAAAGTTGCACAGAGGTCGCTGTATGACTAATCTAAGCAACACATGTGTGCGGCACAAACACCTGGCCCATCTAGGAGTGGCACTGCAGTGGCAGACAGGATGGCAGATTTAAAAAATAGGCCCCAAACAGCACACGATGAAAAGAAGAAAAAGAGGTGCAATGAGGTAGCTGGATGACTGACCTAAGCGACACAAGTGTGCAGCACAAACACCAGGCCCATCTAGGAGTGGCACTGCAGATGCAGACAGGATGGCACTTAAAAAACTAGTCCCCAAACAGCACATGATGCAAAGAAGAAAAAAAGGTGCAAGATGGAATAGTCCTTGGGCCCTCCCACCCACCCTTATGTTGTATAAACAGGACATGCACACTTTAACAAACCAATAATTTCAGCGAAAGGGTCTGCCACACGACTGTGGCTGAAATGAGTGATTTGTTTGGGGCCCCATCAAAAAAGAAGCAATCTCTCCTTGCACAAACTGGCTTTACAGAGGCAAGATGTCGACCTCATCCTCCGAATCCTCATCCCTTTCACTGTGTACATCCTCCTCCTCACAGAGTATTAATTCGCCCCCACTGGAATCCACCATCACACGTCCCTGTGTACTTTCTGGAGGCAATTGCTGGTAAATGTCTCCACAGAGGAAATTATAATTCATTTTGATGATCATCATCTTCTCCACATTTTCTGGAAGTAACCTCCTACGCCGATCGCTGACAAGGAGACCGGCTGCACTAAACAGTCTTCGAAGTACACACTGGGAGGGGGGGGGGGGGGGCAACTTAGGTAAAATAAAGCCAGTTTGTGCAAGGGCCTCAGATTTGCCTCTTTTTCCTGCCAGTATATGTACGGACTGTCTGACATGCCTACTTGGATGCTGTCACTCATATAATCCTCCACCATTCTTTCAATGGTGACAGAATCATATGCAGTGACATCTCTTCTCATCCAGTGTTGGGAAGGTCAGGCATCGCAACCGACACAATTGGACTCTCCTTGGGGATTTGTGATTTAGAAGAATGCACAGTTCTTTGCTGTGCTTTTGCCAGCTTAACTCTTTTCATTTTTCTTCGGGAGGATGAGTGCTTCCATCGTCATGTGAAGCTGAACCACTAGTCATGAGGAACATAGGAGAGGGCCTTAGCCGTTCCTTGCCACTCTGTGTCATAAATGGCATATTGGCAAGTTTACGCTTTTCCTCATATGATTTTAATTTAGATTTTTGGGTAATTTTTCTGAACTTTTTCTTTTTGAATTTTACATGCTCTCTACTATGACATTGGGCATCGGCCTTGGCAGACAACGTTGATGGCATTTCATCATATCTGCCATGACTAGTGGCAGCAGCTGCAGAACTAGGTGGAAGTGGATCTTGAGCTTTCCCTATTCTACCCTCCAAACTGTTCTTCTCCATTTTTTAATGTGTGAAATTATATGCCAGAAATATATCTGGAATTAGACGGCAGTAATGTCTGGAATTAGAAACCACTAGATAGATACCAGATACCACTGTGACTGGAATGATGATGACCTATGCACAGTGACAGGACACTACCACAGCACCCTACAGCAGCAAGATGCAGCACATGACACTGTACTAGTATTAGTAATGTAGTATTACTGAGCACCACAAGACAATGAGCAGTGATACTGAGCACTGATGATACTACAGAGAACTGACACTGAGCAGCACGATTAGCACTAGACACTGTACTAGAATTAGTAATGTAGTATTACTGAGCACCACAAGACAATGAGCAGTGATACTGAGCACTGATGATACTGAGCACTGATGATACTATGGAGAACTGACATTGAGCAGCACGATTAGCACAACACACTGTACTAGTATTAGTAATGTAGTATTACTGGGCACCACAAGACAATGAGCAGTGATACTGAGCACTGATGATACTGAGCACTAATGATACTACAGAGAACTGACACTGAGCAGCACGATTAGCACAAGACACTGTACTAGTATTAGTAATGTAGTATTACTGAGCACCACAAGACAATGAGCAGTGATACTGAGCACTGATGATACTGAGCACCAATGATACTGAGCACTGATGATACTACAGAGAACTGACACTGCGCAGCACAATTAGCACAAGACACTGTACTAGTATTAGTAATGTAGTATTACTGAGCACCACAAGACAATGAGCAGTGATACTGAGCACTGATGATACTGAGCACTGATGATACTACGGAGAACTGACACTGAGCAGCACGATGCAGCACAAGACACTGTACTAGTACTAGTGAGCAGCACAAAAGCATTCTGGAATTGTCAAGCCCCAGATACCACTGTGACTGGAATGATGATGACCAATGCAGTCACAGGACACTACTACCACAGCACCCTACAGCAGCAAGATGCAGCACAAGAGAGACACCGTACTAGTATTACTGAGCAGCACAAAAGCACTCTGGAATTGTCACCATCCCAGATACCACTGTGACTGGAATGATGATGACCGATGCAGTCACAGGACACTACTACCAGAGCACCCTACAGCAGCAAGATGCAGCACAAGAGAGACACTGTACTAGTATTACTGAGCAGCACAAAAGCACCCTGGAATTGTCACCCCCCCAGATACCACTGTGACTGGAATGATGATGACCGATGCAGTCACAGGACACTACTACCAGAGCACCCTACAGCAGCAAGATGCAGCACAAGTGAGACACTGTACTAGTATTACTGAGCAGCAATAAGCACTGATACTGAGCACTGATACTGAGATTTGACACTGAGAGAACATAGCCACGTCCTCTCTGTACCCTCTACAATGTACGAGTGAAAATGGCAGCGATGCGCGGCTCTTTATATGGAATCCGAATCTCGCGAGAATCCGACAGCGGGATGATGACGCTTTGCCTCGTTCGGGTTTTCCGAGTCAGGCGGGAACAACCAAGCCTGGCTCGGACCCGTGTTTGACACGTGAAGTTCGGTAGGGTTCGGTTCTCAGAGAACCAAACCCGCTCATCTCTAATATATATAAATATATATATATATATATATATATATATACGGAGTGACTCTCCTTGTAGCAGCTGCTATTAGTGGAACACTCATTTCCAGCGCCCATACCACTTGTTATTTTTGGCCACACATTAACCATAATGAATGGGCCTGCAAGGCGGTAATGTTAATATGATTATCTATTATTGTATATAGTCATATATTGTATGTTTCTTTTGTGTATTTCAGTTTTTAATAGGTGGTTTTTAATGGGGAATAGCGGCTCCGCAGGAGACAGGGCACAAAAAGTAAAGCTTTAGGATCAGGTGGTGTGCACTGGCTCCTCCCCCTATGACCCTCCTCCAAGCCTCAGTTAGGTACTGTGCCCGGACGAGCGTACACAATAAGGAAGGATTTATGAATCCCGGGTAAGACTCATACCAGCCACACCAATCACACTGTACAACCTGTGATCTGAACCCAGTTAACAGTATGATAACAGCGGAGCCTCTGAAAGGATGGCTCACAACAATAATAACCCGATTTTTGTAACTATGTACAAGTAATGCAGATAATCCGCACTTGGGATGGGCGCCCAGCATCCACTACGGACTCCGAGAAATAGAATTATCGGTAAGTAAATTCTTATTTTCTCTATCGTCCTAGTGGATGCTGGGGTTCCTGAAAGGACCATGGGGATTATACCAAAGCTCCCAAACGGGCGGGAGAGTGCGGATGACTCTGCAGCACCGAATGAGAGAACTCCAGGTCCTCCTTAGCCAGGGTATCAAATTTGTAGGATTTTACAAACGTGTTTGCCCCTGACTAAATAGCCGCTCGGCAAAGTTGTAAATCCGAGACCCCTCGGGCAGCCGCCCAAGATGAGCCCACCTTCCTTGTGGAATGGGCATTTACATATTTTGGCTGTGGCAGGCCTGCCACAGAATGTGCAAGCTGAATTGTATTACACATCCAACTAGCAAAAGTCTGCTTAAAAGCAAGAGCACCCAGTTTGTTGGGTGCATACAGGATAACAGCAAGTCAGTTTTCCTGACTCCAGCCGTCCTGGAACCTATATTTTCAGGGCCCTGACCACATCTAGCAACTTGGAGTCCTCCAAGTCCCTAGTAGGCGCAAGACACCACAATAAGCTGGTTCAGGTGAAACACTGACACCACCTTAGGGAGAGAACTGGGGACGAGTCCGCAGCTCTGCCCTGTCCGAATGGACAAACAGATATGGGCTTTTTTGAGAAAAAAACCACCAATTTGACACTCGCCTGGTCCAGGCCAGGTCCAAGAGCATGTTCACTTTTCATGTGAGATGCTTCAAATCCACAGATTTGACTGGTTTTAAACCAATGTGTTTTGAGGAATCCCAGAACTACGTTGAGATCCCACAGTGCCACTGGAGACACAAAAGGGG
Organism: Pseudophryne corroboree; assembly: GCF_028390025.1. Taxonomy (NCBI): domain Eukaryota; kingdom Metazoa; phylum Chordata; class Amphibia; order Anura; family Myobatrachidae; genus Pseudophryne; species Pseudophryne corroboree. The sequence continues at coordinate 662,095,848 of NC_086448.1, forward strand.
GTTGTATATGCAATACTCCCTTGACAAACTTCTGGACTTCAGGAACTGAAGCCAATTCTTTCTGGAAGAAAAATCGACAGGGCCGAAATTTGAACCTTAATGGACCCCAATTTGAGGCCCATAGACACTCCTGTTTGCAAGAAATGCAGGAATCGACCGAGTTGAAATTTCTTCGTGGGGCCTTCCTGGCCTCACACCACGCAACATATTTTCGCCACATGTGGTGATAATGTTGTGCGGTCACCTCCTTTCTGGCTTTGACCAGGGTAGGAATGACCTCTTCCTGAATGCCTTTTCCCTTAGGATCCGGCGTTCCACCGCCATGCCGTCAAACGCAGCTGCGGTAAGTCTTGGAACAGACATGGTACTTGCTGAACAAGTCCCTTCTTAGCGGCAGAGGCCATAAGTCCTCTGTGAGCATCTCTTGAAGTTCCGGGTACCAAGTCCTTCTTGGCCAATCCGGAGCCATGAGTATAGTTCTTACTCCTCTATGTCTTATAATTCTCAGTACCTTAGGTATGAAAAGCAGAGGATGGAACACATACACCGACTGGTACACCCACGGTGTTACCAGAACGTCCACAGCTATTGCCTGAGGGTCTCTTAACCTGGCGCAATACCTGTCCCGTTTTTTGTTCAGACGGGACGCCATCATGTCCACCTTTGGTAATTCCCAACGGTTTACAATTATGTGGAAAACTTCCCCATGAAGTTCCCACTCTGCCGGGTGGAGGTCGTGCCTACTGAGGAAGTCTGCTTCCCAGTTTCCATTCCCGGAATGAAACACTGCTGACAGTGCTATCACATGATTTTCCGCCCAGCGAAAAGTCCTTGCAGTTTTTGCCACTGCCCTCCTGCTTCTTGTGCCGCCCTGTCTATTTACGTGGGCGACTGCCGTGATGTTTTATCCCACTGGATCAATACCGGCTGACCTTGAAGCAGAGGTCTTGCTAAGCTTAGAGCATTATAAATTTACCCTTAGCTATATTTATGTGGAGAAAATCTCCAGACTTGATCACACTCCCTGGAAATTTTTTCCTTGTGTGACTGCTCCCCAGCCTCTCGGGCTGGCCTCCGTGGTCACCAACATCCATTAAAAACCATTAGGCCTTGAGAAAGACTTCTGAATGGAGTCGAAATGAAGGCAACTATTTTCACCCCGCATGTAACTTCAATAAAAGTGATGATTTTTTAAATAACATTACTGTATCTGAAGAGTGCCTTTGTACCTACAGCCTAGGTGATTACATATATATACTGATGGGTCCATGGTTATCTTGACTAGTTTTCTGTGCCTAGGCACAACATGACTTATTAGCATAAACCCTTCATCTGTTGTTCTCAGCCCTCTCCCTCTCCACGATCTCTCTCCCTTACCATTCTCTCTCCTCTCACTTCATCTCATCTTTCTCCCTCTCCTCTCTCCAATCTCTCTCCCTCTCTTTTCTCTCTTTACACTTTCCCATATCTCCTCTCTTTCTCTTTCTCTTTCTCCCTCTCCTCTCTTCCATCACTCTCTCTCCCATCTCTCTCTCCCATCCCTTTCTTTCCCATGTCTCGCTATTTCCTATCTCTCTCCCCTCTCTCTCTCTCTGTCATCTCTCTACTCTCTCGCTCACCCCTCTCCCTCTCTCTCTCTCTCTCTTCCCTATATATATATACACGTGTCCCACACGACACTTCCTAGTAATAAGTATAATATATAGCGTCTGCTCAATCTTAAAGAAGTAGGGGTGAGTTGCTTAATGAAACAGATGTAATAATAGGGATAGGATCACTCCTAGACTATATAATTTAATTTTCAGTAATTGGCTCATTGTTTCATGTAGATTTTCATTGTGGTGTGTGGGATGGTTGAAATATTCCAGAATACTTAAGGTTAAATTTAGAGCTGGTAAAGTGTTCAAAATTCCAGTGCTAAATAGAAAACTGTTTTGTTCATCCCTAGTTATCAGTACAAAAAGAACAAGCTGTAAATGCTGACACTATCAGAATGATACAAGTGGTCTAGTAGCGCTATAATGAAAAAGTAAATGAATCCACCCCTCAAGCAATGCACTAGTACAAACCATGTGTCAGTTATACTTATAATGTTACATGTACCTACATTGTTCTCTAACAGCTTGAGACATATTCTCCTTTTTGAAAGACTATTTATTAAACTGAAACGCACATACAGCTGGTTAAATATATATCCAATATAAAACATCATATCAAAATATCATTGCCTGCTGTAAGCTCTTCAGAAGTCCTTTTTATAAGTATCATGTCAATCCAAAGTGCAGATTTTTCTTTGTTCTTGTTGATAAAAGGAGTCCAGCTTTGCTATTCAATGGGATTTTTTAGAGAGTTTTTATCTGATAATTCTGATTTTTCCTCCCAATAAAATAACAAAAGTCATGCGTCATAGAATGTAAACCGTAATACTGAAGCACCGAAGTAGTAATAATTGCTGTGCAAATCAAGGTAACTAGCATGCTAAAAAAAAAACATGTATTACTAACTTTGCTAGCTGTTTGTTTAGCTCCTTGTTATTCACCCAGGTGTGACCTTAACTTTTGTTATCTCAATCTTGTCTTTTAACAAATTTGCATCTCTCCTAAAGAGCCGTATTCATGGGCTGATTAGGGGAGAGATGTGTGCTGAGCGGTTCGCTCAGCACACATCTCTTCTCCCGCTCAGCACAGCGCGATGTATGCTGAGCGTGCGGGGGGAGACGGGGGGGGGCAGCTTATTTCACCCAGCGGGTGAAGTGAGCAACCTGCTAGATTGGCCTGCATGCAGGCCAATCTAGCACCAGCAATAGCGATGCGCAGGGCTGCATATCGCTATCGCTGTGAAAGGTACATACGGAGTGATCGCTGCTTAAAATCTAAGCAATCTAGCCAGATTGCTTAGATTTTAAGCAGCGATTGCTCCGTGAGTACCCCCCTTAAGTGTCTCAGATCTTGGCCAGCTCGTGGACTTGATTGTACCTGCCCAGAGAAAACAGAGACATTTGCTGCCTGGCTCCAGCTGTCAGAGGGGCCCTAAGAAAGAAAGAAAGGCCAAGGTGTCTTCTGAACTACTGTAGAAAAGATCACTCTCCACTCATTTCATAGTGACTTGCTGCAGTTACTGCTGACTGCTGTCCAAGCTCAGAAAACCCCTTCAAAGACCTCTTCAGCTGAAGAGCCTGGAATGTGTCTGATAACAGATTAAAGTGTGTACAATGATCTACAGCTCTGCTGCTGTGTCTTTCACGAGGAACGAGAGGAAAGCAGAAGTTGATTTTAAGAAAATGCACTAATTATTATAATAAAACTTTTAAGGGGGGGTATTTAACAAAGCTTGGGGAGAGATAAAATTGTGAGAGATAAAGTACCAACCAATCCGCTCCTGTCATTTTTCAAACACAGCCTGTAAAATGTAAGGCAGAAGCTGATTGCCTGGTACTTTATCTCTCACAATTTTAACTCTCCCTGAGCTTTGATAAATCCCACCTCAAGGCTCTATTTATTATAATTTGCAGCCAGCACCTGAAAATAAAGATTCCTTATCACCACAATTAGCTTCAATAAGAAATCTTTATTCTCCAAGATATACAATTGGCAAGTCACTGGGACATCAGCACATGTGCAAGCTGGGGGGGGGGGGGGGGGGGGCACCACCTTCAATTTTGCTTCCAGGCGTCTGGCATGAATTTATGCCCCTGGTACCTACTGTATATCTTCTTGTACTTTGTAAGATTAGACTTACAGTAGTTACACTTTCCTGGATAGTGTAACTTTAAAAGTTTGCATTCTCAAATCAACAGTCTTAAAACTTTTTAAGCAATAATATTATATAGGATTTCCCTGAAAATTAGATTGTATGAGTGCACAAATTAGAGTTGTTTTCCTGTGACTGTAAACAAGTAACTTGCATGTCCACATCTTCAATTGTGGAAGTGACAGGTGAATTTTAGAATGTTCATTAGACACTTGAGGTGATGAATTAATGGTTGAAACCTATGGAAAACTGTTTTACGTAGTCCTTTGTATAATTGTCTCGAAATCACCAGACAATAAGTACAAATGAACCCCATCATTTGATAGTGGGGACAACCCCCTTTTTATGTGTGTGCCCTTAGTCTTTGGCTACCAGGTTGGGGAAGATCTTCCCAATACTGTATCTGATATAAATTATTTTACTTAAAATTGGGCACCCCGTTTGAAAAGGGGACCCTGCCCTCATCTCTAAGTCTCTCTGGGATGGATTTGTGTGAACTTCCCCCAGGAGAAAGGACCCTGCACAAGGTGAGTGTGTTCCAGAAGGGGAGAGGCACCTAATCCTTTATCCTCAACAATAAGTACAAGATTCATCAGCTGCTGTGTACTGATATAACACAGTAGTGCACTGATGTACTAAATCAGCACAAAACCATTGATGGTGGGAATACTCAACATCCCCTAATCAATAGCAAGTACCTAGAACATTGGTGTTTGCAAACCATTGATGGCCAATGCCCATCTCTACCTCAAGCAAACTTTAAAGCAAATACATTTTTGGATAATTTAAATTTGTGGTACTTGCCAGATTGATTAGATATAAGAGCATGTTAATGTCAGACCAATGTCCAAAATGAATGTATTGCTGAGCATTGCCAGAAAATTTGAAGATATCTACATTACCTTCCACCTCCTTTATATTTTATCACATAAGACAGTAGACTGAACCGCAAACTTAAATAGTCAAAGTGACATATAATAAATATTATGTATCACCCAGAGCTTGGCAGAATATTTATTGCCAGTCACTATAGAGGGGGGAATAGAGAAAATTCTTGCCTTCTGTATTGTCAAGAGATCCTACATCTTTTCCTCATCTGGCTCTGCTTTTTCCAAATCTAGAAATATACTGTAAAGGAATTATAATAAAGTATAAGAAAAAATACATCTCTAGATTTCTAAAAACTTATGCTCATTTATTATTAGAATTATATTTTATTAAAAAATCACTCTAATATTAAACAACTATGTACATGGAGGAGATTATGATTAAATAGATAACATGAAAGTAAAGGTAAAAATTTTCCTTCCCAAACAAGTTTGTCATATAATAGGTGCTGGGTTTGCTTTATACAGTATGTAAGGTACAGTACCAAAATAAAATTGTGGCAGTTGGGCGAGATACAGTACCTGTTCATGGATATATTTATGTGATAGGTCCTGGCTCCAGGAACTTTGATAAGTAAAAGAATTGTACTGTATAATACTAATTCACACTCTAGGCTGTTGGTGATTACAGGCGCTATGATAGTTCTTAGCGTCAGGCACTTACTGTAAATAGGTGTGGTGCTAAAACCTGATGCTGTGCAGTTGATAATTTTGAATACAAACCTCATTCTTGGCTCTGATTAGTTGTGGACAATGGGGGTCATTCGAGTTGATCGCTCACTGACGATTTTTGCAGCGCAGCGATCAGGTAAAAAAATGGTGAAACTGCGCATGCATATGCACCGAAATGCCACGCGCATCGAATGGGTACAACCAGCATCATTGCTGTGCAATGCTTCTAGCGATGATTCCATTCGCACAGCCGATCGCAAGGAGATTGACAGGAAGGGGGCATTTACGGGTGTCAATTGACCGTTTTCTGGGAGTGGTCGGAAAAACACAGGCGTGACCAGGCGTTTGCAGGGCGGGTATCTGACGTCAATTCCGGGACCTCCGTTGCTAGGATCATCGCACAGGATAAGTAACTTCAGGGCTAGTCTTGTTTTACACAAAATGTTTTTGTACCGCTTGTCGGCATATGTGATCCCATACTTGCAAAGTGAAAATACACTCCCCCGTGGGCGGCGACTAAGCGTTTGCATGGCTGCAAAAAGTAGCTAGCGAGAGATCAACTCAGAATGAGGGCCAATATGCGAGTTTCTGGCTCCAACAGTTGATGACAACAGGTACTGTGTATGTGGCTCGATTCAATATAATTATGAGTGCTGTTCTAGTTTCTGGCTCTGGATATCTGATGATTAAAGGTAATTTCTACTACAAATCTAAAGTTATTGCAATTAGTTTTGAAGAGAATGAATAGCCCTGTCTGGTTCCCCTGCCAGGGGGTAGGAGATACAGATATAACCATTTAGAGGGAAGCTTTAAAATTCAATTAGTCCAAATATTGAATTTTCCCCACAGGAATTTAAACTCACCAGATCAATCACCTAGGCTGCATCCAAAGAGACTGCAAAGTGTGACTCAGAAGATTAATATTTAAATTGGTATTAAGACTTCTGGGATTAATAACTAACAAAATAATTCAGTAAATACCAAACTGAACATAAAATTGCATGTTTAAAAAATTCCTCCTAATCAGAGACCCAGTAACATTATTGACAACCCGGCAACCAGCCGCCATTTTGTATCCAAGAGGCTGGGAGACAGTGTCTGAAGGGCACATACTGTACAGTAAGACCATAAGTCAGGCTAACTCATGCTAGGAAGCCTACTTAGTACCTTTGTGTTGCTTCCAAACCCTTTCTGTTGTAGCTAAAATGACCAAGGCATTGCTGCTAGCCAATGCCTGCATTTTACCTGTAGATAAAATTACTGTCTAGGGGGCTGTCTTCCCTGCACTCCCAGGCTCTCTGCATATGATCACAGACTGCTCCTGTTGGTCTGAAACAGCATTCTTTTGGGACTCTCTCTCAATGCCAAGGCTCCCTGAACACTATCATTGGCTGCTGCTCTTCTGTGTCATCAGATGTTCTTGCTGATAACAGCTTGTTCCATGCACCTTCCCCCCAGTAAGAACTTTCTGTAGTGGAGGGGGGTCTGCTTACTGCGACTTGTTGCCATATACCCGCTGCAGTTGAGACACTTCTTGCGGTGACATGCAGTGTGGTGAGGCAAAGCCTTTCCTGTCACACTAACGTTTGTGCCAGAGTTTTGACTGTATAAAGTATATGAAAAATACAAAGAATAACTTATTTGCATCATTCTAATAATTTTTGTAGCCAAAACTCTGGAGTAAAAAGTCTATGGCAGGTGAGGCAGTGCTTCACTTATCTTTTCCGCATATCTCTGATCAAAACTCACCAAATTTCCAGAAGTGTATACTGCTGCACCTGTGTATAATGACCAGATGTACCCTTTGGCTCATACTGTATATTGGGTGTAAATCTGGCTCTGGTGTTAGCCAGTGCCTCCTGGGCCATTTAGCTTACTGCACGTCCCTGGCCTCTTGTAACGGTCCTCAGTTGTGGCTTTTCATCTTCCTATACCTCTCAGTAGCTCTCCCTTCTCCATTTAGTTTGCAGCGCTACAGAACCTTTCCCCAAGGATGCAGTGTTATTGCTTTTGGGATTGATGCCATCTTCATTCCCCAGTGGCCAGACCTTTATTTTACCACATATATTATGCTCTGACCTCATCAAGGTTGATGCCCAAATTTTTAAGGCATGGCAAAAAAATGACAATTATTTGTTTTGACTTCTGATATCAATTGCCACCTAATGACATTTTCCTGTACTGCATCTCCCATGTTTCTACTAATTATTCACAACTTGCTGTGTCTATCCTCACCTTATTTTCTATTTACTTTTCTTGCCCAGATGATGTGCACCTGAAGGAATCTCCCCTCTTTCTATCAGGTTATTTCTTATAAGATCTCTATTTGTTCTTCCCAGCTGTCCTTTTTGCTTCCACATTCCTTCTGCTCTTCTGTGTCTCAAATGTCTACACCACCACACAACACATTACAACCAATTCCAGGAAAGGATACATCCCTGAAATGACACAAATTACATAATGTTACCATACTGGACAAGCCATACCAACAAGCTTTGCCATTCTCAATAGCAACACTTATGGAACACGATGAACCCCCATATTCTTCTCCATCAATATACTCATAAGGAACCTTCCAGAATCAGTCACTTCAGATTGTTTGGAACAGTTCCTCCAAGGTCTCTTCTCAGCAATGTCCCCAGATTTTGGCTCAAGCACAGTGCCTATTGCAAGAACAGACAGGGTCACATGTCCTAAAACCCTGTGATAATGATGCTCCATGCAATGTTATCATACAGAATGTATGATCAATTTAAAAAATAAGGAGAGTGTAATGATAATCAGCCCATGAAACACCTATAGTATTTTTATGACAACTTTAGACTGCAAATTTTCCATGATCTTTCCCAAGTTACAATTGATAAAAAGTGAGCATTGAAAGACCTCACAAAATATCATGTTTCCTATCCCTAGAAAACATACCTCTTGCTTTCTGTAGTGTTAATGTGTATGCATCGGTACTAGAGATGAGCGGGTTTGGATTTACTCGGTTCTTAATGCCAGAATGATCGCAAGTTCTTTTTTTCTGGATTTTTCTTATTGGCTAACCAAAACACATCACGTCCGTGAGCCAATAAGGAGATTCGGGTAAATCTGAGTAAATCTGAGTAAAACCGAACCCGCTCATCTCTAATCGGTACTAGGTTCAGTGTGCCTATAGTGTATGACTAAGGTTGGATATTACTTGCCATGTTATATGTTGAACCCCTTTTTACTGTTTGTACTCATTTCACTAAATTGCTTTATAAAACAGAAGATTATTATTTTCTAGGTATGTAGGATGCAAGACCTGGATTTGTTGATGGGTTATATGTTTGGTGGTGGACCCTGATACCACTGAGTTGCCATCTGCTCACCTTAAGTCTGCTCCACCCCTACCCATCAGCAATGGCTAATGTTTGTTTCTTACTTCTCAATATCAGTATAAGTTATACTTTATGCTGTAGTTGCCATTTATTAATCTTGTGGATCTCTATTTGGCTTATGTCATTGTAGCTGTTTCTCTTCACATATGTTTGCACCTCTTTATACCATAACCTATCAATTTTTGTTGCTAACAGAAGATGCCTCCTGCAGCATAAGCATATTTATCATTAGCATTAGCATTGCATTCATCTCTGAATCAGGCCCAGCATTAGATCAGATGATAGACAGACCACAAAATACTAATGATCCATCTTCAATGGCCAATCCCAAAGAGCTTAATAGATATCTTCGGAAGCTTGGGATTGTTGATATGTAGCATGCCTTACACCCGACTTCCCATGATTTTACTTTTTATTCATGACCACATGCTTACTCTAGGACAGATATGATTTTGGGGTGCAATATCCTCTCTCAACACCTACTCTCTGCTACAATCTCTTGACGTGTCCACTCAGTGGTCGCTTCTATCTTCAACCTTAATGAAAGGACCCCAGGCAGAACAAGACCCTCATAAATATCCCTTAGTTTCAGACTACCGTGAAAGAGGATATTGCTAATTGTTTTTCCATTAACCTCCACGAAGGTTTACGTTTTCCATTACTTTAGGATGCCCATAAAGCCATTATAAAAGGCATCACCATTGAGTATGCAGTATAGAAAATTGTAACAACGGATAAATTGATGGCAGTGGTATAAATCCTTTAAAAAACACACAATTTTACAAATTATTGTAACCTAGTCACAATTAGACATAAGTTTAGCAATCTCCTTGCTAAAAAAAAAAAACTGAGAAAAACCTGCACTGGCTTAACCAGTGCTTTTATGTGAAATGCAGACTCCCTTCTGACAAATATACTTAAGAACTAAAAAGCACACCAAGCCTCTATTAAAGACTCCTCTGGTATTCTCCAATATGTCAAAATTAATGCAGGGCGATGAAAAAAACTACTAGATTTTAATGGTTAACCAAAAATGCATAGAAAATGCTATTCAAAATGTTAGTACATGCTCTAAAAGTGCATGGAATACAGTTTTTTTTAGTTGGTATTAAATATAATATCATTCAAATGTTGTCCTTCATTCGACATACTCATTTGTAGTCGATATCTGAATTTTCGCATCTCTTGGTGAGTCATTTCTAGCGGTATCAGTGCAATTTCTCAACGAAGCTCACTTTCATTTGTCTGGCTATGTTAACAAGCATAACTTTCTTTTCTGGGAAGAAAAGAATCCTCATCAGCTCCATAAAATACCTCTACACAGCCAACATAACCTTCTGAAAGGTGAGGTCTACAAACATTGACCAAGAACCATTAATGAACTGAAGGCTGCTATACGTCAAGAAATGACAATTCCATATTCAAAACTAATTAAAAAATAAACTGTATTCCATGCACTATTAGATTGTGTACTAAAATTTGGAATTGCCTTTACAATCAGGGGCAGATTTACTATTAAACTAATGAAGCTTAAGCTTCAGGGCTCCTAATTATGGAGGGGCCCTACAGCAATTTTTTCAACAAAATCAATAGAGTTTTTAACTGTGTTACTAAAAAGGTTATTTTAGTGATAGAATCATAAGCCAATGGGTTGAGGTACTTAATATTGACCTTAGAATATCCTCTAATACCCATTTCATATGGTCTCAATACAGTATGTCACTCTAATTGTCAATTACAAATTGGTTAGATTTAAAACATTTCTTGGGGGCTTGAGGCACCCGAACCCCCAGCTGTATGGGCTCATTGAGCTCACCAGAATTTATTGATAAACTTTAATTTTTTGCAGTTTGATCTTTAAATCCTTCGTTGGTGCACACCTTAGTAGTTCTACAGCTCAGCCCTTAGGTTAATGCCAATTGGAACCATAAAAAGACATCTAAATTTTTAATTCAGGCTGCACTCATCTTGCTTGTACATTTTAACACCAAAAATCAGCTTTTTTTTAATCCAAAATATTTTAATATTGATGTGGGTATAGTTCTATACACCCTGTATGTTCAAGTATTGAGCACAAAGTATGTCATACTGTATACAAGAGGACAACATTGTGCTAAAAAACCTTTCTTACAGTATGTTGTGTCCTGCACCCATGGCCGAATCTAGACCTTGTGGCACACAGGGCGAAAAAATAGGGGTGTGGCTTCATGGGGAAGAGGCATAGTCATTTATGCCCCATGTAGCTGTGCCCTCAGTAGTTGTGCCACCAGTACTGTGCCCCCTGTAGCTGTGCCCACAGTAATATTGCCTCCAGTACTGTGCCCCCTGTAGAGTTGTGCCCCCTGTAGAGTTGTGCCCCCAGTAGTATTGCCCCCAGTACTGTGACCCCGTGTAGAGTTGTGTCCCCTAGTTGCGCTGCTTATAAAAAAAAAAAATAATACTTACCATACCCGCTCCTGCTTCCTGACCGCTGCTGCCCTCTGTCTCCGGCCGCCATTGCGCCGCTCCTCGGATCTATGGGAGAGATGTCATGACGTCTCTCCCATAGCACCGTATTGACACTAGAGGTCAATTATGACCTCTAGCATCTATGTGCCGCTCCCACATTACACACCGCACAGCACCGGGCATCTAAACAGCACCGGGCGGCACCAGTAGCGGCGCCCTCCAGACGGCAGCGGCGCCCTCCAGAAGGCGGCGGCCCGGGCAAAAATCCTGCTTGCCCGTTGCAAGATCCGCAACTGCCTGCACATGATTTTGGTGTGACCTCATAGAATGTTACAGTAGGTAAGATGTCTCATTTACATACATGCAGTTTGTTTTTTTAAGTAGTGTTAAGCATTCCTTATATTTAATATAAAGAACATGTTGTTTATCTGTTATAATTTAAATGAGCTACAGTACAGTGTGTTGAGGAAACTTGAAAATATTTATTTGCACAATGACAGCAAATATTTGCACCACAAAAAAAATGCATTGTTTAATCCTAATTCAGAGCTATCCAAGCAATAATCACAGTTTTATTGAAATGAACATCTTACATGCACAGGTACTGCCTGTTCAGTATTGCACATCTTGAAACCTAATATGTTTTGATGCTGCACTGCGAGACACTTTGATTGACAAATGTCAGTCAACAGATATTACTGTCAGGAATCCCCTGGGCACAGTTGCACAAGAAGTCAGAGAGTATTGCAAATGTTCACACAAGGGCCCTCATTCCGAGTTGATCGGTCGCAAGGCGAATTTAGCAGAGTTACACACGCTAAGCCGCCGCCTACTGGGAGTGAATCTTAGCTTCTTAAAATTGCGACCGATGTATGCGCAATATTGCGATTACTAACTACTTAGCAGTTTCAGAGTAGCTTCAGACTTACTCTGCCTGTGCGATCAGTTCAGTGCTTGTCGATCCTGTTTGACGTCACAAACACACCCAGCGTTCGCCCAGGCACTCCCACCGTTTCTCCGGCCACTCCTGCGTTTTATCCGGAAACGGTAGCGTTTTCAGCCACACGCCCCTGAAACGCCGTGTTTCCGCCCAGTAACACCCATTTCCTGTCAATCACATTACGATCGCCGGAGCGAAGAAAAAGCCGTGAGTAAAAATACTTTCTTCATAGTAAAGTTACTTGGCGCAGTCGCAGTGCGAACTTTGCGCATGCGTACTAAGCGGATTTTCACTGCGATGCGATGAAAAATACCGAGCGAACAACTCGGAATGAGGGCCAATGTTATTGAGTCAGGGAACTGGTATGCAGACACAAGGGAAACATTGATGGTCCAGAATATGCACAGAAACAAACACAGGTAACTGCAGGATAATTCAGAGCTCAGAGTAGTCACAATGGAAGAGGCAAATTAAGTCCCAGATAAATTAATAATAAATCAGGAAGTAATTCAGGGTTATTATGACAATAAGGCATAAACAAATAAATTCCTAGATAAACAGATAAAAATGAGAGGAAGGAAACCTGATGAGCAGTCAGTAGTTTCTCTGATGGCAGGTTCAAAACAGAGGATCTCACAGGAACACAAGCATCCAGAAACAACTGATGATCCAGCAATGAGTGCTGGATCTGAGAGACTTTAGTATTCAAGTGTCAGATGATGAGCAGGCAATTATTTGACACTTAGTAAGAGAACAAACTCAGAAGAGCAGGGCCTCTGAAGCTTCCAGACCTGCAGCTCAAGAAACCTGGCAACCCCTGGTGGTGGGGAATTAATACTGCCATGGGGGATCAGCCTGAAAAAGTGCTGACATTTTCAGGAGGAATTCTGGCCAAAAAGCTAGAAACTATGTTATTTGAGCACGCTGAAACATAGGGGTAAATTTACTAAGAATCGTATTTTCCCATTTGAGGTCAAAGTTCAATCACGAATGACATCGAAAGTGTAAATATGCAACTTTTTGAATTGATTACGACTAATTTACTAAGCTGCCGTATTCTGCATTTTCGGTTTTTCCGATGTCGATGTCATTCGTTTTTTTAGGCAGTGTTTTACGTGAGTGACTTGTAAAACACTGCCGACTTTAATCCAATGAATCTCGGCTTCATTGTGCACCTTGTAAAAAAAAAAAAAAGTTTAAACTTAAAAAAAAAATTGCGTGGGGTCCCCCCTCCTAAGCCAAACCAGCCTCGGGCTCTTTGAGCCGGTCCTGGTTGCAAAAATATGGGAAAAAAATTGACAGGGGTTCCCCCATATTTAAACAACCAGCACCGGGCTCTGCGCCTGGTCCTGGTTCCAAAAATACGGGGGACAAAAAGCGTAGGGGTCCCCGTATTTTTGAAACCAGCACCGGGCTCCACTAGCTGGACAGATAATGCCACAGCCGGGGGTCACTTTTATACAGCGCCCTGCGGCCGTGGCATTAAATACCCAACTAGTCACCCCTGGCCGGGGTACCCTGGAGGAGTGGGAACCCCTTAAATCAAGGGGTCCCCCCCTCCAGCCACCCAAGGGCCAGGGGTGAAGCCCGAGGCTGTCGCCCCCATCCAATGGGCTGCGGATGGGGGGCTGATAGCCTTTGTTGTAAGTTATGAATATTGTTTTTAGTAGCAGTACTACAAGTCCCAGCAAGCCTCCCCCGCAAGCTGGTACTTGGAGAACCACAAGTACCAGCATGCGGCGGAAAACCGGGCCCGCTGGTACCTGTAGTACTACTACTAAAAAAAATACCCCAATAAAGACATAACACACACACCTTGAAAGTATAACTTTAATGCATACATACACACCACAATATACACATACTTACCTTATGTTCACACGAGGGTCGGTCCTCTTCTCCATGTAGAATCCATGGTGTACCTGTTGAAAAAATTCAACTCACCAAATCCAGTGTAGAGGGCTCCTCGGGTAATCCATTTGTAATCCATGTACTTGTAAAAATAAAAAAACGGACACCCGACCACGAACTGAAAGGGGCCCCATGTTTTCACATGGGACCCCTTTCCCCGAATGCCAGAAACCCCCTCTGACTTATGTCTAAGAGGGATTCTTCAGCCAATCAGGGAGCGCCACGTTGTGGCACCCTCCTGATCGGCTGTGTGCTCCTGTACTGTATGACAGGTGGCACATGGCAGTGTTACAATGTAGCGCCTATGTGCTCCATTGTAACCAATGGTGGGAACTTTGTGGTCAGCGAGTGACCGAAAGTAACCTCACCGCTGACCACAAAGTGCTCACCGGGAGGGTCTAGAGTGATAGACTCTGCTGTGTTTTCTAAATTGTTTGCCTGTTTGCAGTTGTACAAGGTATACAGACAGATGGGACACAAAGAGGTATATTTACCAAAGGTCGATTTTCATCTATTTTTCTCAACTTCAAATCGATGAAATCAATGTTGTGTTTCAAGGGCTAAAACACACATTTTCTAACATTTAAAAATTAATATAAAAATCATATTAGTTAATGTGTGTTTTATTTCATTTGGGCTCTTTTTAGAACGATAAAAGTTGCCTTTAGTAAATATACTCTTGAGAGTCAAACTTCAGAGTGAACATAATGACAAAGACAAATCAAGTCCCAGATAATTGAATAATAAATCAAGCAGTAATTCAGAGTTCAAATGGGAACAAAGGAAGAAGCAAATAAAGTGCAGGGTGATCAAATAATAATCAGAGGATTGAAACCTGATGAGTAATTAGTGGTATCTCTGCTGGCAGGCAAAAAACACAGGAGCTCACAGGAAAACAAGCATCCAAGAACAACTGATAAAGCAGCAATGAGTGCTGGGTCAGACAGGCTTAAATATCCAAATGTCAGGTGATGAACTGCCAATTACCTGATACCTAGGGCCATATGTAATAGGATCCAAGATTGCCAGAGGTACGGGTTGCCGACTGATATCAGACTTTTTTTTAAAGCGACGATCATTTACAAGGTAAAACCATGCCTTGCAAATGATTGCTGCTTTAAATAAAATTTCCAAGATCGGGGGCATCCCAAACTTGGACACTATTACATATGCCCCCAAATCAGAGAACAAACTCAGAAGAGCAGTGTCTCCAGAAGCTTCCAGAACTGCAGCTCAGATTGCACAAGGATCCTGGTGACCCCTGGTAGTGGGTAATAAATACTTGTGGAAATTGTGACAATTATTATGTGACACAGTTTATTGGTGCAAATAAGTGACAATAACAAAAACATGCAATTCCTTATGATAAAATACTTAGCTTTAGATTCCAGTCAGTTAAAGGTCTTCACTCAAACAATCTGAGACAATCCCATTGTCATTGCTGACACACGTTCAATAGTTAGATCAGTGCTAAGAACCCTGCTTGCAGTCTCTACAATTAGCTAAAGGAAACCCTAAACCTATATACTGTAGATACATACGGTTAACCTCCAGTTAAAACTCCCTTTTACATTACATGTTCAATTATGGCTACCTGCTACAGACACATGCAACAAACAAATCTATATAATAATATTATTAGTTCTGTCCTGTCTCCTCAGTGCGTGTACTGTGGAAGTTGTAGCGCATACCCCAATGTCTCCAACTGCTAGAAAGATGGGAAAGATATAGGAAAGGAGGCCTGGACACTGGGAATGGGACAAATATGGGAGATTGGTGGGGCTCAGGGTGGTGGTGGTGGTGGGGGGGGGGTGGGCAGGACAAGAAGCTGCTGCCTTGGTGAGGGGTGGATCAGTGCAAAGATGTGGTCAATGCTGTATAGAAAAGGGCACAGGGAGCAACAAGGTGACCTGGGTCCAATATACTAGTATAATAATAATGTAATAATAGCAGCATTCACAGCTGGTCAGTATATGAAGACTTACACAACTACATCTTATATCATTTTGTTGGCACCACAAAGCTTTGTAAAGCTTGTGTTTTATTCAATATAAAATACAAAAACATTTCTTTAAGTTATAGCACTTCTAGCGATTCTCTAAAATTACTGCTTTATGAACTGCTATGCTAGTAGATGACCAGAATAGTTGGTACTGTGGGCACTTTTGTGACATTCCCTTGTAAGTCTGAGTAGACATTGTAATCATGTCCAAACATGATTGTAGCAACACGTGGACTGAACAACTTTCCTACTTCCAAAGCAGGGCTAAAACTAGTCATTTTGTGTACCCCATAGCAACATATGTGAGGGCCCCATGTACCACCAAATGAGCCGCATGGATGAAAGAATTCCTCACTGAATATACTGTAGATGGGCTGCAGTAATGTAGGTATTACTGGGGGAGGTATCGGGATCCCGGCACTTGGGAGGCTGGTGGTCAGAATACAGACAGAGGTATAACGACACACAGGATCCCGACTCCTGTAATGTAAGTATAGTAACCCTCCTCTTCTACTACCCTAACCCTGACACTCCGTTCCCACAGCCTGACCCTAACTGCTCCCTCCTCACAACCTAAACCTAACCCTCCCCAGTGGTTCCTAAACCCCCCACCCCACAGCTGAATCCTATCCTTCCCCCCTGCAGCCTAAACCTAACCCTCCCCTGCAGCCTATACCTAACAACCCCCCACCCCCACCTCGGAGTCTGACCCTAAGAACTCCGGCACACTTACGTTCAGGGTGTGGCAGTCGGCATTCCAGTGCTGGTATTTTGATCCATGTCGGGAACCTGGAGTCGGCATTCTTACCAGTGTTGGAATTCCGGCTTAGTGAGCCTATTGCCCGACAACCCTTGTGATCCAAATATGTGAAGGTGGACAAAGCCACCTACCAAGGCATTGGGAGAGGCTGCAGTGTGGACCTTCATTTAGCTCTTTTTCTTTCCACCACTGCAACATGCTCTTTTCCTCAGCTTCATGCTTTGGCCACTGGCCCAACTTGGAAAGCAGCGCCTCCTCTTCTTTCTTCCTCCAGGACTCCGAATCACTTTGAGCACTGCCTGTTATTTATAATATACAATATATCACTTCTGTCCTGGTTCATTTTACTTAATTGCTTAAAATATCTACTGTATATTGTCTGTCTTGACTCTTCACACTGTTGTCGTGGATTCATCTATTCTACTTTAACTTTTTTTTCAGTCTTGTGGCTTGTTCACGTATTAATTGCTATAGTTCTTATCTATTTTATGTAATCCAGACCTTTTCTGCATGGTCAGTTATCTTATCACTTTATCCTTTTGTTCTTGTTTTTCTATCATATTTCTTCAAATCATGCTCTTGGGAATGTAAATCTTAGCTCTGCTATGACCACTTAAAAAGCGTTCAATGTCACTTGTAAACAACTTAGGGCATATATTGTTATGTAAATCCATGGCTTAGATACTTGCTTAAGGCCTTCACTGAATTTTAAGTTGCAGCTGAGAAACCTTAATAACAGATTATGTAATAACAAACCTGATGATTAAAAAAGAAAATAATCTAGCATAATATCCCTGTAGAAGTAGAAGCAAAAACACAGACAGTTTCAGTATATACTAACATTCGTAACTAACATTAACATCAAGAACATTGGATTTTACATTTTTGCATTTAAATTTACCTTTATTACAAACCCACCCCCCACCGTCCCCGTCCGACCACCGCCCTCATCTTCACATTCTTTTACAGTGGCTCTTTCCTAAATATATTTTAATGCTAATGAATCCATTATGGACCTGACTCAGATTCATGTGTAAAACAGTCACAATTTCTGTGATCATAAATGTGGATCTTCAGATGTTTTCAGAGTTAGCTGCATTTATGCAATTGCACCATCCCCATGTGCTGGTAAAGTAGCCATCATCATCTGCATGCAGCTGCACCAGTCCTATACATTGTGCAACTGAGCCATCTGTAGTAGAACACAGTAGAGCAAGTTCATCCAAACCTGCTGGAGGCAAGTTGGAGTTCAGTGCCTCCCCCACCACTTAAAAAAGAGAAAATGAATAGTGTGTGTGTGTGTGTGTGTGTGTGTGTGTATATATGTGTGTGTGTGTGTGTATGTATATATATATATATATATATATATATAAATATATATATATATATATACACACACAAACACAGACAACTTGCAGAAATATATACTGTATATATCGCTCTCACGCAGTCTGCAGACCAGATCCCACAGTGAAATGGCAGGATCCAGCTATGCTGTATGACAATGGCCAGAAGGACAAGGTCAGACTCACGAAATTCAGCCATCTACAGCATGCAGAATCAATGTTCACAGGTGGGTCCCATCTCACAGTCCAGCACCAGTGGCCGGTGCACAGTCACTTGCTGCAGGGATGGCTAAGCAATACTAGGCGGGAGCTGTCCTGTCCCCTATAGCAGGATTTAGCAGTGTTTCTGGGGCAGAGCAGATAAGCTCTACTGCAGAAGCGGGTGCACCACAGAGCTCTATGGAAGAGCAGCGGTCATACTTGGATCCATCAGTGACCCATACAGATGCTGCTGTACATGCAGGTGCCCCTTCAGGGCTTGGAGCACAGAGACAGGCATCTACACTGCATCTGGAAGGTTATGAACGTGGTAGAACAGGTCCTTGAATACTCTTACTTCTGAATAGGCTGCAATTCCATCTAAATGCCCACACCATACTTATACTATTCACAAATGGTAAGTTGCGTCCAGTAACCAGGCAGTCTTTTTGTATGGACTCAATGGTCAGTTGCCTGTGGGCCCCAGGAGTATAAGGGCCCTAGGCAGATTTATGAAAATCAGCCTTGGGTAACCAGTGATATCCGACTTCAAAACAGTGGTCTCCATCCAAGCCTGTTAATTGTTCTTCCCAGCCAGATATCTCAGGTTCTGTCTGAATTAGAGTTTTTCTGAGGGTATATTAAAAAGTTGGCCTCTTCCCTTTTGGTGGACAGCTTGCCACTTCTATGCCCGAAATCAGAGATATCAGCATTCTATCAGCTGGTTGATTCTGCAGCTTCACACACCTAGTATGCAGTTTTATATTTTTGTCAATGGATTGCTCTGGCTCCTGAACTCTTCTTCCCAAGTCCCCAGTACCTCCTGAAAGGTGGGACTCTCTAGTTTTTATATCCCATTGAAAGCTAAGAAATTTATTTCCAGGAGCTGGAGATATCTGCAGTCAAGCAAGCTGCCCTCCAACTGGAAAATTAATATTAAGCCCACTCCACTATCCACCCCTCCCCTGCATATTAAACACCCCTACTACCCTGAAAGTCATGTACGAGCCCCTTTATTCAGCATAATGCCTCCTTCAACTGTTTAGGGTTCTCCCATCTGCCCCATCTCCCACCATCTGTTCAGTAAATGAGTAAGTAGGAGAAATTACTACTCCAGGTCCTACATGCTGAGCAGAAGATAGAACACCCCTTACCGCCCATGGGACATCAAAGCTGCGGCTGATAGCACCCTCCACCCCTACCACTGGAGGATATACTATGAGAATTATAATCACTTCTAAGGACTGCCACATTTTATTACCATAAATTATCATTATACTTATCACTATACGGTATGTACTGTAGAGTAAAGTTAAACTACATGAATATAGATGTGTCCATTCTTACTGTTGCTTTAATTGATCCAAATAGCCCCTTTCATGTGCATATTTGACAGAAGCATGCACAGATAAGTAAAAAGTTTTAAAAAATGACGTGGGGTTCCCTTTCCCCCAAAGCATAACCAGCATCGGGCTCCTTCAGCAAGTCCTGGTTGGAAAAATACAGGGGGAAAAAATGACTGAGTTCTCCCTTTATTTTAACAACTACCACCGGGCTCTTGTACCAGTTCCAAAAATACAGGGGGAAAAAGACTTAGGGGACCCCCTATTTTTTAAACCAGCACTGGGCTCCGCTAGCCAGGGAGGTAATACCAAAGCCGGGGGACAAATTTATATTTGTCCCTGTGACCGTAGCATTACCCCCCCCCCCTTAAACTAGTTAGCCCTGGTCATGGATTGCTGGGGAAGTGGGGACCCCGCTAATAAAGGGGTCTCCCCCTCCAGAGCACCAAAGGTCAGGGCTGAAGCACCTGTGGGCAGTGGGTGCTGAGTTCACAGCATTAAAGTATCAAAATAACAATACTGTCAAAATAAGAAAATTAATATTGTCTTTTACAGTAGAACTACAGTACAGGCAAGCCTCCCTCACATGCTGGTATTTGGAGAACCACAAATACCAGCATGTGGGGCATTAGAGGGCCAGCTGGTACATGTAGTCTCACTGTAAAAACATTTTTACAATAAACACAGGACACATACAAAGAACAACTTTATTAGGCATACATTCACACTCACATACATACTGCTTACCTACATACCCCATTTCTCTTCAAGTCTTCTTCTCCATTAGTAATCCATGACATCTGTAAAACAAAATAAAAATACCTTATTCCAGTGTAGAGCGATCCTCTTCGGTCCATGTAGGCATCCAAGGGGTTAAAAAAAACAGAAAGCCTGAATCCAGCGGACAGAAGAGCAGAATGTGTTTCCACATGCTGCTTCTCTGCACTAATGATGGGTCCCCTTGGTGACTGCTGTCACTTGTAGACCCAGTGAGCCAAAGAGTGCTGGGCTCCGGAGGAGCTCCATTGCTCATTGGCTGTGTGTGGCTCCCATAGAGATGAATAGGTGTGAAAACACCATTCATTCCTATGATGGGAACCGCTTAATTATTTGGTTAACCGCTAGGCTTCATCTCATTTTCCAATATTTACTTACATCTGTTACCAGAATACTCTATGTTTTAGTCTATACAGCAAGCGGATAGTTGAGCAAGATATTAGAGTTACTGTATTGTTAAATGTGGCTTTTACACAGTTTATGTATGCAATGCATTATGCTTACCAGTTGTCACACAATAATGATTTTGTATTTTTGTGTGCTTCATTATTATGTAGTTGTAACTTGTATCTGTTTTTATAGGGAGGATCTGAACATAATATTCCAGTTGTTATATCCAAGATATCCAAAGAACAAAGAGGTACGTTGAACAATGGCATGTACAGTATATGAGCACTTCATGCAATCCTAGTGAATATTAGCAAACTAGCTATGTTAATGTTTCAAAGCTACCAGTTGGTCTTGGAATGTTTTTTATTATTATGTTGGTACTTTCAGATTTTTCCATGAAAATTTAATAAAAAAATCATTCTTTAAATTAAATATCCTTTATCATATCATAATTATTTCATTAAATACAATTTGGCACTTACTTTTATTGACTTTTGGAGAGAATATATACCATACACTTATTAGAAGTTGTGTTTTTATAACCGAATGCTATATTATGTTTGGTCACTATCATTTATGTTTCAGTGTGGATTCTCTGTGTTAGGCTCAATATCTTTCTTGATTAAAGTAACTAGTAACAAACACAGGCCCTCATTCCGAGTTGTTCGCTCGCTAGCTGCTTTTAGCAGCATTGCACACGCTAAGCCGCTGCCCTCTGGAAGTGTATCTTAGCATAGCAGAATTGCGAACGAAAGATTAGCAGAATTGCGAATAGAAATTTCTTAGCAGTTTCTGAGTAGCTCGAGACTTACTCCTACACTGCGATCTGTTCAGTCAGTTTCGTTCCTGGTTTGACGTCACAAACACACCCAGCGTTCGCCCAGACACTCCCCTGTTTCTCCAGCCACTCCCGCATTTTTCCCTAAAACGCCTGCGTTTTTCCGCACACTCCCATAAAACGGCCAGTTTCCGCCCAGAAACACCCGCTTCCTGTCAATCACACTCCGATCACCAGAACGATGAAAAATCTTCGTTAGGCCGTGAGTAAAATACCAAACTTTTGTGCTAATTTACTTGGCGCAGGCGCACTGCGAACATTGCGCATGCGCAGTTTGCGACTAATCGCTCTGTTGCGAAAAAACCTAACGAGTGAACAACTCGGAATGACCCCCACAGTTATTAACGCATTTGCACAATAATTTCTGAAACTTGTTTGGCCCACTATCATTTCTAATGATATTTATGCAGTATTTGAATTCTAGGGATAAGCAAAATCCCAGTGGTTCTCTGAACAGTCAATATTTCACCTAAGGTACTTTAAATTGAGAAAATTATGAGTGATCGTGATATCTAACATCTATAAAATTAATTAGACCATACAATACATATGTTTACCTACAGAACACTGAAGTGGTGACATCAGTACTAATCAATTATAAGTCATGGCATTTTAACTGTTTGTAGAGATAGTACGATATAATTTACAGGAGTGTATATATATATATATATATATATATATATATATAAATGTGTGTGTGTGTGCACAGTATATATATATATATATATATATATATATACATACACACAGTTTATATATATATATATATATATATTTATCTATCTAACTATCTAGATAATATATATATATGTGTATATATATAAAAATCACTCACTTACCGTCCAGCACTACCTACAGCAGCCACGGCATGCCCTGGTGCCTTTCCCAGTATCAGTGTACTACATTACTGGCTTGGCTGTGATTTCCCATCCATCTGTGTTCCTCAAAATAGGCGCTCACATCACTAATACTGCTTTCAGATCGCTAATGCCGGGTTGCACCCAAAAATTAGAAATGGGTCCTTTCCGTGTGCGACCCGGCATTGGACCCTGAGAACTAGCTTCCCGACCCCACATATTTCTGATCGGGCTGGCCATCAGGAGGGGGGACTGCAATGTCATTGGATGCTGGAGTGTAGATGGTGCTAGGAGGAGATCAACTCTGCACCGCCTTTCCCTATGCTCTGAACGAGTACTGGGTCACATCAACCCATGAAACCCATTCACACTGCACCTGACCTGGTAATAGTCTGGGAATAACCCTTCTTTATTCCCGGGTTCACTTACCGGGTCAGGCAACCGGGGAATTTGAGACTGACCCTTTCACACCGCACAGCGACCCACGTCGACCCGGCAATGTACCGGGTCGACACCGGGGTTATTTGGGCATTGAGAAAGCGGTATAAATAGCACTACTGTGTGTGCCTGCTTATAAAAGAGAATGTCTAAGATTGTTTTAAAAATCTTAGGATGTGGGAACCCCAGGAAACTTGTCAGCCAAAGCAAATGTCCCCTGGCAAATACACAAGCTCAAAACATAGTCTAAACATATGTATCATACACTAAATGTTACCCCTTTTTACTCTAATAAATCTCTAAAACTTTTCACTATTGTTTAGCTTAATTGACAATACTGTATCCACTCAATTGATAACACATGCAGCTACACTTTCCTGAATAACATCTCAAGATAAGGTGTGATAAACTAGACATATAAGTTAAGGAAGGAAAAATCATCCAATGAGCCGTCCAAAAGCAGTTATGGTTCTGCTGGCTTGTTAAATTTGTGTAATTGTGTCTCTGTTTAAGCCAGAATGCTAAGTTTTGGCTGAAACAGAGTTCTGCTGCTCTCATGATTCTTGATCTGATCATCAATGCCTTGAGCCCAGCTTGTCTATATCTATTCTCAATCTGCTTATTTTACTGTAGGCTAAGTCGCACACAAAGTGGCTGTAGTTTTGAGCAGCAGCATTATGCTAATGTGAGAATCCATAGGACTAATGCGAGGGTTTGTGCATCTGCAAGCAGAAACTTGTGCTGCTCATTGACTTTACATCAGCTGCCGCAGCTGTCATTATTAGTATCTGCACTTGAACAACTCCACGCTTGATGAGTCGGGGCTGTTATGTAATCTCAAATTGTTGCTGCCCTAAAACGCCCAAAATCACAGAAAGACAGATCCATCTAATTCCATCAGAATCTGTCAGAATAGGACGGATACAGTATATACTGTACAAAAATGTATCACCTGTGTATGCACTGCATGCAAAATCTAGCCATCTGCATCCGTGCAAAGAGATCTGGGCCTAATTCAGACCTGATCGCTCGCCAGCAGTTTTTTACAGTGCTGAGATCAGATAGTCGCCACCTACAGGGGAGTGCATTTCAGCTGTGCAAGTGTGCAAACGATTGTGCAGCCGAGTGGTACAAATAGATTTTGTGCAGTCTCTGAGTAGCCCAGGACTTACTCAGCAGCTGCGATCTCTTCAGCCTGTCCGGGACCAGAATTGACATCAGACATCTGCCCTACAAACGCTTGGACACGCCTGTGTTTTTCCAACCACTCCCAGAAAACGGTCAGTTGACACCCACAAATGCCCTCTTCTTGTCAATCTCCTTGCGATCGGCTGTGTGAATTGATTCTTCGTAAAACCCATCGCACAGCAATGATCTGCTTTGTACCCAAGCAATGCGCCTGTGCATTGCGGTGCATATACATGCACAGTTCTGACCTGATCGCAGCACAGCGAAAAAAGCTAGCATGCGATCACATCTGAAGTACCCCCTATGTCCGCTCAGTCTCTGAATCAGCTCCTTTATGTACCATCCTTGCATTCAAATAGTTTTCTTTTTCCTCTAGACCACAAGATTTAAAAAAAAAAAATCTGTTTATTGTTTAATAAACAACATAATAAATAGAGATGTGCGCCAGCCCCGAAGATTTGGATTTGGATTCATCAGCTGGATTTGGATTTACCAAACAGCCATGATGGGATTTGGATTTGGATTTTTTTTTTAAATTGTAAAAAAATACCAAAATCACATAATTTTGGCATTTTTTTGGCCCTTAAGTATTTTTAACCTCAATAACATTAATTTCCAGTCATTTACAGACAACTTTTACCACCTTAATGCTCACAATGTTGTTTTCAGACACTTTAGGTCAAAGTCTGCAGCTAGCTGGCTGGTTACTTATTACAAAGCAGTGGCACAAACAGATGGCAGTTTGGAGCATATCTTTGAAACACTGCCACACAGCAGTGGGATAAATGAACGGTGGTGCAAGATGGAATTGTCTGTGGGCCCTTCCACCCTTATGTTGGATATTA
This sequence comes from Pseudophryne corroboree, assembly GCF_028390025.1. Taxonomy (NCBI): domain Eukaryota; kingdom Metazoa; phylum Chordata; class Amphibia; order Anura; family Myobatrachidae; genus Pseudophryne; species Pseudophryne corroboree. The sequence goes on from NC_086448.1 coordinate 662,120,803, forward strand.
AACAGGACATGCACACTTTAACAAACCAATCATTTCAAGGACAGGGGCTGCCACATTTGTGGTTGAAATGATTGGTTTGTTGTGTGTCTGCAGAGATTGAAATCAAAATGTCATACAAATGTTTTGTTTTGTAAGGTAGTTTCACATAGAGTTTAAGAATTGACTCTATAGGATTAGGTATGGAAGCATTATCCATAGCGATAGGAATAGATTAAATAAAGTGTTGTATTTGAAGGTACATGTAGAAGTCTATATTGTCAAGCTGAAAAGAGGATTTTAAGTCTTCAAAGTGCTTCACCTTGCCTCCTGAGTCAAAAACTTTCAATACTGTATGTGACTTTGGGGCAGATGTATTAACCTGGAGAAGACATAAGGAAGTGATAAACCAGTGATATGTGCAAGGTGATAAACGCACCAGCCAATCAGCTCCAGTATGTAAATTAACAGTTAAGATCTTATTGGCTGGTACCTTTATCACCTTTCACATATCACTGGTTTATCACTTCCTTATGCGTTTTCCAGGTTAATACTAGTGATGTGCACTGGAAATTTTTCTGGTTTTGTGTTTTGGTTTTGGATTCAGGTCCGCGGCCGTGTTTTGGATTCGGACGCATTTTGGCAAAACCTCCCTGAAATTTTTTTGTCAGATTCGGGTGTGTTTTGGATTCGGGTGTTTTTTTACAAAAAACCCTCAAAAACATAGAATTTGGGCGTCATTTTGATCCCATAGTATTATTAACCTCAATAACCATAATTTCCACTCATTTTCAGTCTATTCTGAACACCTCACACCTCACAATATTATTTTTAGTCCTATAATTTGCACCGAGGTCGCTGGATGGCTAAGCTAAGCGACACAAGTGGCCGACACAAACACCTGGCCCATCTAGGAGTGGCACTGCAGTGTCAGGCAGGATGGCACTTCAAAAAAATTGTCCCCAAACAGCACATGATGCAAAGAAAAAAAGAGGCGCACCAAGGTCGCTGTGTGACTAAGCTAAGCGACACAAGTGGCCGACACAAACACCTGGCCCATCTAGGAGTGGCACTGCAGTGTCAGACAGGATGGCACTTCAAAAAAATTGTCCCCAAACAGCACATGATGCAAAGAAAAAAAGAGGCGCACCAAGGTCGCTGTGTGACTAAGCTAAGCGACACAAGTGGCCGACACAAACACCTGGCCCATCTAGGAGTGGCACTGCAGTGTCAGGCAGGATGGCACTTCAAAAAAATTGTCCCCAAACAGCACATGATGCAAAGAAAAAAAGAGGTGCACCAAGGTCGCTGTGTGACTAAGCTAAGCGACAAAAGTGGCCGACACAAACACCTGGCCCATCTAGGAGTGGCACTGCAGTGTCAGGCAGGATGGCACTTCAAAAAAATAGTCCCCAAACAGCACATGATGCAAAGAAAAATAATAGAAAAAAAGAGGTGCAAGATGGAATTGTCCTTGGGCCCTCCCACCCACCCTTATGTTGTATAAACAGGACATGCACACTTTAACGAACCCATCTTTTCAGCGACAGGGTCTGCCACACGACTGTGACTGAAATGACTGGTTGGTTTGGGCCCCCACCAAAAAAGAAGCAATCAATCTCTCCTTGCACAAACTGGCTCTACAGAGGCAAGATGTCCATCTCATCATCATCCTCCGATTCCTCACCCCTTTCACAGTGTATATCCCCCTCCTCACAGATTATTAATTCGTCCCCACTGGAATCCACCATCTCAGGTCCCTGTGTACTTTCTGAGGCAATTGCTGCTGGTGAATGTCTCCACGGAGGAATTGATTATAATTCATTTTGATGAACATCATCTTCTCCACATTTTCTGGAAGTAACCTCGTACGCCGATTGCTGACAAGGTGAGCGGCTGCACTAAACACTCTTTCGGAGTACACACTGGAGGGAGGGCAACTTAGGTAGAATAAAGCCAGTTTCTGCAAGGGCCTCCAAATTGCCTCTTTTTCCTGCCAGTATACGTACGGACTGTCTGACGTGCCTACTTGGATGCGGTCACTCATATAATCCTCCACCATTCTTTCAATGGTGAGAGAATCATATGCAGTGACAGTAGACGACATGTCAGTAATCGTTGGCAGGTTCTTCAGTCCGGACCAGATGTCAGCACTCGCTCCAGACTGCCCTGCATCACCGCCAGCGGGTGGGCTCGGAATTCTTAGCCTTTTCCTTGCATTCCCAGTTGCGGGAGAATGTGAAGGAGGAGCTGTTGACGGGTCACGTTCCGCTTGACTTGACAATTTTCTCACCAGCAGGTCTTTGAACTTCTGCAGACTTGTGTCTGCCGGAAAGAGAGATACAACGTAGGTTTTAAATCTAGGATCGAGCACGGTGGCCAAAATGTAGTGCTCTGATTTCAACAGATTGACCACCCGTGAATCCTGGATAAGCGAATTAAGGGCTCCATCCACAAGTCCCACATGCCTAGCGGAATCGCTCTGTTTTAGCTCCTCCTTCAATGTCTCCAGCTTCTTCTGCAAAAGCCTGATGAGGGGAATGACCTGACTCAGGCTGGCAGTGTCTGAACTGACTTCACGTGTGGCAAGTTCAAAGGGTTGCAGAACCTTGCACAACGTTGAAATCATTCTCCACTGCGCTTGAGTCAGGTGCATTCCCCCTTCCTTTGCCTATATCGTGGGCAGATGTATAGGCTTGAATGGCCTTTTGCTGCTCCTCCATCCTCTGAAGCATATAGAGGGTTGAATTCCACCTCGTTACCACCTCTTGCTTCAGATGATGGCAGGGCAGGTTCAGGAGTGTTTGGTGGTGCTCCAGTCTTCGGCACGCAGTGGCTGAATGCCGAAAGTGGCCCGCAATTCTTCGGGCCACCGACAGCATCTCTTGCACGCCCCTGTCATTTTTTAAATAATTCTGCACCACCAAATTCAATGTATGTGCAAAACATGGGACGTGCTGGAATTTGCCCAGATGTAATGCACGCACAATATTGCTGGCGTTGTCCGATGTCACAAATCCCCAGGAGAGTCCAATTGGGGTAAGCCATTCTGCGATGATGTTCCTTAGTTTCCGTAAGAGGTTGTCAGCTGTGTGCCTTTTATGGAAAGTGGTGATACAAAGCGTAGCCTGCCTAGAAACGAGTTGGCGTTTGCGAGATGCTGCAACTGGTGCCGCTGCTGCTGTTCTTGTTGCGGGAGGCAATACATCTACCCAGTGGGCTGTCACAGTCATATAGTCCTGAGTCTGCCCTGCTCCACTTGTCCACATGTCCGTGGTTAAGTGGACATTGGGTACAACTGTATTTTTTAGGACACTGGTGACTCTTTTTCTGAGGTCTGTGTACATTTTCGGTATCGCCTGCCTAGAGAAATGGAACCTAAATGGTATTTGGTACCGGGGACACAGTACCTCAATCAAGTCTCTAGTTGCCTCTGAATTAACGGTGGATACCGGAACCACGTTTCTCACCACCCAGGCTGACAAGACCTGAGTTATCCGCTTTGCAGCAGGATGACTGCTGTGATATTTCATCTTCCTCGCAAAGGACTGTTGGACAGTCAATTGCTTACTGGAAGTAGTACAAGTGGTCTTCCGACTTCTACTCTGGGATGACGATCGACTCCCAGCAGCAACAACAGAAGAGCCAGCAGCAGTAGGCGTTACACTCAAGGATGCATCGGAGGAATCCCAGGAAGGAGAGGACTCGTCAGACTTGCCAGTGACATGGCCTGCAGGACTATTGGCTTTCCTGTGTAAGGTGGAAATTGACACTGAGGGAGTTGGTGGTGTGGTTTGCAGGAGCTTGGTTACAAGAGGAAGGGATTTAGTGGTCAGTGGATTGCTTCCGCTGTCATCCAAAGTTTTTGAACTTGTCACTGACTTCTGTTGAATGCGGTCCAGGTGACGTATAAGTGAAGATGTTCCTAGGTGGTTAACGTCCTTACCCCTACTTATTACAGCTTGACAAAGGCAACACACGGCTTGACACCTGTTGTCTGCATTTGTGTTGAAATAATTCCACACCGAAGAGGTGATTTTTTTTGTATTTTGACCAGGCATGTCAATGGCCATATTCGTCCCACGGACAACAGGTGTCTCCCCGGGTGCCTGACTTAAACAAACCACCTCACCATCAGAATCCTCCTTGTCAATTTCCTCCCCAGCGCCAGCAACACCCATATCCTCATCCTGGTGTACTTCAACAGTGACATCTTCAATTTAACTATCAGGAACAGGACTGCGGGTGCTCCTTCCAGCACTTGCAGGGGGCATGCAAATGGTGGAAGGTGCAAGCTCTTCCTGTCCAGTGTTGGGAAGGTCAGGCATCGCAACCGACACAATTGGACTCTCCTTGGGGATTTGTGATTTAGAAGAACGCACAGTTCTTTGCTGTGCTTTTTCCAGCTTAAGTCTTTTCATTTTTCTAGCGAGAGGATGAGTGCTTCCATCCTCATGTGAATCTGAACCACTAGCCATGAACATAGGCCAGGGCCTCAGCCGTTCCTTGCCACTCCGTGTCGTAAATGGCATATTGGCAAGTTTACGCTTCTCATCAGACGCTTTTAATTTTGATTTTTGGGTCATTTTACTGAACTTTTGTTTTTTGGATTTTACATGCTCTCTACTATGACATTGGGCATCGGCCTTGGCAGACGACGTTGATGGCATTTCATCGTCTCGGCCATGAATAGTGGCAGCAGCTTCAGCACGAGGTGGAAGTGGATCTTGATCTTTCCCTATTTTAACCTCCACATTTTTGTTCTCCATTTTTTAATGTGTGGAATTATATGCCAGTATCAATAGCAATGGCCTACTACTATATATACTGCGCACAACTGAAATGCACCTCATGTATGGATGGATAGTATACTTGATGACACAGAGGTAGGTAGAGCAGTGGCCTTCCGTACCGTACTGCTATATATACTGGTGGTCACTGTCAGCAAAACTCTGCACTGTACTCCACCTATATAATATACTGGTGGTCCCCAGTGCCCACAATAAAGCAGTGTGAGCACAGATATATGCAGCACACTGAGCACAGATATGGAGTGTTTTTCAGGCAGACAACGTATACTGGTGGTCACTGGTCAGCAAAACTCTGCACTGTACTCCTCCTATATAATACAGCTGCTCCCCAGTCCCCACAATTAAGCAGTGTGAGCACAGATATATGCAGCACACTGAGCACAGATATGGAGTGTTTTTCAGGCAGACAACGTATACTGGTGGTCACTGGTCAGCAAAACTCTGCACTGTACTCCTCCTATATTATACAGCTGCTCCCCAGTCCCCACAATTAAGCAGTTTGAGCACAGATATATGCAGCACACTGAGCACAGATATGGAGTGTTTTTCAGGCAGACAAAGTATACTGGTGGTCACTGGTCAGCAAAACTCTGCACTGTACTCCTCCTATATAATACAGCTGCTCCCCAGTCCCCACAATTAAGCAGTGTGAGCACAGATATATGCAGCACACTGAGCACAGATATGGAGTGTTTTTCAGGCAGACAACGTATACTGGTGGTCACTGGTCAGCAAAACTCTGCACTGTACTCCTCCTATATAATTCAGCTGCTCCCCAGTCTCCACAATTAAGCAGTGAGAGCACAGATATATGCAGCACACTGAGCACAGATATGAAGTGTTTTTCAGGCAGACAACGTATACTGGTGGTCACTGGTCAGCAAAACTCTGCACTGTACTCCTCCTATATAATACAGCTGCTCCCCAGTCCCTACAATTAAGCAGTGTGAGCACAGATATATGCAGCACACTGAGCACAGATATGGAGTTTTTTTCAGGCAGACAACGTATACTGGTGGTCACTGGTCAGCAAAACTCTGCACTGTACTCCTCCTATATAATACAGCTGCTCCCCAGTCCCCACAATTAAGCAGTGTGAGCACAGATATATGCAGCACACTGAGCACATAAATGGAGTGTTTTTCAGGCAGACAACGTATACTGGTGGTCACTGGTCAGCAAAACTCTGCTCTGTACTCCTCCTATATAATACAGCTGCTCCCCAGTCCCCACAATTAAGCAATAAGCAGCACAAATATTATTAATAAATGGAGAGGACGCCAGCCACGTCCTTTTCCTAACATTTCCAATGCACGAGTGAAAATGGCAGTGACGCGCGGCTGCTTATATTGAATCCGAATCTCGCGAGAATCCGACAGCGGGATGATGACTTTCGGGCGCGCTCGGATTAACCGAGCCATATGGGAGAATCCGAGTATGCCTCGGACCCGTGTAAAATGGGTGAAGTTCGGGGGGGTTCGGTTTCCGAGGAACCGAACCCGCTCATCACTAGTTAATACATCTGCCCCTAAGTCGCTTTTGGCGCCATTCGCTAAATTTGGTGTTAAACAAACAAGGTAGGAAATGGAATGCGATTTTTCCCCAAAGTGGTATTAGAGAAGAAGACCGAGGATTTCTTTTGGTTGTTTTGTTAATAAGCTGCCATGATCTATATGTGTCTTTAAATATGATATTATCCATAATTGATTAGGGAATATCATGCCTATCCATAAATAAGAGAGCTCCTGAAGAATATGGTGCCATTAATGCTTCATCTAAGGAACAAGCAACATAATGACTCAGTTCAGTTCAGTTAGCCAGTCACAAATATATCTGAAAAATATTGATAGTGAGAAGCTTTCAAAATCAAGGATACACACACCACCTGTTTTCCCAGGATATTTTAGTTTAGCCAATGCAATCCTGGGACATTTGCCCAGTCAGAGAAATCTAGAAACGTAACCAATCATTGTGGTAATATATTTTTTTGCAGAGGGCTAAGGGAATCATTAGCATGGGATAAAAGATCTTAGGGAAAATAATATTTTTAACCACAGCTACGCTCCCCAAGAGGGAAAGAGAAAGATTTTTCCATCCCTCTAAATTTGTCGCAAGTTTAGAAATTTTAGGGGTAAAGTTAACCGAATAAAGGTAATTTAGGGACTGTGGAATAAATATATATAAATATTTTACAGAAGATTAGTAGAATTTAAATTGCTCCGAGAGGGTAAATTTTTGTGAATGAGACAATGAGCCTGCAGTAGTTCTGATTTATCAGCATTGACCGTGTACCCTGACCTCTGTCCAAAAGAATATATAATGTCCATTATAGCTGGTATTGTGGTTACGGGTTTGGAGATAAAAAGTAGCATGTCATCAGCAAATAATGCTACTTTCATGGTTTTTTTTACTGATACTTATACCATTTACATTGGGGGAGGATCTTAGGGCTATCACTAGGGGTTCGATTGCGAGCGCAAAAAGGAGAGGAGATAGCGGACTACCCTTTTGGATGGAGAAAGGGGTAGACATGTAGCCATTAGCTGAGATGTGTGTTTGTGAGTTTGCATACAAGGTTTGAATGACATTAATAAATGAAGGGGAAAATCCAAATTTACCAAGGACCATAATTAGATGAGGCCAGAGTACAAGGTCAAATGTCTTTTAAGCATCAAGTGCTAGTATGAAATGAGGGTTTGACGAGGAAGAGGTAGTTAAGTGTTCTATAATGCTAAGAACCCTGCATATTTTTACAATTGAGTGACATCCTTATCTGAAACCTGTTTGGTCTTGGTGAATGATTATAGGAAGAAGTTTTTTCAGACGTTCGGCACATATTTTAGTCAAGATTTTGTAATCCACATTTAATAGAGATACTGTATCGGTCTGTAAGACACAGGAAGGGATAAATTGCGGCCAGGTTTAGGTAAATATTTATCACCAGCATTTTCAAGAAAATTATCAAAGTGTTCTTTTGCCCTCTGATAACTAGATCTACTTGTGGGGAGCGGGCTAACTTTAAATTGTTGGAGAGAGAGTCTTGAAGAGAGATGTATGTGGAAGCTTTTATTTTATTGACCCGGGAAACATAGGAGATCACTTCTCCTCTTATGACTGCTTTGGCAGCTTGCCAAAATAAAGATGGATCTGAATCTACATGAGTTTGATTAAGAAAGTAGTCATCCCAAACTTTATGAAGTTGCGAAGAAAATCTCCAAGAAATGAAAGGACCTTTCTATGAAGGTATGTCAATAGGAACCCATACCAGAGCATGATCTGATAATACTATTGGTTCAATCTCCACAGATACCACTCTTGATAACATAGTCATTGAGATAAAAATATAGTCTATGCAAGAAAATGTATTGTGGGTGGCTGATAAGCAGGTATACAGATGGTGTCGCGCTAGTCGTGGCTCCGTCTGTGTGGCCGCGCCTAACGCCGAGAGCGTCTCTGTCCAGGTGGTCATGCGTACCCGTGACAGAGACGTGCCCCATTCACTAGAGTGGAAGAGCGTCTCTGTCCGGGTGGGGGGACGCGCGCCCGTGATGAAGACGTGCCCCATTCACTTGAATGGGAGAGCATCTCTGTGCACTCCCAGCAGAGCTAGGCGAACGGATCACCTAGTCACGCCAAGAGTGCACACCTGCAATGGAGCCGCACTGGATGAGTGCGGCTCCATCTGCAGCTCCTATCTGTAAGGTTCAGCACGCTACACTCATCAACAAGATGTAGTTTTATTGAAAAATGGGAAATATCCGGTTTGGGGACATGTGGGTGAGTAGTGTTGGATGAAGACCTATCTAGAACTGGTGAGGTAAATTTGGTTAAAGTCACCGCATATAAAGAGTTGTGAATGTACAGATGGAGACGCACTCATCCAGTGCGGCTCCATCGCAGGCATGACTAGGCGATACATCCGCATAGCCCTGCTGGGAGTGCACAGAGACGTTAATGGGGCGCGTCTCCATCACAGGCGCTCGCACCCACCACGACGGAGACTCTCTTAGCATTAGGCTTGCCCATGCGAGGGCTCTCAGGCACATACAGAGCCATGACTAGCGTGGCTCCATCTGTAAGTGGGGAGTCAATTTAGCTGTCAATAATTTCATAAAACGTTTGGAGTAGACATTAGGGTCATAGATATTGCATATAACAAAGTCTGAATTATTATACCTTATTTTAAGGAGAACATACCTGCCTTCGGGATCAGTTTCAATAGAAGTTCTAATTCCTAAGGATTTCTTGGCTAATATGGCAATTCCACAGGCTTTTGATGTGTATGGAGAAGCAGCTACCAAGGACCAATTCATCATTTGTAATTTAGCTGTCTCAGTAGTTGTGAGATGTGTCTCCAGTAAGAATGCTGGATCAAACTTTTGTTTAGATAAGTACATTAAAACTTTCCTATGCTTTGCAGGGAATTTATCCCGCCAATATTCCAGCTGCCAATAATCAACTTAGTCATCTTAAAATGCGAAATTAAAGAGTAGAGGTGAGTATCTTCTAATGTTGTTATTAAACGCGTAGGAATGTAAAGAATCCTCATGGGAGTATAGTAAATAAGTCAGCGCACTTATATTGGGGTAGTGGTGAGGGGAAGAAAACGGAAGGAAAGGTGGAAAAAAGAAATGAAATATGGAAAGAATAGATAGAAGCCAAAATAAGGCAGAGAACAGTAATAAGTATGTACACACAAACTTCAGGTTAGAAATTGGAGATAAGCCAACAAGACTCATCCCCATTATCAAAACACTAAACAAAAATAATCATCGGGTATTTTGCTCCTTGAAGACTTGGAAACTAATGAAAGGAACAAGAATTATCAATACAGACCCTAAAATCATATTTTAGAAGTAAAATCAAGGTAATAATAGGATAATACGGCATACATTTGTTAAAATGTCTATTGTAGACTATCCTGCATTCATATGCATACTCCAAACATGCTGTAAAGAAATAATTGACATTGACAACTGTAATAATTTTTTCCAAATAAAACTGTCAGCTTTATTAATCAGAAATGGTATGGTGGCAAAGAGGGACGGCCTATTTAAATCAAGTCCTTATTTATTCTAATCTTTATACCTTTTATTGTGGCTGACCAAAACAACTTCTAAATTCCAAACCACAAATAGAGGCAAGGGCCCAACTTCAGCCCTGCCTCCATTCCATCACAAGGGGCAATATGGGTCCATTTGCCACCCTTTGTGTTGATTAACCTTTACCGGGAAAACCGTGACCAACTCTCCACTCAAGGTATTCCCCAACTCCAAACCAAAAGGTGCTCAGCCCATCTGGTCCGATGGTACTCCGACCCCATTATGTATCAAATTCCACCACCTTCTCATCTCTTGAGTACCTATAAAACCTTTTTAACTACAGCATTAATTTCAGGCTGTCCCAACCCGCCACAGTTTCAATGAAACCCTGTCACCATACCTCTAACCTTAACAACTCCATTTACTCCATATCCAAAACTCCTACTACCTATCTGCTACTCTCCCAACTATAGACAGAGGACATCAAGTCCCCTAGACAAATTTCCATACCCCTCAAATTTAAATGAGCACCATCGTCCATGTAAATTTGAGGGGTAGAAACCGAAATGGAGGGATGCGGGACCACAAACCCCCAGTTCTCACTCATGGCCCAGCCCACCACAGAATTGTTCTGGGACCAGACCAACTCTATGGTGGCCGGCCTATCCGCACCTCTCCAAACTAAATGTGGAACAATGTCCAACCATCCCACGCTTAGGAAGGGTAACCTGTTTTGTAGGCTAACTAGATCCCTAACCATGGTTTTCCAGAGGACCAGTCCTGACCTTTTGGTCAAGTCGTTTTAACCCGGCATGTCCAAAAGGCCATTTTGTGCAGGTAGTTCAAACAATGACAGATGGGGACTCTGGGGCGATCACCCATTTTCTTAGTTATTGGGTCAATTCTGTGAACCCGCTTAATTACCAAATCTTGACATTCTTTTTCTAGCTCAAGAAGTCTGGGGAGGATTTGTTGAACAAATTGAGACAGAGCAGGGCATTTGATGGATTCAGATAGTCCTACTAGATGGAGATTAAACCTTCTGGTCCGGCTTTCTACATCGTCTATCTTGTTCCAAAGTTGATAATGATCTTTTTTGAGTGCATTTGCTGCAAGTTGTAAATCCGCCATGTTGTGGCATATACCTCCGATGCGGTGTTCCATGTCTTTAACCCTCTGTGACAGATTATGAAGCTGGGTGCTTATGTCAGCCACTGTTTGTGATAGTAACGGGATTGAGGCCACAAGATTTAAATTATACATCAGTAGTGTGAGAGTTTACTCGAGGTGTCATGACTAAGGGAGATATTCAGAGTTGTTAGCAAACCAAAAAAGTAAGCAAATGGGCAAAATCATATTGCACTGCAGGTGGGGCAGATGTAACATTTGCAGAGAAAGTTAGATTTGGGTGTGTTATATTGTTTCTGTGCATAGTAAATACTGTCTGCTTTATTTTTACATGACAATTTAGATTTCAGTTTGAACACACCCCACCCAAAGCTAACTCTCTATGCACATGTTGCATCTGACCCAGTTGCAGTGCAGCATGGTTTTGCCCATAAGTGTGCTTTTTTGGTTTGCTAACAACTCTGAACAATCCCCTAGGTCTGCCAGTCAACAAATCGACTGCCCTGTGATTTTTACTTACTGTATGACATTTAGCTTCCAGTTTCACTTCCAAAAACTACAGAAACTACAAACAATGATAAAATGTAAGATTATAAACTTTGCCAGTTGTGAAAAGTTTAGTGGACTCATTAGGGCTAAAGTTTCAAAACTACTCTGTCTTTGAAGCTGTTGGCAGCTGGGTTTAAAAGGGGAGTTGTAGTCAATACAAAACATGCAGGGTTTTGTATTGAATAGAATTATGGGGGTAATTCCAAGTTGATCGCAGCAGGAAATTTTTTAGCAGTTGTGCAAAACCATGGGGGTCATTCCGAGTTGTTCGCTCTGTAAATTTCTTCGCATCGCAGCGATTTCCCGCTTAGTGCGCATGCGCAATGTTCGCACTGTGACTGCGCCAAGTAAATTTGCTATGCAGTTAGGAATTTTACTCATGGCTTTTTCTTCGTTCTGGTGATCGTAATGTGATTGACAGGAAGTGGGTGTTTCTGGGCGGAAACTGGCCGTTTTATGGGCGTGTGGGAAAAAACGCTACCGTTTCTGTGAAAAACGCGGGAGTGGCTGGAGAAACGGAGGAGTGTCTGGGCGAACGCTGGGTGTGTTTGTGACGTCAAACCAGGAACGACAAGCACTGAACTGATCGCACTGGCAGAGTAAGTTTCGAGCTACTCAGAAACTGCACAGAGATGTCTTTTCGCAATATTGCAAATCTTTTGTTCGCAATTATAAGAAGCTTAGATTCACTCCCAGTAGGCGGCGGCTTAGCGTGTGTAAAGCTGCTAAAAGCAGCTTGCGAGCAAACAACTCGGAATGAGGGCCCATGTGCACTGCAGGGGGGGGGGCAGATATAACATGTGCAGAGAGAGTTAGATTTGGGTGTGGTGAGTTCAATCTGCAATCTAAATTGCAGTGTAAAAATAAAGCAGCCAGTATTTACCCTGCACAGAAACAAAATAACCCACCCAAATCTAACTCTCTCTGCACATGTTATATCTGCCCCCCCCCCCCCCGCAGTGCACATGGTTTTGCACAAATGCTAAAAAATTTCCTGCTGCGATCAACTAGGAATTACCACCTATATGTCCAGTGGTTGAAACATCTGAACATGCAGTGACTTCGAAAAGTGCTGCATAGTAAATTTTGCCCTTAATCTGTGCCAGATACACTGTATTGTTTCCATTTTTTTTCTGTCAAATTAGAGGTGTTTTATATTTGCTTCTTAAATGTACTGTTTTCACAAAGAAAGCTCTTTTCCTTCTTGGTAGCAAATGAACAACATTTTGGTGATGAGAATAATGGGTCTATATACTAAGCCTTGGATGGAGATAGTGACTGTAATTAAAGTCCCAACAAACCAGCTCCTAACTGTCATTTTTCAAACGCAGCCTGTTACATGGCAGCTAAGAGCTTATTGGCTGGTACTTTATCTCCATCCACTGTTTCACTCTACAATGCTTAGTAAATAGACCCCTAAGGCTCTTAAAGTTTATGCAGCTATTTTGAAGGTGTTCTAATGATGATGATGATGATAATTGCAGGAGAATATACTGCATCCATTCGAATTGAGTTCTTGATTACACATGAAATTGAGTAACAAAATAAAAGTTCAAGTGTACAGGCACATTTCTGTGTGTACATTCTGAGCTAAGTTTTTCATCCAACTCTAAATGATCCCCTATTTATAAAATTGCCTCTGAAGACTTCATAAAACTGAGTTACCAAATTGGCAATTGAAAGCAATTGATTCTCTTCTGTGGTTGTCATTGATAAAAGGGAAAATAACTGCTCATACTTCAGAATTCTAATTTTATTCTAGGTCAGTACTCTCTGTATTTCCACTTCAGCAATGTTGGATTCCAATGGAAATAGAAATCTCATGAACATTATGTTTACTCAGAATAACCAAGTGTAGCTTTGAGATAAACAGAGAACAATACATATTTCCACCTTGAATTCTGTGCTAGTTAACTTGTATTTTAGGTTGTCATTTTTGTATTGCTCTACACATTTAATTCCTCAAATGCTTTCTATCCTCGATCCAAAGGGAGACAGAGTATATCACTGCAGTGCTAGAGAAATTACTTTGGTGTTATACTGTAGTTGCCATTTGGAAGCTTTGAAAGATGGCTGTGTTGAAGTTCTTCTTACAGTATGTCTGGTTTAACCTACAATAATTTTCAGCACTCATGTATTAATCCTCATCCCCAATTTCCCTAAATTTCCTTCTGTAATTACCAGACTAGATTTGCTACAAAGCAACCTTGATGTGTTTAGAGATATGATGCCATACTCAGGACACACACAATGGCTTTTCTAAATATTGGTGGTAAAGTTTGGCTCTCTACCAAAGTCTGAAAGATAGCAAGTCTACTTCTAGATGGGTCAAAAATGTTATCGGGTCAGTCATTAGGAATTGGTCCATATTTTTTCACCTCCCACAAATACAGTCCACCCACTGCACAAGAAAATAGCATTAAAATGGCCAGCTCTACCTTGCAAGAATCAATCCATAATACTTTTTTTCAGTCCCATGTACTAGCCTACAGTACATATAGCTGCTTCCTTCATGCTTGAATATAGTGATTTTTTTTTATCTACTGTAACCATATTCTGTGCCACTTGCTGGAAGTTTATCTTTTCCTAAAGGATTAGTTGAATCTTTGATGTGATATACTGTATATTCACTTTTACAAAGTGTATTTCTGGAGAAGTGTTACACCTCTCCAGTTAATTACTGTAGGTATTCTTTTAGATTGTCAAGACATTTTCTAATAGTGTATGTCTGCTGGACAGGCCTTCCAGATGTACTGGTAAAAAACCAAGTTGTTTCACAATATGCAACTTTGCAAAATACCTCCACTGTATTTTGGGGGTCATTCCGAGTTGTTCGCTCGTTATTTTTTTGTCGCAACGGAGCGAATAGTCGCTACTGCGCATGCGCAATGTCTGCAGTGCGACTGCACCAAGTAAATTTGCTATGCAATTAGGAATTTTACTCACAGCATTACAAGGTTTTTTCTTCGTTCTGGTGATCGTAATGTGATTGACAGGTAGTGGGTGTTTCTGGGCGGAAACTGGCCGTTTTATGGGTGTGTGTGAAAAAACGCTACCGTTTCTGGGAAAAACGCGGGAGTGGCTGGAGAAACGGAGGAGTGTCTGGGCGAACGCTGGGTGTGTTTGTGACGTCAAACCAGGAACGACAAGCACTGAACTGATCGCAGATGCCGAGTAAGTTTGGAGCTACTCAGAAACTGCTAAGAAGTGTCTATTCGCAATTCTGCTAATCTTTCGTTCGCAATTTTACTATGCTAAGATTCACTTCCAGTAGGCGGCGGCTTAGCGTGTGCAAAGCTGCTAAAAGCAGCTTGCGAGTGAACAACTCGGAATGACCCCCTTTGTATTTAGACGCTTTTCTGTTTTCAACCCTTATTTGAAAACTTGATCTTTATACTTTTCATGTTATTTGCAACAACAAAAAAACTGTATACAGTACTGTCCAGTAAAAATAGGCAATTTGTTTTCAGCATTGATATCTATGTTAATGAATTGGCTGTGTATCTTAGCAATATGTTCTAGTGGAAAGCAATTTTGTGCAGTGTCATAGGCAGGGGGTTGCAGGGGAGAGCAACTATTCTCCCTCCTAGAGAACCAGCACCTACACAGAGAATACATACCATTTACCGATGGCCGGGATTCCAGCTGTGATGATCCCGAAAGTGGGATCCCGGCCACCAGTATGCTGGCAGCGAGAACTAGAAAGCCAATTATGGGCTCGCTGTGCTCCCCACACTGCGGGCACGGTGGCTCGCTGCGCTCACCACAGGATCTATTCTCCCACTATGGGTGTCATTGACACCCATAGAGGGAGAAAAGCCTGTGGCGGTGGTATTTCACTGCCTGTCGGGATTACGGCATCTGCATTGTGACCGCAGGTATCCCAACAGGCGGTTACGTGATGTCCTCCCACTGTATCTGATTCCTGGCTGGCAATGCTATCAGATACCTACAGTATATAAACACGTGTCGCATATCATCTAGGCTATCTGGTTATAAAGTATACGCCACATTATATCAATTAGTGTGAATTTTATGAAGCTCATTATACACATTACCCCATGCTATACTTTGCACCTACATATAATTGATAACTGACTTGTCAAAGTAATATTTACATCCTCTATAACAGTACCTCCTATATCAGAAGCATCAATTATCTATGTACAAATATGTGATTATTTCTAAAATTCATAAAAAAACATTCATTTTCATACAGTATTTGACAGCGATTCATATATTAGCCAACCTCAGAAATATTGACACATACCATAAATGGCAGATATGAAGGTCTGAAGCTAATGTAATATCAAGGAAATCACCATTAGTCTGTCAGAAAGCAGTTCAAGCATCAAATTAGTGTTCAAACCTTTGGGATGTAACAACTTTAATTTCCAAAAATTGTCGATCCACGGGATGGTTCCATTTGCCATTTCTAATAGCTCTAGTTGCCTGTCTAATAGTAGTTTGGTGGTTTGCAATCCTTTACTATCAGGCAAGCTACAGTACTTGAGATGGTAAATAGAACCATCCTGTGACCTGACATTTTTCGGAAATAGGTTACCAGGCAGTACCACCATCAGGGGGTACTGCGGGCACAGTTGCCCCATGCCTGGCTTCTCTAACAGAGAGGGGAGAGCCCAGGCTGCTCATGACGCCACCTGCCCGCCGCTGTACCCACCCATCTCCTGCCATCGCCATCATCCCTCCGGCGCCCACAGGCTCTATTGAAAATGTTCCTCTAAAGATGGCTGCCACCTCAGAGGAGACAGTTATTAAAGATACTAGCGGAGGCTCTGTGGTGAAAGGGGCATAACCGTGGGGGCATAGAAAAGAAATTGCTATTTTTTTTTTTTTTGAAATATACAGTATATTTATTTTTATGTAATATATATATATATATATATATACATACACACACTTCTACTTCAGCGGCACTCAGGAATAAAGACAGTGACACTGGTCTCCTGGTCAACGTTTCAATGATCAACTCATTATTATCCTGACGAAAATGTATTGAGCATTGAAACATTGACCCGGAGACCAGTTTTACTGTCTTTATTTGTGAGTGCCACAAAAGTATATGTGTATGTAAGTAAGACTGCTGCTGGGCAGTGGGAATTTGAGGGCACTGAGCCAGTATTTTGTTTTCTTATAAGCAAATTTTGAGTGCCCAATTCAAGATTGTATGTATATAAATATATATATATATATATATATATATATATACACAACTCCAAACGTGGAAAGAAGGCACTCCAGAGGCACAATCAAAATGGAAAAAGCTGTATTGGAAAGTGACGTTTCGGGGATAACCCCTTCCTCAAGACATAACCAACAAGTGTAGTATGTGAACTTACCCATACATGTACCCCTGAGCCAGCAGCGTCATCCCGTCTCTCCCGCCGCCTCTCCCGTCGCCGGCCGCCACTGTGATGCACTTCCGGGCCGTGGCTCTGCCTGGTAGGCATGGCAACCCAGGCCGCTTGCGTTCCATCCCGGAATGCTCATAGTGCAGTCCGGGCTCAAGAGCGCTGCTGGGGGTCGGAGGCTGGTATTGCCGCATGGCTCCTAACAAGAATCTATAACAAAAAATACATGAAAAAAATACATAAAACACAAGGGCCGTGGAGCATCAAATTACAGAACTTCAGGTCATTATTATACCATATAGACTATAGCACAGACGATCATAGCACAGTACCATCTAATTACAGACATATTCTATATATGGCTAAAGGATCGCTACATAAGACTATTCCAGTTGATTTTATCATTAAGCCCCATAGAGGACATAGTATTAAGTCTAAAAATCCATCTGGATTCAGCCAGGAGTAAAGATTTCTGACGATCACCACCCCTTATGGACAGGGGAAAGTGGTCAATCATTAAATATTTCAACATAGAGAGGGTATGGCCCTTAGATTTAAAGTGGCGTGCCACGGGCTGATCCAAATTTCTACCAGCTAAACTAATGGCAGAACGGTGTAGAGCCATTCTGTCCCTAAATGGCCTCGAGGTCTGTCCAACGTAATAGAGCCCACAAGGACAACAAATTACGTAGACAACAAATTCTGTTCTACAGGTAAGAACATGTCTGATATAAAATGATTTGTCGCAATGTGGATGAGAGAATTTCTTGCAAGGCTGCATATACTTACAGGTTGTACAGTTAAAACAACGATAACATCCAGGAGGCTTATAGTATACATTAGGTGTAATCACTTTGCCTAACCCAGAAATATCAGATTTAACCAGCCTGTCGCGAAGATTACGTCCCCTTTTAAATGCTGCCATAGGCCTAGTATCCCTGAAGCAAGATAATTCACTATCTGTTTTAACAATCGGCCATAGTGCTTGAGTAGCTTTTTTAATAATTGGGCTTGCTGTGGTAAAGTTGCTAACCCAAGGGATACACTTATCTTGATCTCGTATTTTTGGTTGCAACAATTGGGACCTAGGCATTTCTAATACCAAAAGTTTTTGTTGGTTCAGAACCTTCGGGTCATAGCCACGCGAGGTGAATTTCACAATAAGATCATCCAAGCGTTCTGGTAGCGCCGTGTGATCACTAACTATCCTAGCTATTCTCATCATCTGAGACAGGGGTAAACCCCGTTTCAGAGCTAGCGGATGATGACTGTCAGCTCTTAAAAAAGTATTGCGATCAACATTTTTGTAAAAAATGTCAGTGCTAATGACTCCATCTGAAATCATGACCTTAACGTCTAAGAAGTGCATCACCTCTGAACTACAGGAGTAAGTGTACTTGATGCATGAATTCTGACTATTCACCCTGTTCATGAGGTCATCAAAGCTGTCTCTACCCCCGGTCCACAGGATGAATATATCATCTATGTACCGGGAGTAGAGCAGAAGATGCTGACTCACTTCGGGACAATTCAGGAAATTATGTTCTTCTTGGGCAAACATAAATACATTTGCATATGAGGGGGATACTGCCGACCCCATAGCACATCCCCTTAATTGCAAAAAGAACTGACTATCGTACAGGAAAAAGTTCCTGTATAGAGTCAGCTCCAACAGCCTGATAAACAGATTATGGTCAAAAATCTCAGGGTCAAGATAACATCCAAGAAAACTACGCATAGCCTCCACACCATCCACATGTTGAATGGAGGTGTAGAGGCTACAGACATCAAGGCAGCACATAATAGTACCCTGTGGTACTAGCGTGACATCAAGTAACAATTTAATGAAGCTGGTAGTGTCCTTAAGAAATGACCGCTTCCTCAGCAGTAAAGGTTGTAAAATAAAGTCCAACAGCTGAGCTATTGTTTGAAGCAAAGAGTTCCTGGCTGATATGATTGGCCTACCAGGGGGGGAAACACTGTCCTTGTGCAATTTCGGTAATGTATACAACACAGGAGTTACAGGATGTTCTTTGTATAAGATCTTCTGTAGGGCTGGAGTAAGCAAACCCTCTTGGACCGCATTGTCAAGAATGGCTTTCACTTCTCGCTGGTATTCCTTAGTGGGGTCACTGGGCAATTTCTTATATACATCTGGTTCGGATAACTGGCGAACAATTTCAGCCCGATAATCGGCAATATTTTGGACCACCACTGCCCCGCCCTTATCAGCAGGCCTAATAACTATGTCTTCATAGCTTGCTAGATTTTTAAGAGCTATAGTCTCGCGGTAAGATAAATTCTTGCGTGTACGACCCGGCGCAGAGGCAAATTTGCAGACAGAATCGTCCAAAAGTCTATTAAAAGTTTTTAAAGACGCATTAGACGAAGAGGGGTCAAATTTAGAGCTGGAATGTGAATGCAGAAACGGATCAATATGTGTGGTCACTGCCGTGACTGGACGAGACTGGTAATATTCTTTTAGGCGTAATTTACGTGCCAGCTTATGATGATCTTGTTGCCAGTCAAACCCATCGAACATATTAGTCGGCACAAAGGATAGTCCTTTCTGTAAGACCTTCAGTTCATCAATCCTTTGTGCCGACTAATATGTTCGATGGGTTTGACTGGCAACAAGATCATCATAAGCTAGCACGTAAATTACGCCTAAAAGAATATTACCAGTCTCGTCCAGTCACGGCAGTGACCACACATATTGATCCGTTTCTGCATTCACATTCCAGCTCTAAATTTGACCCCTCTTCGTCTAATGCGTCTTTAAAAACTTTTAATAGACTTTTGGACGATTCTGTCTGCAAATTTGCCTCTGCGCCGGGTCGTACACGCAAGAATTTATCTTACCGCGAGACTATAGCTCTTAAAAATCTAGCAAGCTATGAAGACATAGTTATTAGGCCTGCTGATAAGGGCGGGGCAGTGGTGGTCCAAAATATTGCCGATTATCGGGCTGAAATTGTTCGCCAGTTATCCGAACCAGATGTATATAAGAAATTGCCCAGTGACACCACTAAGGAATACCAGCGAGAAGTGAAAGCCATTCTTGACACTGCGGTCCAAGAGGGTTTGCTTACTCCAGCCCTACAGAAGATCTTATACAAAGAACATCCTGTAACTCCTGTGTTGTATACATTACCGAAATTGCACAAGGACAGTGTTTCCCCCCCTGGTAGGCCAATCATATCGGCCAGGAACTCTTTGCTACAAACAATAGCTCAGCTGTTGGACTTTATTTTACAACCTTTACTGCTGAGGAAGCGGTCATTTCTTAAGGACACTACCAGCTTCATTAAATTGTTACTTGATGTCACGCTAGTACCACAGGGTACTATTATGTGCTGCCTTGATGTCTGTAGCCTCTACACCTCCATTCAACATGTGGATGGTGTGGAGGCTATGCGTAGTTTTCTTGGATGTTATCTTGACCCTGAGATTTTTGACCATAATCTGTTTATCAGGCTGTTGGAGCTGACTCTATACAGGAACTTTTTCCTGTACGATAGTCAGTTCTTTTTGCAATTAAGGGGATGTGCTATGGGGTCGGCAGTAGCCCCCTCATATGCAAATGTATTTATGTTTGCCCAAGAAGAACATAATTTCCTGAATTGTCCCGAAGTGAGTCAGCATCTTCTGCTCTACTCCCGGTACATAGATGATATATTCATCCTGTGGACCGGGGGTAGAGACAGCTTTGATGACCTCATGAACAGGGTGAATAGTCAGAATTCATGCATCAAGTACACTTACTCCTGTAGTTCAGAGGTGATGCACTTCTTAGACGTTAAGGTCATGATTTCAGATGGAGTCATTAGCACTGACATTTTTTACAAAAATGTTGATCGCAATACTTTTTTAAGAGCTGACAGTCATCATCCGCTAGCTCTGAAATGGGGTTTACCCCTGTCTCAGATGATGAGAATAGCTAGGATAGTTAGTGATCACACGGCGCTACCAGAACGCTTGGATGATCTTATTGTGAAATTCACCTTGCGTGGCTATGACCCGAAGGTTCTGAACCAACAAAAACTTTTGGTATTAGAAATGCCTAGGTCCCAATTGTTGCAACCAAAAATACGAGATCAAGATAAGTGTATCCCTTGGGTTAGCAACTTTACCACAGAAAGCCCAATTATTAAAAAAGCTACTCAAGCACTATGGCCGATTGTTAAAACAGATAGTGAATTATCTTGCTTCAGGGATACTAGGCCTATGGCAGCATTTAAAAGGGGACGTAATCTTCGCGACAGGCTGGTTAAATCTGATATTTCTGGGTTAGGCAAAGTGATTACACCTAATGTATACTATAAGCCTCCTGGATGTTATAGTTGTTTTAACTGTACAACCTGCAAGTATATGCAGCCTTGCAAGAAATTCTCTCATCCACATTGCGACAAATCATTTTATATCAGACATGTTCTTACCTGTAGAACAGAATTTGTTGTCTACGTAATTTGTTGTCCTTGTGGGCTCTATTACGTTGGACAGACCTCGAGGCCATTTAGGGACAGAATGGCTCTACACCGTTCTGCCATTAGTTTAGCTGGTAGAAATTTGGATCAGCCCGTGGCACGCCACTTTAAATCTAAGGGCCATACCCTCTCTATGTTGAAATATTTCATGATTGACCACATTCCCCTGTCCATAAGGGGTGGTGATCGTCAGAAAGCTTTACTCCTGGCTGAATCCAGATGGATTTTTAGACTTAATACTATGTCCCCTATGGGGCTTAATGATAAAATCAACTGGAATAGTCTTATGTAGCGATCCTTTAGCCATATATAGAATATGTCTGTAATTAGATGGTACTGTGCTATGATCGTCTGTGCTATAGTCTATATGGTATAATAATGACCTGAAGTTCTGTAATTTGATGCTCCACGGCCCTTGTGTTTTATGTATTTTTTTCATGTATTTTTTGTTATAGATTCTTGTTAGGAGCCATGCGGCAATACCAGCCTCCGACCCCCAGCAGCGCTCTTGAGCCCGGACTGCACTATGAGCATTCCGGGATGGAACGCAAGCGGCCTGGGTTGCCATGCCTACCAGGCAGAGCCACGGCCCGGAAGTGCATCACAGTGGTGGCCGGCGACGGGAGAGGCGGCGGGAGAGACGGGGGATGACGCTGCTGGCTCAGGGGTACATGTATGGGTAAGTTCACATACTACACTTGTTGGTTATGTCTTGAGGAAGGGGTTATCCCCGAAACGTCACTTTCCAATACAGCTTTTTCCATTTTGATTGTGCCTCTGGAGTGCCTTCTTTCCACGTTTGGAGTTGTATGTACACTTAGGACTACGGCACCGGGGCAAGCTGCTTGTTGTGGAGTTGAGTGCAGGTTGAATTGTATCTCTATATATATATATATATATATATATATATTCATAGTAGCAGAGTCCGGTACTCAATATAAGAATAGTATTACCCGGTGTCCTGGTCCGATGCAGTATTTCAGCCAATTGTAGAAAGGTGTATGGGATGGTACTCAGGGGCTTTTCTTCTTTTCAGGACATGATACAGCAGAATGTGTCACTATTTTGTGCTGTATCATGCCCTGACGACGGTGCATGCTGGCACCGAAACATTGACAGAATGGTATAAGATTGAGCTGTATTTCATAATACAATTTTTTGCAAATTGAAAAGAAAAGCCTCTGAGTGCCTTCCCAGACACCTTTCTATATGTATATATATATATATATATATATATATATATACACACAACAAATCTGAGGGCGCTAACAGCTTGTTAATCTATTACAGACAATAAAAAATTATTTAAAAATGTATTCATAAAACAGAATACTTTCTCTATTTCACAGTGTCAATAACATTATCACCATACAGGATGGATATTCAATCTGACATGTATAAATTCCAATATGCACCAATTAGGTTTGATCAGATGCAGAACCCAATTCCAATATGCACCAATTAGGTTTGATCAGATGCATATATATATATATATATATATATATATATAAAAAATGCATTTATTTATTTATTTTTTGACAGTCCTAGGCCCCACAGTTTCTGATGGCAGCCCTTTTACCAGGTCTTATACCTACGATTTATGTCCATTAAACAGATCCAGAAAACGCCCCCACTCCCCGAGGAGGTAGTGTGGGTCAAATTTTCCTTAAAAGACAATGCTTCTAAATAGTAAAATGACAGTAGTTATTCTTATTGTTCAACTATACAGTACTTATTGAGCCCAATCTGAAAAAAATTGTGGAATATGAATTGTGATTTAATTGTAATTATGTGAAATTGTGGTTAGCAAACATAGGTGTGCACAGGAGGGGTGCCTGGTGCGCACAGGCACCCCCTAATGTCTGGCACCCTGACCTCACATGCCTGATGCAGTGATCGCCGAGCAGGCTGATTACTGTCCCCTCTGTGCTGCACCCTGTCAGGACTGCATTACTGACCGGACACCTGGGTTAATCAAGGATGCCACTGCCCACACGTTACACCCGCCACATGCCCATCTCTCTCCTTCTATGCTATGCCACTGCCAGCCACTGATGAGGATCAGCAGGCAGCCAGCGTTCCTCTTACGAAAACAAATTAAAAACTGGCAGGCGGCCGGCAACAGCATTGACACGTCACTCGTTTTTCCAGCAGCAGCAGTACTAGTCTGCGACTATCAGTGTCAGTGAGTGACTGACTTGTAAGTAAGCTGCTGCAGCTTGTAGGGGAAAGAGAGAGGGAGCCAGACCAGGCTGAGGAGGAGCACTGTAATTGCAGTGAGTGCCATCAGGGGTGTTTGTTTGGTGCACATCCCAACTTCTGACAATGTATCTGCTTTATAAGGATTGGCACAAGGGTGGATATTTTATATTGCGTTGATGTCAATAGATGGTGCAAGACACGCCCAAGAGGCGGTGCTAGACACACCCCTCCGATGGTGCACCCCCTAATAAAATGTGCTGCGCACGCCTATGTTAGCAAAGGGTTCATTTTTAAATTCACATTGGTGTTTTGAGTCCTATAAGGTATAACCTGGTTAATTGGTATGCAACTACTTATAAGTATTTCATTCCGTGGTTCACTTATGCCTGACATGTCCTTGAAAAAAGTCAGGGTGTGACTGAAACATTGGATTGGAATAAAAGAATAATGTTCTCCTAACAATTTGGAAAATTCTGGTCCTCCATAATTAATATAATTTTAAATGACTGTTGAGTCTTCTTACAATGCATCACACTAACATGATTGGATACACTGAATCACATGGCCGTGCATTATTTCCAAGTGACCGTACACCTCCCAGCATTTCCCTGACTACACAAAGAAGTATTTTGTCACAACAGGGGCCATTGGGTGTGTACGCTCTGATATACGCACCCCTTGGTTTGTTGAAATGCACACCAAGTGTGCAAACATCAGAGCATAATATTGTATGTATGTGTGTGTGTGTGTGTGTGTGTGTGTGTGTGTGTGTGTGTGCATATGAATATGCAGATGTGTCCTTTCTAATTGTTGCATCAGTCGCTCTCAGTGACGCCAGGTCCATGATGTGCATCTTTTTGCTGAAAATGTGCATCTTAATTCACATAATTAAAACACATTCTGTAGAAACAACACAACTATATTTTTATATTACACTGATCAATTTGATGTGCAACATTTGGACATCTGTGTGCGACTGAGTCTACAAATATGTAAAAAGGAATTCAGTGGGAAATGTCATGGCTTTTCCTCAATCCAAATTCTGCTGTGCTTCATCTGTGACTTCTATGTGGTAAACCAATTCATTATCAGTCCTTGGCAGTTGTATGCAGAAAAAGTTTGGTGAGGATCATGTATTTCTATGGTCATCACCGTTTATGGACATTTAAATACATGTTTAAACATTTCTTAATGAAATCTTCCATGGTTAATTCTTCTATGCTGACACTTTGACTTTCAGAACAGATCTGCATAATGTACAGTAGGAAACACTTGGGTCAGTATTGTTTGCCTGTCTCTTGTCCAAGATCTGATGTAGATTATGCTTACATGCCATCTTTAAACTATGTGGCATTGAACATGGTTGTGCTTCATTTATCCATGCCACTTCTAATGGTAGCCAACAGCCATGGTTCTATCTACAATATCCAGAAGAGGAGAATGGAAAGACATAAAGGGGAGAAGGAGTGGCTAAAAGGGAAAGGGAATAGTGTGTCAAGTGGAAGAAGAAGATGGTGTAGCAGATGGGATGGAGTGACAAACGGTATAAGGGGACAAATATAAAGAAAGAAAGTGATAGACAGACAAGCATACATGGGGTGCTCGGGAAGAGGCACACATTGGGCTTTGAGGGAGAGCCATACATGAGGATTGGTGGAGAGAGGTACCCATTGTGATATAAAAGAGGTACACATTCACAGGTGGAGCAAAGCCACATATACAAAACTGTATACAGACAAAGAGAGGTAGATACAAGGGGTGAGAGAGGGTTGGAGAGTATCATAGAGCTACAGATGATGAGATACCTATTTTTTTTATTACCCTCCGTCTTCTTGGACTGTGCAGTGCACAGAGGCCCAAACAATGAAGAGGAAGCCAGGTTTATAGACATAGTGAAGTTTAGTTCAGACTCATGCTGTTCAACTGTAGACACCTGGTATGGTGAGCCTTCTTCATGAGGTGCCTCCCTCTGTGCCGATGATCCTTGCCACAAACTGCTTCTCATTCTCAGGACTGTCTATGAATGAGAAGCAGTTTGTGACTAGAATAATTTATAGTGGTGGGCCACCTCATCAGCCTGGGCATTTTAAATCTCTATATTCATCTGATGAAGGCCCTGTTAGGATATTATAGCACTGGAATTATGGATATGTTATCAAACTATGTTAATAGACAAGCAAGAAATACATTGTAGCTGTGACCAGACCCAGATCTTACAGTTTTGTCCCACTACAAGTTTTATTGGCATACCCTACATCCACCCCATTGCTGTGGCACTCTATTACCCCATTCCCTATATATATATATATATATATATATATAGTGCCTTGCTAAAGTATTCACCCTCTTTGCATTTTTCATGTTTTGTTGCCTCACAACCTGGAATTAAAATGGATTGTTTGAAGGTTTGCATCATTTCATTCACAGGACATGCCTACAACTTTTAAATATGTTTTTTTTTAATGTGAAGCAAACAACAAATAGGACAAAATAACAGAAAACTTAAGAGTGCATAACTATTCACCCCCCTAAAGTCCATAATTTGTAGAGCCACCTTTTGAGGCAATTACAGCTGCAAATCACTTTGGATAACTCTCTATGAGCTTGCCACATCTTGCCCCTGGGATTTTTGCCCATTTCTCAAGGCAAAACTGCTCCAGCTCCTTCATGTTGGATGGTTTCCACTTGTGAACAGCAATCTTCAAGTCTGACCGCAGATTCTCAATTGGATTGAGATCTGGGCTTTGACTAGGCCATTCCAACATGTTTATATGTTTCCCCTTAAACCATTCGAGTGTTGCGTTAGCAGTATGCTTCAGGTCATTGTCCTGCTGGAAGGTGAACCTCTGTCCCAGTCTCAAAACACAGGCAGACTGAAACAGGTTTTGCTCAAGAATATCCTTGTATTTAGCACCATCCATCTTTCCCTCGACTCAAAACAGTTTCCCAGTCCTTGCTGCTGAAAAACATCCCCACAGCATGATGCTGCCACCACCATGTTTCATTGTGTAGATAGTGTTCTTGGGGTGATGGGATGTGTTGTGTTTGCACCAGACATTACATTTTCCTTGGTGGCTGAAAAGATCAATTTTAGTCTCATATGACCAAAGCACTTTCCTCCATACATTTGGGGAGTCTTCCACATGCCTTTTGGCAAACTCAAAACATGCCTTCTTATTTTTAACAGTAAGTAATGGCTTTTTTCTGGCCACTCTTCCATAAAGCCCAGCTCTATGGAGTGTACGGCTCATTGTGGTCACATGCGCAGATACACCAGTCTCTGCTGTGGAACTCTGCAGCTCCTTCAAGGTTACCTTTGGTCTCTGCGCTGCCTCTCTGATTAATGCCCTCCTTGGCCGGTCTGTGAGTTTTGGTGGCTGGCCCTCTCTTGGCAGGTTAGTTGTGGTACCATGTTCTTTCCATTGGAGATGATGGATTTGATGGTGCTCCGGGGATCATCAAAGATTTGGATATTTGTTTATAACCCAACCCTGACTTGTACATCTCAACAACTTTGTCCCTGACTTGTTTGGAGAGCTCCTTGGTCTTCATGGTGTGATGCATCTCGCTTAGTGGTGTTACAGCCTCTGGGGCCTTTCAGAAAATGTGTCTTTATACTGACAGATCATGTGACACTTAGATTGCACACAGGTCAACTTCATTTCACTAATTATGTGACTTCTGAAGCTAATTGGTTGCACCAGAACTTTTGAGGGGCTTCATAGCAAAGGGGTGAATACATATGCATATGCCAATTTTCAGATTATTATTACATTATTATTATATTATCTATAAAACTTCTTCTTTATATTAATTTTTCCCATTTCACTTCACTAACTTAGACTATTTTGTGCAGATCCATCACATAAAATTCAGATAACATAGGTCAAAGGCTGGCTGCCTAAACTTAGCAGCAGAGCAGCAGCACAAACAGACGGCAGTTATTTCTGCTTAAAAATGTTTTGAAAATGTAAAATGTATTATGAATAAGTAACCAATCAATCAAAGCAACTCAAGTATTTTCAATAGAAAACAATCCAACACAGAAATGTACTGAGAATCATGTGTGGAGTATCATTGCTCAAAAGTAGCAGTAGTTAAAAATCAGCAAAAAAATAAATAAAAATAAAATAGCAACAGCAGTGCAGATGTCTCCTACGCAAGTGCACATGCCCCCAGCAAATGCATATTCTCATGACCCAATCCTTCCTGGGGCCCTGGGCCACTTATGACTGACACTATGCCCATGTAAAGCCCCAATCAATCAGCCTTTTTGTTAAGCAGCTCCCCAAAATTTCCCCAACCATAAAAACAGTATTCCAAACTTGAGGGATACAGTGTGGGGTACAGTGCGGGATACTTTGGGACACACAGTTAAATATTGTACTGGTAAAAGTATGGGACAAACATTGTGGGTTAGATACAGTATGGGTTGGATACAGTGGTGGTTACATTGCGGGTTGAATACAGTGTGGGTCAGATACAGTGCAAGTTGCAGTGTGGGTTTGATACAGTACAGGTTGGGTACAATGTGGGTTACTATCCAATTTGGATACAGGGCGAGGTTTGATACAGTGCGGATAACAATGTGGGTTGGATACAGTGTGGGTCAGATACAATGTGGGTTGGATATAGTGTGGGTTGGATACAGTGCAGGTTGGATGCAGTGCAGGTTGAATACAGTGCTGGTTACGTTGCAGGTTGGATACAGTGCGGCTTAGATACAGTGTGGCTCAGATATAGTGCAGGTTACAGTGTGGGTTTGATGCAGTGCAAGTTGGATACATTGCAGGTTAGATACAGTGCGGCTTACATTGCGGTTTGAATACAGTGCAGGTTGGATACAGTGTTGCCCAGATACAGTGCAGGTAGTATACAATGCGGGTGGGATACAGTGCAGGTCGTATACAGTGTGAGTTGGATACACCAATAGTGCACTTACTGTGACAGCACGAGGTTCCCTCAATGGTAAATGCCCCAAGTGATGGTCTGAGCTGTACAGTGTACACAACGCTCTCTCAGTGC
This sequence comes from Pseudophryne corroboree, assembly GCF_028390025.1. Classification (NCBI taxonomy): domain Eukaryota; kingdom Metazoa; phylum Chordata; class Amphibia; order Anura; family Myobatrachidae; genus Pseudophryne; species Pseudophryne corroboree. Next base: position 662,149,395 of record NC_086448.1, read on the forward strand.
CTTTCAGCTCAGCAGCAGCCTCTGGGTGGACACAGCAGCAGCCTCTGGGTGAATGAGAGTGCAGGGAACTAGCAAGTCCTACTTAGCCAATCAGTGACCAGCCCATTGATTTCAATGGGACTTTGAAATTTGGTTCTCAAATCCAAAACCCTCGATATCCTACAGTGGGAAGATGACATTTTTACTTGTTTGGGGATTGGGTGGGCGCGGTTCTCTGACAACTAGGCTGCTCATCTCTAATATAAAATAAATAAATGAAAACAATTTAACCTTAATTCACTCATGCTTACCTTCACAGTATATACACAATACATTATTTATTAAAAATGGAAAAATAAGAATAGTGATTCGTAGAAAGAAGCAAAGTGTCACCTTTTATCTTCTACAACTCTGGGTGCAGGACTAAGTGGCATTTCCCCAAACCTGGGCCTCCCAACAGTCACATCACATATTATTATTATTGTTTATTTATAAGGTGCCACAAAGGTTCACCAGCGCCTAACAAAATACATAAACAAATGCACAAGACAAGAAAAGACACAGTACAAGACAATGTAGGACAAGTACAGGGTATATAAACATTGTTGCATTAGACTACAGGACACTGAAATAAGCATTAGGGTGGCAGAAACCGAGGACTGGGTGCTGGCAAAGTCAGTATAGAGTAGAAAATAGTCTAACAGAGGGAAAAGCACATGAAGGGAGAGGCCCTGCTCATGATGGGAAGGGGAGACAGACAGGGGTGACACAGATGGGGTAGAAGTGAGCATGTAACAGAGGGTAGGATGAGAGATGGCTGGGTTGATGAAGAAGTGGGTCTTGAGAGCCTGTTTAAAGTGTTGTAGGGAGGTAGAGAGTCTGATAGGGAGAGGTACAGAATTTCAGAGATAAGGAACACCATGGCTGAAATCTTGGAGGCAGTAATGGGAGGATGTAACCAGTTGGTTCAGTAGGATAGGTAGCATGTATTTGTGGAGTAAAGAGGGTGGGTGGTAGTGTAAAAGGAGATTAGGTCAAATATCTTGGGGTTTAATGTCCGCTGGTACTATCCTATGCTTTTAAACTGCATTTACCTGAATGCTTGCTGAAGGCTCCCCTCCAGATGCTCCTTCTCCATATACCTCATTGCTTGGTCATAAAATGAACAGAAATGGTCAGAAAGGAACTTTTATACTACACATAATATAATATTAATATACATAACATGTGACTGGTGATTACTATTTCACAATATACAGTATGAAATCTATGTGGTGTATTAATATTAATATATACAAATATGTTTTCATTCAGATAAGAAACATCCATCAGACAATTGATGGCATAAGGTAATTGTGCTACAGACTTCTGAAAAAAAGAGAATAAAAATGTAGCTTTTTACCTATTTACATACTTAGAAATTAGTATTAGTACCAATAAGGTTTTTCTGTGCAGACACATTTCCCAAAGTTTAAATAAATATATAAGATTACACTTTGTATCATTGTAACAGTTTAACACATGTCCTTCCCTGGTGTTGCCTCTTGGTACACCCCTCTGGTAGCAATCATTATAAGCCTTTATCCTTTTAAATTATATACTGCTTCTTTTTGAAGACTTGCTTACCTTCTACTGTAAATCCCATAGGAAGCAGTTATATATTTGAATTCATTTCTGTTATTTCCCTGCCCTTATATAAGTAAAAATCACATGTGTCTGTGTCACTGGAACTAAACCAGGGGTAGGGAACCTCTGGCCCGCGGCCCGTATAAGGCCGCAAAGCCATCTGTTCCGGCCTGCTGCTGTCTGTGTGTCAGCGAGACATGCCACCCATCAGTCCGGAGGCGGTGTGTCTCAGCTGTCAGGGCAGGGAGGAGAGCGCAGCTATGTCCGGCGGCAGCGGCAGGTAGGATCTCAAACCAGCCGCCGGTTCGTGAGCCAATTAGAGCTCGTGGACCGGCAGCCAATCAGGAGCCTCCGCTGCCAGTCTGCGAGCTCTGATTGGCTCACGAACCGGCGGCTGTTTTGAGGTCCTACATGCCGCCACAGTCACCCGACATAGCCACGCTCTCCTCCTTGCCTTGTTCCTGACAGTGTTGAGCAACACAGTGGGGGGGGCGGCATGTGTGGGGCATTTGTGTATTGGGTACCGGGGGGGGGGGGCAGTTGTGTATCTGGCACTGTAGGGGCATTTGTGTATCTGGCACTGTGGGGACATTTGTGTATCTGGCACTGGGGGGCATTTGTTTATCTGGCACTGTGGGGCATTTGTGTATCAGCACTGTGGGGTCATTTATGTATCTGGCACTGTGGAGGCAGTTGTGTATCTGGCACTGTGGGGGCATTTGTGTATCTGGCACTGTGGGGGTATTTGTGCATCTGGCACTGTGGGGGCATATATGGCACTGCTGGGGGCATTTATGTATCTGGTACTGTGGGGCATTTGTGTATATGGCACTGTGGGGACATTTGTGTATCTAGCCCTTTGGGGCATTTGTGTATCTGGCACTGTGTGTCATTTGTGTATCGGCACTGTTAGGCCATTTGTGTATCTGCCACTGTGGGGCATTTGTGTATCTGGCACTGCACTGGCATATGTGTATCTGGCACTGCACTATTGGGGGCATATGTGTATCATGTACCATTTTAATTGGCCACACCCATTTTTTGGCACGCACGCACCAAAGGCGCGCACACTCAGTACCACTAAGGGGCATAACTACTGAGGGGGCAGGGTAATTTTTAAATTGATAATTTGTGCATGCCCCCCCGAAGGTTTTTATAAATATCCAAATGGCCCTTAATAGAAAACAGGTTCCCTACCACTGATCTAAAGTGTCAATTACTACTCAAGAGTTCAGTGTTATTTCCAAGAACCATATTTGGTTCCTGGTCAAAAGGAGCCTGATTCAGATGTGGTTGCAACTTTGATGGTGTTGCAAATGAGCGATTATTAGTAGACTGACACATGTCATAGCTGCAGTGTGCACGTGCCAACTAGGCACCATCAAGGTACCTTTGTGATGCTGCTCGTGGTAAGGAAACAGTCGCAGAGTGATTGACAGGAAGAGACCATTTTGGGTAGGTAAGAGGGTTTGTCATGACCACTTTCAAATACAGGTAATGCAATTCTCACTCACTGAGCTGACACTGTACATTAGTTTAATACCTGGTATGTCTCAATCAGAGATAATCTTGGTCTACGTAATTCTTGTTGATGTCATCACTAAAAGTAGTTTATTTAGTCTTTGAAATAAGTGGAATATGTCATGACAGCTGTATTGTTTTTATTTAACTTTCCTATCACTTATTAACCTTTCCCGACATTCATTGCACTTCACAACTGTAATGTCAGCTGAAGTTAATATATAACATATTAGGATGTACTAAAGCATGACAAAATGTAAGTAAACAACATACAATCAGTGATTACTAGGCTCTATTAGATACTCCTTTATAGTACTGTATATGATTCAGATTTAGCCTGAATTATTTGTGGCTTGATTTCAACAATGTGCTTTAAACATTCCTATGATATTCTGGTCCACGGTGACATGATAGCAGTGATGGACTGGGGCTGCTTTTAAGCCCTGTAATTTTAGCATGCTTGGGCGGCAAAGGTGTGAGCGCGCACTTTACAGGGGGCATGGCTACTGCTTCTGGGGGTGTCACTCATCAAGGATGTGTGGCCTGGTGGCACACCCCCATTGCTTTATTAAGAGAGGATTTTACAGGGGACATTATATCTTTGTGTGGTCATGCCATGCATCAGGGGGTGTTGACTGGTGGCATGCCCCTATTTTTTATTAAAAGATGCCTTTACAGGGGCATGGCTACTGCTTGTGGGATCATTCCACTCATCAAGGGTGTGTGGCCTGCCAGTACGCCTCCATCTTTCATTAATGACATGCATTTTGGATGGTGGGTGAGCAAAAAGAGAGCCAGAAGGCTGCACTGTGCACACCTATCCCATTTCTCTGTGTGGCCAGACCTGACCAACAGAAAACATCAGCCCTTTTTGCACTTGCCAGAATTTACAGATGTGAAGTCCGGCTCTGCCTTATAGCATCATGAAATTGGTGCACATTTGTTGTGCCAATCCTCCACATCCTGAAGATGGTGTATTGGATTGAGATCTGGTAGCTGGTAAAGTGAGTGGATTACAACTTATTGGGGTTGATGTATCAAGCAGTGAAATGAGGGGAGAAATGGACAATTGGAGAAATTCCCCATTGCAACTTACTAGCTTTGAGAAAGCATTTATCAAGTACTTTCTATAAAATAATAGATGATGATTGATTGTTATGGGCAACTTCCCCACTGGTACACTTCTCTACATCACCACTAGTCCACTCCTTGATACTGTAAATCAACTCCATTGTCATGTGTGTGTTACCAACTTGAGATGATGTACAGTATGCTTTGTGACGTGATATCTTAAAATTGAAGTTGTGTGGAGTTTTTATATTTTCACCATGTGTTTCCTCTGGCTACTCTGGTTTTCTCCTACAATCCAAAAATGACTAGTAGGTTAATTGGCTCCTGACAAAAACTAACCATAGATATAGGAAACATAGATTGTAAGCGCCACTGGGGCAGAGACAGGTGTGAATGACCAAATATTCTCTGTGAAGTGCTGCAGAATATGTGTGTGCTATATAAATAACTGTTAATAAATAATGCTCAATTGATGCTTTTTGTTTGGTGCACTATTCTCTGTAAACTATTTATATACTTTATATATAGTGTGTGAAAAGGAATCATCAGTTTGTGATACTGTATATTTAATCCACTGTGTTTGTGCGCCAACATTTTTTCCGTAGTCAAAGTCATGCAGATCACATGTTTTCTTCCCTGTTTGGGGTTTGTTCTGAACTACTACTGATCCTCTTGATCATCTCCGTATGTTTTTATGCATTGAGATGCAGCAACACAATTGGCTGATTAGATATTTGCATTAACAATTTGAGGGGACCAATATGCAAAAGGTAGCACCTATCCTTGTGTATCAATGCCTAAATCCCTATCGATTTTAAGCTTGCGAGCATGACCCTCTTACCTCTTTATCTGTCTATTATCTTCCAGTTTTATTTTATTACTGATGGTACCCAATTGTAAAGTGCAACATAATATACTACCCCTATGTAAGTAACTGTTTATAAATAATAAATTAATAGGCAGATGTACAGGTATACAGAGTAAAACGGCAAGCAAGTATATATATATATATATATATTTATATATACACACACAGTATATTTACATATTTATTTTCTTATAATATTTCAATTAGCCTGCCTGGAGAGCAGTAAATATACAAATATGTAAATAAACCACAGACATACATCCTTTTCATTTATCTTACAAATTATCTTTTCACGTCGTTTTTTTTTTACCTTGAAGCACTAAGTACACATGTACTTCTAAAAGTCTGGGAGTCATTACAAAGCTTTCCAATCTCTGTGTGATGACTGGATAATGAAAAAATAAATTATTACTTGGGGAAGAATTAAAGGCAAATTGAATTATACCACTCTGGCAGATAGATGCATCCTTCCCATTGCTAATCAAGAAAATGCAATCTCTGAAATACCAAAATTACCAAGTCTGTGACTCCTACTAGTGCCCATAGGAGACTTGAGAGGATTAATGTTTTCTTCCCAGGCGTTCTACTTTTGGCAGCTTGGAAAATGAGTTTCTGCTTCTAATATTTGCCATTCTCAATATGGAAAGAGCAGCTTTTCTTATTATTTTGAACAATCTATTATTTAGGATCATATTATTAAAGTATTTTTTTTCATTTTGTGTTTATTTATCTCTTTTTAACAATTGCAGCTGAGCTTTCTGGTCTTCTATTCATCGGAGATGCTATTCTCCAGGTAGGATTCCGAAATGTTACTTATGGTATGTTACCACTAGTAATGTGAAATAGCAACCAGTATTTAAGCAGTAATTATGTTCTCATTACAGATCAATGGCATAAATGTGAGAAAGTGCAAGCACGAAGAAGTGGTAAGGTGTTATGTTTTTATAAAAATATTTACTTCTATATAATGTGGGTTTTCAGTGGGTGGCGTGCAGGTGTACTAAAGATTAACCACATCTATGGCTTGGCAGCAGCTGGGGCTCTTAATCTAGCCAAAGTTAATGATCAAAAATGACCCGGGGTACCTAGGGGTATAAAGTGCAAACAGTCTAATCTTTAAGGTGTTTGCACAGTATAGGTCATGTGATGTTACCACTATATTGAGGCTAATGCAGGGTATGCAATATAATTTTAACAGGTTGTGTGAGACCTGACCTTTATATATTGTAGCAAAGTAATCAGTACAAGCATGCAATATAATATTACAGTGATATAGTTGGCTAATAGAATAAAGGATAATGGCATTCAAAGGAAATAATCACTATTCATTAATGGTATCTACAATCATTGTGCAGTAAAAATGCAAAATATCATAATGGAAGGTTGTCATAAAGTAGAACTCTCTCTCCCTCTCTCTGTCTTATATATATATATATATATATATATAGTTGTGTAATATTCACACCCGTGATCACACAATGCACCCTCTATGGATCGTGGGTGCAACTATTTGAACCCATGATGACAATGGCCACATCTGTATATATTATACATACATATATATGTATATATATATATATATATATATGTTGCAAAACGACCCGGAACTCTTAGTCCCTTGTTGAAAAGTATAGTGCTCACAGTGCCTTCCCTCAGGGTTGCGGCCCAGTAGTACAGAAGGACAAAATGGGCGGCACTCTGAGTCTTAGTCTCAGTAGTAAAAGTGCAGTGACTTTATTGTCAACATAGACTTCAACGTTTCGGGGTCGCAGCCCCGTCGTCAGGATAAGTGACAGTGTAATATAAAGTGTATAAATACCTTTTAGTTTAGGATGACTCCTCCCGTCAGTTCAGCCCTCGCTGCCCGGATTCCGGCTGCATCGCCCGGTCCCTCCGGAAGTGACACAGCGCCGGTCCGCCCAGCAAAGCACGCTGACACTGTTGATAGGGTTGTCATGGTTACTCACAACATAAACAGTGATTACGATGAGGAAGCTTTTTACTTCCATTAACAATACTAAGCAACACATTCTGGGACAATGTACATGAAAGTGCAAACGTGCCTGTGATCAACATGTGATATAAAATAAAATGAACTTAAAAACACACAAAAAAAAGACATAAAAACGTAATCATTACAGAATGTTACAATTAGTGTACTTAGAGCAAGTCTCAATATTATACTCCCATATACTCTCTTAAAGATAAAATAAATAAATGAATCCAATAATAACAGCCTAATTTGGCACACGGTCTGTGTGGGGCTACACACTGTGCTCTCCAAATACATATCTCCAACTACGGGTGATATGTATGTAAAGTGCTGATCTAGCAACATTTGAATCTTATATAAACTCTTCAGAGGAAGCATCTAAGATTCAAGGACTCATTGAGACCTTTGGGGTGGACGGTATTTAATCTATGGATCCATCTGGATTCCAGTTGTAGCAGTTTCTTAGATCTATCCCCCCCTCGTAGAGAATTAGGAACATGATCAATTATTTTAAATCTTAACGTGGCCATGCTATGTTTGGCTTTTGCAAAATGCTTGGCCACTGGTTGCTCGTTGTCCCCTTTCTTAATAGCTTCCCGTATGACATAACTATGCTGTGCCATACGTGTCTTAAAGGCACAGTCTGTCTTGCCCACGTACGCTAATCCGCAAGGACAGGTAAGAAGATATATCACATATTTCGAATCACAAGATAACGGGTGTTGGATTGTATATGTTTTGTCGGTATGTGGATGTCTGAAGTTGTCACCTTGGATGAGATAGCTGCATGTAGTGCAGCCAATGCAGCGGTAACAACCTTGCTTCTTACTAAGAAAATGTGATCTAGGTTTCTCAAATTCAGAGATGTCAGTTTTGACCACATAGTTTCTGATGCTCTTATTTCTGGTATGAATTACTAGTAATTTGGAGTTATGGACCTCACCAAGATCTTTATCAGATGCCACTATAGGCCACAGTTGTTTTGCTCTTTTAGACAGGTGTGTGCTACTTGAGTTGAATTGTGTAACCCACGGGAATCTGCCTTCCAAAGCTTTTTTATCCCTGGGCTTAAGTAATTGTTCCCGTGATAAACTAAGGGCTCTATCTTCAGCTTTCTTTAGATCTCCTAATTGATAGCCCCTATCTAAAAAATTTTTTGTCATTTTGGTCAACTCTGTATCCCTGACCTCAGGGTCATTGTTGATGCGACAAACTCGAAGAAATTGGGAATATGGAAGACTAGCAATAGTAGCTCTTGAATGGAAGCTATCATATTTGAGAAGATTGTTTCTATCTGTCGACTTAACATAAAGGGAAGTATTAATTAGTCCTGCCTGCATAGAAATATTTACATCTAAGAAGTTAATGGTACTTATGTCCATAGTGGCTGTGAACTTCACTGGGCTGTCGGATTGATTGTGTGTTTCTATAATATTCTCCAATTTCGCCTGTGTCCCAGTCCACAGAATGAGTATGTCATCTATGTACCTAAGATATAAGCCTAAATGGCAGGCTATAAGGTGGTCCTGTAGAAATAAATCCTTCTCTACTTCCCACATGTACGTGTTCGCAAATGATGGGGCCACCGCGGACCCCATCGCACAGCCTGTGCGTTGAATGTAGTACTTCCTGTCATAAAGAAAAAAATTATGCGTAAGTGTAAACTGTAATAACTCCAAAAAGAATTCAATTTGAGGACCCTTGTACAGCGGGTTGTTGGTAATAAGACGTCTAACCGCCGCTAATCCTGCTGCCTGCGGGATGCATGTATATAGACTGGTTACGTCTATTGACGCCAAAACGGTATGTGCGGGGAGTACATCCAATGCCCCTAACTTACTAAGAAGTGTTGAGGTGTCTTTCAGATGAGTGCTGGTTTGTTGGATACATGGTTGTAGATATGTGTCGCAATAAACAGCCAAAGGCTCACATAGCGACCCCCGGGCCGATATTATGGGCCTACCTGGGGGGTCGTGTGGGTCCTTGTGTAGTTTGGGAATGCTGTAAAAAATGGGTACAACTGGGAATTCTCTAGATAACATTTTGGATAAAGAAACAGAGATTATACCCTCAGTTGCTGCCCTAGCTAGCAATGTATCCAGCTCTTGTTTAAAAGCACTGGTCAGGTCAGATTTCAAACAGCCATATGTATTTTGATCAGATAACAACCTTTCACATTCTGCTTTGTATTTTGATGTATCCAACACCACTATCCCTCCCCCTTTATCAGCATTCCTGATAATAATATCCCGTCTTTTACCCAGATTTTTAAGGGTCACAAATTTCTCTCTGGACATATTGGGATAAGGTTTAACACATGGTTCTTTGTCCAATGATTCCATCATCCAATTGAATGTCCTTATTGACGAGGTCCCAAGGCAAATTCCAAGCCGCCCAAGAGGGGACGCAATTAATATTTAATCTTTCCACAAAGGACTTGACACCATTGGAGAATAAGGTTCTGAGTAAAGGACTAGGTTTTGTACCAACCAATTCACTTGATCCAATGCAATGGAAAATAGAGACATTCAAATTAACAAGCTCCCACTTTCACAAATTATCACCTAGCCAAGGGATGTCTTTGACATCAGATATCCCCGCTCAGGTGAGTAAACTGAATAGGTCTTAATTTGAGCCCAGTTCGCTTAACCCGTCAATAAGGACACAAGGACCCACACAAGGACCCACACGACCCCCCAGGTAGGCCCATAATATCGGCCCGGGGGTCGCTATGTGAGCCTTTGGCTGTTTATTGCGACACATATCTACAACCATGTATCCCCAACAAACCAGTACTTATCTGAAAGACACCTCAACACTTCTTAGTAAGTTAGGGGCATTGGATGTACTCCCCGCACATACCGTTTTGGCATCAATAGACGTCACCAATCTATATACATGCATCCCGCAGGCAGTGGGATTAGCGGCGGTTAGACGTCTTATTACCAACAACCCGCTGTACAAGGGTCCTCAAATTGAATTCTTTTTGGAGTTATTACAGTTTACACTTACGCAAAAATTTTTTCTTTATGACAGGAAGTACTACATTCAACGCACAGGCTGTGCGATGGGGTCCGCGGTGGCCCCATTATTTGCGAACACGTACATGTGGGAAGTAGAGAAGGATTTATTTCTACAGGACCATCTTATAGCTTGCCATTTAGGCTTATATCTTAGGTACATAGATGACATACTCATTCTGTGGACTGGGACACAGGCGCAATTGGAGAATATTATAGAAACACACAATCAATCCGACAGCCCAGTGAAGTTCACAGCCACTATGGACATAAGTACCATTAACTTCTTAGATGTAAAGATTTCTATGCAGGCAGGACTAATTAATACATCCCTTTATGTTAAGTCAACAGATAGAAACAATCTACTCAAATCTAATAGCTTCCATCCAAGAGCTACCATTGCTAGTCTTCCATATTCCCAATTTCTTCAAGTTTGTCGCATCAACAATGACCCTGAGGTCAGGGATACAGAGTTGACCAAAATGAAAAAAATTTTTTTAGATAGGGGCTATCAATTAGGAGATCTAAAGAAAGCTGAAGATAGAGCCCTTAGTTTATCATGGGAACAATTACTTAAGCCCAGGGATAGAAAAGCTTTGGAAGGCAGATTCCCGTGGGTTACACAATTCAACTCAAGTAGCACACACCTGTCTAAAAGAGCAAAACAACTGTGGCCTATAGTGGCATCTGATAAAGATCTTGGTGAGGTCTGATAAAGCTAAATATTTATCGTATATAAAACACTTTAAGAGGTCTAAGAACACTATACGCTATCTACATAAGAAGTACCGTAAGGGTACGCAAGTTGTGTAGCGTTCGCTCAACCGTAGTCGAGACGCTCAAGCGTCACGTTCGCTTACGGCCCAGTGATCACAGGCAGGCACGCTATTGGCTGCCGACTAACGTAATGATTCGCTATAGTGTAGCGTACGCTCGGGACCACGAGGAGATCACCAGCGGTGCAGACGCTTACAACGTTTAAACCTTTATATCTATACCTTTAACGATGAGATACACAGTATACCTTAGTGTGGAGACAGAGTGTAAGTGCAACCTGGGCTGACCTGATTAACTACAAAGCTGCTTGAGCGTCACCGACGCTCAGTGAATACTTAACCCTTATAAAGAATACACAGATACCTGGGCTTAGGGTCCAAAACCTATTATATGTATTATAACTATTATACTTGCAAAAGGAATCACAGTACAAATGATACACTACAATATAACATAAACCAACTAACCAGATAAACTACACAGGAAATACAATACAATATAATTAAAGGAAAATACGAGAGAAAGAGTAGAGAGAGAGAGAGAGAGATGGCTCACAGTAAGACAATATGATTACGGAGAAAACTTACGCACAAGGGGAAACGATCGCATGCGCCTCGATATCCAGCTCCCGATTATCAGCAATGAGAACCGTTGAAGAGAGTGAACTGGATACGGTCGGCCTGTCTATTTATGCCCCACACACAATACAATTCAATGGTCCCTACAATCTCATTGTTCATTGGACATAGGAATTCGGCTTCGTATTATAACAAAAGGTCATAGGTTGATTCATACAGGTGGGCTGTGACTATTTCCAACTGCTCAGGTGGGAGGGAAACTGGGTTTCCCGCCGCATGGGTAATAAAGTGCAAATAAAGTAAATGTTCATAAACTTCTTATGTCCATAACTATTCGCACGAGCGATTGATCTGCTTCAAACCAACACCGGAATATTTCTAATTAAATATTCTTCCGATGGATACTAAACACCACTGTATTACTCCTGTCTGACCCTTCGTATCAAACAAAGAGGGATTTCTCTGTTCATGAACATTCTATATTAACCAAACTTTCAGATTCTATCAAAGGGACCATGATCTACAAAATACATTATTAGTGAAAATATGTAATGATTGAGTCGCACGCTACGATCGCATAAACTCTACCGTAAATACGCATACCATGCGCCTGCGGGTGCCCGCGACTGTGAGTATGCGCACGTACGGGAGAGCGTACGCATGCGCAGCACGGACCTGTGTGAGGTGCAAATATGGTAGTGTGCATAGAGATATTTTTCTGACTTTGACAGTCCACCCTTTGGCAGTCAATAATAACTGCCACTTCCTGAAAACATTTCAAAAGGAGAAAAATATATGTTAGGGGTTAATTAATTTCCATGGTTGGGTAAGGGAGGAGAGAGGAGTAGGTGTGAAGAGGGTATGACCTAGTGAGATATCAGAAGCATGTGTGTATGAGTCCATGTTTGGGGGGTCATGTATCATCGTGCCGTACGTGCTGTAAATCAAGCTTCGGGGTATTGCGAAGTATACATTTGAATTCCTTCTTATCCCGTGGTACGGGTCTGTGGATGGGCTGTCAAACTTTACCGAGCTCTTTTCGGATTTTGAACAAAATGGGGAGCACATTTTAGTTGATGATACATGAATGGGGGAATATGTGATTGCTGATATCTGTGCCTGTATTCCCTATACTATGTGTGTCATTACCTGAGGGTTGTAGAAATGAAGAAAAGACATAATTACGGTAAATGCGGTGGTATTCTATGTCAGGTTAATGTACATCTGTCGGTTGAAGTTTTGTTCGGTATCAGTTGAAAGTCGTCTTCTTTGCGCTGTGTTGCCCATTAGGTGTGAGCAAAAAGCTTTGTCAATGCCATTAGATTTACAAAAAATGTTGGGCTAGCGTAAGTTTAAGAATTCTAGGGAAACTGGGGATCCATGGCAAAGTTCATCAAATGTCCATATCTCAAGTGGTCAAAACTTCTTCTTTGGTCTATCCGTTGTCTGTATAGCGTCTCATCAACTTCCTCGTCCAAGTGGGTCTTTTTATCTTGGAGAAAAACCAGAAAAACAGGTGAAAGAAACGGACCGTATAATCGCATTTTCATTACATCATTATTTCTATCATTGGGTCATACATCAAATCCAGGTTAATTACAGTTTCCTCACTCCTCAAACTCATTACCCTGGTACGATGTTTGCACTTCATTAAAGCCTGACCGCATCTAAATATCAAGCCAATTGATATGACAACACCTAAGATACATAGGAGAAACTTCCCAACATCCATTATGACTCCTTGAGCCCAGTCTCCCAAACCGGAGAACCAATTTCGCGGGTTCAACCATGACACCCAACCAGTCAGCTCATTACCTACAGCAGCAAGAGTGAGATTGTGTTTTCGGCGAAATTCCCACTTCAATTGGAGAATATCGTCCATCTTTTGGTCTATGACCTCGACCGGATCCTCGGTGCTATTCGTGATATACGTGCAACACTTCACGCCGTACTGTGTTGCCAATGTAACACAATATCCGCCTGTCACTGCTGTGAGGTAATTAAGAACCATTCTATGCTGCACCAGTTCTGTTTTATAAGCTTGAAGTTCCCTTCCAGTATATCTAAACGTGTCATCATACATTTCAGTGATATTATCTAACAAATTTGCGAGCGCCGATATGTATTTATAATTTAGCACTCCTCTAGCGGTGCGGGTGAAATCTAACGCGATTAAGAATTGAATCCCGGTGGATTCACTTATCAGATCAGAGGCCGGATGCTCTGTCTTCTCTATCAGGTGCCTTTTAACAACGTGCTCGTAGTGGGTGTGAGTATAAGGAGCTTGGGCACCACGGTGTATGTCCTTCATTTTGTCATGTGTTACAGTCATCACTTCAGGCAATACTTTTCCAATATAACACAATCCTTCAGAGTTTGGGGCAAGCCACTTGTACGCCTTTCTCCCGCATATGAAATTTGCATCATCGGGGAGAACATATGGGACGGAGAAGGACATAACCATATTACACACCTTCCAGGTGAAATCTCCTAACCCTAATTCTTCCATCTGCTTAATACACGTATCAGGTTGTACGATATGTGCACAGTATCCTGGTGATACTTCTCCAACTCTCGTAATCCTATTTCCTAAGGTGTACCTATACCGGAAAGATTTTCCTCTACTGGCTATGTGGCGTACAAGCTCTGTATCTGTGGGCATTCTATCTGCTCTATGCGAAAAGGTCATGGTGTGGTTACTCCATGACACTTCCCAATTTCCCGGCTTTCTGGGATTGGAGATGTTGAAACATAATAGGGACCTATCCACATGGTATTGGTGGAGCTTCAAACTAGGAGGGCTGGAGATATTAAACCTCCTGTCCACCGGTCTCCCACCATTTAACTCAAGTACCTCCCCTATCGTTAAAGGAAATGGCACTAGCCCTGATTTGCTATGACCTTGAGGTACTTGAGAGCATACCCAACAATCTGTTTTGTTTAACACATTACCCACTAAGGAGTGATAGTCACTCAATGGATGCCGGTCCATATGGATATTAAAACTGGATTGGCATTTCTTAATGCACCCATCTTCAATGACATTGTTACAGAGCCTACAGATACAGTTTTCCTCAGCTAACAATCCGTCACAATTCCTTCTATGGTCAATGCTATCGGATCGTTTTCTGATACTCGCCTTTGCTTGTTGGTTAGGTTGATCTTGGAAAACTACGCCTCCATCTTTATCATCAGAACCCATTCAAGAACCTCTATCGACCTCCATGGTACTCTCGCCGCAACAGACTGCTCTGGTCAACATCATGGTCAACAGGAAAATCCGGATCACAGTCTCTTGGGGCAAGTCCATCAGTTGATACGACCTCACCTATCCCTCCGCTAGGGGCCTTTACTAATCTCGTGGGTGGAGCTGTGCCTACTGTGGTCTCTGCTATGGTGGCTGCTAGAGAGAGCGCTGAAATCGTTGCCGATTCGTCCTCTTGATCACACTCCTGAGGAAAGTTCAAAATAGGGTACAACTTGCACGGGTTAATACTTGCATGGGTTAATGGGTTAACATTATCATTAACATTTACACAGTTACTAAGTGATTTTGTGTTACACCTTAGTGCGTCTTTCTCCGCAATCAACTTCTCTCCTGACATATATGGTGGCGGTGGGGCCGTGGCAATCAGTTTTCTGTTAGAGCCAGATCCCGCCGCCTGAGCCAAACCTCTCTGTATCTCACCTTCCTGTTGCCACAACTGTAAATAATCATAATGCTGGATTCGTCTCTTTGTTGATTTTATGAGACATATCCTCCTCCTTAAATTTTGTAACACTTCTGAGCTGAAGCTCCCTACTCTTGGGAATTTCTCCCCGTCATGTACAGTCATTCTCTCCCATTCATCACATAAAGTTTCTGTGTGACTTCCATATTTCTCACACATTATATACCTGGCCGACCCAATTGGTCGGACCACTGAATCAACCCGAACCGAGGTTGATCGCCCCCTACCTGAACAAGTGGCCCCCATAGTTCGAAAGTGTTGCTTTATTTAGCCAACCCTTTACGCAAAACCAAATGTCAACAATAGGCTGACGGTGGCGGTTTACCGAGTACCCCACTCACTCGCCCACGCCGACCAATATGACCTGATCACACCGATATGGTGCTGGCGTACTCGACCTAGGGCCCCTGTGACCTGAACCTCTGTTTACTGGAACCTGCGAGGGTTATCCGAAGAACACTTACTCTTTCCAGTAACTATTGGTTGCTGGATAGTTCCTGAGTGAGCAGCAAACTTCCCTTAAAATAAAAAAAATTACACAAATCACGTTAGAGTGTACAAATAGCGTTTGTGACCCCTTTACTCTAATGGTATTAGGTCAGATTACTAACTACTGCACACACTTACGTGCGGTCCAGTCGTTCAGTACACAAACAACTAAGCTTATGTACGGAAAGACCAATGGAATCGAAACTTACGACTGCGAATTCCTTCAGCCAGAGCTTATATGGCCTATATGGGTGTTGCACCAACCCTTTTCGGTGTTGTGCCTGTGAACTGTATAGCGGACTTCCTTGTCGGCTGTACCTGGACCTCCTGGTCTGCTATGACCTCCTGGTCTTGTTACAGTATGACCTCCTGGTCTTGTTACAGTATGACCTCCTGGTCTGCTATACTCTAATGCTCAAAATTGTATATTTAACCAGAGATGCCTCCCTAGCCACCGTGCATGTCACTTACACGCATGTACCTCACGAGTACTCGACTTTTCTTGTGGTTCAACCTTTAAAAATTGTAAAAACACTCACTCATCACATGTACACTTTTGTTTCTATTTCTATTTCTGCGCAGAAATTTTTCTTTAGATCAGGTGTGTTACCAATTAGGAGCAGGATCTGTTAATTAAATTTCGGACACCCAAAAATAGACTTGCGTTATTTCTCGCCTCGCGTTATTTATCGCTTTGCGTTATTTATCGCTTTGCGTTAAAAATCAACTTATCGTGACTTGAGCTACGTGGGCGTAACCGGACGCTCCGTTGCGTAACGTACGCTGCGTGCGTCGGCCTTTGGATTGCGTACGCAAGTCTTTGTTAGAGACACGTATACGCAAAGCAAAGATCCACCGTAACACAATTTATACTTTTATCAATGTAGATGATCCTTGATCATCTACCACACAACACACTGACTTCGCCTTATCTCCCAGGCAAAACTGTGTGTTTTGTCTATCTTTTAACTATATTACTTTTACTCTTAAACTATGAAATAACGGCAAATCTCTTTTAGCACTTCTATCGACTATAAAACTGGCAGACAGGAGAGTGATATACGAAAATGAAAAAGAAAAAGAAATGCAGATATATATATGTGTGCGTGCGTGTGTACGCAAGACAGAAAAATAAACAGTTTTAAAAGACACTAGCGTTTTGTTCTTACCTCCGGTTCCCGGATTCCTTCAGCACTCTTTACCTAAGCGAAGCAGACGCTTATCCTGTCAGCACTACGAGGGATACAACCTCCCGCCCTTTGCTGAGGGATAATGTCTGCTGATCTACCTAGTGCAGATATGTGAAGGACGGGCGAGCCGCCTATTGATAAAGCTAAATATTTATCGTATATAAAACACTTTAAGAGGTCTAAGAACACTATACGCTATCTACGTAAGAAGTACCGTAAGGGTACGCAAGTTGTGTAGCGTTCGCTCAACCGTAGTCGAGACGCTCAAGCGTCACGTTCGCTTACGGCCCAGTGATCACAGGCAGGCACGCTATTGGCTGCCGACTAACGTAATGATTCGCTATAGCGTAGCGTACGCTCGGGACCACGAGGAGATCACCAGCGGTGCAGACGCTTACAACGTTTAAACCTTTATATCTATACCTTTAACGATGAGATACACAGTATACCTTAGTGTGGAGACAGAGTGTAAGTGCAACCTGGGCTGACCTGATTAACTACAAAGCTGCTTGAGCGTCACCGACGCTCAGAGAATACTTAACCCTTATAAAGAATACACAGATACCTGGGCTTAGGGTCCAAAACCTATTATATGTATTATAACTATTATACTTGCAAAAGGAATCACAGTACAAATGATACACTACAATATAACATAAACCAACTAACCAGATAAACTACACAGGAAATACAATACAATATAATTAAAGGAAAATACGAGAGAAAGAGTAGAGAGAGAGAGAGAGAGATGGCTCACAGTAAGACAATATGATTACGGAGAAAACTTACGCACAAGGGGAAACGATCGCATGCGCCTCGATATCCAGCTCCCGATTATCAGCAATGAGAACCGTTGAAGAGAGTGAACTGGATACGGTCGGCCTGCCTATTTATGCCCCACACACAATACAATTCAATGGTCCCTACAATCTCATTGTTCATTGGACATAGGAATTCGGCTTCGTATTATAACAAAAGGTCATAGGTTGATTCATACAGGTGGGCTGTGACTATTTCCAACTGCTCAGGTGGGAGGGAAACTGGGTTTCCCGCCGCATGGGTAATAAAGTGCAAATAAAGTAAATGTTCATAAACTTCTTATGTCCATAACTATTCGCACGAGCGATTGATCTGCTTCAAACCAACACCGGAATATTTCTAATTAAATATTCTTCCGATGGATACTAAACACCACTGTATTACTCCTGTCTGACCCTTCGTATCAAACAAAGAGGGATTTCTCTGTTCATGAACATTCTATATTAACCAAACTTTCAGATTCTATCAAAGGGACCATGATCTACAAAATACATTATTAGTGAAAATATGTAATGATTGAGTCGCACGCTACGATCGCATAAACTCTACCGTAAATACGCATACCATGCGCCTGCGGGTGCCCGCGACTGTGAGTATGCGCACGTACGGGAGAGCGTACGCATGCGCAGCACGGACCTGTGTGAGGTGCAAATATGGTAGTGTGCATAGAGATATTTTTCTGACTTTGACAGGTCCATAACTCCAAATTACTAGTAAGTCATACCAGAAATAAGAGCATCAGAGACTATGTGGTCAAAACTGACATCTCTGAATTTGAGAAACCTAGATCACATTTTCTTAGTAAGAAGCAAGGTTGTTACCGCTGCAGTGGCTGCACTACATGCAGCTATCTCATCCAAGGTGACAACTTCAGACATCCACATACCGGCAAAACATATACAATCCAACACCCGTTATCTTGTGATTCAAAATATGTGATATATCTTCTTACCTGTCCTTGCGGATTAGCGTACTTGGGCAAGACAGACTGTGCCTTTAAGACATGTATGGCACAACATAGGTATGCCATACGGGAAGCTATTAAGAAAGGGGACAGCGAGCAACCAGTCGCCAGGCATTTTGCAAAAGCCAAACATAGCATGGCCACGTTAAGATATAAAATAATTGATCATGTTCCTAATTCTCTACGAGGGGGGGATAGATCTAAGAAACTGCTACAACTGGAATCCAGATGGATCCATAGATTAAATACCGTCAACCCCAAAGGTCTCAATGAGTCCTTGAATCTTAGATGCTTCCTCTGAAGAGTTTATATAAGATTCAAATGTTGCTAGATCAGCACTTTACATACATATCATCCGTAGTTGGAGATATGTAATTGGAGAGCACAGTGTGTAGCCTCACTCAGACCGTGTGCCAAATTAGGCTGTTATTATTGGATTCATTTATTTATTTTATCTTTAAGAGAGTATATGGGAGTATAATATTGAGACTTGCTCTAAGTACACTAATTGTAACATTCTGTAATGATTACGTTTTTATGTCTTTTTTTGTGTGTTTTTAAGTTCATTTTATTTTATATCACATGTTGATCACAGGCACATTTGCACTTTCATGTACATTGTTCCAGAATGTGTTGCTTAGTATTGTTAATGGAAGTAAAAAGCTTCATCATCGTAATCACTGTTTATGTTGTGAGTAACCATGACAACCCTATCAACAGTGTCAGCGTGCTTTGCTGGGCGGACCGGTGCTGTGTCACTTCCGGAGGGACCGGGCGACGCGGTCGGAATCCGGGCAGCGAGGGCTGAACTGACAGGAGGAGTCATCCTAAACTAAAAGGTATTTATACACTTTATATTACACTGTCACTTATCCTGACGACGGGGCTGCGACCCCGAAACGTTGAAGTCTATGTTGACAATAAAGTCACTGCACTTTTACTACTGAGACTAAGACTCCGAGTGCCGCCCATTTTGTCCTTCTATATATATATATGTATATATATATATATATACACATACACAATAAATATATACTGTACATATGTGTATATATATATATATATATATATATACACACACACACACACACAGATGTGCCCATTGTCATCGTGGGTGTGAATAGTCGCACTCACGATCCATAGAGGATACATTGTGTAGTCACGAGTGTGAATATTTGCACGCTGCCATGATGCATGTGCGCAGGACAGAACTTATATAGTAACAATGTCAGTGGAACAGGTACCATCTCTTGAGGTTGATTGCAGCAGCTGAGAGATCATACAAGTCAGTTGTTTTGGTGCAACTGGCCTCAGTTAGTTTTATTGGGCAGAACATAAATATCAAAATAAATACCTTGCTGTTCGGAACTAACTATACACAAAATAATTCCTAACTCACTAAAAAAACAAAACAAAAAGTTTTTACCAGGCACAATTCACTGGACTTCAATAGCAGGTATCGCTCACAGAGACTTCATAGTCTCTCCTTTTCCCCAAGCAGTGTGAGAGACTAATGATCAAGCTAAAAGCCTTCTTAACATACCCACACAGCTTAAAAGCCCTAATTAGCCTTCTGTGAGGCTAATAGCCCAAAAGCTCTCAGCAGAGCCAATACAATATTCCTGGGGTTTTAAAACACATACTGTAGGTACGAAACATGGGGCAAATATACTTGACTTCCTACATTGTTTCAGTGATTTTGTCACAATATATAACATAAGGTGGTCTGTTTTGGGGACAAGAGGATGCTTTTCTCCTCACTGGCAATGTGTATCTCAGCACTGGGAAATCTCACAGAAGGGAGAGGAGAATAAAAGTAGTCAAGCACGATTATTGGTGTTCACAGTAGTCTTTCATGGACTGGAAATAGAGTCTGACCAGTGTCGGACTGGGGCACGAACGGCCCAGTGGGTTTCTGCAGTGGTGGGGGTCACTGTTTAGGGGTGTGGCCAGTCTCCAGAGGGAATGTGGCCAGCCGCCACATTGGTTTGCCTAACCAATAAAAGAGTGCATGGGCTAGGCACCTTGATAAATATATGTAGCAAATAATCAGGGGCGTTTCTACAGAGGAGGGGACCCGTGTGCATCTCTGGGTGGGCCCCCTCCTCTGAACGGCACTGTAGATTCCGGCATTGTGCTGGGGTCTACTGCGCATGTTCAGGCCTCCGGAAACATGGTGCCCATCATGATCCGGAGACCAATTTGGATACTGCACATGCCTGGGGCCTTTTGGCGGTGATTTCAGCAGCAACCGCAGCGCCCGGCATTTGACTCCGGAATGGTAAGTATTAACATGGGTGCAGTGTGTGCAGTGTGGGCCCCCCCCTGGACCCGGGAGCCGGTGTGCACCGCACCCATTGCACTCATTATAGAAACACCAATGCAAATAATGCTAGTGTTTGCATGATAATGCACCAGATTAATAACAGCAATGCACTGTAGAAAAATAAACCATAGTCCTGTGCAGTAATAGGTAACATATGTGTAATGTATTATTCAAGTGCACATTCTAGAACTTGATCTCTAGAGGAAGAGGTGGGCCCCCAGTCAGTGGGGCCCACTGGGAGTTTCCCTGGTACCCCTTTGGGCCAGTCCAACCCGGCATCTGACCAATATTAATAAGGTCCTTGTTCCAAGTTGTACTTGCCTTACATTGTTTCCACTCAGAAATGCTAATTTGTAAGTACATACATTCTAAAATGAAACTATACAAAAAAAAACATTTATACCCATATGATGAGGCATGCATCCAGTTCGAATCTGCCATGATTACATCAGGCATACATTGTATACTATATACACACACAAAAAAAACAACAACAACAACAACAACAAAAACAACAGAAAACCCCATTTTGACAACCAGTATAACCCTGCCTCCCTCCCTCCTGTTTATGAAAGACAAATTGGAAAACATATTCAGTGGCGTAACTCCCAGATGCAATGGAGACATTGGCCTCTGGATGTTAGCTGTCAGGGAGGGCACAGAGCAACAGGCACAGGGCCCCAGAGGTTATAGATAAATCAATCTATAATCCGCTGCTTGTACCATAGTTGCCTACCCTCCCTCATTCTGCAGGAGACTTCCTGAAATAGCAGCAATCTCCCTGACTCCCTGAATAGACCTGCAATCTCCCTGATTTCACCTTATCCCCATTATGCAGCTGTTACATTCTTGGAGAAACAAAATAAATCAGCAATATATACATTTAAATGGGCTCATCAGTGCCATTTACCTGCATTGGTTATAAGGCACAATGATCCCTATGGTTACATGCATTTGAAATAAGGTTTCTCGTGGCCACAGTATATGTACCTCTTGTAAAACATAATACACAAACAAATCCTGAAAAATATCAGTGACTTTTCTTCAACAAGAAGATCTTATTAACTTTGGGGCTCATTTACACTTGGATGTAAGTCATTTTTATAACACACCTCTTAGATGTAGCAGTATGTGCCCGCGCTTATAGGTGTTACTTTCACAATCTCCCTGAAATGTGTTTTCAAAAGTAGGCAAGTATGGCTTGTACCCTGCTCCTTGCTGATCCATCGGTAACTGCTGACCACTTCTGCAGTGAGCAGCAGCACAACTGCCTCTTCTGCAGTTGTGACAGTCAACGCTGTGCCACTATGTGTATCTCAACCAAGGCTGAGCCGCAGCCCATTCAAAAGTAGTGGCCCATGTGACAGAAGAGAAAGGGGAGCAGGCCACAGCACCGCCATCATTGCGTCTTCAAATGAAGTCAGCGTTGCAGCTGTTAGTCATATCTCCGGCTCTGCTACTGTCCACGCTGGATGCTGGTAGGAGGAACAGCATTGGAGTGTCTGTGAGGGTTTGCCTCTTACCACTGGAACCAGTGACAGAGAGCATAGCAAGCATTTTGTTAAACTAAAAGTAGTAGTTCCTGGACACACACACTGTGTGTGTGTGTGTGTGTGTGTGTGTGTGTATATATATATATATATATATATATATATATATAAATATATATACAGATGTAGCCACCTTTATCTTGACTGGCTGAGGCGTTTGTCCCGATCGAGCATACGCAGCGTAGGGAGGCGCGCCTAGTCACAGAGAGGCGTACCTAATCGCACGGAGGCAGACAGAGCGTTTGGCGTTACCTTTACGTGTAATACCTGCGATCATCCACCAGATGTCGCCTTGTACAATCACCACTGCACATGCGTGTGGTCTCCCGTAAAATACAATACTGAAATATATAATAAGGACTACTTTACTAAGCGTCTCATTACGCTGCATACAGTAAATACTCATTACGCTGCATTATTTAATACAGTAAATACTCATTATGCTGCATTATTTAATACAGTATATACGGTACAGACGCAAATAGTACAGCATACAGTATATGATCCATCTACAGTACTTTATGAATATGTGAGCGTCCAAGTCCCGCAGACAAAACAACATAAAACCAGTAGTTTACACTGTCGCAAATGGACGTGTTAGAAGTTCACTATTGCCTCTTGAGATTAGGAATTTTGTACAGTATGTTAGCGTCCTAATCCCATAGCCATTACAGCATAATCAAAACCAATGGATTTATTCATCTGTCTGCGGCGAAGTGGTGAAGTGTTCCGCTTCCTATACTCAGAGTCCCGAGTTAGATTTCTAAAG
Source organism: Pseudophryne corroboree (assembly GCF_028390025.1). NCBI lineage: Eukaryota > Metazoa > Chordata > Amphibia > Anura > Myobatrachidae > Pseudophryne > Pseudophryne corroboree. Next base: position 662,172,666 of record NC_086448.1, read on the forward strand.
TACGAATGCATGTTAGTTTTTTCCAGACACTTTGTTATTTTTTTATTCACATAAACCAGGGCAAAGCTGCAGGAGCGGTTCTGTTAAGGTTCTATGCACCGTACAGTACACATACAATTCTATAGCAGGGCAGACTCAATTGAAATGGCTACCACCTATGACTCCTTGCTCCACGGAGGCCCTAGGCTACGGAGCAAGTAACAGTCCAGATTGTGCAGGCTATGGGGCAATGCTGAAGGAGCGTCACAATCCCCTAGCTAAAATACACAGGGGCGATAGGACTAAGCGAGGTATATGCACATAATGATACACTGCAAAGTTCACATTGGTTTTAATTATGCCTTTTCTTTGAACACAGTATTTTAGACTGCCTCGCCCTACACCCATCCCACTTTCCCCTTCCCCCCTGGGAGCCTGCAATGTACATGCAGTAGACAGGGAGGGAGTTCCGATCAGGTTACAAGACGTGCAACAGTATACTACTGTATGTAGGAAAATCCCCCGCCCACTCTGATTTATGTGAAACCTGTGTGCACCCTTCCATTGAATGTATAACAAAGAAAAAAAATAATAATAAAGTGAATGTTACAGGAACACATTAAAAAAAGGTTGGCACTTCCTTCCCATTGGTGTTGGTTTATGCCTTAGGGGACTCGGACGCAAATACTTGTATTTGAAAAGCACGTATTTTCCACTGCCTCTCCCTACCCCCATTGCCCTTCCCCCCTGGGAGCCTGCACAAATCATGCAGTGGACAGGGAGGGAGTTCAGGTCAGGTACAATACACAAATGCCGACAATCTACAGTACTGTGTTGCTCAGTTAGTTGCGTCGGAATACACTAGTTTATACTCATTACCGCTGTGTATTTGTATATAGCGGAATGAATCGCTGCTGCAGATTTACTTTGATTTATGTGAAACCTGTGTGCACCCTTTCATTGAATGTATAACAAAGAAAAACAATAATAAAGTGAATGTCACGGGAACATATAAAAAAAAAAAGGTTGGCACTTTGGGACTCAAAGCTGGGACTCTCAGTGTGGGATGTAAGAGCCTTCATCGCTAGGTTGGTATGGAAGAGGAGACAATTAGCTACCAGAGGGTACCAACTCCAAGTTTCTGTGACCCCCACAAGGCTCGTGGCAAGCGTCGGAACCCATGGTGGGTCTGAATTAACGGGCCCATTATAGTCTATGGGAAAAGGAGTCCACTTTGCGTACTGATATCTCTGGTTCTGGGTGTCCCAGAGACTCGGGACTGGTACCATTTAAAAGAGGAGACTCTTGGCTTTCAGGGCAGACCAACGACTAGTTTATGTGACACTGGAAAGGGAAACAGTAAGCAACCGTATATCGGGTCCCCTCCAGTTGTCCGCCTAGCTTGCACAGGATGCAGGGTTTCTGGCTAGCTAGGAAATACTGTACAGAAATGCTAAGCATGGTAATTTGACATCCAGGAACATAGGGAGGAGTTTTTCTCTCTCCATTATACTTACAAAAATTACACTTGCCACTGTACGTTACAAGCTGTTCGTGCTAATTAGTACAATAGTAGAACATACTGTACAGAGATACTAAGTACAGTGATTTGGCATCCACAAACTTAGGGAGGAGCTTTAATCTCTCTCCATTGTAATCTTTCTAAGCATAATGGAGAGAGATAAAAGCTCCTCCCTAAATTCCTGGATGTTAAATTGCCATCCAGAGTATCGCTGTACTCTATGTTCTACTAGTGTACTAATTAGCACGAACAGCTTGTAACATACAGTGGCAAGTTTAATATTTCTATGTATAATGGAGAGAGATAAAAGCTCCCCAGTAAGTTCCTGGATGCCACATCACTGTACTTAGTATCTCTGTACAGTATTTTCTGTTAGGGTACTAATTAGCTGTTCGTGCTAATTAGTACCCTAATAGAACATACTGTACAGAGATACTAAGGATGGTGATTTGGTATCCAGGAACTTACTGAGGAGCTTTTATCTCTCTCCATTATACTTAGATAGATTACATTGGAGAGATTAAAGCTCCTCCCTAAATTCGTGGATGCCAAATCACTGTACTTAGTATCTCTGTACAGTATGTTCTACTAGTGTACTAATTAGCACGAACAGCTTGTAACGTACAGTGGCAATTTTAATCTTTCTATGTATAATATAGAGAGATAAAAGCTCCTCCCTAAGTTCCTGGTTGCCAAATCACCATCCTTAGTATCTTTGCATAGTATTTTCTATTAGGGTACTAATTAGCACGAACAGCTAATTAGTACCCTAATAGAAAATACTGTACAGAGATACTAAGTATAGTGATGTGGCATCCAGGAACTTACTGAGGAGCTTTTATCTCTCTCCATTATACATAGAAAGATTAATCTTGCCACTGTACGTTACAAGCTGTTCGTGCTATTTAGTACACTAGTAGAACATAGAGTACAGCAATACTCTGGACAGCAATTTGGCATCCAGGAATTTAGGGAGGAGCTTTTATCTCTCTCCATTATACTTAGATAGATTACAATGGAGAGATTAAAGCTCCTCCCTAAGTTCGTGGATGCCAAATCACTGTACTTAGTATCTCTGTACAGTATGTTCTACTAGTGTACTAATTAGCACGAACAGCTTGTAACGTACAGTGGCAAGTTTAATCTTTCTATGTATAATATAGAGAGATAAAAGCACCTCCCTAAGTTCCTGGATGCCAAATCACCATCCTTAGTATCTCTGCATAGTATTTTCTATTAGGGTACTAATTAGCACAAACAGCTAATTGGTACCCTAATAGAACATACTGTACAGAGATACTAAGTATGGTGATTTTGTATCCAGGAACTTATTGAGGAGCTTTTATCTCTCTCCATTATACATAGAAAGATTAAACTTGCCGCTGTACGTTACAAGCTGTTAGTGCTAACTAGTACCCTAATAGAACATACTGTACAGAGATACGAAGTATGGTGATTTGGCATCCAGTTAAAAGCTGTTCGTGCTAATTAGTATACTAGTAGAACATACTGTACAGAGATACTAAGAATGGTGATTTGGCATCTGGGAACTTCCAGAGGAGCTTTTATCTCTCTCCATTTTACATAGAAAGATTAAAATTTCCGCTGTACTTTACAAGCTGTCCGTGCTAATTAGTACCCTAATTGAAAATACTATACAGAGATACTAAAGACGGTTATTTGGCACCCAGGAATTTAGGGAGGAGCTTTTATCTCTCTCCATTATACTTAGAAAGATTACAATGGAGAGAGATAAAAGCTCCTCCCTAAGTTCGTGGATGCCAAATCACTGTCCTTAGTATCTCTGTACAGTATGTTCTACTAGTGTACTAATTAGCACAAACAGCTTGTAACGTACAGTGGCAAGTGTAATTTTTCTAAGTATAATGGAGTGAGATAAAAACTCCTCCCTATGTTCCTGGATGTCAAATTACCATGCTTAGCATTTCTGTACAGTATTTCCTATCTAGCCAGAAACCCTGTATCCTGTGCAAGCTAGGCGGACAACTGGAGGGGACCCAAAACACGGTTGCTTCCCGTTTCCTTTTCCAGTGTCACATAAACTAGTGGTTGGTCCGAAAGCCAAGAGTCTCCTCTTTTGTATGGTACCAGTCCTGAGTCTCTGGGACACCCAGAACCAGAGATATCAGTACGCAAAGTGGACCCATTTTCCCATAGACTATAATGGGACCGTTAATTCAGACCCACCATAGGTTCCGACGCTTGCCATGAGCCTTGTGGGGGTCACAGAAACTTGGGGTTGGTACCCCCCAGTAGCTAATTGTCTCCCCTTCCATACCAACCTAGTGATTACCACCTCCCATGCTGAGAATCACAAAGTGCCAACCTTTTTTTTTCTATGTTCCCGTGACATTCACTTTATTATTTTTTTTCTTTGTTGTACATTCAATGAAAGGGTGCACACAGGTTTCACATAAATCAAAGTAAATCTGCAGCAGCTATTCATTCCGCTATATACAAATACACAGCGGTAATGAGTATAAATTAGTGTATTCCAACGCAACTAACTGAGCAACACAGTACTGTAGATCGTCAGCATTTGTGTATTGTACCTGATCTGAACTCCCTCCCTGTCCACTGCATGACCTGTGCAGGCTCCCAGGGGGGGAAGGGGAAAGTGGGATGGGGGTAGGGTGAGGCAGTGGAAAATACCGTGTTCAAAGAAAAGGCATCATCAAAACCATGGGGAACTTTGCGGTGTATCGTTATGCGCAAAGACCTCACTTATCCCTATCACCCCTGTGTATTTTAGCTAGGGGATTCTGACGCTCCTTCAGCATTGCCCCGTGACCTACCAAATCTGTGCTGTTACTTGCTCCATAGCCGAGGGCCTCCATTGGGCGAGGAGACACAGGCGGTAGCCATTTCAATTGAGTCTGCCCTGCTATAGAATTGTATGTATACCATATGGTGCATAAACCCTAAACAGTACAACTGCTCCTGCAGCTTTGCCCTAGTTTACGTGAATAACTCCCTCCCTGTCTACTGCATGACCTGTGCAGGATCCCAGGGGGGAAGGGCGATGGGCAAGCGGGAGGCGGTGGAAAATACTGTGCTTTTGAAATGCAAGTACTGTATGAGTCTGAGTCCCCAGTAGCCTCCTGCTAGCCTATTGCCCTTCCCCCCTGGGAGCCTGCACAGATCATGCAGTAGACAGGGAGGGAATTCAGGTCATGTGCAATACACAAACGCCGAATATCTACTGTATAGTACTGTTTTGCTCACAGTAGCGTCAGAATACACTCATTTCTACTCATTCCCGCTGTTTAGTTGCATTTAGCGTAAAGAATCGCTCCTGCAGATGTACTCTGATTTATATGTAACTTGTGTGCACCTTTCCATTGACTGTCTTACAATGTAGATAAAATAATACAGTGTATTATTACAATAAAAAAAAAAAAGAAGGCACATCACGTCTCGAACCCTGGACCCCCAGCGTGGGAGGTGGGAGCCTTCACCCCTAGCCCACAACGCCTCATGAGAGACTCCCAATTTCATGTGTGAAAGTACTGCAAACAGCGCCTGGCCCCCACCCCATTGGTGTTGGTTTATGCCTTAGAGGACTCGGATGCTCGCATTTGTAAAGCACGGTATTTTCCACCGCCTCCTGCTAGCCTATTGCCCTTCCCCCCTGGGAGCCTGCACAGATCATGCAGTAGACAGGGAGGGAATTCAGGTCATGTGCAATACACAAACGCCGAATATCTACTGTATAGTACTGTTTTGCTCACTTAGTAGCGTCAGAATACACTCATTTCTACTCATTGCCGTTGTGCAGTTGCATTTAGCGTAAAGAATCGCTCCTGCAGATGTACTTTGATTTATGTGAAACCTGTGTGCATCCTTCCATTGGATGTATTAGAGAGATTTTTTTTTTTTTAAATGAATGTCACGGGAACACATAAAAAAAATGGTTGGCATTTCCTTCCCATTGGTGTTGGTTTACAGTATGCCGTAGTTGACTCGGACGTTCATGTAATTGCATTTCAAAGGCACAGTACAGTATTTCCCATCGTCTCCCCCTACCCCCATCGCCCTTCCCCCCTGGGAGCCTGCACAGGGAGGGAATTCAGGTCATGTGCAAATACTCATTTCATTCCCGCTATTTAGTTGCATTTAGCGTAAAGAATCGCTCCTGCAGATGTACTCTGATTTATATGTAACTTGTGTGCACCTTTCCATTGACTGTCTTACAATGTAGATAAAATAATACAGTGTATTATTACAATAAAAAAAAAAAAGAAGGCACATCACGTCTCGAACCCAGGACCCCCAGCGTGGGAGGTGGGAGCCTTCACCCCTAGCCCACAATGCCTCATGAGAGACTCCCAATTTCATGTGTGAAAGTACTGCAAACAGCGCCTGGCCCCCACCCCATTGGTGTTGGTTTATGCCTTAGAGGACTCGGACGCTCGCATTTGTAAAGCACGGTATTTTCCACCGCCTCCTGCTAGCTACTGTAGCCCTCCATTCCCAGACGCTCATGTATTTTAAAAGCACGGTGTTTATACATTGTCCTGTACATTCTTCCTTTTACACAATTACTGTAGTTGCGTCTCCATACACATACAGTACTCCATACTTTTTCCACCGCCTCCCGTTACGCCTACAGTATTGCCAGAGCTGTAGATCAATCCGCCACTATACTGTACGATCGAAAGTACTGGATTAGTGGAGCATTAGCCACACAGTGGTGGAGATGTGTAATGCATGATGAGTATCTAGATCGCCTCAACGCGCCTACCTGTGATTAAACTCAGCTATCGCCTTAGCGTGACTAAACGCCCGTCTTGGCGGAGAAACAGTCAAGATAAAGGTGGCTACATCTGTATATATATATCAAACAAATACTCTCCCTCTGCGCTAACTGGTATACTTAGTAAGGACTGTCACCTTAAATAAAACCAGGGGAAATTTAATGAAGGCAGCCTGATTCAAATAAGTCCCCTGTTAGACGGAACTAGAAAAAGATATATACAACAATAGGAGAATCGGCACCAGGGGGTCGTATCAACACCCAATTTTTTAACCCTTGAATGGTTAACGATGTTTAAAACAAAGTAATAACATGTTCCAACATATAAAATGTATTAAAAGACATAATAACTTCAAAATCAATATTGATACAGAGGAGATGTGTTATTTCACACTTTAAGCAGTATGACTCTTAGTGTTGAATACAATTGTAGGTGATTGACAACAGTCTCCTCCTTCTCCTTATAGTTGGTTCGGAGATAACATCACAATACAGATAAACCAACGCGTTTCGTCTTATACAAAATACTTCATTAGGGGTACATCTATAATTGCAGAAGAATTTATCAAAACTAAATACAATAAAAGATCTAGACTAGAATAATACATTCCATTAAAACATGAAAGGAACATGTAATTATACAAAATATGTCCGAGCAGACAGGAAGAGGGCAACAACAAAAAAAGGAAGAAAGAACATAATGATGGTGTCTTGGGTCATACCTAGAATGACTGGAACGTACAGTTGTTTATACGAACAGTAAAATTCGATAAGACTCGTTCATACGTGCTTGGTGGGAAGTCCCATATATCACCGGGACAGATGAGAGTAACAAAGTACATCGTTTAAAGTCAGTGGTCACTTGCAACACTAACTACGTGGTGTATAAAATTGAGTGTAGCTGCAAGTTAACCTATATCGGTAAAACCAGGAGGTGTCTTAAAATTAGAATACAGGAACACCTGCGGAATATTAAAAATAAGGTTCAGAACCATAGCCTCCCCCGCCATTTCCAGGAAAAACACGATTTTGATGTTCAGGGCCTGACATTTACGGTCATTGAACATACAGGAAGATAAAAGAGGAGGGGACAGAGACAAACAGTTAACCAAAAGGGAATCCTTTTGGATCTATACTCTGAACACTCTCATCCCGAATGGATTGAACGAGAGTATAGACATGGTAGCCTTCCTCTAAGAGCAGATATACTTGCCCAGGGTTTATTCATCATGCTTATTATTGGGTAGAATTTGATACTCTTTTGTATAATATTAAACACGCCTTTCCCAGATATAACCTAGGAGGATAGTTAGGTTTCTGGTGTTAGGGATACAATACAGTGAATTGTTGTTCATGTATATTTATTTTATTATTCTTTTTGTTTTATTATTATTGTAAAAATGGAACTTTGTTCATAGTGGTGATAATAGAGTTAACCTCACCCAAAGGTGTTGTAATAAAAGTATTGATAGTGACACATATATGGATTTTGGTATAGTTTCTTTTTTCTGAAACACAGATTGTATATTTAGATATATAACGTTAATAGGGCGCTTTTAGCCCATCTAGGTATAGGAATTAGGTTTCACATTTAATTAGCCACATTTAATAAGCGGTATGTAACTAATATGTATAGTATTTTATAACACGCCCAAAGTTTGTTAATAATCATGTTCATTAATTGAATCATGAGTATTGTTATTTTTTATACGTAACACAGTATAGGTAGTGTAAAGGTCATATTAGGTGTACAATTTATTTAGTAGTGGACTAATATTTCACCACTTCACACATAGTATGAATTAAATTACAGGTTTTCAGATAGCCATATACAACTGATATGGCTGTTTATATACTGATTTAGGAGTGTACCATCTTTATTCAACTTTGATATACTAAGCCCTTAGTCAGACGTTCCATAGCTGTGTAGTTGGAACGCATAATAAAAATGACGATAGTGCACATTTGGTCCCACATGCAGTGTTGTTTTATATTAAAAAAAAAAAGCTGGCCACCGTACCCGCCCTTCACACATAGTGAATGGATACATAGACTGTCAATCAAACGAAATCAGTCTCAGGTTGTGATAATCAACGCTATGCATTGTGGGTTATTTAAAAATAAAAGTTTTTCTTGCATTAGGCTGGTTTAATAGTGTTTATTATTGAAGCACATTAATTCACATAAGAGTGTAATATGGTTTATGATTTAGTAAATTTGTATAATTAATTATTAAGCAGTTTAAGGTCTTTATCTCTGCACCAATCATATTAGGGTACTAGATGACATCATCATCCCTTCCCTTTATAAGGGTTTGCACCTGGCTCAGTATTCTATTACACAGGTACTGAGCTTCTGCTGCATATTCACAGAAAGGTGAGAATCATTATTATGGATAATGTGACACTACTCTGAACAAAGTTCTGTTTAAAGTGTTATTATACATTTTATATGTTTTTTTGTAACATTGTATTCTAGTGTTCTCAGTGTTTAGATTCACTGATTTATATTTCTTCCCTAAAATATGATAATGAAGAGCTTATTGTTGTGGGCTCATGTGCACATAGGTTTATCTGTGACATTTTATCCCTGTACTCTTAGGGGTATATTTACTAAGGTCCCGATTTTGACCGAGATGCCGTTTTTTCATCAAAGTGTCATCTCGGTAATTTACTAAGCAATAATCACGGCAGTGATGAGGGCATTCGTAATTTTTTGGAAGTCCAAGAAAAAAAATTACGAATGAATACACCATCGGTCAAAACGCGGCTGTTTAAGTATGAATCTCGGTAATTTACTAAAGTGCAAAGCAAAAAAAAACAAAACACTGCCGTGAAAAATTACAACTCGTAAAAAAGTGCTAAAAAAAAAACAGACCTGCTTTTTTAATCCGTGATTGTATTGGCATGCAGGGATCCATGAGATCCGTGCATGTATATCAGTGGGAAGGGGTGGGAAAGTGGTTATTTTCTTTAAAAAAATTGCGTGGGGTCCCCCCTCCTAAGCATAACCAGCCTCGGGCTCTTTGAGCCGATCCTGGTTGCAGAAATATGGGGAAAAAATTGACAGGGGTTCCCCCATATTTAAGCAACCAGCATCGGGCTCTGCGCCTGGTCCTGGTTCCAAAAATACAGGGGACAAAAAGAGTAGGGGTCCCCTGTATTTTTAAAACCAGCACCGGGCTCCACTAGCTGGACAGATAATGCCACAGCCGGGGGTCACTTTTATATAGTGCCCTGCGGCCGTGGCATCAAAAATCCAACTAGTCACCCCTGGCCGGGGTACCCTGGGGGAGTGGGGACCCCTTCAATCAAGGGGTCCCCCCCCAGCCACCCAAGGGCCAGGGGTGAAGCCCGAGGCTGTCCCCCCCATCCAATTGGCTGCGGATGGGGGGCTGATAGCCTTTTGTGAAAATGAAAAGATATTGTTTTTAGTAGCAGTACTACAAGGCCCAGCAAGCCTCCCCCGCATGCTGGTACTTGGAGAACCACAAGTACCAGCATGCGGCGGAAAAACGGGCCCGCTGGTACCTGTAGTAGTAGTAGTAGTAGTAGTAGTACTACTACTAAAAAAATACCCAAAAAAAGACAAGACACACACACCTTGAAAGTAAAGTTTTATTACATGCATCCACACAAACATACATACATACATACTTACCTTATGTTCACACGAGGGTCGGTCCTCTTCTCCAGTAGAATCCATGGGGTACCTGTTGAATAAATTATACTCACCAGCTCCAGGGTCCCAGGCTCCTCGTAGCATCCATTTGTAATCCACGTACTTGAATAAAATAAAAAAATGGAGAGCCGAGCCACGCACTGAAAGGGGACCCATGTTTGCACATGGGTCCCCTTTCCCCGAATGCCAGAAACCCACTCTGACTGATGTCTAAGTGGGTTTCTTCAGCCAATCAGGGAGCGCCACATTGTAGCACCCTCCTGATCGGCTGTGTGCTCCTGTACTGTCTGACAGGCGGCACACGGCAGTGTTACAATGTAGCGCCTATGCGCTCCATTGCAACCAATGGTGGGAACTTTGTGGTCAGCGGTGAGGTCACTTTCGGTCAACCGCTGACTACAAAGTTCCCACCATTGGTTACAATGGAGCGCATAGGCACTACATTGTAACACTGCCGTGTGCCGCCTGTCAGACAGTACAGGAGCACACAGCCGATCAGGAGGGTGCTACAATGTGGCGCTCCCTGATTGGCTGAAGAAACCCACTTAGACATCAGTCAGAGTGGGTTTCTGGCATTCGGGGAAAGGGGACCCATGTGCAAACATGGGTCCCCTTTCAGTGCGTGGCTCGGCTCTCCGTTTTTTTATTTTATTCAAGTACGTGGATTACAAATGGATGCTACGAGGAGCCTGGGACCCTGGAGCTGGTGAGTATAATTTATTCAACAGGTACCCCATGGATTCTACTGGAGAAGAGGACCGACCCTCGTGTGAACATAAGGTAAGTATGTATGTATGTATGTTTGTGTGGATGCATGTAATAAAACTTTACTTTCAAGGTGTGTGTGTCTTGTCTTTTTTTGGGTATTTTTTTAGTAGTACTACTACTACTACAGGTACCAGCGGGCCCGTTTTTCCGCCGCATGCTGGTACTTGTGGTTCTCCAAGTACCAGCATGCGGGGGAGGCTTGCTGGGCCTTGTAGTACTGCTACTAAAAACAATATCTTTTCATTTTCACAAAAGGCTATCAGCCCCCCATCCGCAGCCAATTGGATGGGGGGGACAGCCTCGGGCTTCACCCCTGGCCCTTGGGTGGCTGGGGGGGGACCCCTTGATTGAAGGGGTCCCCACTCCCCCAGGGTACCCCGGCCAGGGGTGACTAGTTGGATTTTTGATGCCACGGCCGCAGGGCACTATATAAAAGTGACCCCCGGCTGTGGCATTATCTGTCCAGCTAGTGGAGCCCGGTGCTGGTTTTAAAAATACGGGGGACCCCTACGCTTTTTGTCCCCCGTATTTTTGGAACCAGGACCAGGCGCAGAGCCCGATGCTGGTTGCTTAAATATGAGGGAACCCATGTCATTTTTTTTCCCCATATTTCTGCAACCAGGATCGGCTCAAAGAGCCCGAGGCTGGTTATGCTTAGGAGGGGGGACCCCACGCAATTTTTTTTAAAGTTTTACAGTGTTTATTTAAAAAAAAAAAAAAATGAACCCCAGCACGGATCACACAGATCCGGCCGAGATTCATTGTGATAAAGTCGGCAGTGTTTTGCTAATCACTGCCGTAAAAAACGGGAAAAAAACACGAATGACATCGACATCGGAACAAATGAAAAATCCGAATACGACAGCTTAGTAAATTAGGCGTAATAAATTCAAAAAGTTGCAGTTTTACACTTTCGATGTCATTCGTGATTGAACTTTGACCTTTTTCTGAAAATTACGAATGTTAGTAAATATACCCCTTAGTGTCTGGTTTTGCAGATTTGCACTTTTACTTTGACAATTAAGAGCACAGCTCCGTTTGTATGATTTGTTAGAGTTGTTTTTTCCTGATATAAAGTGGTCATTAGTAATAATAGTATCCCCTAGCAGCAATATAGATACTGATGGGGCACTAATTTTCTGTTTATGTGGAATACCCCTGTTATAGGGACAGCCTTATAATTTGATGAGGTTGCACAAAAAGATGTGTTAACCATCTGCTATTAGAATTAACATAATTAATTAATCAATTATATAACTATTAGTGATGAGCGGGTTCGGTTTCTCGGAAACCGAACCCCCCCGAACTTCACCCTTTTTACACGGGTCTGAGCCATACTCTGATTCTCCCGTATGGCTCGGTTAACCCAAGCGTGCCCGAATGTCATCATCCCGCTGTCGGATTCTCGCGAGATTCGGATTGTACATAAGCAGCCGCGCGTCGCCGCCATTTTCACTCGTGCATTGGAAATGTTATGGAGAGGACGTGGCTGGCGTCCTCTCCGTTTATGTTGATGCATTGCAAATATTTTGTGCTTGCTTATTACTTAATTGTGGGGACTGGGGAGCAGCTGTATATAGGAGGAGTACAGTGCAGAGTTTTGCTGACAGTGACCACCAGTATATGTTGTCTGCCTGAAAACCACTCCATATCTGTGCTCAGTGTGCTGCTTTATTGTGGGGACTGGGGACCACCAGTATATTATTATATAGGAGGAGTACAGTGCAGAGTTTTGCTGACCAGTGACCACCAGTATATAATATATAGCATTACGGTACAGTAGGCCACTGCTGTACCTACCTCTGTGTCGTCATTAAGTATACTATCCATCTACATTCTATACCTGTGGTGCATTTCAGATGTGCAGTTTGCTGATACAGTGACCACCAGTATACTATATATAGCAGTACGGTACGGCAGGCCACTGCTCTACCTACCTCTGTGTCGTCATTAAGTATACTATCCATCTACATTCTATACCTGTGGTGCATTTTAGTTTTGCAGTTTGCTGACACAGTGACCACCAGTATATATAGCAGTACGGTACGGAAGGCCACTGCTGTACCTACCTCTGTGTCGTCATTAAGTATACTTTCCGTCTAAATTCTAAACCTGTGGTGCATTTTAGTTTTGCAGTTTGTTGACAGTGACCACCAGCATAAATAGCAGTACGGTACGGAAGGCCACTGCTCTACCTACCTCTGTGTCGTCAAGTATACTATCCATCCATACCTGTGGTGCATTTCAGTTGTGCGCAGTATATATAGTAGTAGGCCATTGATACTGGCATATAATTCCATACATTAAAAAATGGAGAACAAAAATGTGGAGGTTAAAATAGTGAAAGATCAAGATCCACTTCCACCTCATGCTGAAGCTGCTGCCACTAGTCATGGCCAAGACGATGAAATGCCATCAACGTCGTCTGCCAAGGCCGATGCCCAATGTCATAGTAGAGAGCATGTAAAATCTAAAAAACAAAAGTTCAGTAAAATGACCCAAAAATCTAAATTGAAAGCGTCTGATGAGAAGCGTAAACTTGCCAATATGCCATTTATGACACGGAGTAGCAAGGAACGGCTGAGGCCCTGGCCTATGTTCATGGCTAGTGGTTCAGATTCACATGAGGATGGAAGCACTCATCCTCTCGCTAGAAAAATGAAAAGACTTAAGCTGGCAAAAAGCACAGCAAAGAACTGTGCGTTCTTCTAAATCACAAATCCCCAAGGAGAGTCCAATTGTGTCGGTTGCGATGCCTGACCTTCCCAACACTGGACGGGAAGAGCTTGCGCCTTCCACCATTTGCACGCCCCCTGCAAGTGCTGGAAGGAGCACCCGCAGTCCAGTTCCTGATAGTCAAATTGAAGATGTCACTGTTGAAGTACACCAGGGTGAGGATATGGGTGTTGCTGGCACTGGGGAGGAAATTGACAAGGAGGAGTCTGATGGTGAGGTGGTTTGTTTAAGTCAGGCACCCAGGGAGACACCTGTTGTCCGTGGGACGAATGTGGCCATTGACATGCCTGGTCAAAATACAAAAAAAATCAGCTCTTCGGTGTGGAATTATTTCAACACAAATGTGGACAACAGGTGTCAAGCCGTGTGTTGCCTTTGTCAAGCTGTAATAAGTAGGGGTAAGGACGTTAACCACCTCGGAACATCCTCCCTTATACGTAGCCTACAGCGCATTCGTCATAAGTCAGTGACAAGTTCAAAAACTTTGGGTGACAGCGGAAGCAGTCCATTGACCACTAAATCCCTTCCTCTTGTAACCAAGCTCCTGCAAACCACACCACCAACTCCCTCAGTGTCAATTTCCTCCTTACCCAGGAAAGCCAATAGTCCTGCAGGCCATGTCACTGGCTAGTCTGACGAGTCCTCTCCTGCCTGGGATTCCTCCGATGCATCCTTGAGTGTAACGCCTACTGCTGCTGGCGCTGCTGTTGTAGCTGCTGGGAGTCGATCGTCATCCCAGAGGGGAAGTCGTAAGCCCACTTGTACTACTTCCAGTAAGCAATTGACTATCCAACAGTCCTTTGCAAGGAAGATGAAATATCACAGCAGTCATCCTGCTGCAAAGCAGATAACTCAGGCCTTGGCAGCCTGGGCGGTGAGAAACGTGGTTCCAGTATCCACCGTTAATTCAGAGGCAACTAGAGACTTGATTGAGGTACTGTGTCCCCGGTACCAAATACCATCTAGGTTCCATTTCTCTAGGCAGGCGATACCGAAAATGTACACAGACCTCAGAAAAAGAGTCACCAGTGTCCTAAAAAATGCAGTTGTACCCAATGTCCACTTAACCACGGACATGTGGAGCAGGGCAGACTCAGGACTATATGACTGTGACAGCCCACTGGGTAGATGTATTGCCTCCCGCATGCAAGAACAGCAGCGGTGGCACCAGTAGCAGCATCTCGCAAACGCCAACTCGTTCCTAGGCAGGCTACGCTTTGTATCACCGCTTTCCAGAAGAGGCACACATCTGACAACCTCTTACGGAAACTGAGGAAGATCATCGCAGAATGGCTTACCCCAATTGTACTCTCCTGGGGATTTGTGACATTGGACAACGCCAGCAATATTGTGCGTGCATTACATCTGGGCAAATTCCAGCACGTCCCATGTTTTGCACATACATTGAATTTGGTGGTGCAGAATCATTTAAAAAAATGACAGGGGCGTGCAAGAGATGCTGTCGGTGGCCCGAAGAATTGCGGGCTACTTTCGGCATTCAGCCACCGCGTACAGGAGACTGGAGCACCACCAAACAGTCCTGAACCTGCCCTGCCATCATCTGAAGCAAGAGGTGGTAACAAGGTGGAATTCAACCCTCTATATGCTTCAGAGGATGGAGGAGCAGCAAAAGGCCATTCAAGCCTATACATCTGCCACGATATAGGCAAAGGAGGGGGAATGCACCTGACTCAAGCGCAGTGGAGAATGATTTCAACGTTGTGCAAGGTTCTGCAACCCTTTGAACTTGCCACACGTGAAGTCAGTTCAGACACTGCCAGCCTGAGTCAGGTCATTCCCCTCTTCAGGCTTTTGCAGAAGAAGCTGGAGACATTGAAGGAGGAGCTAAAACAGAGCGATTCCGCTAGGCATGTGGGACTTGTGGATGGAGCCCTTAATTCACTTAACCAGGATTCATGGGTGGTCAATCTGTTGAAATCAGAGCACTACATTTTGGCCACCGTGCTCGATCCTAGATTTAAAACCTACGTTGGATCTCTCTTTCCGGCAGACACAAGTCTGCAGAGGTTCAAAGAACTGCTGGTGAGAAAATTGTCAAGTCAAGCGGAACGTGACCCGTCAACATCTCCTCCTTCACATTCTCCCGCAACTGGGGGTGCGAGGAAAAGGCTAAGAATTCCGAGCCCACTCGCTGGCGGTGATGCAGGGCAGTCTGGAGCGAGTGCTGACATCTGGTCCGGACTGAAGGACCTGCCAACAATTACTGACATGTCGTCTACTGTCACTGCATATGATTCTCTCACCATTGAAAGAATGGTGGAGGATTATATGAGTGACCGCATCCAAGTAGGCACGTCAGACAGTCCGTATGTATACTGGCAGGAAAAAGAGGCGATTTGGAGGCCCTTGCACAAACTGGCTTTATTCTACCTAAGTTGCCCCCTCTCCAGTGTGTACTCCGAAAGAGTGTTTAGTACAGCCGCTCACCTTGTCAGCAATCTGCGTACGAGGTTACTTCCAGAAAATGTGGACAAGATGTTCATCAAAATGAATTATAATCAATTCCTCTGTGGAGACATTCACCAGCAATTGCCTCCAGAAAGTACACAGGGATCTGAGATGGTGGATTCCAGTGAGGACGAATTAATAATCTGTGAGGAGGGCGATGTACACAGTGAAAGGGGTGAGGAATCGAAGGATGATGATGAGGAGGACATCTTGCCTCTGTAGAGGCAGTTTGTGCAAAGAGAGATTGATTGCTTCTTTTGTGGGGGCCCAAACCAACCAGTCATTTCAGTCACAGTCGTGTGGCAGACCCTGTCGCTGAATTGATGGGTTCGTTAAAGTGTGCATGTCCTGTTTATACAACATAAGGGAGGGTGGGAGGGCCCAAGGACAATTCCATCTTGCACCTCTTTTTTTTTTTTTTTCATTTTTCTTTGCATCATGTGCTGTTTGGGGACAATTTTTTTGAAGTGCCATCCTGTCTGACACTGCAGTGCCACTCCTAGATGGGCCAGGTGTTTGTGTCGGCCACTTGTGTCGCTTAGCTTAGCTATCCAGCGACCTCGGTGCAAATTTTAGGACTAAAAATAATATTGTGAGGTTTTCAGAATAGATGGAAATTAGTGGAAATTATGGTTATTGAGGTTAATACTATGGGATCAAAATGACACCCAAATTCTATGATTTAAGCTGTTTTTTAGTTTTGTTTTTTTTTAAAAACACCCGAATCCAAAACTCACCCGAATCCGACAAAAATTTCGGTGAGGTTTTGCCAAAACGCGTCCGAATCCAAAACACGGCCGCGGAACCGAATCCAAAACCAAAACACAAAAAATGTCCGGTGCACATCACTAATAACTATATGCATTCATTAATTATTTGCCCTAATGTGAATTCATCAGGTTCACTATCTAAGTGATTTTTCTGTACCTGGGTATCCGAATTTTTCTTTTACAAGTTTTCTCACTATAAGGTACGTGAGGTGACACTTTGATATATTTGATATTTTTCTATTTAATGTATAATGTTACAGTCCAGCATACTTGATCAGATCAATATTTCTTAATTAGGCCAAACTGGTTGTATACCAGAAAGCCCTAGTAATATATGGGATTTCCCACCAAGCACGTACGAACAAGTCTTATCGTATTTTACTGTTCGTATAAACAACTGTACGTTCCAGTCATTCTAGGTATGACCCAAGACACCATAATTATGTTCTTTCTTCCTTTTTTTGTTGTTGCCCTCTTTCTGTCTGCTCGGACATATTTTGTATAATTACATGTTCCTTTCATGTTTTAATGGAATGTATTATTCTAGTCTAGATCTTTTATTGTATTTAGTTTTGATAAATTCTTCTGCAATTATAGATGTACCCCTGATGAAGTCTTTTGTATAAGACGAAACGCGTTGGTTTATCTGTATTGTGATGTTATCTCCGAACCAACTATAAGGAGAAGGAGGAGACTGTTGTCAATCACCTACAATTGTATTCAACGCTAAGAGTCATACTGCTTAAAGTGTGAAATAACACATCTCCTCTGTATCAATATAGATTTTGAAGTTACTATGTCTTCTAATTTTTATATGTTGGAACATGTTATTACTTTGTTTTAAACATCATTAACCATTCAAGGGTTAACAAATTGGGTCTTGATACAACCCCCTGGCACCGATTCTCCTATTGGGGTGTGTGTATGTATATGTATGTATGTATGTGTGTGTGTGTGTGTGTATATATATATATATATATATATATATATATATATATATATATTATATATAATCAACAATCGAAATCAGAGGCGGCACTCAGAGTCTTTGAAAGCAGTGAAAAAAACTGTATTTGTGAGGTCAACGTTTCGGGGACCACCTGCCGTCTTCAGGACAAACACAGTGTCAATGGTGAACAATAAATACACACTTACCCCCTCCTCTTTCTGATGTCCCCGCCAGCGTCCACCGCAGACACGCCAGCCGCACTTCCTGTTCAATGTTCTGCATGTTTCGTCAATACCGGAAGTGACGTGTCGTTGTGGGCCGCGTGACCATGGCAACGCTGGAGGGGAAGGAGAAAAAGTGAACACTAAAGTCATAATGTTATATGTTAACAATAAAATCGTGCTTCATATATATGTTTAAAACCGGTGGCTCCTAATACTTAGCTACACCGCTATCATCCATTAAATGAATGCTTAACTCCAGTGTTATAATTATTTGTGCACTGGAGTTAAGCACTCATCCTGACATCAATTTAACAATAATTATTTTATTGATGCGCGGGTCTTACTACACGATAAGTTTATGCACAGATAGTATTAAAAGGGTTAATGTGAATACACTGACGGGTTTTATGATGTATGATATTTTTTATGAATTGTATTTCTTATTAATTGCATCCATTTAATGATGATTCATTTAATGGATGATAGCGGTGTAGCTAAGAATTAGGAGCCACCGGTTTTAAACATATATATGAAGCACGATTTTATTGTTAACATATAACATTATGACTTCAGTGTTCACTTTTTCTCCTTCCCCTCCAGCATTGCCATGGTCACGCGGCCCACAACAACACGTCACTTCCGGTATTGACGAAACATGCAGAACATTGAACAGGAAGTGCGGCTGGCGTGTCTGCGGTGGACGCTGGCGGGGACATCAGAAAGAGGAGGGGGGTAAGTGTGTATTTATTGTTCACCATTGTCACTGTGTGTTTGTCCTGAAGACGGGGAGGTGGTCCCCGAAACGTTGACCTCACAAATACAGTTTTTTTCACTGCTTTCAAAGACTCTGAGTGCCGCCTCTGATTTCGATTGTTGGTACATGTCAGGGAGAGGATCCCTGGGGAGGGCACCGGAGCAAGGTACACCCTGAGGGGGAGGACTGGAGTGCCGGAGTTTACCTGCGATATTATATATATATATATATATATATATATATATATATATATATATATATATATATATATATATATATATAATGAGCGGGTTCGTTTCCTCGAGATCCAACCCCCCCCCCCACCCCCCGAACTTCACCCATTTTACACGGTTCCGAGGCAGCCACGGATCTTCCCGCCTTGCTCGGATAACCCGAACGAGGCAGAACGTCATCATCCCGCTGTCAGATTCTCGAGAGATTTGTATTCTATATAAATAGCCGCACATCGCCGCCATTTTCACTCGTGCATTGGAGATTGAACTGAGAGGACGTGGCTGCGTTCTCTACCTGAAAAGCTCCGTAATCTGTGCTCAGTGTGCTGCAAATATCTGTGCTCAGTGTGCTGCAAATATCTGTGCTCAGTGTGCTAAAAATATCTACGTTCTCTGCCTGAAAACGCTCCATATCTGTGCTCAGTGTGCTTTATTGTGGGGACTGGGGACCACCAGTATATAATTAATTATACTTATAGTAATACAGTACAGTAAGCCATTGCTGTATCTTGCAGCTCTGTCACTGCAAGTATCCATTCCATATCTGTGCAGTATATATAGTATTACAGAGCAGCATTTTGGTGACCCAACAGTATATAGTTGTGTACAGTAGGCCATTGCTGTATCTTGCAGCTCTGTGTCACTGCAATAAATGGTGGCAAACTGCTCTAACCAAGCTGGTAACAATCCTCAGGTGCTGGTGGAGGGGGTTACTCTAGACAAGAAAAACAAAAGGGATTTTCCCACGCACTCTGCTGGCTGTTAGTAAAAAACTATATACTATGTAATAATAGAAAATGTAGAGTTCTTCGTTACATATGTTTTGCAAAAGATATGATAAGCCTCCAGGCTACTTCACGGCTGCTCTATTAAAGGAGGTCCCTAACTAAGCATAAGTCCAGGGCTTGGACCCCACAAAGTCGGCTCAGGCCCGACCACCCTAGGGCAGCACACCTGAAATACTAAAGTGTTAATATGTGTTAAGAAAGAAGCAGAAGCTATGGGTTAGAAAGTGCTACAGAAATAAGGGTGTTAATAAAATACTCAAAATAGTAATATTAGTGAAAAAATAGGAGTGTTACATAAGTGCTAAATAAATAATATGGCATGCTGCCCCAAGGTAGCCCAGTCACACCAGACCTGAGGGGTTCCACTCCCCAAACTCACACACAGCTCTGTGTCACTGCAAGTATCCATTCCATATCTGTGCTGCATTTTTGTGAGCAGTATATAGTATTACAGTGCAGCATTTTGGTGACCCAACAGTATATAGTTGTGTACAGTAGGCCATTGCTGTATCTTGAAGCTCTGTGTCACTGCAAGTATCCATCCATTGCATTTTCTTCCACTGATTTGGACCAATACCATTTATTAGAACGAATAATTCCTGTGATATTGAGGTGTTTGTGTTGCTTAGCTTAGCCGTCCAGCGACTACAGTGCACCTCTTTTTCTTTTCTTTGCATCATGTGCTGTTTTGGGCTAATGTTTTTAAGTGCCATCCTGTCTGACACTGCAGTGCCACTCCTAGATGGGCCAGGTGTTTGTGCCGCCCTCTTGGGTCGCTTTGCTTAGTCATCCAGTGACCTCGGTGCAAATTTTAGGACTAAAAATAGTTTTGTGAGGTGTTTAGAATAGACTGGAAATGAGTGGAAATTGTGGTTATTGAGGTTAATAATACTATAGGATCAAAATTACCGCCAAACTCTATGATTTAAGCTGTTTTAGAGGGGTTTTTGGGAAAAAAACATCCGAATCCAAAACACACCCGAATCCGACAAAAAATTTTCAGGGAGGTTTTGCCAAAACACATCCGGATCCAAAACACGGGCGCGGAACCGAATCCAAAACCAAAACACAAAACCCGAAAAATTTCCGGTGCACATCTCTAAAATAAATATATATATATATATATATATATATATATATATATATATTATATTGAAAGAGATTTCCCCAGGGAGCTGATGTCGTACTTTGGTATGTAAAAGTTTTGTATAATAAAATCTTAAAAAAGAGTGTTTATTTTTTTAAAAAGCATTACATAAAACTGTTTACAATTTGCCCAGAATAACAATAAACAATGTTTGTACAGATGATAGTTGTGTTGGTAATTCAACAACATCAAAATGATCTTCTTTGTAGAGATGTCAGAGAACAATGTGCTAAGCCTACGCGTTTCGTCCTACAGACTTCATCAGGGGTGTATTAATCTAAACAATACAGAAACATTCATAAACCACTTCACTCTTCTAGTTATAATACAATTAACTCTCTTCAAAAGCTTATTGAATACATACCAAAGAATCACAATATGGACATACATCTTATCGTGCCTTCAAAAAGGCAATTTAACAATGCTTAAAATAGTATCGGACCAAATTTCACCATATGGGGTATCTGTAAAATCATAACATATGTTACCAAAAGAATATTACCATAAAAATATATGGACAGGATATATTATGTGAGGAGGAACAGAGGAGGAGGACTAGTTTACAAGGATTCTATTGGGCTTTTAATTAGCCTTACTGCTTCATACTTGGAAATGCCTGTTACATCTCCTTTCCAAATAAGTAAAAGGTCATCAATATATCTCTGATAGAATAATATATTGTCAAAAAAGCTGGATATATATACAAAAAGCTCTTCCCAGACTCCCATGAGGAGATTGGCGTACGATGGGGCGAACTTAGTCCCCATCGCAGTACCTTGCTGTTGTAAATTGAATTTCTGATTGAATTCAAAATAGTTGTGACTCAAAATAAATGTTATACTTTCCAACAGAAAATTCATTTCTCTGGGGGATTTTCCTGGATCGGCTAATAACGTTTTTTTTACTGCTTCAAGACCTTTATTGTGAGGGATACACAAATATAGTGCCTGAACGTCTATAGTTAGCCAGCAATATTCTTCGGACCAGACGAAAGTTTCTAAATTTTCTCAACACACTTGTTGAATCCTTAAGATAAGAGGTGAGTTTCAGTACATACGGTTGTAACTTTAAATCCAAAAAATGTGACAGATTCGACGTCGGAGTCAATTCCTGCGACTATAGGGCGTCCAGGGGGCTTCGTCCTATCCTTATGTATTTTAGGGATGTGGTAGAATGTCGGAATTATAGGGAACTTTACAAACAGATAATTGAACTCTTCTCTACAGATCAGATTCTCATTGAGAGCTTTAAGGAGTAGATTTTTAAGTCTAATTAGAGGCACTGTTGCGGTGATTTGCCCTGTTCAAATAAACACTGGGACGACACTCAGTGATCAGTCACTTTATGGGCTTGATGTAATCTATTTGGTATGTACGATGAGTATACTAAATAAGACATATTTCAAGGGGGATTAAAATGACAAATATTATACCCGTCCACCTATTCTGTTTAATCATAGGTACTATTACAGTGGTCCACTTTGTCTAAATTGACATCTGGAAGATATCCAGTGATTTGCCATCTTATGGGCTTAATTGAATTGGTATGTATGATGAATGTGGTATGGATTATCACATTATAAATACCACACCTAAGAGTTAAATAGAATCTCTTTTCTATTATAGATTCAGAATTACTCAAAATTTCAAAGGTTATACCCAGTGGATAATCAGTGAAAAGGGTTACTTCCAATTCAATGTAAATTGGTATGTATAATCTGTGCCAATGCAAATAAAAATAAAAATAAAAGTAAATAAAACATATAACAATTATTTATATGTATATCTACACTTCAAACTTCCAATTGGTGAATATTAAGCGAATATTAGTAATGCTTCATCAGAGAATTATCTACACATTCTGTTGGTCCCATATTTATCAAAAGTTGAACGTATAAATATGTTTAACATTCAAATATGATCAGACAATCCTTTCTGACTAAGTATGAAGCAGTAAGGCTAATTAAAAGCCCAATAGAATCCTTGTAAACTAGTCCTCCTCCTCACATAATATATCCTGTCCATATATGTTTATGGTAATATTCTTTTGGTAACATATGTTATGATTTTACAGATACCCCATATGGTGAAATTTGGTCCGATACTATTTTAAGCATTGTTAAATTGCCTTTTTGAAGGCACAATAAGATGTATGTCCATATTGTGATTCTTTGGTATGTATTCAATAAGCTTTTGAAGAGAGTTAATTGTATTATAACTAGAAGAGTGAAGTGGTTTATGAATGTTTCTGTATTGTTTAGATTAATACACCCCTGATGAAGTCTGTAGGATGAAACGCGTTGGGTTAGCACATTGTTCTCTGACATCTCGACAAAGATCATTTTGATATTGTTTGAATTACCAACACAACTATCGTCTGTACAAACATTGTTTATTGTTATTCTGGGCAAATTGTAAACAGTTTTATGTATTGCTTTTTAAAAAAATAAACACTCTCTCTTTTTAAAGATTATTTTATTATACAAAACTTGTACATACCAAAGTACGACATCAGCTCCCTGGGGAAATCTCTTCTTTCACTATCTGTTGTTCATACCCCATCTAACAGGGGGTATCTTCCCTAAGTTGAAGCTTTCACATCTTTAGCGCGATAAAGGTCTTATATCTTTTCAAATAAATATATATATATATATATATATATATATATATATACACACAAAACACAACAGCCGGCACTTAGATCAGGTACAGCAGTATATGCCCGGGTGCCATCCATTGTCCGTGGGAATATATAAATATATGTTCTTCAGGGTCATAAAACAGACATCTGGCACATACTGCAAGTCAATTAACTCACTCTGTTGCCCTCCGCATAATGGAGCATTAACTCAAAACAATGATAGTGGTCCTATTATTTTTTGTGGATAATCCCTGAGTGCCGCTGTCTCTACTTTATTATATTATACTTAGCGATAGATAGATGAAACTTATTTGACTGGTACACTTTGATTTGTTTGGCCTGATACTCCAAAATAAAGCTATAGTGTTGATGGCCACAAATGCTGACTGTAGTATATGGGGGACACTGATGCTGTCTGTGGTATATTGGGGTCACTGATGCTGTCTGTGGTATATGGAGGTCCCTGATGCTGTCTGTATTATATGGTATAGTATATCATGTACAATACAAGGTAGTCTTCAGTCAAGTCAAGTCAGGATTCGCCTGATTTTATTAAAGACTATTTTGCATTGTAAATAAATAATACTGATACTCTGTGTGCTGCAAAGCCATGCCCCCTTCACCATGAGATTGTGTCCCTTTTCAGGTGCTCAGCGCGCGCAGACTTTAACGTAAGGTTCAGTGTGGAGGGGCCCAAAGCATATTGTTGCCCACCTCTCACTAGTTCCGCCATTGTATAGGGTACATAACCCAGATGATTTTCATCCGGTCAAAAGTCATCTGCGGACTCCGGATACTGTTACAGAACAGTAACGACACTAAGCATAGGGTTTCCTCTGGCTACTGCAGAGCCACAAGGGTGCCCAAGTGTGTATTCTCATCATTTAGGAAACAATTTATTTTATGTCCCTTAATTTTACATAATGGAGTACCATCAGCAGAGACTGTTATAAAACCTGTTTCCTGGACCATTCCCAGTATCTGCCCTACCCTCCTACCCACTTTTCCCTGTGTGTATTGTTTTCTATTTGTTACCCTGTGATTGTGTATAATATGTATATGAACAGTGGTGTCACAAGGGGGGTGCGGCCCGCAACCGGGTGTCACCCGCCGAGGGGTGACACCAAAATACTGGCTCCTGCTCAGTGACAGGAGCCGAGTGCTGCACTGTTACATTTTGTGCAGCACTCTGCTCCTGTCACTGATCAGGAGCCTGCACTGCAGAAAGAACACTCCGCGGGAGGCAGCCCACACCTCCCGAAACCCGCAAGTGACAAAAAATGGAGGTCGGGATGCTAAGCCCCTCCTGCTAAGCCCTGCCTACTTTCCGGAAGCCATGCCCGCTTTTTCTCCGGAGCCGCACTGGGTGCTAACAAATTAAGTGATGCCTCTGTATATGAATACTATATTCCTGAATATTATTAACGCAGGATATATTACCAGGAGCATTTGTATTCCTGCGTATATACCCAACCCCTGCTGCATAGTGTATGTGCTAGCTGTAGCCACCGGGGGGAAGGGGGGCACCAACATCTATCTCGCCTCCCGGCATCTGATATGAACTTATGCTGTATTGCTAAAATACGCTCAGAAAATCATTTCATATCTGCACCTTTCAGCTTTAGTGGTCAGGGCCGTTTCTTGGGGCAGGCGAGCAGTGCAACCGCACTGGGCGCCCGCCGCGGCACTAACTGTGGCTCCCTGCTTCCCCCTCCTATTTTTCCCCAAGTAACCCGCTCGGGGGGCGGAGTTTCACGGAATGACGCGGTTGCGTTGTTATGTCACGACGCAACCCCGTCACTCCGCGAAACTCCCCCCCGAGCGGAGTACAGAGGGGGATCCAAGTTAGGAAGAGGGAAAGGTCGGCGCGAGGAGCGACTGGTGAGGCAGGCCGAAAAGCGGTAATCGCCTCTGTAAGTATTCTCTCTCTCTCTCTCAATGTGTAAAATGGGGACACCTGCCGTAATGTGTGAAATGGGGACTCTTGCCTACCGTAGTGTGGGGATTTAATGTATCAAGGGCATTGCAGTGTGTGGTAGAATATGGTGGAGGGGGCATTACTGTGTGGGGCTTAATATGGTATATTTTTTTTTTTCCTGTGGTGGTCGTGATGTTGGAGCAGGGTCAAAAAAAAAACTGGATTGTGAGGTAGTCTTTTCAGATGAGGCCATGCCCATTTAAATGAGGCCACACCCATTTAGATGAGGACACGCCCCCTTGCCGGGTGCGCGCGCAAGTTTTTTTTTTAATCTAGGTGTGTGTGTGTGGGGGGGGGGGGGCGCACATTTTTTTATGTCATGGGGGGGGCGCATTTTTAAATCTCGCACTGGGAGCCAAATTGGCTGGAAACAGCCCTGTTAGTGGTAAATCTGCAATCAGCCCAACAGTAGCTGCTATTGAGTTCTTATCTTCAGTAGCATTTTTTTGCACCAACCCATGATACAGATTTAACAGGCGTATTTCTCTCTCACCCAGTCTGAAGGTGATCGCAAGTCATAATCAAATTTGTATATGCATATGGACCATTTTCTGGGCATGTGCAGATTAAGTTTGTTTATCTTTATTTACACAAGCTGGCGTAAATCCAAATTGCCACAAAAATTGGCTCTTTTATTTTGTAGGTACTGTAATGCTCTTTGAATTGCTAGTTAATTCTATTAAGGAACAGGAACAAAAACCATGTTCTGCTAAATAACATAAATATCACTTTATTACACATTTCCATTATGAATTTTAGCTGACAAATGTTTTGGTTAATGTGTTGCTGTACCACTTTCCATTGTCTTGATATTCATAGAGGACAAATCTACAAATCACTTTTTAATTTGTTTTGCTTGGCTTTTGATAATTAAAATGGTTCTGACAGTTAATTCAGCTGTGATTTCTATGTGGCTTACTCTGAGCACGAGCTGCTATCCATCTGTGTTTTTTCTGACAATCATTTACGTTTTAGTGATCATAAATATTCCCCAGTCTGCAATGTGACTTTATTCATTTATTCAATTATTCTGTTAAGTAACTTATTATCAATAACAACTACAGTATGACATATCCTTTTTAATTTACATTAATAGATATGGCCCTCATTCCGAGTTGATCGCTCGCTAGCTGCTTTTAGCAGCATTGCACACGCTAGGCCGCCGCCCTCCGAGAGTGTATTTTAGCTTAGCAGAATAGCGAACGAAAGATTAGCAGAACTGCTACTAAATAATTTGCTGCAGTTTCTGAGTAGCTCCAGACCTACTCCTAAACTGCGATCACCTCAGTCTGTTTAGTTCCTGGTTTGACGTCACAAACACGCCCTGGGTTCGGCCAGCCACTCCCCCATTTATCCAGCCACTCCTGCGTTTTTACCTGGCACGCCTGCATTTTTTAGCACACTCCCTGAAAATGGACAGTTTCCGCCCAGAAACACCCACTTCCTGTCAATTACAATACGATCACTCGAGCGATGAAAAAACGTCGCTCGACCTTGTGAAAATCTACAAAGTTTTGTGTGAAAGTACTTAGCGCGTGCTGCGTACCATGTGCATTTTTGAAATGTTTTCACTTGATCGCTGCACTGTGAAAATCGGGTTCACATTGACCTTTATTTCTAGGCAATGTGCTGTACATATATGTCCAAACATTTTTATTATAGCTAGCAAGTAGTAAAAATTAACATAGGGGCTAATTCAGACCTGATAGCTAGCAGGCAATCTTTGCACTGCTGCGATCAGATAGTCGCCGCCTACAGGGGAACTGTTTTTTAGCTGTGCAAGTGTACAATCGCATTTGTAGTAGAGATGAGCGCCGGAAATTTTTCGGTTTTGGTTTTGGGTTCGGTTCCGCGGCCGTGTTTTGGGTTCGACCGCGTTTTGGCAAAACCTCACCGAATTTTTTTTGTCGGATTCGGGTGTGTTTTGGATTCGGGTGTTTTTTTCAAAAAACACTAAAAAACAGCTTAAATCATAGAATTTGGGGGTCATTTTGATCCCAAAGTATTATTAACCTCAAAAACCATAATTTACACTCATTTTCAGTCTATTCTGAATACCTCACACCTCACAATATTATTTTTAGTCCTAAAATTTGCACCGAGGTCGCTGTGTGAGTAAGATAAGCGACCCTAGTGGCCGACACAAACACCGGGCCCATCTAGGAGTGGCACTGCAGTGTCACGCAGGATGTCCCTTCCAAAAAACCCTCCCCAAACAGCACATGACGCAAAGAAAAAAAACGCAATGAGGTAGCTGTGTGAGTAAGATAAGCGACCCTAGTGGCCGACACAAACACCGGGCCCATCTAGGAGTGGCATTGCAGTGTCACGCAGGATGTCCCTTCCAAAAAACCCTCCCCAAACAGCACATGACGCAGAGAAAAAAAGAGGCGCAATGAGGTAGCTGACTGTGTGAGTAAGATAAGCGACCCTAGTGGCCGACACAAACACCGGGCCCATCTAGGAGTGGCACTGCAGTGTCACGCAGGATGGCCCTTCCAAAAAACCCTCCCCAAACAGCACATGACGCAAAGAAAAAAAGAGGCGCAATGAGGTAGCTGACTGTGTGAGTAAGATAAGCGACCCTAGTGGCCGACACAAACACCGGGCCCATCTAGGAGTGGCACTGCAGTGTCACGCAGGATGGCCCTTCCAAAAAACCCTCCCCAAACAGCACATGACGCAAAGAAAAAAAGAGGCGCAATGAGGTAGCTGACTGTGTGAGTAAGATAAGCGACCCTAGTGGCCGACACAAACACCGGGCCCATCTAGGAGTGGCACTGCAGTGTCACGCAGGATGGCCCTTCCAAAAAACCCTCCCCAAACAGCACATGACGCAAAGAAAAATAAAAGAAAAAAGAGGTGCAAGATGGAATTGTCCTTGGGCCCTCCCACCCACCCTTATGTTGTATAAACAGGACATGCACACTTTAACCAACCCATCATTTCAGTGACAGGGTCTGCCACACGACTGTGACTGATATGACGGGTTGGTTTGGACCCCCCCCCAAAAAAGAAGCAATTAATCTCTCCTTGCACAAACTGGCTCTACAGAGGCAAGATGTCCACCTCATCATCATCCTAGGATATATCACCGTGTACATCCCCCTCCTCACAGATTATCAATTCGTCCCCACTGGAATCCACCATCTCAGCTCCCTGTGTACTTTGTGGAGGCAATTGCTGCTGGTCAATGTCTCCGCGGAGGAATTGATTATAATTCATTTTAATGAACATCATCTTCTCCACATTTTCTGGATGTTACCTCGTACGCCGATTGCTGATAAGGTGAGCGGCGGCACTAAACAC
Organism: Pseudophryne corroboree; assembly: GCF_028390025.1. Taxonomy (NCBI): domain Eukaryota; kingdom Metazoa; phylum Chordata; class Amphibia; order Anura; family Myobatrachidae; genus Pseudophryne; species Pseudophryne corroboree. Next base: position 662,201,390 of record NC_086448.1, read on the forward strand.
TCTTTCGGAGTACACACTTGTGGGAGGGCAACTTAGGTAGAATAAAGCCAGTTTGAGCAAGGGCCTCCAAATTGCCTCTTTTTCCTGCCAGTATAAGTACGGACTGTGTGACGTGCCTACTTGGATGCGGTCACTCATATAATCCTCCACCATTCTTTCAATGTTGAGAGAATCATATGCAGTGACAGTAGACGACATGTCCGTAATCGGTGTCAGGTCCTTCAGTCCGGACCAGATGTCAGCATCAGCAGTGGCTCCAGACTGCCCTGCATCACCGCCAGCGGGTGGGCTCAGAATTCTGAGCCTTTTCCTCGCACCCCCAGTTGCGGGAGAATGTGAAGGAGGAGATGTTGACAGGTCGCGTTCCGCTTGACTTGACAATTTTCTCACCAGCAGGTCTTTCAACCCCAGCAGACTTGTGTCTGCCGGAAAGAGAGATCCAAGGTAGGTTTTAAATCTAGGATCGAGCACGGTGGCCAAAATGTAGTGCTCTGATTTCAACAGATTGACCACCCGTGAATCCTTGTTAAGCGAATTAAGGGCTCCATCCACAAGTCCCACATGCCTAGCGGAATCGCTCCGTGTTAGCTCCTCCTTCAATGTCTCCAGCTTCTTCTGCAAAAGCCTGATGAGGGGAATGACCTGACTCAGGCTGGCAGTGTCTGAACTGACTTCACGTGTGGCAAGTTCAAAGGGCATCAGAACCTTGCACAACGTTGAAATCATTCTCCACTGCACTTGAGACAGGTGCATTCCACCTCCTATATCGTGCTCAATTGTATAGGCTTGAATGGCCTTTTGCTGCTCCTCCAACCTCTGAAGCATATAGAGGGTTGAATTCCACCTCGTTACCACTTCTTGCTTCAGATGATGGCAGGGCAGGTTCAGTAGTTTTTGGTGGTGCTCCAGTCTTCTGTACGTGGTGCCTGTACGCCGAAAGTGTCCCGCAATTCTTCGGGCCACCGGCAGCATCTCTTGCACGCCCCTGTCGTTTTTTTAAAAATTCTGCACCACCAAATTCAAGGTATGTGCAAAACATGGGACGTGCTGGAATTTGCCCATATTTAATGCACACACAATATTGCTGGCGTTGTCCGATGCCACAAATCCACAGGAGAGTCCAATTGGGGTAAGCCATTCTGCGATGATCTTCCTCAGTTGCCGTAAGAGGTTTTTAGCTGTGTGCGTATTCTGGAAAGCGGTGATACAAAGCGTAGCCTGCCTAGGAAAGAGTTGGCGTTTGCGAGATGCTGCTACTGGTGCCGCCGCTGCTGTTCTTGCGGCGGGAGTCCATACATCTACCCAGTGGGCTGTCGCAGTCATATAGTCCTGACCCTGCCCTGCTCCACTTGTCCACATGTCCGTGGTTAAGTGGACATTGGGTACAACTGCATTTTTTAGGACACTGGTGACTCTTTTTCTGACGTCCGTGTACATTCTCGGTATCACCTGCCTAGAGAAGAGGAACCTAGATGGTATTTGGTAACGGGGGCACACTGCCTCAATAAATTGTCTAGTTCCCTGTGAACTAACGGCGGATACCGGACGCACGTCTAACACCAACATAGTTGTCAAGGCCTCAGTTATCCGCTTTGCAGCAGGATGACTGCTGTGATATTTCATCTTCCTCGCAAAGGACTGTTGGACAGTCAATTGCTTACTGGAAGTAGTACAAGTGGGCTTACGACTTCCCCTCTGGGATGACCATCGACTCCCAGCAGCAACAACAGCAGCGCCAGCAGCAGTAGGCGTTACACGCAAGGATGCATCGGAGGAATCCCAGGCAGGAGAGGACTCGTCAGAATTGCCAGTGACATGGCCTGCAGGACTATTGGCATTCCTGGGGAAGGAGGAAATTGACACTGAGGGAGTTGGTGGGGTGGTTTGCGTGAGCTTGGTTACAAGAGGAAGGGATTTACTGGTCAGTGGACTGCTTCCGCTGTCGCCCAAAGTTTTTGAACTTGTCACTGACTTATTATGAATACGCTGCAGGTGACGTATAAGGGAGGATGTTCCGAGGTGGTTAACGTCCTTACCCCTACTTATTACAGCTTGACAAAGGGAACACACGGCTTGACAAATGTTGTCCGCATTTCTGGTGAAATACTTCCACACCGAAGAGCTGATTTTTTTGGTATTTTCACCAGGCATGTCAACGGCCATATTCCTCCCACGGACAACAGGTGTCTCCCCGGGTGCCTGACTTAAACAAACCACCTCACCATCAGAATCCTCCTGGTCAATTTCCTCCCCAGCGCCAGCAACACCCATATCCTCCTCATCCTGGTGTACTTCAACACTGACATCTTCAATCTGACTATCAGGAACTGGACTGCGGGTGCTCCTTCCAGCACTTGCAGGGGGCATGCAAATGGTGGAAGGCGCATGCTCTTCACGTCCAGTGTTGGGAAGGTCAGGCATCGCAACCGACACAATTGGACTCTCCTTGTGGATTTGGGATTTCGAAGAACGCACAGTTCTTTGCGGTGCTTTTGCCAGCTTGAGTCTTTTCAGTTTTCTAGCGAGAGGCTGAGTGCTTCCATCCTCATGTGAAGCTGAACCACTAGCCATGAACATAGGCCAGGGCCTCAGCCGTTCCTTGCCACTCCGTGTGGTAAATGGCATATTGGCAAGTTTACGCTTCTCCTCCGACAATTTTATTTTAGGTTTTGGAGTCCTTTTTTTACTGATATTTGGTGTTTTGGATTTGACATGCTCTGTACTATGACATTGGGCATCGGCCTTGGCAGACGACGTTGCTGGCATTTCATCGTCTCGGCCATGACTAGTGGCAGCAGCTTCAGCACAAGGTGGAAGTGGATCTTGATCTTTCCCTAATTTTGGAACCTCAACATTTTTGTTCTCCATATTTTAATAGGCACAACTAAAAGGCACCTCAGGTAAACAATGGAGATGGATGGATACTAGTATACAATTATGGATGGACTGCCGAGTGCCGACACAGAGGTAGCTACAGCCGTGGACTATTGTACTGTACTGTGTCTGCTGCTAATATAGACTGGATGATAATGAGATGTAGTATGTATAAAGAAGAAAGAAAAAAAAACCACGGGTAGGTGGTATACAATTATGGATGGACTGCCGAGTGCCGACACAGAGGTAGCTACAGCCGTGGACTATTGTACTGTGTCTGCTGCTAATATAGACTGGATGATAATGAGATGTAGTATGTATGTATAAAGAAGAAAGAAAAAAAAACCACGGGTAGGTGGTATACAATTATGGATGGACTGCCGAGTGCCGACACAGAGGTAGCTACAGCCGTGGACTACCGTACTGTGTCTGCTGCTAATATAGACTGGTTGATAATGAGATGTAGCATGTATAAAGAAGAAAGAAAAAAAAAACCACGGGTAGGTGGTATACAATTATGGACGGACTGCCGAGTGCCGACACAGAGGTAGCTACAGCCGTGGACTACCGTACTGTACTGTGTCTGCTGCTAATATAGACTGGATGATAATGAGATGTAGTATGTATAAAGAAGAAAGAAAAAAAAAACCACGGGTAGGTGGTATACAATTATGGATGGACTGCCGAGTGCCGACACAGAGGTAGCTACAGCCGTGGACTACCGTACTGTGTCTGCTGTTAATATAGACTGGTTGATAATGAGATGTAGTATGTATAAAGAAGAAAGAAAAAAAAACCCACGGGTAGGTGGTTTACAATTATGGACGGACTGCCGAGTGCCGACACAGAGGTAGCTACAGCCGTGGACTACCGTACTGTGTCTGCTGCTAATATAGACTGGTTGATAATGAGATGTAGTATGTATAAAGAAGAGAGAAAAAAAAACCACGGGTAGGTGGTATACAATTATGGACGGACTGCCGAGTGCCGACACAGAGGTAGCTACAGCCGTGGACTACCGTACTGTGTCTGCTGCTAATATAGACTGGTTGATAATGAGATGTAGTATGTATAAAGAAGAAAGAAAAAAAAAACCACGGGTAGGTGGTATACAATTATGGATGGACTGCCGAGTGCCGACACAGAGGTAGCTACAGCCGTGGACTACTGTACTGTGTCTGCTGCTAATATAGACTGGTTGATAAAGAGATGTAGTATGTATGTATGTATAAAGAAGAAAGAAAAAAAAACCACGGGTAGGTGGTATACAATTATGGATGGACTGCCGAGTGCCGACACAGAGGTAGCTACAGCCGTGAACTACCGTACTGTGTCTGCTGCGACTGGATGATTAATAATGATATAAAAAATATATATATATCACTACTGCAGCCGGACAGGTATATATTATATAATGACGGACCTGCTGGACACTGTCTGTCAGCAGAATGAGTTTTTTATAGAATAAAAAAAAAAACACCACACAAGTCACACGACGAGTGTTTAACTTTTTCAGGCAATCACAATATAGTATACTACTAACTATACTGGTGGTCAGTGTGGTCAGGTCACTGGTCAGTCACACTGGCAGTGGCACTCCTGCAGCAAAAGTGTGCACTGTTTAATTTTAATAATATGTACTCCTGGCTCCTGCTATAACCTATAACTGGCACTGCTCCCCAGTCTCCCCCACAATTATAAGCTGTGTGAGCACAGTCAGATATATACATAGATGATGCAGCACACTGGGCTGAGCAGTGCACACAGATATGGTATGTGACTGAGTCACTGTGTATCGTTTTTTTCAGGCAGAGAACGGATTATATTAAATAAAACTGCACTGTCTGGTGGTCACTGTGGTCAGTCACTACTAAACTCTGCACTCTCTACAGTACTCCTAAGCTCCAGTAAATCAAGTGTCTCTGTCTCAAATCAATCTCACTCTCTCTCTTCTAATCTAAATGGAGAGGACGCCAGCCACGTCCTCTCCCTATCAATCTCAATGCACGTGTGAAAATGGCGGCGACGCGCGGCTCCTTATATAGAATCCGAGTCTCGCGAGAATCCGACAGCGTCATGATGACGTTCGGGCGCGCTCGGGTTAACCGAGCAAGGCGGGAAGATCCGAGTCGCTCGGACCCGTGAAAAAAAACATGAAGTTCGGGCGGGTTCGGATTCCGAGGAACCGAACCCGCTCATCTCTAATTTGTAGCAGAGCTCTACAAACAGATTTTGTGCAATCTTTGCGCAGCCCAGGACTTACTCAGCTGCTGCAATCACATCAGCCTGCTCGGGACCGGAACTGATGTCAGACACCCGCCCTGCAAACGCTTGGACCCACCTGCATTTTTCCAAACACTCCCAGAAAATGGTCAGTTGACACCCACAAACGCCCTCTTCCTGTCAATCTCCTTGTGATCGCCCGTGCGAATGGATCCTTCGCACAAACTCATCACTGAGCAGCAATCCGCTTTGTACCCGATAAACAACTTTAAATACTCCTGCAATGGTCATATCGGGAGGACGATATAGCATGTGCTATATAATTCCCGACTGCCAATTCCGTATTAGAAATCAAAATAAAGTACACAATAAACAAGAAATTTATCAGTGTGTATGTGTGCACACCGATCTGTCAATCACTCCGTCCAAAGGGCATAGCTACCATATGTTAAGGGAGTGCAGCTGCTATGGGGCCCAGAAGTGAGAGGGGCCTACCTACTCTGCCACTGTTACGTGTTATATACATTTTTCACCATTCTTACCGTAGACACATAACGGGCGGGATTCACTTCTTTTCACCCCTTTCCACACCCGCTCTGTTTCTGCCCTCAGGGGCGTGGTATCATTATTTCAGCTCGTTACCCCTGGAGTAGGGAGGCACCCATCCCTTCACACAGCTAAACCTGATCACTATGGGGTAAATTTACTAAGGTGGGAGATTTTTAGAACTTGTGATGTTGCCCATAGCAACCAATCAGATTATATCTATCTGCTAGAAGCAGCTAGATAAATGGTAAGTAGAATCTGATTGGTTGCCATGGGCAACATCACCAGTTCTAAAAATCTCCCACTTTAGTAAATTTACCCCTATGGGTGCAATATGCACGATAACAGAGATCATTTTAGAAAGGAAATTGGGGGTGATATTTCATTTGAATCCCACCCATTGACTCTTACAAACTTTTGCCATGGGGCCTACAAATATCTAGCTTTGCCTCTTTACTTGCTCATTGTAATGTGGTATAAAATGAACTGGAAGGCATTATAATGTTATATAATCTGATTTGGGGCACTGTAATATCACACAGTATGAAGTGAAGGCACTATAGTGTGGCATAATATGAACTGGGGCAGCACTGTAATGTAGCATAATAAGAACTGGGGGGCACTAATGTAGCATAATATGAGCTGAGGGCACTGTAGTGTTGCATAATATGTAAATTTGGGGTACTGTTGCATAATGTGTACTGGCAGCCCTACATTGTGACATAATGTGAACTAGGACACTATTCTGGTGCATATAATTAACAACTGCTGTGTAAAGGTGTCTCTCAAGAAGCATTGGGTCAGGGGCCCAACAAAATGTTGCTATGAGGCCCACAAATTTCTGGCTATGCCCCTGACTCTGTCATTATGGCGCATATATCAGATCAGTGGCATTTATAGGGTAGCGTGTACTCCTCCTTTACTTGAACCTCAGTGATGTGGGTGTGACACAGGCATAAAACCATCTAGTCAGTCTAAAAATTATTACACGCCTCCCTCAGTATCTCACATATTTACTATTAATTATCAAGTTCTGTTGCCACTAAGATTTTATCAGGAGTTGTGCAGTCCAAATAGGAAGCCTTCAGTTCTCCATACACAACTGCAATTAGATCTTAACTCAGTCCCAGGTAACATAAACCAAATAATGACTTTTAGTACAGATATGTAGTTTTGAAGTCATATGGATGCGACAAGAGAGCTAGATACTGTATCTAAATGAAGTTTAATATAAGAAATGAATCATAATGTTTGAAGGATATTGGATATTAATGCAAATTCCATGCACAGATATTCTTAAATAGACTATTTTGGATAAATAAAAACAGAATGTCCTACTTACTGTACATAAAAGTACTGTTTGCAGGAGCCACAGAAATATGGAACAATCCTCCTTTTCAGATAGGCTTCCAAAGAACTGAACACTTCTATACTTTTGTCAATCCATTTTTATCCTTATCTGGGGCTGTCAAAAGCAAACACTCCACCTCTTGATTTTCTGTGCAAATACAAGTGAAGTTAAACTAATTTGTTTATTTGTTCAGAAGGCACTGGACTAGGGTGGCCAATCCCAGGATCGGCGGGATCCCGGAATTTTGGCCAAAAATAGGCCGGGATTCAATGCTGGGACTGGAAGCTCCAATCCCAGGGATTGTGGGATCAGGCGACCATTACACTCAACGCTGCCCGGCTCCCTCCTTCCGGCTCCCCCTGCGCAGCTGCAGTGTGACCTTTGAACGCTGCCCAGCTCCCTCCTCCCCCTGTGCAGTGTGACCTCTGATTGTGAGGTCACGCTGCGCAGTCCTCAGCTGCTGAGCCAGATGGAATGGCGGCCGTCACCCACCGCCTCCTCCTGCAGTCACCATAGCCGCCTCCTCCTGCAGTCATCGCACCCACTGCCTCCTCCTCCAGTCACCACACATGAATGAAGTTTCCTACCCACCCTCCAGTTTTGTGAGTATATTTATGTCTGCGGAGTGGGTGGGGAGAGGCGGGATGGGCGTACACATTAGAAAGCCAATCCCGGGAATCCCAGGACTGACCATTTTTCACTCCCGTTACCTGGGATTTAAAAAATGGCCCGGGATTGGCCTCCCTACTCTGGACTCAGGAATACTTCAAACATACTGTAGCATATCTCTGAATGTGTACTGTATATCAGAGAAGGACAGTATTGATTCCAATAATAGGGGAAATGGCTCTAAATTGCACACCCTCCAGTAGTGAAAGGTGCTATGCTGCTGAGAATAAAGTAGTATACACAGACAAAGGGGGTGCAGATGCACTATGCGATCATTACATTTCTATATAATAAAATATAATCTATTATAAGAGGTTGTTAGTATATCGTTGGCCAGTGATATCGGTCTGCCCACCAATCATCCAGGTCACCTCTTGTCGAGCAGGTCCCTAACACTATGGGGCCAACATCCAGGATGCAGGGAACCCCAAAACATGATACAGCAAAGAACCCCCCCCCCCCCAGGGCATCACACTAAAGGATAGTGACAGTAAAGTAATATAAGGTATAGGTGTGTGAGGGTCACTACTAAGTGTTCTAAGGTAAAGAGTATGCGAAAAAAATGTGCATACATGAATGGTTTGAAAAAAGCGATCACACAGGCGATCTCAAGGAGATTGACAGGAAGAGGGCATATGTGGGTGGCAACTGACCGTTTTCAAGGAGTGTCTGGAAAAACACAGGCATGTCCAAGCGTTGGAAGGGAGGGTGTCTGACATCAAATCCAGTCCCTGACAGGCTGAAGTGATCACAACAGCTGAGTAAGTCCTGGGTGGCTCAGAGACTGCACAAAATCAGTTTATGCAGCTCTGCTACACATGCTTTCGCACACTTGCACATCGAAAATACACTTCCCCTGTAGGCGGCGACTGTCTGATAGCAGGACAGCAAAAATCGCTGCCCAGTGATCAGGTCTGAATTACCCCCAATATTGTTTTCACCAATATCGGCCAAAGGCTGCAGCGAGTTGGCTGGTTACTAAGCGGCAGACCAGAGGCACAAGCGCACAGCAGTTTATATAAAACATATATGAAACATTCACTTATACAGTACAGCTACTTGTGAGTCTGGGCACAGCCAGTATAGCAGAGTACAGTGCAACATACATAAGCGTGCAGCATGCCCCTATACACAGTCACTTATACAACACAGCCATTGGTGTGTATTGAGTCACAGCACAGCCAGTACAGTAGAGTTCAGTGCAGCATATGGCAGCAGGCGTTAGAGTGAAATGGCTCTCAAGATCGGTTGTGGTGCCATTTATATTGTAGAATCCAAGTCCAGCAAGAATCCGACACTGGGAGGATGACATTCAGCCTCAATGAGGATTTTGAGTCTGGAGTGAACACACAAGCTGAGACTCAGATGGATTCAGATCCATGCAGGTTTCAGACATCAGGATTCCTTGGAATCTGGACCGCTCATTTCTAGATCAAATAAATTCACTTATTTACTTGAGGCATTCCCACATGATATATTCCCTTAACACATCCTCCTTATATATGGCATGGTGGGAGTTGATTGAGTCACTCTACTAGCCATCTTCTCTGGGTTTACCATGGAATGATAAACCCGCTTCATTTTGCATTGACCTACATAGCTGTGCAACTTTGCCTGCCTAATTGGCAGATCAGTCAGATAGCATTACAGTCTGTTTCTGGTGCTCATTTCATGCCTGAGCTGTGATTTTGTTTATCCCTGGCTCTCTAGCCTTTGTAAAAGTGTGACAATTGTTCCAGGTCACACAGCAAAAACATAATCTTCCCAGTCCACCCTAAGACCTAAAAAAGTAGGGTGTGATGTGTATTTGTTGCATGCTTCTTACTGGGAATTTTCTTAAGTCCACTTTATGCATTTATAATTTCTGGAATCTTATTGTGACAACTCTCTGTGACACTCTGTTTATCCAAACCAGTAGCACTGAACTTGGCAAATCCATTGGTAGAACAATTTACACTCCTTCTCTGCTCCATTTCTTCATTGCTTACGAGGGGTGTGTAATACGTTTCTGGATGTGCAGTGGATAGGTAGAGTAGACACAATCTGATTGTCTTGTTGTGAATTTTAAACTCTGACTAAAGTTCTTGTGAAATGTCAAGGCACAGAACCATATACAAGCAGCACTGCAAACTGAGGAAGTCAGCATGTTCACTTCCTTCACATACTCTTTATGGAGCTCATTAGAGGCCACTGGAGAGCCATGATCTTCTAAAACTACAAGAGTATAATAGCAGGAGGGTTTGAACTTTGTGTGGCAAAAGCATCGTCCCAAACCGCTTGAATTGTTTGCAAGATTTTGGCACTAGAGATGGTCCTTGGAAGATGGTCCCTGGAAGCCAACCTGTGTCTGCCATCGCCGAGGACCATTTTCAGGAGCTGTCCAACTCATGCTCCTGGTGCTCTTCTTCCAGATGACAATGCACCTGTCCAGGATAGTGGTGGATGTTCTGGCCCATGAATGCATCCAGAACCTTGGCCATCCACTGTACAGTTCAGATCTTGCCCCGGCAACTTCTTTGTGTTTCCACAAATCAAGTTCAAGATCCATGGGATTCATTTTGAGTCACTAGAAGCTGCATTGAAGACCTTCATCGAGCGTGTAGAAGACATACTTGCATCGGACTGCTCCAGCAGCTTCACCAAGTGGTTTGAGCGCATGCAACTTTGCATTGACTCCTCTCGCGAACACTTTAAAAAAATGCTATTACTTTGTGTCTCCACCTCTACTAGCACATGCAGGAGGGGGTCTAAGTATCAAGAAACCACCTGTGATAAACCACATTTTTTTTTAATTAGCAATGGTCCTGCAGCCGGCGTTCGGAGCCTTGCACCCTCGTGGCTGTATGCCACTATTCTCGGGTTGATGGTAAAGGATTAAGCCTATATAACATGATTATCACAGAATTGTGCCATATTGGATCTGCCCCCTCCCCACCGACCTGAGAATCATGGCATTATGTCATGGTGGTGGGGCCTAATGATGAAAAGTGACCTTGCCCAGACCCGACATTGATGACTTCCTGATGTGGTATCCTCTTTCCTCAGGGCAGGCTCTAGAAGTCACTGTAAGTGTGTGTTTGTGTGCATACACATGTGTTCTCTGTGTGTGTGTATACAATATATATTTCTGTGTTCTATGTGTGTGTTCTGTGTTTGTGTGCATACAGTATGAATGTGTGTGTGTGTGTGTGTGTGTGTGTGTGTGTGTGTGTGTGTGTGTATATTATACTTGCCAACATTTTAAATCTCCTGTCAGAAAGAAGCAGCTGGGAACATCAGGGACAGTTGGGCATCTGCTTTGTTAAGTTCACCCCATTACGATATAGCTTGAGAATCGCAGGGCCTCAAGGAATGGGCTGGGTTAAAATGATGGCAGTTTGCATCATTTTAGCTTAGCCCCCTCCATTTTAACCTTTTATACCCTGCATTATCTGCCTGTCATGCCCACTATCCTAGGAAGTGGGTGGGATGTGGGAAGTGTACCTACTCTTCTGGGGGTGCGAGAGACTACTCAAAAAAATTGGGCGTCAACTGCTCATAGAGTATGGTGTATATGTATGTGTGCATTTGTTCTATGTGTGTATATGTATGTGTTTTATGTGCTCAGTTGTGTGTATGTGTTCCATGTAGTGTGTGTGTGTGTGTGTGTGTGTGTGTGTGTGTGTGTGTGTGTGTGTGTATCTATACTATTAGAAAAATTGTATGTCTGTTCATGATCAACTTGAGAACTACTGAACCAATTTTGATTGAGTTTGCACTGACATTTTCCTTGAGATCCTCCAAGTAAAAGAGACTATGAATCAGCTTGCTATCATGTTAATTGGCTAATTAGTAAACAAAATCATCAATGCATCAAATTGTTTCCATTGTCATGCCACAGAGAACATAAAGCAAGCATCAGAGCCACTGGGGTGGGGGGCAGAGGCCCACATGGGTAATCGGGCACCCCATCCTTTAGGAACATTTTTTATTTTACACAAGTATGCCTGCATCTATGGCATGCATTGACTGTCCAGTGAGTCTCCTTTGAGTGCCAGCTATGCTTGTATCTATGTATGTGTTTTATGGACATGGTCACTGGGAGCGGATGTACTTAGCTGACTGAGAGTGCCGGACTGCCTTGGATAGATACAGATATAGATATAGATATAGATAATAAACATATCATTGCTCTGATTAAACCTTTACTGCACCTCTTGTACCATTCAAATAAAAGACCTTAACACTGGCGCTGTTTCTTAATGTACTTCATATCCCATATACATAGGCTGTCAGCTGTAAAAATTTTATGGTTTTATAAAATGTCTGTCTACTTCGGCTTCCTCCGTAGCCGTATCAGGCCCACATATATCCAGCCTGACTCTCGTTCCTAATAATAATAATAATAATAATAATATTTGTGATTTAAGAGAAATGGAGAGTACGCTTGTCATTGTGGATTTATGATTAGTTCAGCACCAAGCAAAGGTCTGGATCTTTAAGGAAGCACCCCAGCATGAGTGGAGATTAAAGGAGAGTGCATGGGGTTTGGTTTTGGATCTGTATCTCCTTCATGTTTTGGATCTGTATTTTGTTTTGCCAAAACCATCCTTGAGGGTTTTGGATCTGTGTTTTTTTTACAAAAATCATAAAAACTAAAATCACAGAATTTGGGGGTGTCTTTGTTCCTAGATTATTATTAACCTCAATAACATTACAAATGGAGCCACGCCAACCATGGCTTCATCTGTGCCTGGGAGCAAATGACCAGGCGCACTTAGCTATTAGTGTCTTTATCCGGGCCAGCATGTGCACCCGTGATGGAGACACGCCCCATTCACTAGACTGGGAGAGGAAGGAATGAAGGAAGGATTAGCGCTTAATTGAGGATCTGCTACTAAATTCCAACTTAATTCCACTTTAGCAGAACAGCAATTCTTTGACTGTACTGGGACATTTAAAAACGCTAATTTGTGGCCTACACAATACCATTGTACCCACTATCCAGTGTCCACTTACCAAATGGAGGTAGAGTATGTATGTAATTGAAGGCCTGTAAAGGCAGAAGGTAGGAAAGATTGATTAGTAACAGTAAATGTAATATTATTTATTCTGAAGCACATTTATGAGGGAGGATGGACTAGAGATGTGGATGCTCGGCTTGGGTTTTCCCACCAGACTTAGATTAAAAATCAAGCCAAAACATCTTCGTCCAAGCATCGGATCTTGCAGGTTTTGGATTCTATATACAGTATGGGAGCTACAGCCATGAGTCGGCACAATTTCACTCCCTTCCTGCAGGATATCTGCAATAAAGTATAACTATGCTTAATTAATGCAAAAATGTGTTGAGTATATTGGTCAAAAACATACATATTTACATGGAACATACCTTGCTTAAAGCTGGCTAAAGCAATCTGAGGCACTCCGCCCATTGTTGGCAAACAACTCCCAGCAGGCCTGGCAAACAGAATGGCTCTTGGGAGTTGTACAGGCTGCTTTTTCAGGTTAAAGATGTCTTTTAGGAACTGATCCTACATTGGGGTCGAAAATAATTTAGACAGATGAATGCAGCATCTAAATATATATTTTGTATATAAGCATGTTTGTATTGGAAGGAAAGATTGTTAAGTAATTTGTTTGATTCAAAAAAATTTTATATATCATTGGGAGCATTGGTGACGGTCATTACTACATAGCAAAATTGGATAGAAAGCGCTGAGAAGCTGTAATTAAAAGGAATTTTTATTTTCCATAAAACATATATAAATCAATATATCCTGAATACTTCCAAGCTGGTTAAGGAAAAAAAACAGCTCCTTATTGTCAGTTCTCTTTCTTTAGCTGTTCTCAATTATACACCTAGAGTTGCATAAATCACATATAAAAATATTTAATACATGCACTTTTAGAGCCGCCATTAACACAGAGAGAAAAATATCTTTTTAGCGGTAATCTTGTTACAAAATGAACCTGCAGGGTTAGTAGTTAGATAATTTGTATCCAGATTGATACAAACACATTCAGGTTGTTAATAATCATGCAGTTCAATTAAAGCAGTACTGGCAGAGTTTTCATGCAAGGCAAAAGGTATTAGAAGTATTAGTGATCATGTATTTTCATTAGAGCAATATTGGCAGAGTTTTCATGCAAAACAGATGTTATTAGAGCTTATTTAAACATGGCCATGTTGTTTAATGTTAGTAGGCAATTTTTACCACGTCCTTCCTCTGAGATGGGGATGACTCCTGGACTCCCGGCTCTGGAGCTTGATCCTTTTAAAAAGCCATATCTGGAGATAAATGGCGATTCCCAACTGTTCACACCTGTATCACCTCTCAGCGGCTTCCTCAGTCAGTACATAGACATTTTTTTTATTGGTTATTGCACTAATCTGACTATTAATAATTTGCAACACATTTTTAATAGAGGTGAGTGGGTTCGGTTTTACTCGGATTTACTCAAATTTATCCGAATCTCCTTATTGGCTCATGGACGTCACGTGTTTTGGTTAGACAATAAGACAAATCCAGAAAAAAAGAACTTGCGATAGTTCTGGCATTAAGAACCGAGTAAATCAGAACCTGCTCATCTCTAATTTTTAATAACCAAAAAATAATACAATTTTAATAGCCAAGGATTCCTAACAAGGTATACGAAGCTCAAAAAATAAATAACTGCACAACAGAGCTGCAAGTATTCCAAAATTCACCAACAAACAGCCCAAAATTAAAAGGAAAGCGGCACAAGATGTAATTGTCCTTGAGTCCTCCCACCCACCCTTCTGTTGTATATATCACAAATCCTGAGGAGAGTCCAAGCGGTATAAGCCATATTGCAATGATTTCCCGGAGTTTTTCTAAGAGGTTGTCAGCGGTATGCCTCTTAGTGATACCGGTGATAGATAGAGTAGCCTGCCATGAATGAGCTAGCATTTGTTAGATGCTGCTTCTGCTGAAGGCAATATACTCAGTTGGCTGTCAGTGTCATGTAATCTTTAGTTTGCCCTGTCCTGCTTGTCCAGATATCTGTGGTTAATGCTGCTTTCACATCGCAAAACCTGCTTTTGAAATGGTATTTGAAACGGTTCTTAAAACGGGTCTGAGCAGTTAAACCCCTTTCACATCTCATGTTGTAACCAGTAAATTACCATTTCATTCCCGTTTTGGTACCTTTCACACTGAACCCGTTTCACCCATAGAAAAGTGGTTGTCATTATAAATGGACTTTTCTGGCCCACACATTATTATTATTAATCACTAATTAATTAATTATTAATAATTTGGATAGTCGTACGATGGAACCCAGCAGCTTGAAGCATATTTATTTTTATTAGATGGGATTAGGTACTTGGTTTGTCTTTTTTGGAGGCACAAGTATTATTTATATATTTTTTAAAATTATTATTATTATTTTTTTTAGATGGAATGGTTAAATACAGGAAAAAAATGGCGTGGGGTCCCCCCTCCAAAGCATAACCAGCCTCGGGCTCTTCGAGCTGGTCCTGGTTCTAAAAATGCGGGGAAAAAATTGACACGGGATCCCCCGTATTTTTAAAACGAGCACCAGGCTCTGCGCCTGGTGCTGGTGCAAAAAATACGGGGGACAAAACGAGTAGGGGTCCCCCGTATTTTTCACACCAGCATCGGGCTCCACTAGCTGGACAGATAATGCCACAGCCGGGGGTCACTTTTATGCCGTGCCCTGCGGCCGTGGCATTAAATATCCAACTAGTTACCCCTGGCCGGGGTACCCTGGGGGAGTGGGGACCCCTTCAATCAAGGGGTCCCCCCCCCAGCCACCCAAGGGCCAGGGGTGAAGCCCGAGGCTGTCCCCCCCCATCCAATGGGCTGCGGATGGGGGGGCTGATAGCCTTTGTTGTAAATGAAAATATATTGTTTTTTCCAGTAGTACTACAAGTCCCAGCAAGCCTCCCCCGCAAGCTGGTACTTGGAGAACCACAAGTACCAGCATGCGGGAGAAAAACGGGCCTGCTGGTACCTGTAGTTCTAATGGAAAAAAATACCCAAATAAAACAGGACACAGACACCGTCGACAGTAAAACTTTATTACACACTGCCGACACACACATACTTACCTATGTTCACACGCCGACATCGGTCCTCTTCTCCATGTAGAATCCAGGGGTACCTGAAAATAAAAGTTCAATATACTCACCTCAGCCATGGTCCAGAGATAAATCCACGGACTTGGCAAAAAAAGAAAACGAACACCCGGACCTACGGACCGAAAGGGGTCCCATGCTGACACATGAGACCCCTCTCCCCGAATCCCGGGACATCACGTGACTCCTGTCACTGAAGTCCCTTCAGCCAATCAGGAAGCGCTACTTCCGTGGCGCTCACCTGATTGGCTGTGCACTGTCTGAGCTGTCAGACAGCGCATCGCAAAGCCGCTCCATTACTTTCAATGGTGGGAACTTTGCGGCTAGCGGTGGGGTCACCCGCCGGTCAGCCGCTGACCGGCGGGTGACCCCACCGCTAGCCGCAAAGTTCCCACCATTGAATATAATGGACGGAGCTGTGCGATGCGCTGTCACAGCACAGACAGCGCACAGCCAATCAGGTGAGCGCCACGGAAGTAGCGCTTCCTGATTGGCTTAAGAGACCTTTCTGTGACAGCTGTCACTGACAGGTCTCATTCGGGGATAGGGGTCTCATGTGTCAGCATGGGACCCCTTTCAGTCCGTGTGGTCGGTTGTCCGGTTTGTTTTTTTCTCCAAGTACGTGGATTTATCTCTGGAGCCTGGTTGAGGTGAGTATATTGATCTTTTATTTTCAGGTACCCCTGGATTCTACATGGAGAAGAGGACCGATGTCGGCGTGTGAACATAGGTAAGTATGCGTGTGTCGACGTATGAAATAAAGTTTTACTTTCACGGTGTGTGTGTACTGTTTTTATTTGGGTATTTTTTTTCCAGTAGAACTACAGGTACCAGCGGGCCCGTTTTTCTCCCGCATGCTGGTACTTGTGGTTCTCCAAGTACCAGCTTGCGGGGGAGGCTTGCTGGGACTTGTAGTTCTTCTGGAAAAAACAATATTCTGACATTTTACTCCAGGCTATCAGCCTCCCATCCGCAGCCCATTGGATGGGGGGGACAGCCTCGGGCTTCACCCCTGGCCCTTGGGTGGCTGGGGGGGGGGACCCCTTGATTGAAGGGGTCCCCACTCCCCCAGGGTACCCCGGCCAGGGGTGACTAGTTGGATATTTAATGCCACGGCCGCAGGGCACGTCATAAAAGTGACCCCGGCTGTGGCATTATCTGTCCAGCTAGTGGAGCCTGATGCTGGTGTGAAAAATACGGGGGACCCCTACTCGTTTTGTCCCCCGTATTTTTTGCACCAGCACCAGGCGCAGAGCCCGGTGCTGGTTTTAAAAATACGGGGGATCCCCTGTCAATTTTTTCCCCGCATTTTTAGAACCAGGACCAGCTCGAAGAGCCCGAGGCTGGTTATGCTTTGGAGGGGGGACCCCACGCCATTTTTTTCCGTGTTTTTCACATTTAAACGTTTATAAAGCCACTCTCTCACGTGTCTCCTGTGTTTTCCAAGCTGTTTCCTGGTTGTGGCTGGTGACATCACACATGGAGACAGCCTATCATCTTCTGGGGCTTGCAAATACCGTTTCAGACCCTTTCACACTGCACAGTGAAATGGGACTGAAACGGGTAGGACCCTTCTTTTTTACCGTTTCAAAATACCGGTATTTTGAAAACGGTAAATTGAAGGGGACCCTTTCACATCGCAGCTTGACCCGTTTAGGAAGCCAGTTAAAACGGCAAAATACCGGGTATAAGCTGCGGTGTGAAAGGGGTCTGAGTGGACAGTGGGTACAACGGCATTTCAGAGGTAACTAATGTTTTTTATAATGTCCTTGTACAGACTGGAAATTGCTTTTTTAGTGAAGTGGAATAAAGATGGTAGCGGAGACACAAGACCTCATTTAACTGTCTAAAACCCACTTTATTAATGGTGGATACTGGACGAACATCTAATACCAGTATAGCGTCAGTAATCTGCTGTGCAACTGGGTGACTGCTGTCATACTTGCTCCCCTTGAAAAGGATAATTTAACAGTCAATTGTTATGTTAAAGTACTACAAGTACTCTTCCTGGTCCAGCAGAAGCAGCAGCAACAAGTGTAGCACTCAAGGATCCTTCTCAGGAATCCCTGATAGAAGAGGAGTCGGGCATGCTTATGAAATTGGATGCATGACTACTTACAATCATGATTGAGGATGTTGATGATGAAGGTGTTGGTGGTGGAGACTGCAGGCACTTGGATCTTACAGAAAGAATGGAGCTATGTGACGCTGGACTGATTGTTACGTTTTTAGCCAAAGTTTCTGAATTTGACAAAAACTTTGGATGAATGTGCTGGGAGGAGGTTCCTGGATGGTCTCTACCTCTACTTATTCCTGCTTTACATATGGTACAAATGGCTTGACACTTATTGTCCGGATTTGGGTAGAAACAATTCCACACATAAGAGGTGGCTTGTTTTTTTTTATTTGCCTCAGCATGACAAAGGGCTTTTTCATATCATGGGCAACAACTGTTTCCACTGGTGCCTGATTTACACAAACAACATCCTTGGCATCAACATCCTCATCATCAACATTATCAGTATCACAGTGTCACATTACACTTATAATACACCATGGTCTAACCAGCAGTGTCACAGTAAAATAATATTATAGTGTACTTGGGTATAGAACAATATATATATATATATATATTATTGAAGTGTGGAATCTTATATAATATATATTTATTATATCATATATTGATTTATGCTTTATGTATCTTACCTCTGCAAATATATTATAATAGGCTTACAAATTAGGTTGGCTCATAGCTAAAGGGGCAGAGATTAGCACTAGTCCAATCACACAGCAATGTACATTATATGAACATTCCTATACATATGCATGTGATTGGCTCATTTGGGTTTAGGAATTATATATCTACTTGTCCAAGAGATATGTCAAGGTAAAGTGTAATTATACTTTACAGAGATATATAATCCTGGCTCATTGACTATGTGGGTATGAATATAGCTACTGAAAACAATTACTGTCCAAGCAATACATCTGTGCACATGGTAAATATACTTTATGCAGGGATGTATCCTTCCGGCTCATTTGATATATCAATGCTCTATACCTTAGGGGTATAAATATATTGTCCAACTTTGCAGAGCCTTATATAATATATGCAGATTTGTATGATTTAGAGATTCCAAAAAATGAGTTTGAACCATGGAATAATAGCTCTATTTCAATAACACTTTATTCTAGGTATACAAAATACAAGATATGAAAAACACAATGATAATAAATCCTATAATTATTATTAACTGCAGTACATATTAAACAAACACAAACAATATTACAAACTTAAACAATTAACACACATACTGTACACTTGCAAGAATTATTGAGGGTTAAATGCATAGCTACCTTCTTCTGATGTCTTAGGATCCTTCCTTGTCTCTTTCCCTCTGCACTAACTAAAGACTGCTCCAAACCCTGTCTTATATCCCAACTTTAACAATCCCAATTTACATATTCAAAGGTGTTGTAAAACATATCAGATAATTTGTTCAACAGTGACGAGCAGGGGGTGAATTCTGGAGTCATAGCGTCTGATATTTGTTTATCTATCAAGGTTTTCCTTTGGTTATTTTGGAGTGTAAATACTGCTAGTGTTCATCAACATTTGAGACTTCGTTAATTCAATTGATCCTAGGAGTCATTGTCTCAAAGCAGAAGGCCGAATAACATACATTGCTCAGGATATGCAGATTCCTGATTGTAGTCTTAGGCACTTCCTTGCGCATGCCATTACCTGTGTGCCTTTGAAGTGACCTAAACCAAGTGGCTTGCTGATTTTATCTATCAGAATCAAATTATTCATTTGCTACAGACATATATCTGTATGTAGACATTGCATTACATTATTCCCTACTATGCCTATACACACAAAAGCATACACATTACCTCATACATTCAAACTTATTTCATATCTATTCCTTACTATATATATCCAGTATACTGTTCATTATGGTTACATCGCCTATTTATAATGAATTATATTTTGATTCAGACAACATCCATTGCCCTAATATTATATTGAGTGCGGACAATTACCTATATGTCAACAGTCGCCCCCTTGTGGCCATGAGAAATTATTTTGATTGGCCACACATTAAACTAGCGTAATTGCTTCCAAATACATTTCAAAATTTCTTCAAAACATAACTTTTGTTGTAACCATAATATATACCATAAGTGTAATAATAATAACCATTGTGATTTTAAAAATCTATAAAAATTCTTAGCTTACCTAACCTTATTCTACTTTTACTTTTAACTAAAGCAGACAAGACTGAGGTTTTTATTCAGTATTCATGAGGAAAACTAATTTCTACAGACATTTGGAATACCATAGCCCAATTGTAGACCTTTTTTTTCTGTATCTGGATCAGTACGTTTGGACATTTTTGCTGTTCTTGGCTGTAGCAATTTACTGGGAGAGTAATGTCATCTGCGTGGTTTGCTTGCCATTGGAGACGTATTACGTTTGCATCATGAAGGCAGTTGAAGTAGAATTCTTCATAGCAGCTGCTCCTTTGCTTGCCATTTCGCTGTTTGAGGCAGAGGGCTGTGTACGTCGAGTGCTGTGTCTTGAACATTCAGTACTTGTGACGACCCTCAGTAATGGTCTTTATACAGTCCTTAGCAGTTCTGTTTCCTTTGCGTTTATCCAATGCCGCAGTTGTGACCAGTGTCCATATTGCTTTGCACAAAACAGGTTGTGATTTTGAATAGAACAGGCATATATGAAACAGTCTTTTTTTTTTTTTTTTTCTCTTTCTTTCTTTCTTTCTTTCTTTCTTTCTTTCTTTCTTTCTTTCTTTCTTTCTTTCTTTCTTTCTTTCTTTCTTTCCTTGTTAATAGTAGGTCTTAATTGTCTTCGGGCAATAGTACCACAAATGGCTGTGAGTAGTACACCTACTCTGTTCTGTATTTCCTCACTGAATAAATTACCATGCAGTCTTAAGTCTCCTTATTCTACCTTGAACCTATTTATACATCTCAATCTTAAATAACCCTATACCAGTTTAACCCATATAAAGGCGTTTTCTATCCTACCTATATTTTGACTAATAATTATTTAAAATGCTTTTGATGTGTATATAGTAACATCCTATCAATACAATAAATGAATATAATTTTGCTTCAAACAGATATTAAATATCATTTAGGAATGGCTTTGACTAAATCTAATTCCATCCAGTATTAGATATTTAATTACCTTTGAAGCTTTTACGAAGGAAGCATAGGTAGTATCTATTGTGTAATATATAAAAAAAAACATAAAATATTTACAAGGTATATATGCAATGATATAAAATATATCTCAGACAAATGTTTACATATATGTGATTAAGGTATATGAAGGGATGAGACAGTTCTGTATAATCACAGTGATGAGATGTGCTGTACACTGTTGTGGGAGTGTACATGTAGTAAGTAATGATTACTTGTGATGAAAGGGTTAATGAAAACCTTCCCCTTTCTTGTGAAACTGGAAAACTCCTTGAGGATTTGTCCATATATCAGTCTTTAGGGATGCTATGTAGATTTTGCTGGATAGCAGCGATGAAAGGGTTAATGAAGACCTTTTCCCTTGTAAATTGGAGTCTTTTTGGAGTCTTGCACCATTCTGTATACAGGTTGCCAGGATTACTATGAATCAAACAAAAAGACATACAATGAATATCACAGATATTTATACAGTGATTTAACATACCGTGCTATGCATTCTGTCCTATCTGCTGCATGTTATCAGGTACAGAATTTACAAATGTGTCTTTAAAGATTGAATAACAAACGAACAATTGTTTCTGGCCTGTGCCAATCTTTCCTGTCACATTGTGTGTCAATGACAGCACAATTGTCGCTGCAGATATGATGCTGGTTTAATTTGGAAACTGTGGCTGTTTGAACATCAAAGCAAACAATGGCTACATTGGATCTAACAAGTAAAGGAATGATACTACCGTATTCACTTGTGACCATACTCCCTTGTGACGTAGCCTGGGCCCAGACTGTCTTCAACCATAGCGTTTGCTGCTTGGCATGGCTCCTTAGTCTGGAAGAATCTTGGAGCTTCTGAAAAACCCTACTTTTGTGGGGAGAGAAACTTGTTAGACTTTGCCAAATATGTATTGCAGGTCCCAGGGCTTTCTGTCTTTCCACACCTGTAATAAAATGGTTATGGCACCAGGGCATAAAAACATTTTCATCCTGGTGATCCTTTTTGTCATTGTTAATTGGTGTGTGGTTTGCAGAATGACACTCTGCATGTGGTCTCTCTGAGAGCATGCAAACATTTGCACCATCACTAGATGTCTCTGAGTGTTGTGTGGGGGTTACAAAAGTTTGGGAACCTTGTTTGTAAACATGCATTCCTGAATTAATTTCATGGATTTCCCCTTTAAACATGTTTCCAGGTGAATACATTTCAAAGTTTGCAACTCTGGTTGCCATGGGAGTTTTCACCATGGGGAACTTCCCCACCCCTGTGTGCACTGTACTGCTGCTATCAGTGTTTAAATCTGCTGACAATTCACCTTTGCCTAAAGGCATAACAAATTCTTCATTTACATTGGGAACTCTGAGAGTGTATTCAGCAGAATACTCATAATCTGAATTACACTGATCTTCCCCCTTACTAGACACAGTATAGGGGACATCTCCTATTGCTGCTACCTCCTTTACATTAATGTGCTGTCTGATGATAGACACATCCTGCACATTGCTACTTTCTTCCTTTACCAAAGAGGCTGTTCTGCTGGTGGTCTGTGTGACCATAGCAGACTCTGTGTGCTGCACATGGACAATGCTGTCCTGAGTCTCACCTACATCTACAATGTTCTCCCTTGTACTTTCTTTTATCTCCTCCTGAGAGGTCATGACAGCTTGCTTACAATCTGCCAGGCTTTTTGCTTCTGCCCAAAACTTTTTCTGTTTATTTTTCTGTTTAAGGGACTTAAATAACGAATGCATTTTTGCATTAATGGTCAGGCACGCCTTACGAAGACGTGAACCTGATTCTTCTTTACATTTCTGTTTGGCTTCTAGAGCCGCAGTTCTGCGCATTTTTCTTAATGCTACAGAAAACTTTTTCATTTTTAACATTGCAATCATTCACAATGCTAAATTTTTATATTCTTTGTTTTTAGTACCCACGGTATCCTCTCCTTAAGATTGACCGGTGTCTTAAGGTTAAACTCTAATACCTGGTACATTTATTTGGAAATACTCATTTCCACTGTGCACATTTTCTATTCTAGGCCTTTAAATTCTTTATTCTCATTTGTAACCTATTCCACTGTGATCTTGTACTTTGCCAGCAGGCTTATAGCCATTGGTGCTGCTTCCTAATAGATATTATGTTAGTTTAAAATAGATACCAAATTATTCCATGGTCCCATCTGGGGTGCCAATTATTGAAGTGTGGAATCTTATATAATATATATTTATTATATCATATATTGATTTATGCTTTATGTATCTTACCTCTGCAAATATATTATAATAGGCTTACAAATTAGGTTGGCTCATAGCTAAAGGGGCAGAGATTAGCACTAGTCCAATCACACAGCAATGTACATTATATGAACATTCCTATACATATGCATGTGATTGGCTCATTTGGGTTTAGGAATTATATATCTACTTGTCCAAGAGATATGTCAAGGTAAAGTGTAATTATACTTTACAGAGATATATAATCCTGGCTCATTGACTATGTGGGTATGAATATAGCTACTGAAAACAATTACTGTCCAAGCAATACATCTGTGCACATGGTAAATATACTTTATGCAGGGATGTATCCTTCTGGCTCATTTGATATATCAATGCTCTATACCTTAGGGGTATAAATATATTGTCCAACTTTGCAGAGCCTTATATAATATATGCAGATTTGTATGATTTAGAGATTCCAAAAAATGAGTTTGAACCATGGAATAATAGCTCTATTTCAATAACACTTTATTCTAGGTATACAAAATACAAGATATGAAAAACACAATGATAATAAATCCTATAATTATTATTAACTGCAGTACATATTAAACAAACACAAACAATATTACAAACTTAAACAATTAACACACATACTGTACACTTGCAAGAATTATTGAGGGTTAAATGCATAGCTACCTTCTTCTGATGTCTTAGGATCCTTCCTTGTCTCTTTCCCTCTGCACTAACTAAAGACTGCTCCAAACCCTGTCTTATATCCCAACTTTAACAATCCCAATTTACATATTCAAAGGTGTTGTAAAACATATCAGATAATTTGTTCAACAGTGACGAGCAGGGGGTGAATTCTGGAGTCATAGCGTCTGATATTTGTCTATCAAGGTTTTCCTTTGGTTATTTTGGAGTGTAAATACTGCTAGTGTTCATCAACATTTGAGACTTCGTTAATTCAATTGATCCTAGGAGTCATTGTCTCAAAGCAGAAGGCCGAATAACATACATTGCTCAGGATATGCAGATTCCTGATTGTAGTCTTAGGCACTTCCTTGCGCATGCCATTACCTGTGTGCCTTTGAAGTGACCTAAACCAAGTGGCTTGCTGATTTTATCTATCAGAATCAAATTATTCATTTGCTACAGACATATATCTGTATGTAGACATTGCATTACATTATTCCCTACTATGCCTATACACACAAAAGCATACACATTACCTCATACATTCAAACTTATTTCATATCTATTCCTTACTATATATATCCAGTATACTGTTCATTATGGTTACATCGCCTATTTATAATGAATTATATTTTGATTCAGACAACATCCATTGCCCTAATATTATATTGAGTGCGGACAATTACCTATATGTCAACAGTATATATATATATATATATAATATAATTATATACAGATGTAGCCACACTCATCCAGCGTGCAGCACGGGTGCATGTATCTTAGAATATTGTGCTGCATCTTAGTATGGTGCCCATATAATCCTATGCGTATGTCCTAGTTGCGGGCACACTTGCTGTGCCTGGCTTGCCACGAATACGGCAAGCTGCAGGCTAAATGACCATGGCTACCTCTGTACTTCAGTTTTAGTGCAGAGTCTAATATTACCACAAGGATCTAACTGATTTGGTAATGTTTGCTTTTATCACAGATACTGTAGCTTCATACTGTACTTGTTAAACATTTTTGCGTCCTTGCATGGTGCAAAAGCATACCTCCCAACTGTCCCAATTCCAGTGGGACAGTCCGGCTATCCCACCCATGGGCCATAGTGTCTCGCGAGCAGGTGGTGGGGGGAAGCATTTGGGAGAGCCAGTGTGATCATCGATGCTCAACTCTGCAATAAAGCTGGTGAATACTAACAGTGCTGGGAAGAGAACCGGGGACTGCATATCTGCTCAGGGAGCGCTAGGCACGCCCCCAAAAATTAAGATTTTGGGGTCAGACAGCAAAGCCCCACCCCTCCACCCAAAGACCTGCCCCTTTTTCGATCATGGCAGATCCCACACTCCCATTTTCTACAGTTGGGAGGTAATTAAAACAAACACACACACACGCACACACACACACGCACACACACACACACACATACACACATACACATACATACATACATACATACATACATTTATTTCCATGGCCTTTCTGGATCTATTGCTATTGCATTCCATATTACATCTTCTTTACATAGTTTTTCAATATGACTGGGTTCATTTTAACAAATACTGTCTCATTATCGCAAAATGTTACAGCATTGTCATAGTCAGCACTACCAACTAATAGCACACATATTTTTGTGAGAGTTCCCTGGTACTTGTAAAAAAAAAAAAAACATAAAACTTCCATTATTTCCATTATCAGTGTAGAGCACCTCTGAATAGCTTAGGTGTATTAAAAAATATCACCTTTGGAGTAGAAATTAATTTACCACATACTGTATAAAACCTATGGTGTAAAAATTAATTTATCACATATAAAAATACTTAAGAAACTACTATGATATTCTAGACAAAAAAAATATATATTCAAAAAAATCACAAATTCATACAAAAAATATTCAGTAAACATATAAACAACAATACATATAAACAAATATAATCAAGTAAATTAATGAAAATAAACAAGGATAAATTATCCAAGTGGCATTTATCCTAATAATACAAACTTCATATTGTTCTGTCCAGTGGATGGTAAATATTGCAGTTTTATATATGAGACCTAGACTTTTCGCAATCAGTACATACTGGAGGACTCTGGATCGATGTGATGTGACAATTTGTCAATTGATTGACCCTGATAACTCAGGATTAAGATAGACAATATTGTTATTCCTAATTGTCCCTGTATTAAAGTGAGTATTGATTCACTATGGGCACTCTGTTAATTATAGATGTTTAGATTTTTGTTAACACAAAATGTTTTGCTTAAATGGAGCAATTGTGGGTTAACTAAAGTCAATCAATTATTACAGTATATGTTAGTTAACCACCGATAAGCTGGCTTTTCTTCGAAAAATGTTATTCAACAGAACAGTTATTTCAATATTTTCAAAGTTAATGTTTAGCAAACAATAAAGATGTAGAGGAGGTACCAAAAGATCCAGTAAGAAGTGTAAGACAAGCTCGAGGAATAAAGGCTCCTTTAATTTATCATCCAAAATCTTTACAGAGACTGAAAAAAATAGATCTCACTAAGGGTCTGCAATTTGCATCTGCTAAAAATCCTGATTTGTTCGAACTCTGTATAGAATTCAGTAAATATACTAAATATTCATGTTGTAAGGGGATGTAGTCAGGTGACCGGTGGCCAGGATCCCGGAGTTCAGCATACCGACGCCGGGATCCTGGTCACCAGGATGCCGGCTGCCAAGATGCCGGCAGGGGGCCCATGGCTATTCCCACTCATGGGTGTCAATGACACTAATAGAGTGGGAATAGAACCTGTGGGGAGCGCAGCGAGCCACCGAGCCTGCAGACTGGTGAGGGCAGTAAGCCCGCAAGGGGCTTCGTTGCGCTCGCCCCCCTGCCGGCAACCTGGCAGACGGGATCCCGGTGTCGGTATGCTGACTGACAGGATTCCGACCGCCGGTCACCCGACCCCAACCCGATGTAAGAGAGAGTTTACTAATAAAGCCCTAAAACAAAGGGGGATTGAAGGTACAGTACAACAATTTTTCTTGATGATGGGTCCATGAAGCTTTGCATAGATTTCTCATTGGGGATAACAGTGCCTGGATGTAATGTACCAAGATTTTGATATACAAAATCACAATAAGATGAGGTTTGTTTAAAAATTTGAATTTTATCCGACTCAAAACAGTGCTTACAGTACATTAAGGTCTTTTATATGGCCACCCTTAAAGATTTTCATAAGCTTTGAAGAAAAATAAGAGCTATAGGTAAAATTTACATATTAAACAAAGAAGAGTGATTAATAGCCTTAAAAATGGTAATTCAATGGCATGCAGTCGGCATCTCGGTGGTCGAGATGCCAGCGATTATATGACCAATGCTGGAATTCCAGTACCACTCAGCGTTTAGGTGCCGGAATACTGACCGCCAACATCCTAATGATAAGTATTGAGGTGATGGTTAGGGTCCAGGGGGGTTTGGGTTAGGCACTAGAGGGGGAGTTAGCCATAGCCACCACCCCCTGAGTCATAGCCCTAGCTGCTATCCCCCCTATTTTAGCCCTAGGTGCCACCGCAGGTTGGTTAGGGTTAGAGTAGGGGGCAGTGGAGGGGTAAAGTCCCCCGTTGGTATTCTATTTGTTGGTATGCCAGTGTCGGTCATGTGACCACCGGTATCACACCCAATCATAGGCGGATTGGAATGGAAAACCAGCCCGGGAAATATATAGATGCAACCCTAATGAGGGCAAGGTCACTTGAGGGGCCCGGCCCCAAATGAATTTTGGGACTGGAACTGGCCCAGCGGGGAATGGCCCCAGTGTCCTGGTGGACCAATCCGTCCCTGCACCCAATTCAATCATCATTAAGGAGTCTGACGAAGGGGAAAGTAGGGAGGTGTTGTTATTCAAGGTAAAATAAACATATGATTGAGCCCATAGGCACCTCAATAATTAAAAAATTATACTAGATTTTCATCTAATCCTACTGCTAATTTATTTGTGGAACTTAAAGAATTGTTGCATAATATTAAATTAAAAGATAATCCTAGACGGAAAATCAATACAGGCGCTATTAGAAATAAGACCACTCTATTAATAATTGATAAATGCTGCTCTCAAAAGGTATTCTGTTATACCTAGGTACCCAAATAAACTATAAATAACTATAATAGAGAGCGCAAACATACATAATAATAAAAACAATTTATTGTTATAAACAGCATATAATTAAATTAAATTAATCATATAAAACAGAGCTAAAGAGCCATATGCCAATATAGAGAACTCTAGATCATATCATACCGTATATTAAATAAATAGTGGATTGGGATAAATATATTGATGTAATCCCTTTTTAACTCCTATGGTGGTTGAACCAGTACTCTCAAAACGGAAAAAAGAGTTCCTTAGTATCCAAGTCAATTATTGATCAGCTGAATCCCAGTTGTTATATGAAGTGCCTGTTGTATTGTAAATTGCCTCATTAGATGGTGCCAGTATTAATGCAGTGGTGCACAATGATTCACCAACGGAAAGGTGATATTTACTTCTTTTACAACGTAATTGTGACACCCCTCTGCCGTTAATTGGGTATATTCTCACCATACATGCAGTTCTTATTGCCGTGTCCTATTGCACAAGGACGAAGCGGCTGCAGCGGCGGTGGATGTTTAACGTTGGTGCCGGGTCCTATAGCACAAGGACCGAACGGCACTTGAAGTAGTGGCTGCGGCGGTGGATGTTTAACGTTGGTGCCGGGTCCTATAGCACAAGGACCGACCGGCACTTGAAGTAGTGGCTGCAAGCCAAGCTATAAATCACAACGGTGAGGCGCACCTGGATGAGCACTGATAGATCTTGAGTGAAGCTGGGTAGAAATGTCCTGGATATAGAGAAATAGTTTTGCGGCTCCGTAGCTCCGTATTACAGCCCCTTGATGCGTTTCTCCGACTTAGCTAATGTCGGTTTCTTCAGAAGGTATGTCTGATACTCAGACCAGTGCAGTATATAAGAGGTTCCTCAGCCAATCGGTACTTACTACAATTACACACCCAATTCCTACCAGGTGTGAATCTAATGCTGTTCAACAGGTGTGGTCTCTAACAAATATTTTCATGTTAACCTTAGTATTTAGCCAATACTATTGTTGCATTCACTAACATGAACAAGATTAATAGCATATTAAATAAGAAAAATACTTTAAAATACAATTTAATAATGACAATCTAATACTGACATCGCGGAGAAAATTAAACAGTTTTTAAAACTATAGGACCCGGCACCAACGTTAAACATCCACCGCCGCTGCAGCCGCTTCGTCCTTGTGCAATAGGACACGGCAATAAGAACTGCATGTATGGTGAGAATATACCCAATTAACGGCAGAGGGGTGTCACAATTACGTTGTAAAAGAAGTAAATATCACCTTTCCGTTGGTGAATCATTGCGCACCACTGCATTAATACTGGCACCATCTAATGAGGCAATTTACAATACAACAGGCACTTCATATAATAACTGGGATTCAGCTGATCAATAATTGACTTGGATACTAAGGAACTCTTTTTTCCGTTTTGAGAGTACTGGTTCAACCACCATAGGAGTTAAAAAGGGATTACATCAATATATTTATCCCAATCCACTATTTATTTAATATACGGTATGATATGATCTAGAGTTCTCTATATTGGCATATGGCTCTTTAGCTCTGTTTTATATGATTAATTTAATTTAATTATATGCTGTTTATAACAATAAATTGTTTTTATTATTATGTATGTTTGCGCTCTCTATTATAGTTATTTATAGTTTATTTGGGTACTGTTATGCACACCAGTGCCTGCAGGAATGTACTGGTGTCAGAACTGTTATGCACTCCAGTGCCTGCAGGAATGTACTGGTGTTTGAACTGTTAGGCACACCAGTGCCTGCAGGAATGTACTGGTGTCTGAACGGATAGGTATGCAAAACAAATAAACAGACAGACTGGGGAATATGACATTACGTACACAGAAGGTGATAGGGTAACAAAATACACACAAAGTGAACAGAGAAGCCCAGAGGCTAAGGAACTGGGTGTCTCCCTAGTATTAGTAATGCTCAGATGGGAAAAGCAAGATGTGGTGTTTTAATACGTAGAGAACCCGAAATGCTGTTGCTAAGGGCAACAGCAAAACCCTAAAGGGTTACCAACGGGTGTGGCAGTAAACTCCTTGGTCAGAGATGGAATGATAGACACAAGGAGAGTCTCCACAATCCTAATTCTCACTTGCAGTGCACAGGTTCAGCTTACTGCCACTAAACTGACACCTTGCACAGTGAGACAGGATTTAGGCAGGCAAGTCTTAGAATACAGCCGCAAACTTGCTAAGTTCACAGAGTAGTAAAAGAACCCCAGCAAGCTAAACGACTGACTCCAGTCTTACTGCTAGGTCTGGATTGGCAGAGTGTAGTACCAAATCCCCAGGCCTATTTGCAGTAAGCAACAACAAATACAAAGCTACACAGTACTGGCTAACTTTCAGGAACTGACTAACCAACAAAGATTCAGCAGCATCTGCTTAACCTGAGAAGAGGCCTTATAAAGCAGGTGCTGTTCACGCCCCACTCAGACCTCACAGACTGTGAGCACAAAAACCAGCACCGGATCCCCTGCCGTGCACAGAGCCTGTAACCACTGCACAGCAAAAGACCCGAACCGGAGTATCAGCTGCGCTCAGGTTACTCCGCTAGCACTTGTCTCCCGGTTGCCATGACGACGTGGCAGCACAGGGCAGGAGACCCTAACAGTACCCCCCCTCTGACGAGGGGTCAAAGAACCCCTACCACCGGGTTTATCGGGGAACTGCGAGAAGAAAGAGCGTATCAGTCAGGGGGCATGAAGATCACACATGTGCACCCACGACCGCTCCTCCAGGCCATACCCCTTCCAGTGCACCAAAAATGACAGCCGACCCCGAACCATCTTGGAGTCAAGAATCCTTTCAACAACAAACTCCCTCTGGCCACGTATCAGAAGAGGGGAAGGTCTTCCACTGGAAGAAGGATTACTAATCGCCCGTTTTAAAAGGGAACAATGAAATGTTTTATTGATACCCAAAGAACGGGGCAGATCTAACTGAAATGCCACCGGATTGATAACCGTGGTGATCTTATAAGGGCCGATGAACCGGGGGCCTAACTTATGAGATGGCTGTCTCAACTTCAAATTCTTGGTAGGCAACCAGACGAAGTCTCCTAATTTGAAGCTGCAGGGTCTTTTCCGCTTATCAAAAACCCTTTTGGTCACTAATGACACAGACACAAGGGCTTTCTTCACTTTCCGCCAAATACCTCTAAGGACCAAAACCACAGAGGAACCACCAGGCGTGGAGTCCAGGGGGTCAAAAGAATTGGCCTTAGGATGATGCCCATACACACAAAGGAAGGGAGAGATCCCTGTAGCAGAGTGAGCCGCGTTGTTATAGGCAAACTCCGCCATGGACAGATGAGCAACCCAGTCAGTCTGACACTTGGAGACATAACACCTGAGGAACTGCTCCAAGGACTGGTTCACCCTTTCAGTCTGCCCATTAGACTGCGGATGGTAGCCTGACGACAAGCTGACAGAAATCTGGAGATCGGAACAAAATGCCCTCCAGAATTTGGCCACAAACTGGGATCTGCGGTCAGAGACCACATCAAGTGGCAACCTGTGGAGACGCACAACATGCAGCATAAATAATTCAGACAGGCGTCTGGCCGATGGCAGCCCAACCAGTGGAACGAAGTGCGCCATCTTCGAAAACCTGTCAACGACAACCCAGATGGCTGTCATCCCCAAGGATTTGGGCAAGTCCACCACAAAATCCATTGAAATGTGGGTCCATGGCTTAGATGGGATAGAGAGTGGATGTAATGGGCCAACAGGAACCCCTCTAGGAGTCTTATTTCGGGCACAGATGTCACATGCCCGAACCAACTGATCCACATCCTTAGCCATCGAGGGCCACCACACCGCCCTAGATAGCAACTCCCGAGTTCTGGCAATACCCGGGTGACCTGCCGACTTCTTGGCATGGAATTCCAGGAACACTCGCTGTCTTAACCTAGGAGGCACAAACAAAAGACCTACCGGAAGGTGTGGAGGAGCCTGCTCCTGTGCTCTAAGGACTAATGATAAGAGGTCCTGGGTAATGCCCACTTTAATACATGATGGGGACACAATGGGCAACGGCTCCTCGGTGGTCTCCTGGATTGGAGCAAAACTCAGCGAGAGCGCATCAGCCTTGATGTTTTTTGACCCAGGGCGATATGTTATCAACAAATTAAAGCGAGCAAAAAACAAAGCCCCTCGTGCCTGCCTGGCATTGAGACGCTTCGCTGACTCTAAATATGCCAGATTCTTATGGTCGGTGAGAATTGAGACCACAAACTTAGCCCCCTCAAGCCAGTGTCTCCACTCCTCGAGTGCATCCTTAATAGCCAACAATTCCCGGTTACCCACGTCATAATTCATCTCGGCAGGCGAAAATTTACGGGAAAAGTAAGCACAGGGATGAAGGCGATTATCAGACACTCCCATCTGAGAAAGCACTGCCCCAATACCCATCTCAGAGGCATCCACCTCCACCACAAAAGGACGCTCTGGATCTGGGTGTCGCTGCACCTTGGCCGATACAAATGCCCTTTTGAGACGGGCAGAAGCCGCTTTAGCCTCACAAGACCAGTGAGCAACATCCGCCCCTTTCTTAGTGAGTGCCACCAAGGGCGCCACTATAGACGAAAATCCAGTGATAAATCGTCTATAAAAATTTGCAAAGCCCAGGAAACGCTGAAGCGCCTTCAAACTAGTGGGCTGCACCCAATCCAGGACTGCCTGTACCTTGGAACCCTCCATTTGGAAACCTTCTGGGGAGATAATATATCCTAGAAATGCGATTTGCTGAACTTCAAATTCGCACTTCTCCAGCTTCGCCCCAAGCCGGTGGTCTCTGAGTTTCTGGAGGACTAAGCGTACATGCTTCCGATGTTCCTCCAGGGAATGGGAGAAGATTAGGATGTCATCTAAGTATACAACTAAGAATCTATCCAAATATTCCCTGAGCACATCATTCATGAAATCCTGGAAGACTGCCGGGGCATTACAGAGCCCAAAAGGCATCACCAAATATTCATAATGCCCTGAGTGGGTATTAAAGGCAGTCTTCCATTCATCCCCCTCTCTTATTCGGATTAGATTGTACGCACCGCGTAGGTCAATCTTAGAAAAAATGGTGGCAGTACGAAGCTGGTCAAACAAGACCGAAATGAGAGGCAGTGGGTATGAGTTTTTAATCGTGATACGGTTCAATTCCCTGAAGTCGATGCAGGGTCGCAACGAACCGTCCTTTTTACCCACGAAGAAGAACCCCGACCCAACTGGAGACTGTGAAGGTCTGATAAATCCCTTAGCCAAGTTCTCCTGAATGTACTCTGCCATAGCCTGAGTCTCAGGACGTGACGGAGTACAACCTGCTCTTGGGAAGCTTAGCATTTGGCAACAAATCAATGGTACAGTCATAGGGGCGATGGGGAGGTAGTACCTCTGCAACTTTTTTGGAGAACACGTCCGCAAAATCTGCATAACACCCTGGCAATCCTGGCAAACTTAGCTGCGAGAGCCTGACTGGAGGGCTCAAGCAACTCCTGAAACAATCAGTACCCCAACTAAGAATCTCCCCAGAGACCCAGTCAAATTGAGGATTGTGGGCCCTTAACCAGGGTAACCCCAACACCAATGGGGCAAAAGTACAGACAGTCACATAAAAGGACAATTTTTCAGAGTGTGTGGCTCCAATAAACAAAGAAATCTGGCTAGTGCAAGAGGTAATTTTACCTTGGGATAATGGTTCCCCGTTTAACCCACAAATCTCAATTTCTGATGCCAAGGGTACTAAGGGAACAGAGTGTTTCAGGGCGAATTGGCGGTCCATAAAAACCCCGTCGGCCCCACTGTCCACAAAGGCCTCAGTCTTGACAGTTTGACCGAGGATCTTCAAGGTCACCAGAATGATAAAAGTCTTCTTGGGAAATTCTGACTTCTGGCTTGACAGGATATTTCCCATCACCCTCAGGCCCTGAAGTTTTCCGGCTTTTCTGGGCATGATACTACCACATGACCTTTATTCCCACAGTACAAACACAACCCCTGCTGTCTCATCCGCGTCTTCTCACGCGAGGAGAGGCGGGTAGCCCCAATCTGCATAGGCTCCTCGGAAAATTCCTCAGAGTTTGAGGTTCCCTTGGGAAAAAAGGAAACCTCAGTCTCCCTTTCAAGCCTACGCTCTCTCAGCCGTCTATCCACCCGGATGGATAACTGCATGAGCTGATCCAAGCTATCAGGCAAGGGATATTGTACCAGTTGGTCCTTTATCTGGTTAGAAAGACCTCTTCGGTACTAGTGTCTCAGGGCTGGGTCATTCCACTGGGTATCATGGGCCAACCTCCGAAACTCCGTACAGTAAACCTCAACTGGCCTTCGCCCTTGCTTAAGGATCGAAATCTGAGCCTCGGCTGAGGCCGTCTTGTCAGGGTCATCATACAACATGCCCAGTGCCGTAAAAAAAGCATCAACACTTTTAAGCGACGGACAGTCAGGCTGCAACCCATATGCCCAGACCT
This sequence comes from Pseudophryne corroboree, assembly GCF_028390025.1. NCBI lineage: Eukaryota > Metazoa > Chordata > Amphibia > Anura > Myobatrachidae > Pseudophryne > Pseudophryne corroboree. Next base: position 662,235,901 of record NC_086448.1, read on the forward strand.
GTGGGTCTCCTTGTAGCAAGGAAATCACTATGCCCACCCGCTGAATCTCCGACCCAGAAGACTGAGGCCTAAGCCGGAAGTATAGCTTGCAGCTCTCCTTGAAACAAAAGAACTGCGAGCGATCTCCAGAAAAACGATCCGGGAGATTTACTTTCGGCTCCTTAACCCCTGAAGGTGCTGCTGCTGCGGGAGCTCCGCCAGCGGCCTGGGAGGTGTGCATTTTAATGGACAAATCATTAAATTGTCGAGTCAGGACCTGCACCTGATCGACCACCTGTTGCAACTTATTTTGAGGGGTATGCTCCATATTCCCACAAAATTTCAACAGGAGTATTAGGCTGCTTAATATGTTATGCACACCAGTGCCTGCAGGAATGTACTGGTGTCAGAACTGTTATGCACTCCAGTGCCTGCAGGAATGTACTGGTGTTTGAACTGTTATGCACACCAGTGCCTGCAGGAATGTACTGGTGTCTGAACGGATAGGTATGCAAAACAAATGAACTCACAGACAGACTGGGGAATATGACATTACGTACACAGAAGGTGATAGGGTAACAAAATACACACAAAGTGAACAGAGAAGCCCAGAGGCTAAGGAACTGGGTGTCTCCCTAGTATTAGTAATGCTCAGATGGGAAAAGCAAGATGTGGTGTTTTAATACGTAGAGAACCCGAAATGCTGTTGCTAAGGGCAACAGCAAAACCCTAAAGGGTTACCAACGGGTGTGGCAGTAAACTCCTTGGTCAGAGATGGAATGATAGACACAAGGAGAGTCTCCACAATCCTAATTCTCACTTGCAGTGCACAGGTTCAGCTTACTGCCACTAAACTGACACCTGACACCTTGCACAGTGAGACAGGATTTAGGCAGGCAAGTCTTAGAATACAGCCGCAAACTTGCTAAGTTCACAGAGTAGTAAAAGAACCCCAGCAAGCTAAATGACTGACTCCAGTCTTACTGCTAGGTCTGGATTGGCAGAGTGTAGTACCAAATCCCCAGGCCTATTTGCAGTAAGCAACAGCAAATACAAAGCTACACAGTACTGGCTAACTTTCAGGAACCGACTAACCAACAAAGATTCAGCAGCATCTGCTTAACCTGAGAAGAGGCCTTATAAAGCAGGTGCTGTTCACGCCCCACTCAGACCTCAGACTGTGAGCACAAAAACCAGCACCGGATCCCCTGCCGTGCACAGAGCCTGTAACCACTGCACAGCAAAAGACCCGAACCGGAGTATCAGCTGCGCTCAGGTTACTCCGCTAGCACTTGTCTCCCGGTTGCCATGACGACGTGGCAGCACAGGGCAGGAGACCCTAACAGGTACCTAGGTATAACAGAATACCTTTTTGAGAGCAGCATTTATCAATTATTAATAGAGTGGTCTTATTTCTAATAGCGCCTGTATTGATTTTCCGTCTAGGATTATCTTTTAATTTAATTTTACGTGTGTCACAACTGAGGGCCTGAGCTGACGGGAGGCAGCCTCAGTTGTAGGGGCTGAGATGTACCGGAACCTGGGAGGTTGTATCAGACCCCTGGACATGTAAGTAACATGAATAATAACTGCCCGAAGGCGTGACCACGACAACTTGGATAAAAGTCAATGATGTTTATTATGACAACTCCGCAACACAGCAGCAGTAAAAGAAAACGTAAAAGACAGCAAAGAATAAATACAGTTCCTGGGTACTACAGGATGGCAGGAGCCACAGGGCACTGGTAGTGTGAGATAGTTCTTATGATCTTCTAGATGGAAAGTCCTTACCAGGCCCGACTGTAGCAATGGAGATAACCCAGGATTGTGCCAGCTGGTGTTCCAGGAAAAGCTGGGTTGCTGAAGATAAAACAGCTGCTGTGGATACTGGCTGGAACCAGACTGTTGTTAGCACGGAGTGGATACTGGCTGGAACCAGTTAAATAATAAATGAACTTGGGAGCGATGAAATATGAACTGAAATGTAGAACTTGAGAGCGGAGAAATAATAATACCGGTGGAGAGTGGTAAAGTGTAGAAAGGACACCGGCCCTTTAAGGGAAGCTGTACTCTGCTGGAAGCTGAGCTGGAAGCAGGTAATGTTGTAGCTGGAAACAGATGAATCCACAATGGATTGGAGAGTCAGGCTACACCGCAGGTGGAATGCTGGTGCGGGTCCCTATGGTGGAAGTCTTGAGACAGGAGCTGGAACCTGGAAGACAATCACAGGAGAGAGACAAACAGGAACTAGGTTTGACAACCAAAGCACTGACGCCTTCCTTGCTCAGGCACAGTGTATTTATACCTGCAGCAAGGAAGGGATTGGCTAGGCAATTATGCAGATTAACAATACTGACAACAGATTGGAGGAAATGATCAGCTGACAGAATCCAAGATGGCTGCGCCCATGCAGACACTTGGAGGGAAGTTTGGTTTGTAATCCATGTGGTAATGAAAACAGTAATGGCGGCGCCGGCCACTGGAGACAGGAGACGCCAGGCTGACAAGTGCACATCCAACCACGCGGACACAGCGGAGGCCGCGGCTGACGTAATTGCCACTCTGACACTCTGCATGCAGAAGCTCAGGGACGGCGGCGGAGGCCGCGGGGAACGCCATGCCAGATGTAATAAGGCGTTACTGTGACAGCGTCTCAGAGAGACAGGAGAGGATGCAGGAATGTGAACATTAGGATAACAGATGGGATCCGGTCCTGGAGCGCTGAGCCAGCCTTAGTAGGCATCTGATGGGTAAGAAATGGCGTCCAGATACCCGGATCGTCACAGCACCCCCCCCTTTAGGAGTGGCCCCAGGACACTTCTTTGGCTTTTGAGGAAACTTGGAATGGAATCTCCGGACCAAGGCAGGAGCATGGACATCAGAAGCATTGGTCCATGAACGTTCCTCAGGGCCGTAACCCTTCCAGTCAATAAGATACTGTAGTTGACCGTAACGGTGACGTGAGTCCAGGATCTTGGCCACTTCATACTCAACGCCTCGTTGAGTTTGGACTTTCAGAGTTGGAGGAAGTGAGGAATGAAACCGATTCAAGATCAGCGGTTTCAACAGGGAAACATGGAATGTCCTGGGTATTTTTAAGAAGGGAGGCAACTGGAGTCTGTAAGCAACAGGATTGATGACTTGTTCAATCTTGAAAGGACCGATATAGCGAGGTGCAAACTTCATACTGGGAACTCTTAACCTCAAATTCTTCGTGGATAACCATACCCGATCACCCACCTTGAGAGCAGGAACTGCTCGACGCTTCTTATCCGCAAACTTCTTGTACCTGAACGATGCCTTGAGCAGAGCTGGTCGTACGCTCTTCCAAATATTGGCAAACTGATGCAAGGTGATATCCACTGCGGGAACAGAAGTTGCTGGAAGCGGTTGGAACTCAGGAACTTTAGGGTGGAATCCAAAGTTAGTGAAGAATGGTGTTGAAGCAGATGAAGAATGATACTGGTTGTTATGACAGAACTCGGCCCAGGGAAGTAATTGAACCCAGTCATCTTGAGAGGAGGACACATAGATGCGGAGGAAGGCCTCCAAGTCCTGATTCACCCTCTCGGTTTGACCATTGGTCTGAGGATGGTAAGCCGTGGAAAACTTTAGCTTGACTTGGAGGACTTGACATAAACTTCGCCAGAATTTGGCTGTGAATTGAACTCCTCGATCTGAGATAATTTCTTCAGGAAGACCGTGGAGTCGGAAGATCTCTTGTATGAATACTTGAGCCAACTTGGAAGCTGACGGAAGACCGGTGAGAGGAATGAAGTGTGCCATCTTGGTGAACCGGTCAACTACCACCCAGATGGTATTGAACTTGTTGCACATGGGTAAGTCTGTAATGAAATCCATCGACAAGTAGGTCCATGGTCGACGGGGAACGGACAGTGGAACCAGTTGCCCCGCAGGCGACTGGCGGGATACTTTATGTTGGGCACACTTTGGGCAAGATGCAATAAACTCCAAGACGTCCTTTTTCAGAGTTGGCCACCAATAGGACCTAGAGATAAACTCCAGGGTTTTTTGGATACCTGTATGTCCGGCAAAACGGGAAGCATGGGCCCAATGCATGAGCTTCTTCCTTAGCATCGGCTTCACAAAACTTTTCCCTGATGGGGGCGTAGAGTCCATCCCTACCGTGGAGAATGCCAACGGATTTATAATAGGATGCTTGTCTGAAGACTCTGACTCATTTTCTTGCTCCCATGAGCGGGAAAGGGCATCGGCCTTGCGATTCTGAGAGCCCGGACAGAACTGGAGTTTAAAGTCGAACCTGGAAAAGAAAAGTGCCCATCTGGCCTGACGAGGGTTGAGACATTGTGCGCCCTTCAGGTATAAAAGGTTCTTGTGGTCTGTAAGTATGGTGATTGAATGAGAAGCTCCCTCCAACAGATACCTCCACTCTTCTAGAGCGAGCTTGATGGCTAGCAACTCCTGGTCGCCAATGGCATAGTTGCGCTCAGCTGGGGAGAACTTCCGGGAGAAGAAACTGCAAGGGTGTAAATGGCCATCTTCAGCCCTCTGAGATAACACCGCTCCTACTCCAACGGAGGAGGCATCCACCTCTAAGATGAAAGGAGAGTCGATGTCAGGCTGTTTCAGAACAGGCGCAGAGATGAACCTTTGTTTTAAAAGATGAAATGCTTGCATGGCTTCTTCAGACCACTTGGACGGGTTAGCACCCTTCTTAGTGAAAGCAGTAATAGGCGCCACAATGGTGGAAAAGTCTCGTATAAACTTTCGGTAATAGTTGGCGAACCCTAAGAACCTCTGGACCCCTTTGAGGGTTAAGGGTACCGGCCAATTTTGGATTGCTTGTAGTTTCTCAGGATCCATCTCTAGTCCGGAACCGGACACAATGTACCCTAGAAACGGAATGGACTTGACTTCAAAGACGCATTTTTCTAATTTGCAATAGAGATGACTGACACGGAGATGGGACAGAACCTCTTTAACCCAAAAACGATGTTCCTCTAAATCGTTGGCAAAAATGAGGATATCGTCTAGATAGACCACGACATGACGGTATAGAATGTCTCTGAAGATCTCATTGACAAAATGCTGGAAGACAGCTGGAGCATTGCTCAATCCGAAGGGCATGACGAGGTACTCATAATGTCCGTCACGGGTGTTAAAGGCGGTCTTCCACTCGTCACCCTCACGGATCCGGATGAGATTGTATGCACCTCGCAAGTCCAGCTTTGTAAAGATGGTAGCTCCGCTAACTCTGTCAAAGAGCTCAGTAATCAGGGGTAAAGGATAACGGTTCTTGATGGTAATGTCGTTCAAACCTCTGTAGTCGATGCACGGCCGCAGACCACCATCTTTCTTTTTTACAAAAAAGAAGCCTGCGCCGGCTGGAGAAGAAGAAGGTCGAATGAACCCCTTTGCTAGGTTCTCTTTAATATTTTCCTCCATAGAATGCGTCTCAGGCAGAGACAACGGATAAGTTCGGCCTCGAGGTGGAACCTTCCCTGGAACGAGATCAATCGGACAGTCCCATTCTCTATGAGGAGGAAGGATATCAGCAGAAGCTTTACTGAACACATCCGTGAAATCTTGATATGGAGGAGGTGGAACATCAGACGACCTGGGGGAGGAAGAACAGACAGGCAATACTTTAAACAAACATGTCTCAGCACAGGAGGAACCCCATGCCAGGATTTGCGTAGTCGTCCAATCAATTGTAGGATTGTGAAGACGGAGCCATGGAAGGCCCAGGACCACAGGATGTGTGGCTCTCGGAATCACTAAAAAAGAAATAAGTTCGGAATGAAGAACTCCCACTCTCAGACGAACTGGTAGAGTCCTTAAAGAAATGACTGTATCAAAAATTTTGCTGCCATCCACGGCAGTTAAAGAAATGGACGAAGGAAGTCTCTCGGTGGGTAGGGACCACCGTTTAACATAGGCTTCGGTAATAAAGTTCCCAGCTGCTCCGGAATCAAGGAGGGCAATGACGTTCCGATAACGTTGAGCAACTTGAAGCGAGACTGGGAGATTACAATCTTGAGGAGATGGAGAGGAGATCATTACTCCTAGCCGGCCCTCTCCTTGGCGAGCTAGGATTTGGAGTTTCCCGGACGTTTGGGACAGGCATTAATGGTGTGAGACGGAGCTGCACAATAGAGACAGAGAAACTCGGAGAGACGTCTTCGGCGCTCAGCAGCAGTTAAACGGGAACGACCAAGTTGCATGGGCTCATCTTTAGATGGTGACAGTTGACGAGGAGGAGGAGCAGAAGATTTTGGAGCAGATGATCTTCCACGCTCAGTTGCCCTCTCTCTGAAACATAAATCAACTTTCGTGCAGAGTGAGATTAGCTCATCTAACTTAGAAGGTAAGTCTCTGGTAGCTAACTCATCTTTAATACGCTCAGATAAGCCATGCCAGAATGCAGCATACAGGGCCTCGTCGTTCCATGCCAGTTCGGATGCCAGGATCTGGAACTGTATCAGATATTGTCCTACAGTACGTGACCCCTGGCGTAAACGGAGAATCTCGGATGAAGCTGAGGTTACCCGGCCTGGCTCGTCGAAGATGCGCCTGAATGTTGACACGAAGGCAGTGTAGGAAGATAGCAGGGTGTCGGACCTCTCCCATAACGGTGATGCCCAATCAAGGGCTGAGCCACTGAGAAGAGAAATAATGTAGGCAATTTTTGTACGGTCACTGGGAAAATTGCCAGGTTGTAGCTCAAACTGAATCTCACACTGGTTGAGAAATCCCCTGCAGAATCTTGGAGATCCGTCAAATTTTGCTGGCGTTGGAAGATGAAGACGTGGAGCAGAAATGGGTAAGGTGGGTGGGGTTATAGCTGGAGTCACTGTGGTTGACGCACCAGACGCGCCTGATCCACGGAGAGTTGTCTGAATCCCATCCAGCCGAGTAGAGAGATCCTGGAGACAGCGGATGATGTGGCCCTGTGCAGCCTCCTGATGTTCTAGTCGGGCTGCCAGTTCTTGCATCGGCCTGGCCGCTTGATCCTGGTCTCCGGCTGGATTCATTAGGTCAGTGCTTACTGTCACAACTGAGGGCCTGAGCTGACGGGAGGCAGCCTCAGTTGTAGGGGCTGAGATGTACCGGAACCTGGGAGGTTGTATCAGACCCCTGGACATGTAAGTAACATGAATAATAACTGCCCGAAGGCGTGACCACGACAACTTGGATAAAAGTCAATGATGTTTATTATGACAACTCCGCAACACAGCAGCAGTAAAAGAAAACGTAAAAGACAGCAAAGAATAAATACAGTTCCTGGGTACTACAGGATGGCAGGAGCCACAGGGCACTGGTAGTGTGAGATAGTTCTTATGATCTTCTAGATGGAAAGTCCTTACCAGGCCCGACTGTAGCAATGGAGATAACCCAGGATTGTGCCAGCTGGTGTTCCAGGAAAAGCTGGGTTGCTGAAGATAAAACAGCTGCTGTGGATACTGGCTGGAACCAGACTGTTGTTAGCACGGAGTGGATACTGGCTGGAACCAGTTAAATAATAAATGAACTTGGGAGCGATGAAATATGAACTGAAATGTAGAACTTGAGAGCGGAGAAATAATAATACCGGTGGAGAGTGGTAAAGTGTAGAAAGGACACCGGCCCTTTAAGGGAAGCTGTACTCTGCTGGAAGCTGAGCTGGAAGCAGGTAATGTTGTAGCTGGAAACAGATGAATCCACAATGGATTGGAGAGTCAGGCTACACCGCAGGTGGAATGCTGGTGCGGGTCCCTATGGTGGAAGTCTTGAGACAGGAGCTGGAACCTGGAAGACAATCACAGGAGAGAGACAAACAGGAACTAGGTTTGACAACCAAAGCACTGACGCCTTCCTTGCTCAGGCACAGTGTATTTATACCTGCAGCAAGGAAGGGATTGGCTAGGCAATTATGCAGATTAACAATACTGACAACAGATTGGAGGAAATGATCAGCTGACAGAATCCAAGATGGCTGCGCCCATGCAGACACTTGGAGGGAAGTTTGGTTTGTAATCCATGTGGTAATGAAAACAGTAATGGCGGCGCCGGCCACTGGAGACAGGAGACGCCAGGCTGACAAGTGCACATCCAACCACGCGGACACAGCGGAGGCCGCGGCTGACGTAATCGCCACTCTGACACTCTGCATGCAGAAGCTCAGGGACGGCGGCGGAGGCCGCGGGGAACGCCATGCCAGATGTAATAAGGCGTTACTGTGACAGTGTCTCAGAGAGACAGGAGAGGATGCAGGAATGTGAACATTAGGATAACAGATGGGATCCGGTCCTGGAGCGCTGAGCCAGCCTTAGGAGGCATCTGATGGGTAAGAAATGGCGTCCAGATACCCGGATCGTGACAACGTGTTTGGGTGAATTCTGTATATGCTCAGGCTGCATTAGTATGGCATCGCGGAGAAATATTAGTGCTAAAAAATGCAAGACGGAATTCAGTCTTCAGCAAAGCTATGAATAGAGATTTAGACAATAAAACTGCTAATCCATTGGATATGCATCAGTTGTTTGGTAAACTGGAAACTCTGCTGAAGACTGAAACCAGGCATTGGTTGGATAAAATGTTATTGATGAAGTATAAAAGTGAAAAAAATGATTCCCAGAGGACTTAGAGTCTTTAAATCATGTTCCTTTAAGAACGATGACATACTCACTACTAAGTGGAATGACATTTTAGACCAATGTTCATTTTCTTTGATAGATTTATTGATCTCACATAGGGAAGAAATGGTGCAATCTACGTCGGTGGAAATAAGTAGCGTTCAGCAAATGCTAGAACCCTTTAATGTGAGAGTTGATTATAGAGATCAAGATTACATCATTAATTGTAAAATCGAAGAATACGAGCAGTTGCTGATTGCGACTAAGAATAAAAAATTCCAGAGGGATCAGTTTGACTATAAACAAGGGCAGGTGAGGACTTATAATAGACCCTCAAGAATAGAGGGATATAGACCCAGAAACTCATCTACCAGGTCGGGATCAAATAATAGGTCTAGATCTGGTGGTGGTTATCAGATTAGGAATAAACAGCCTCATAGAGGGAACCCTGATTTGAAAAGGAATGCAAGTAATGATTTCCAATCACAGAAAAATAAAATAAAAAGGAGCTTTGCGGTAGTTAACTCCCCTCTCAAATATCAACAAAGCAGTGTGGCTGCACAAAATCCTACAAATAATCAGGGAGCTAGACCCAAGATCCAACAGACCTCTAAAAGATCCAATACTGGGCATTTTTTAGAACAGGATGTGTACCCTATATGGAAACACAAAAACAGGTTCCATGTACTACAAACAGAATCCCCAAAGAGAAAAGAACTAGAACTAGAGAAATCAGAGGAGGCAGAAGGAAACGCTTCCAAGAACGCAAGAAGTGCCTAAGAGAAAAGGGGGTATTTAATTTATCTTCTCGTATCCTTACTGAAAGTGAGAAGGCTATAATAGCCAAAGGCCTTAAGTTTGCTCCAACAGAGAGACCAGATTTATTTGGTCTCTTTGTTGAATTAAACAGATACACGAGAGACCTATGTAGGAAGCGCTATTTCATACAAAAGAATTTGAAAAAACGCAATGAGGTAGGAACCCCTATCATATTGGATTCTAATGATGAATTTGGACTTAAGATACTGCTAGAACTAGAAAAAGAGAGCAGCACTGTAGATGACCCAACCATCAAACTTTTTGATATAGATAGAAATACGGAGAGAGACTTAGTTTTCAAAAAAAGATCCGAATTTTATCCTTTACAACATATGAGCGGTAATATAGAGGCCTTTTATAACCTCACATTAAAGGATTTTGAAGCACTATGTGCAACCTCTAAATCTAAATTTCGTAAGAGGGATAATCTGCATCCGCAGGAGAGAACAGCCCTTAGGAGTCTTATGAGTGATAAGGGTATTATCATAAAAGCGGCAGATAAGGGGGGAGGGACCGTAATACAGGATCGTAGTGACTATTGTTTAGAAGCTTACAGGCAACTTAAAAATCCCTTATTCTATACAGTACTCAAGTCGGACCCTACCACTGATTATCAAGTGGAAATTAAAAGGTTCCTAGATACTGCAATGTCGAATGGGACTATATCCAAGGATGAGCACGTTTTTTTGTTTAATAAGTTTCCCATTATCCCCACTTATTATCACCTCCCTAAGATACACAAGTCCCTTCAAGCACCTCCGGGGAGACCTATTGTTTCTGGTGTAGGGTCCCTCACGTCCAATTTATCGGCCTTTGTTGATTCGTTTTTACAACCTCACGTAAACACTTTCAAATCACACATTAGAGATTCGACTCAATTTTTGAATATGATTAAAGATGTTAAATGGAAAAAAGAATATATGTTTTTAACCTGTGATGTGGAATCATTATATAGCAACATTCCACATCAATGGGGTTTGGAAGTGATAGAAACTTATCTAGAGTCGGATGATTCTATTGATGGCCCCCTCTGTCAATTTATCATTCAAGCTATCAAGTTTATTTTGTCCCATAATTATTTCACTTTTGATGGTCAATTTTTTCTACAGGTCCTCGGTGTGGCGATGGGCGCCAGGTTCGCCCCTAGTTTTGCTAACCTTTATATGGGTCAGCTTGAGGAGTCCCTCATTTGGGGAGGCCCCTATGGGGCGAACCTGGTGCTCTATGGTCGCTACATCGACGACCTGTTCTTTATTTGGGATGGGGATTTACAATCCACTTCTTCTTTTGTAGCACATCTTAATTCTAATAATTATGGTTTATGGTTCACTAGCACTGCGCTCGTGTCACATATTAGTTTCGTGGATATAGATATCTCTATTAAGGATAACAAGCTCACCACTTCAACATTCCGCAAAGATGTGGATACTAATAATTTTTTGAATTATCGAAGTTGTCACTTTCGTTCATGGGTAGATAATATACCGAAAAGCCAATTCTTAAGAGTTCTCCGTAATTGTTCCCAATCAGAACAATTTGAGGTACAAGCTGCGGAACTCACCACTGCCTTTAGAGATCAGGGATATCCAGCGACATTGGTTAAGAAGGCCTTAACAGAAACTCGCTCTAGAGAGAGAGGATCATTATTAGTACCTAAACCAGCAAGTGAACAACCGTCTATTAATTTACAACAACCCAGATTTATCTCTAAGTTTAATATGTGCTCTGGAGAATTGCGTAATATAATAAATAAAAATTATCCCATATTAAAAACTGATAGGGTGCTTTCTACTTTTTTGGATGATAAACCATGTGTTACATACAAAAAAGCGTCAAATTTGCAAACTTTTTTGGCTCTGAGTCATTATAAATCACTGGATATTAATACAACAGATACTAACCTAATGTTTGGAAATAAAAATACTTGGTTACAAAAATGTGGAAAACAAAATGGATGCTATAAATGTAGGAGAAGGAGGTGCATCACATGTCAATTTATTATGGATAAAACAAATTCAATCCATTCACATACTCATGGGACCCAGTTTGAAGTATTGGGAACCATAGATTGTCAAACCAGTTATGTGATCTATGTGATTAATTGCGTGTGTGGGATCCAATATGTGGGTCGCACTACACGGGCATTACGCCTAAGATTTTTAGAACATAAGAATAATTTACTGAGGGGAACTAGTCATCATAGTCTAGTTAGACATGTAATGGATAATCACAAAGGTGATATAAAAAGTATTAGGATACAGGGTTTAGAACACATTAAGCCCACCATTAGAGGAGGGGATAGATTTAATCTCCTCTGTAAACGGGAAGCATTTTGGATATTTGCTTTGGGCACCCTTTTCCCTAATGGTTTGAATGACTGTATTGAAATGAACAATGTTTAATGCTCATATGAACTTAGATATATATTTATTTTAGGCTGCTAGGGGGGTGGCCCATTGGATACCAGTATTAAATGTAGAGGTTTATTGCATCAATATTCTATAGTGGTATAATCCTTTTTAGGGTTCTCTCTATATATAGGGTTCTCTGGTTTATGGAGAGAGATTACTTATGTATTTTAGAATATTGATCTAAGAACTTGTGTGTTCTATGTCTACGTACCTGGTTGTCTTGGGTCTTTCTTACTTACCTTCGGTAGTGAGAAAGGTATTAATTATTAATAAATATAGTAGATGATGTAATGTGTTAGGGATCCTTTACATTGGGCAAGATATGAAACCAACCCTATATACTAAAACTATAAATAAATAATTAATTAAATGAAAAAATAATAAATAACAAAAGGCAGGGCTGTGGTGGTATTTGAACCTAGGTCTCTGGGCTTGGTTGGCCTGGTTATTAGTGTGGTGTGCCACAAGAAACACATATAAACTATAGAGGCTTGAAATATATACCAATCCCAGTGTAAAGGTAGTAATCAATAATATTTTTAAAAACTGTTTAATTTTCTCCGCGATGTCAGTATTAGATTGTCATTATTAAATTGTATTTTAAAGTATTTTTCTTATTTAATATGTTATTAATCTTGTTCATGTTAGTGAATGCAACAATAGTATTGGCTAAATACTAAGGTTAACATGAATATATTTGTTAGAGACCACACCTGTTGAACAGCATTAGATTCACACCTGGTAGGAATTGGGTGTGTAATTGTAGTAAGTACCGATTGGCTGAGGAACCTCTTATATACTGCACTGGTCTGAGTATCAGACATACCTTCTGAAGAAACCGACATTAGCTAAGTCGGAGAAACGCGTCAAGGGGCTGTAATACGGAGCCGCAAAACTATTTCTCTATATCCAGGACATTTCTACCCAGCTTCACTCAAGATCTATCAGTGCTCATCCAGGTGCGCCTCACCGTTGTGATTTATAGCTTGGCTTGCAGCCACTACTTCAAGTGCCAGTCGGTCCTTGTGCTATACGACCCGGCACCAACGTTAAACATCCACCGCCGCAGCCACTACTTAAAGTGCTATTTGTTGCATAATACCCTGGCTGATGGGGCAATAATCCAAACATGAGTTTCTATTTTTTTAATACACATCTTGTTATACCCACATACTATTACTTATACAAAATAAATTAATCCCTTCCCTCACCACTTGGTCGCCCCACTATATCAGGTATTGGGTCCCTCGTTCCTAATCTTTCATCCTCTGTTGACTCATTTTTACCAACTCACAATGTGCCTCTCCAATCCCATATCAGGGATACAACACTCTTTCTTATTCTGTAGAAGTAGAAAAAAGAAGAAACGAGTGTATCTTTATCAGGAGCTACTTTGAGCTGTGTTTCTACAGCAGCTGTAGATAAAAAGAGGTTAGTCAAGCCCTAAAACAATAGGTATATATAAAAAAGGGGGGAAAAATGGTGCTACTACTTGGTATTAGTAAATTAGAGACGGAATGGTTGTAATATCTAAACATAATTAAATAATATTTTGTACAAATGTATGGGAGATATAGCAGCAACAAACAACACAATAAAAAGTTCAATGGTAGTCAATTAAAATAGTTGGAAATGAGTATGCACCACGATTCTCTGGTACCAGGATTAGTGTTCAAATTGTGTCCAAACCACAATGCAATATAAAAGAAATATGTAACCTGTTCCTAGTATAGTCCCTGGTAGTCCTCCCAAATATTTTAATGTGATATATACAGTTACTTGGCATGCATAAATATCCAGGAGTGTATAGTCACCTCAGACAGTTGCAGGGGTTTCTTAATTAGCGGATGTAAATCACGCAGCAGTAAGAGTCCCTTGGAATTAAATTGTAGCAAGTGATGTTGTTCTTTATATCCTTGGGAAGTTGGCAAATCCCAGACACTGTTTGGTTGCTTGCAAAATTGTGATTGACCTCAATTAACCTCGCAGTCTACCGCAGACTGCAAAGTTCCCACCATTGACTATAATAGAGGATCGCGATCCTCCATTATAGCTTATGCGCTCCACCTGATTGACAGGCCAGGAGCGCACAGCCAATCATGAGAGCACTATGACATGGTGCTCCCTGATTGGCTGGCAGGTCCCTAACTGATAGAAGTCACGAGGGGTCCCGCCATTCGTGGAAATGAGATATATGTATAAACATGGATCCCCTTTAGTTGCGTGGACTGGGTTTTTTTTTAACCCCTGGATGCCTACGTGGACTGAAGAGGACCTAACTACAACGGATTGTTGGTGAGTTGTTGTTTTTTTTTTACAGGTTATTCTTTTTTTGGGGGGTGGGCCTGCACGTTGTGTTTTTAAGGTACTACAAATTTGTGTGACAAAATGAAATAATTAAATATTGAACAAACAGCCACAATTTACATACAGTAACAAGTAGGGTAGAATGGTGGCGGCATAACGGCAGCGAGACTGCGAGTCCCCTCATGGCCTTGCTGCGCTTGCCACACATTGGGCCCAGTGGCGAGGTTCTATTTGCACTCGGTTGGTGGTGTAGACCCACCAACCGAGTGGGAATTAAGGGGGGTTGTCGGGATTTCAACCGCCAGTAAAATGTTGGATGTCTGGATTCGGGCATCTGTCTCCTGAATGCTGGGACCCTGACCACCAGCATTTTAAATAAATCCCGGCAGAACAACAACAGAATAAACACAGTGAGTATGAGTTGTACATTATAGTGCACATAGGAAAACAAAGGAAGGATGGGGACAAAACAGGGAATTTTTCGCAACATGGTGAACCTAAAGACCAAATTAGAAAATGTTGTCTGTCACATAATAAATTTCAAGGGCTCTGTCAGTAGTTAATGTGCTGCTGGCATTAAGTAGACATAATTTCATTTTTCTTTCCCACTATGCAGGGGTGTAGCGAGGGTGGCTCTGGTAGAGCACGAGCTCCAGGTGCCGAAAAAGTTAAAGAGCGCGCCGCTGTCTGCCCTCCCCATCACGGGCAGCTGTACTGGCAGCCACAGAGCAGGAGGAGGAGAAGTAGAGGGGTGCACACTGACTCGGAATCGGAGACTAGGTAGGAAACAGGGCAGGCCATAGGCGACAGCAGGAGACACTGACAGCCGGCACATGCCAGTGCTCTGCCCGCCCTCTTTATATTACTCAGTCTGCTTGTAGCTGTGCAGCAGGGTTACTTCTGTCCTGCTATACCACTCTCTGCCCCCACTTCTGCAGAACCTCTTTCTGCCCTGGCTGCTGCAGCACCTCTCTCTGCCCTGGCTGCTGTGGCACTTCTCTCTACAGTGGTGTAATGCTGCAGCACTTCTCTATCTGCCCCAGCTGCAGCAACTCTTTCTGCAGACGGCTACCCACCATGTTAAGGGTCATAGCAGCTGCGAGTGGCATCATGCAGCTGCTGCGGCCCGCCGCGCAAATGATCCAGACGTGCCTGCATCATCCAGACCTCACCACTAAAATGATGCATCCACACCCACAAAACGTGGCGTCTATGTCCCATTCCCACCCCCCTCCATGTCTTAAACTGCGTTTTGAAGAGAATGCAGTTTAGGACCTTGCACATGCACATACCGGCATATGCGCATGCACAGATGTGCAAAACTCGCTTCATAACGATTTTTGCACATCAGCGTCAGGGTCTGAAACGGCCCCTAGGCCCCCAATTCAGTACAGGGGAGGGGGGCGCTTAAACATACCCTTGCTCTGGGCACCATGGCGCCTAGCTACACCTCTGCTACTATGCCACCACTCCAACTGATAGCATTAATTCTACCTTTTTATCAAAGGAATAATATTTTGGTAGTGACATACTGTACTGGTAGCAGCAGGGCTAAGGCTGCATTCACACTATGCAATATCGCATACAATCTGTCTGATATCGGCCGGATCCTAACGACATTGTGTAGTGTGTACACTCGATATAGTATAAGATGCACCTCCCATCGGTAGTATGTTGCTTCTCACGTCAGGCCTACATGCAGGTCCAATGTGCAATATTGCTTACATGGGCTATGCTGCTCCTCCACCCGCCACTGCTTATTGCAGCCAACATCGGCAAGTGTGTATGCACATGCCGATGTCGGGGTCCCATCGCAAGCGATACTGCATCGTGCGAACATAGTTCTGATGTGAACATAGCCTAACATGAATTGCATTAGCAACCAGACTTAAAGGAACTTAAAGCTTGGGCCTATATTAACCTATTAGACAACCAAGACTGCAGTCAGGTTGTGGAGTGTAGATACTGATAGTCAAAGCCCCAGCATATCTGTTGATCACTTCCATAGAGAATCTCTGTGACTGACAAGTATGACTGGATCTATTCAAAATAAAGAAACGGTTTGGAAATAGTGGACAAATGCATTATCTAAGAGACGCTCGTTGTACTGAGTAATCACAGAGACAATTAGCATTCTCAAAGGGCCAATAGTTCAGGTACTGATCAGGGATGCTGAGAGGTGGGGGAGCAGGTACTAATTACCCAAGCTTATTGTAGAGATGCAGGTCAGCTGTGTGTTTTTTGGAGGTGGAGGCATGGTCAAGAGTCCCGAATATGACTGCGCCCCTGGCTGTGCAATTGTGCCAGTATGTTCTCCCTGCATTGGAGAATGCAGAGCTGGAGATAAGTTCTCAGCTGCTGGTGCAGGACAAGCAGCTACGGGCCCCAGCAGCAGTGATAACAGAGGGACATACATACTTGGGGAGCCTGCACAGGATGTTCAGTGCTTCTTTGTCTGTGATCCTGGAGCCAGGCAGTGCTGTGCTGCTACAGCTGGTCCAACCGAGCACACACAGCAGCAGACTGCATGGGGAGAGGAGGCTGGCAGGGGAGGCAGAACCACCATTGGACCTTCTGATCTCCACAGTTTAGCCCGCTCCTCTCCTGGGAATACCTAGCAGGGAGCAGCAGCAGTGCCCTGCGCTAGATGTCTATAAACTCCCTCTCAGAACTACTGATGGGGACAAATGCACCTTCACATTTATTACCTCGGCCCATCCAAGCTGTCAAAGGCCCTGGTATTGACCATTCAGTTTAACAAAATTTTTACAGAGATTAAGGGAGACATTTACTAAGCAGTGATAAGAACGGAGAAGTGAGCCAGTGGAGAAGTTGCCCATGGCAACCAATCAGCACTGAAGTGACATCTATAATTTGCATACTATAAAATTATACAGAGCTGCTGATTGGTTGATGGGGCAACTTCTCCACTGGCTCACTTCTCCGCTCTTATCACTGCTTAGTAAATGTCCCCCTAAGGGTTCTACTTATTAAGCATAAACTACCGGGAATTGTCCAGTGAATGAAAAATTAAGTGTGTTTTCCTGTTTAAGAGGATGGTGTTTGTAACAGATACAACAAAAGTTCACTTTTGTGATATACAGATGAAGCCATGTTTATTGTGGCTACATCTGCAGCATACAGGCACTCTCTGCGTATCTAGGCATGTGCCATGCCAAGCTGCATATAATGCCACTCCCATTCATGCGAATGGGGCTTGTGCACATCTAAGATGCATGTGCACCCCAGACACGCACGTGGTCGCACCTAACAAGGCACGATCACGCTTAGATGTAGCCACGATGAGCGTGCCTACATCTGTATACTGTACCATCATCATTAATACAGTATATCTACTTTATGAAGAAATTGTGGTTTTAAAGACTGTAGTAGTAGTTAGAATTGTACAACTAAAAAACAGGAGACATGCAGAAATTACCACTGATAGAACACACAAAGCCAACAAATGAACACACAAGACCAGTAAATGTACACTGTAGCTTACGTAAATAAAATAAAGGCAACACACCAGCTTACATACAGTATAGATGGTATGTTATAGCAAATACAAGTAGATTAATAATAATTGAATAAAAATATACTTTGATGTTTAAATGATTTTAAGCATCTTTTTGACTATATTTGGAATACTGTGTAATTAATATCCTCTTGAACCAGTTACACATGGAGCGATGATTTTTCCTTCATCATGTTATTGTTGTACCATATCCTGTCCTCTTTCTAGGACCATTATGAAGAAGTCACGCCTGACATGGTCATGTTGTTTACTTATTTTACTTAGTTACAAATACTTTACATCAACCAGGTAATGGATATTATCTTTCACTAATCCTGGATAAAACTTTCCCTCATATTCTACAATAACATAGTCATTAATATATATAATATATATAAGTTTTGACCATGTAGTGGCCTCCATTTATATTATCTTCATTAACGTTATTAAATTCTCAGAGGGAAATTCAATTGTTTGGAGCACAACAATAAGTAATGGGAGCTTGAGAGAGCAATCCAATTGTTTTGGGTGTCCATTAATTATTGCACTTGTTGCTCTCTAAATCAGAAGTCCTGTTTGAGCACCAAAATCATGGACTTTTTGCACATTGCCACTCACCATCTAAGGAAGCTGCACGCATAAATATGGGTCTCCCAGGAATTTGCATTTGATTCGAGCAACAATTGAATTGTGCCATTGGACACCTATTGCTGTTTACTAGAGATGAGCGGGTTCGGTTCCTCGGAATCCGAACCCGCCCGAACTTCAGGTTTTTTTACACGGGGCCGAGCGACTCGGATCTTCCCGCCTTGCTCGGTTAACCCGAGCGCGCCCGAACGTCATCATCCCGCTGTCGGATTCTCGCGAGGCTCGTATTCTATAGCGAGACTCGGATTCTATATAAGGAGCCGCGCGTCGCCGCCATTTTCACACGTGCATTGAGATTGATAGGGAGAGGACGTGGCTGGCATCCTCTCTGTTTAGACTAGAGTACTAGAGTGAGACACAAATTTTGGGGAGCATATTATTAGGAGGAGTACTACTTGCTGCTGATAGTGTAACCAGTGACCACCAGTTTAATTAATCCGTTCTCTGCCTGAAAAAAAACGATACACAGTGTGACACAGTCACATACCATATCTGTGCTCAGCCCAGTGTGCTGCATCATATGTAATACTGTATATCATTATCTGACTGTGCTGAGTGCTCACTGCTCACACAGCTTAATTGTGGGGGAGACTGGGGAGCAGTTATAGCAGGAGTACATATTTTAAGTACAGTGCACACTTTTGCTGCCAGAGTGCCACTGCCAGTGTGACTGACCAGTGACCACTGACCACCAGTATTGTGATTGTCTGCTGACCACCAGTATATTGTGATTGTCTGCCTGAAAAAGTTAAACACTCGTCGTGTGGTGTTTTTATAAACGCATTCTGCAGACAGTGTCCAGCAGGTCCGTCATTACATAATATATACCTGTCCGGCTGCAGTACTAGTGTGATATATATATATATTTTAATTTTATCTCATTATCATCCAGTTTATATTAGCAGCAGACACAGTACGGTAGTCCACGGCTGTAGCTACCTCTGTGTCGGCAGTCGCTCGTCATCCATAAGTATACTAGTATCCATCCATCTCCATTGTTTACCTGAGGTGCCTTTTAGTTGTGCCTATTAAAATATGGAGAACAAAAATGTTGCGGTTCCAAAAATAGGGAAAGATCAAGATCGACTTCCACCTCGTGCTGAAGCTGCTGCCACTAGTCATGGCCGAGACGATGAAATGCCAGCAACGTCGTCTGCCAAGGCCGATGCCCAATGTCATAGTACAGAGCATGTAAAATCCAAAACACCAAATATCAGTAAAAAAAGGACTCAAAAATCTAAAATAAAATTGTCGGAGGAGAAGCGTAAACTTGCCAATATGCCATTTACCACACGGAGTGGTAAGGAACGGCTGAGGCCCTGGCCTATGTTCATGGCTAGTGGTTCAGCTTCACATGAGGATGGAAGCACTCAGCCTCTCGCTAGAAAAATGAAAAGACTCAAGCTGGCAAAAGCACAGCAAAGAACTGTGCGTTCTTTGAAATCCCAAATCCACAAGGAGAGTCCAATTGTGTCGGTTGCGATGCCTGACCTTCCCAACACTGGACGTGAAGAGCATGCGCCTTCCACCATTTGCACGCCCCCTGCAAGTGCTGGAAGGAGCACCCGCAGTCCAGTTCCTGATAGTCAGATTGAAGATGTCAGTGTTGAAGTACACCAGGATGAGGAGGATATGGGTGTTGCTGGCGCTGGGGAGGAAATTGACAAGGAGGATTCTGATGGTGAGGTGGTTTGTTTAAGTCAGGCACCCGGGGAGACACCTGTTGTCCGTGGGAGGAATATGGCCATTGACATGCCTGGTGAAAATACCAAAAAAATCAGCTCTTCGGTGTGGAAGTATTTCAACAGAAATGCGGACAACATTTGTCAAGCCATGTGTTGCCTTTGTCAAGCTGTAATAAGTAGGGGTAAGGACGTTAACCACCTCGGAACATCCTCCCTTATACGTCACCTGCAGCGCATTCATAATAAGTCAGTGACAAGTTCAAAAACTTTGGGCGACAGCGGAAGCAGTCCACTGACCAGTAAATCCCTTCCTCTTGTAACCAAGTTCACGCAAACCACCCCACCAACTCCCTCAGTGTCAATTTCCTCCTTCCCCAGGAATGCCAATAGTCCTGCAGGCCATGTCACTGGCAATTCTGACGAGTCCTCTCCTGCCTGGGATTCCTCCGATGCATCCTTGCGTGTAACGCCTACTGCTGCTGGCGCTGCTGTTGTTGCTGCTGGGAGTCGATGGTCATCCCAGAGGGGAAGTCGTAAGCCCACTTTTACTACTTCCACCAAGCAATTGACTGTCCAACAGTCCTTTGCGAGGAAGATGAAATATCACAGCAGTCATCCTGTTGCAAAGCGGATAACTGAGGCCTTGACAACTATGTTGGTGTTAGACGTGCGTCCGGTATCCGCCGTTAGTTCACAGGGAACTAGACAATTTCTTGAGGTAGTGTGCCCCCGTTACCAAATACCATCTAGGTTCCACTTCTCTAGGCAGGCGATACCGAGAATGTACACGGACGTCAGAAAAAGACTCACCAGTGTCCTAAAAAATGCAGTTGTACCCAATGTCCACTTAAACACGGACATGTGGACAAGTGGAGCAGGGCAGGGTCAGGACTATATGACTGTGACAGCCCACTGGGTAGATGTATGGACTCCCGCCGCAAGAACAGCAGCGGCGGCACCAGTAGCAGCATCTCGCAAACGCCAACTCTTTCCTAGGCAGGCTACGCTTTGTATCACCGGTTTCCAGAATACGCACACAGCTGAAAACCTCTTACGGCAACTGAGGAAGATCATCGCGGAATGGCTTACCCCAATTGGACTTTCCTGTGGATTTGTGGCATCGGACAACGCCAGCAATATTGTGTGTGCATTAAATATGGGCAAATTCCAGCACGTCCTATGTTTTGCACATACCTTGAATTTGGTGGTGCAGAATTATTTAAAAAACGAGAGGGGCGTGCAAGAGATGCTGTCGGTGGCCAGAAGAATTGCGGGACACTTTTGGCGTACAGGCACCACGTACAGAAGACTGGAGCACCACCAAAAACGCCTGAACCTGCCCTGCCATCATCTGAAGCAAGAAGTGGTAACGAGGTGGAATTCAACCCTATATATGCTTCAGAGGTTGGAGGAGCAGCAAAAGGCCATTCAAGCCTATACAATTGAGCACGATATAGGAGGTGGAATGCACCTGTCTCAAGCGCAGTGGAGAATGATTTCAACGTTGTGCAAGGTTCTGCTGCCCTTTGAACTTGCCACACGTGAAGTCAGTTCAGACACTGCCAGCCTGAGTCAGGTCATTCCCCTCATCAGGCTTTTGCAGAAGAAGCTGGAGACATTGAAGGAGGAGCTAACACAGAGCGATTCCGCTAGGCATGTGGGACTTGTGTATGGAGCCCTTAATTCGCTTAACAAGGATTCACGGGTGGTCAATCTGTTGAAATCAGAGCACTACATTTTGGCCACCGTGCTCGATCCTAGATTTAAAACCTACCTTGGATCTCTCTTTCCGGCACACACAAGTCTGCTGGGGTTCAAAGACCTGCTGGTGAGAAAATTGTCAAGTCAAGCGGAACGCGACCTGTCAACATCTCCTCCTTCACATTCTCCCGCAACTGGGGGTGCGAGGAAAAGGCTCAGAATTCCGAGCCCACCCGCTGGCGGTGATGCAGGCAGTCTGGAGCGACTGCTGATGCTGACATCTGGTCCGGACTGAAGGACCTGCCAACGATTACGGACATGTCGTCTACTGGCACTGCATATGATTCTCTCCCCATTGAAAGAATGGTGGAGGATTATATGAGTGACCGCATCCAAGTAGGCACGTCAGACAGTCCGTACTTATACTCGCAGGAAAAAGAGGCAATTTGGAGGCCCTTGCACAAACTGGCTTTATTCTACCTAAGTTGCCCTCCCACAAGTGTGTACTCCGAAAGAGTGTTTAGTGCCTCCGCTCACCTTGTCAGCAATCGGCGTACGAGGTTACTTCCAGAAAATGTGGAGAAGATGATGTTCATTAAAATGAATTATAATCAATTCCTCCGTGGAGACATTGACCAGCAGCAATTGCCTCCACAAAGTACACAGGGAGCTGAGATGGTGGATTCCAGTGGGGACGAATTGATAATCTGTGAGGAGGGGGATGTACACGGTGATATATCGGAGGATGATGATGAGGTGGACATCTTGCCTCTGTAGAGCCAGTTTGTGCAAGGAGAGATTAATTGCTTCTTTTTTGGTGGGGGTCCAAACCAACCTGTCATTTCAGTCACAGTCGTGTGGCAGACCCTGTCACTGAAATGATGGGTTGGTTAAAGTGTGCATGTCCTGTTTATACAACATAAGGGTGGGTGGGAGGGCCCAAGGACAATTCCATCTTGCACCTCTTTTTTCTTTCATTTTTCTTTGCGTCATGTGCTGTTTGGGGAGTATTTTTTTGAAGGGCCATCCTGCGTGACACTGCAGTGCCACTCCTAGATGGGCCAGGTGTTTGTGTCGGCCACTAGGGTCGCTTATCTTACTCTCACAGCTACCTCATTGCGCCTCTTTTTTTCTTTGCGTCATGTGCTGTTTGGGGAGTGTTTTTTGGAAGGGCCATCCTGCGTGACACTGCAGTGCCACTCCTAGATGGGCCAGGTGTTTGTGTCGGCCACTAGGGTCGCTTAGCTTACTCACACAGCTACCTCATTGCGCCTCTTTTTTTCTTTGCGTCATGTGCTGTTTGGGGAGTGTTTTTTGGAAGGGCCATCCTGCGTGACACTGCAGTGCCACTCCTAGATGGGCCAGGTGTTTGTGTCGGCCACTAGGGTCGCTTAGCTTACTCACACAGCTACCTCATTGCGCCTCTTTTTTTCTTTGCGTCATGTGCTGTTTGGGGAGTGTTTTTTGGAAGGGCCATCCTGCGTGACACTGCAGTGCCACTCCTAGATGGGCCAGGTGTTTGTGTCGGCCACTAGGGTCGCTTAGCTTAGTCATCCAGCGACCTCGGTGCAAATTTTAGGACTAAAAATAATATTGTGAGGTGTGAGGTGTTCAGAATAGACTGAAAATGAGTGGAAATTATGGTTTTTGAGGTTAATAATACTTTGGGATCAAAATGACCCCCAAATTCTATGATTTAAGCTGTTTTTTAGTGTTTTTTGAAAAAAACACCCGAATCCAAAACACACCCGAATCCGACAAAAAAAATTCGGTGAGGTTTTGCCAAAACGCGGTCGAACCCAAAACACGGCCGCGGAACCGAACCCAAAACCAAAACACAAAACCCGAAAAATTTCAAGTGCACATCTCTACTGTTTACCCCCTCAGTGTCACCACTTGACTTGTGTAATGAAAATTAATCAGACTCAGTTGCTGTATGAAGTTCAATAGTTTTACATTTCTTAGAGGTCTTCGCTTGGATTTTTGACGTTGCCTTTGACACAGTTTTGCCTTCTCTTTTTTCCTGGTTCACACTTTTTAGTGGCATCAGTATGGCTGCTTCTTTGCTTGTTGTTGTATTTTTTTTTGTAGATTTTTTTTTTTCTTTTCCTGTGCTTTCAAATCAAAATAGGATTTCCATTTTGGTGATGTAATGGCAAATGAGGAAAAAAATGTATATGTCTTAGTTCCAGTGCGAATGGGGATAAACATCTTATAGTGTATACCTCCAATCTGTCCAGCCATCATTTATCACATAGTAGCATCTGATATGCTGCACGTCAGATGGGAGAATGCGATTTTAGGATGTGGTGAACATTGGGGGTAATTCCAAGTTGATCGCAGCAGGATTTTTGTTAGCAATTGGGCAAAACCATGTGCACTGCAGGGGAGGCAGATATAACATGTGCAGAGAGTTAGATTTGGGTGTGGTGTGTTCAATCTGCAATCTAATTTGCAGTGTAAAAATAAAGCAGCCAGTATTTACCCTGCACAGAAATAAAATAACCCACCCAAATCTAACTCTTTCTGCACATGTTATATCTGCCTCCCCTGCAGTGCACATGGTTTTGCCCAATTGCTATCAAAAATCCTGCAGCGATCAACTTGGAATTACCCCCATTGTGTAGTATGTATGCACATGGGGCCTGATTCAGTTGTGAACAGAGGTGCTAGACATAAAGCAAATTACCAATGTTTGGTATTTTGTGCATGTGCTGGACCCATACTGGGTTTGAGACCTTGGTTGCACTATGGCTGCAGACTGTGATTGACAGTCCGCTGTCATTTATAGCTGCGGAGAGGGTGAAGGCTGCGCGTCACCTCTGTTTTGGGGCGTGATGAGGCCAGCATCTCCATTAGTAGATGGAGACTTCCTGGCATCCTTGTTGGATCTGCGGCGGACAGCTTGTGCAACCCCATGGGTCAGGCAGCCAGCCAATGGTATCACATGTGATCCAATGCTGTATCCTAGGATGCAGGTCGGATCACTTATGCAAGCAGGAGATGTCTACTTATATCAGATGCCTTCTGCTGCATTGACATATTAGTGCTATTGCTCATGCTTACATGTAAGCAACAGCGATGGCACCTCCATCCAAATCTGAATCAAGCCCATAGGAGCAATTGTTAATTAGATACACTCGACAACAAGAGTATATTGTGATGTTGTTTGAAAGATTTTATAGTGTCTTGCGTTGTGGGATTTAGTGATACTGAAATAACCATCACATCATTTGTTACATTGTATAGTGTGTACCCAGCTTTAGAGTGCCTCTTATAATAGCTTCCCAGCAGACAATGCTTCTTCGCTGTACCTAAACCGCTTGTAAACTTTCACCAAATATTAGTCCCCAAAATCCATCCGTTTCTAAATATAGAATAGGTTTCAATTTAAAACATCTGAAAAATAAAACCCAGTTAATGAACAGATATCAACCATTCACTGATCACCATGAAAAACGGTGCTCAATTACTGGTTACATCAGTGGTTCCCAAACTGTGTGCCGTGGCATCCTGGGGTGTCTCGGGAGTCTTACAGGGGTGTCTTGGATTGGTGGTCCAGTACCAATTAAAATTATTTATGGTCAATGTAATAGTAAAAACTAGTGCTGATTTATGATTGAGAGCTGGTGGCTCTCAATCATAAAATATATGGGCAAACAGAAGCAAATTGTGTCCCTCACCACATTACTGAACCAAAGGATGACATATAAACCCAATTTTCCTTATTTAATATTTGTTCCTAAATTTCTTAATCAAAAACTTTTGGCCTAGGGGTGATGTGAAAAAAATTCTGATACTCTAGGGTGCCGTGATTCAAAAACGTTTGGGAACCACTGGGTTACATTCAATATTATGTTTTTTAGGTATGTTTATTTCAATTAGTATAAATTTACCTAAATTAAACTAGATTTTTAGGAACGACCATCAATAATCTATAAAAACCCAACAAATTAACAATTTGTTCATTTGCTGAAAAAAACCCTGTCATCCAATAAATGAACACCACCCTCTTACTTCATCCAAGGCAGTACACATAAATCCAGATTTATCAAGCCTTGGAGAGTTATAAATTGCACTGTGATAAAGTACTAGCCAATCAGCTCATAACTGTCATTTTCAAATGCAGCCTGTAACATGGCAGTTAGGAGCTGATTGGCTGGTACTTTAACATTGTGCAATTTATCACCGCCAAGGCTTGATAAATCTGGGCTCATAGTTTTTCACCTCAGAGTAACACATTTTTACCCTTTTAAAGCCTTTACCCATATGTATTAAGGTAAAAATACACTTAAATTGTTATTTTATAAAGTTTTAGTACAAATTAGGCAGTACATTACCCTTTTGATATGAGGTAAAAGAAGTTCAGACTCATTCAACCCAGAAACAGAAATCCATTTGCAACCAAGTCATGTGAGTTCAGAATCAAATCAGAGCAATCTAACTAACATGAGAAGGCTTCAAAGCATAAAATTAGACCCTTGTTATGATTATTTGAGAAAATGAAATCTTGTTTTAAATACTTTAAACCTGAAAATGTTCATTCACTAGTAGAGTTCATTCACTGGCTGATTCACCCTAAATGCATTAAAAAAAAGGGATCATGGCACGATCAGTCTCTATACAGTAGAGAGAATTATGTTACTGTTAATGGGATCATTGTATTGGAAAATACAAATATTCAGAACCAAATCGGAGTCGTGCGCTGCAGCTGCAGAAAAAAATCGCAGCCAAAATGGATGCTGCACATGTGTAGTAGTAAAATTAGTCTCCGGAACATTGCAGGTGCCATGTTTCCAGGTATCTGCACATGTGCTGTAAACTCCTGCACAGTGCCGAAGTCTACTGCACCCTGCAGAGGAGTGGGCCCACCCCTCTTCTGCTAAATTCACCCTGGGTCATCTGTTCTGTAATTTAAAGTGTGTTGTCTATGAGTGCGATGAATACCTTGTCCCTGGCCTCGTGAGTGTAAGCAGGGACATCTTAAAGTATAGGCACACTGTGCAGCTGCCCTGTTGCCCCACAATCCTAGGGGCCTTTGAGCAAATGTGGGTGGTAAGTACACAATCAGAGCAGCCAGGCAGCATTCTCTACCTTCCTCCCAGCCTGCAGACAAACAGTGAATGGCTGTCAGCATGCTGATTGGTGCATGGCTGGAGTCATCCACCAATCAGGGTGCTAAC
Organism: Pseudophryne corroboree; assembly: GCF_028390025.1. Taxonomy (NCBI): domain Eukaryota; kingdom Metazoa; phylum Chordata; class Amphibia; order Anura; family Myobatrachidae; genus Pseudophryne; species Pseudophryne corroboree. Next base: position 662,262,748 of record NC_086448.1, read on the forward strand.
AGTCATTTACTGTATGGAAGCATGTGGAGAGATGGTGCAGGCCACCAGGAGGGGCATATTATGATTTTATTTTATTGGTTCCCGTGAATGGATGTGTAGGAGCCCAAGTACATTGTTTTGCCAGGGGCCTACAATGCTGTTAAGAAGGTTCTGCCTGTAAGTATGGCTGAGCTAGACCAGAATGAGTGCTTCCTGTTTTTTGCTTATATTTTGGTCATAAAATTCGATAACACCTTCAACAATTGGGTGAGGGTATGCCTTTTTTTAAAATCCACAGTAGGATAACTCAGTAGTAAACAGCATGAAGCTGTAGGATGTATGTGAATGATAAAAATAAATACATTAAGAATCTGCCCTTTGTTACAAACACCTAATTATTAATGTAGAAATGACTTTGTCTGCTGGAATATAACTCATTGAGAAAGGCGGATGATTCTATGCATGTGTTGCCTTCAGATGGAATCTATAAAAGCATTTATAGGGTACACCCTCTCTCAAGAGCTATACAGATCTTCAATACTATATTATGCTCAGGAAAGACTGAAAGATCAGATCTAGTAGCCCGTAGCATTTTCTTCTTAGGTAAATGTATTATAGTGGATCGTGCCACTATAACACTTCCTGCTTTGCTTCACTACCAAGGCAAAGCAGGAAGGGACATCGACAAGATGTATTAACATCTTGTCTGCCGGAGAAGGGGAGCGAAAGCTCCCCCCTCCGGCAATGTCCCCCCAAGCTCACATCGCGTCAGCTCAGAGCTGACATGCCGTGACTCCTTCCCGGCTGGCTCCTGTGTACATGCTACTCCCACGAGATCTCCAGCTCTTTCAGGAGCCGGCACTCGCTACAGGCAGGGTCCACCATGTCTCTGCTGTGGTCTATGGGCATCGCCACCTGCAGCTGTCGATATCGACAGCTGGAGGTGTCGTAACGGTCAGTGATGTTGACTGTTCACACATTGCCCAAGCATATCGGCCTACTATCTTATAGATAGCGGCACCAATATGGACAGGGACACAAAGTGCCCCTGTTAGTGTGCACACTCCGCAACCATCATACATGGGGAGAAGCGGTATAGCGCACATAACGTGCGCTAATACCGCTTCTCCCCATACCAAATGTTCTTACATTTACCCCTCTATCTGGAAACTGAACTACTTTCTCTGGAAATGCACATGTTCATTATCACTGTTCAGTTAAATCTTGCAGTCACACATATTAAACAAGCTATTACCTATGCAATAAACTTATTTATAGCTTGGTCAATGGCCGCGATGGTGGCTGTTTCTCAATTGCAATATATTGAACTCTGGCTGTAACAGGAGCAACAAGTACCGATGATACAAATTATTTAAATGTTAGTAAGAAAGAAGAAGGCATTGCACCTGCAGAATCAAGATCGAGAGCAATAATGAGTGAGGGCTAGAGATTTGTTAATGTAGTCTGTTTACTACTTAAAGGTTAACTGACTGAATATTGTTAGTGTGCTGGTCAAACAGGTTTACAGTAGTTATGAATGAAGTATACAGGGGCGGATTGGACATAGGGCTCACAGGTAGGATCCCCAGTGGGCCAATGTGCTTTTTTGCATGTGGGGCCTGTTTAGTTTGTTATCATGTTGATTGGTGGTACTGCTATCACTGTTACATGGTATTCCTCTGGTGCTGCCAATGTTAGGCCACTTCTAAAAAAATTTCCAGGGCCACTTTCAGTTACGAATCCGACCCTGGAAATAGCTAAGCATTGTTTATTGGCCAGATATAGACTGTGTACTGCAGTATGTAAGTGGGACACCATTATACTGTAAGTGGGACAATATTATACAACACTGGAGAAACTGTCATTTTTATCAGTGCAAATATTTGAAATGGGGTCTGAAAGTATACAGCAATGCGGAATAATAGAAGAGGGTGTGGCCTATAGTTTTCTTAAAATATAGATTTAAAAAAACATAGAAAGAAAATATATTAATAAATTAATATATTTATCAAGCGCTTTGACGGGGCTGATTTTCTAAGCGGCTGTTAAAATAGGGTAATGGTCAATCACCCTGTGTGGGCATGCAAAAGAAATATGGAAAAACACCACTAACCAGGTGCTAATTAATAAAAGTTTTATGACCATTTAATCAACATACAATAAAAATCATTGAAATTTAATAATAAGAATTAAAATAAAGCCTCAATACCAGTCTCTTGACCACAATTGATGTTTCTTTGGATATCTATATCTGCCAGTGGATAGTCTATCATATGCAAATCTTTCAAGCTGTTACTCATATAGGGACATCCAATTGATAGTTACTGGATTCCATGTGGTGTGAAGCCGGGCATTCCACCTAGTGAGATAAGATGTACTTCTGTCCTGCGCAATATTTATGGTGGTTCTCCCTTTTTATTAAACGTCCACAATAATGGATTCTGGATTGGTGGAGCTCTAGGCCCGTTGTAACTGGTCCCAAGTGATGTCCACAATATTGAATTCCAAATGGATGGCAGTATTTTGGACCGCTGCAGAAGGTCCTACCACTGGCTTGGCAATATCCTGGTCATAGACTGGTCCCCTAACACGTTTCGCTGTCAGTTTGGCAGCTTTAACAAAGGTCAATATTGCGCAGGACAGAAGTACATCTTACCTCGCTAGGTGGAATGCCCGGCTTCACACCACATGGAATCCAGTAACTATTAATTGGATGTCCCTATATGAGTAACAGCTTGAAAGATTTGCATATGATAGACTATCCACTGGCAGATATAGATATCCGAAGAAACATCAATTGTGGTCAAGAGACTGGTATTGAGGCTTTATTTTAATTCTTATTATTAAATTTCAATGATTTTTATTGTATGTTGATTAAATTGTCATAAAACTTTTATCAATTAGCACCTGGTTAGCGCTGTTTTTCCATATTTCTTTGCATTTAAAAAAACATGGCTGATCTTTGTAATTTTAATTATGTATACCATATATTTTGTAATTCACTTGTAGCTACAGTAGAATTGCTGTGACCACATAAGAAACCACAGAAATATTTTTCTTAAGAACCAAGGCTCCACACAGTTATCAGCCTGTACTATCTTAGGGATGAACTGTTGCGGGTGTAGTGTAAATGTGAGATCAGTGCAAGTTTGCATTTTCTCACAGCCAGGGTCGTTTCTAGGGCCGGATGAGTCATGCAATCACACGGGGTGCAACGGCCAGTGTCTACAGCAGTATTCCATGCGGTGTAGCCGACCGCATGAAATACTGCTGAAAAGTCCAACCCAAATTGGCCACTGCCTTATAGAAGGCAAATGTTAGAGATCCTACTGGACCTTTAGCATATGTCATGGAAAAGAGAGAACAGTATTAGCTGGAATTGCTGGGGAGCAGCCAGGGAGATACCAGGAAGCCACTCGGGAGATGCTGCAGTGACCCATATGACATGCATGAAACCCCTGACAATGAGCAAGCAGTTTAAAATACATTGTGGGGCATATTAAGGTGTCAGGGGCAGTAATGTGTATGGATTATTATGGTGCAGGGGGCATTACTGTATGGGGGCATAATATGATGTAGAGGGCATTACTGTGATATGCATAATATGGTGCAAGGGGATTTATGGTATGGTGCATAATATGGTGCAAGGGGCATCACAATGTGGTGCATAATATGGTGCAGGGGCATCACGATGTGGTGCATAATATGGTACAAGGGGCATTACCGTGTGGTGCATAATATGGTGCAGGGGGCATTACAGTGTGCTGCATAATGTGGTACAGGGGGTATTTATTGTTTGGTGCATAATATGGTGCAAAGGGCCTTATGGTATGGGGCATAATATAGTGTAAGGGGCATTACGGTGTGGTGCATAATATGGTGCAAGGGGCATTACTGTGTTGCATATTATGTAAGGGGCATCAAAGTGTGGTGCATAATGTGTAAGGGATAAGCTATAAGGAGGAAAAATGACAAATAATGTAAGGGGCATGAATAATGATTTTTTTTTTTCCATGGTGACCAATTGCTGCGGATGCAGGGTGCAAAACTGGAGTGTATGGTAGTCTTTTTCTGCAGACCACACTCTGTGCAGTGAGGCCACACCCTTTTTCTGTGCTCACAACTGTTTACATTTAATAATGTCCATACGGCTGTGAGTGCATTTCTTTTACTGTTTGCACTGTTAGCAAATTTGTCTAGAAACAGCCCTGCTGGCAACCTATTACAGTAAATGTGCAAGTTTATCAGTACGTTTTTGCCGTCTGCATTTAGATTAAAGCCCAAACAAAGTAAAATCAACAATAATCCATGCTTTAGAATAGAAATGAACATTAAATGGCCATCAATGTTTTCTCTGCAGGTTTCAAACTCTCCACTAAGCCACTCCAAAATCCACATAAATCTGTCAAATAAATTACATGGCTATGACATGCATGTTTGAAGGAAGCTTTGCACAGATCATTATGATCTCTGCAGGATATTATGTTTGAAAATGGAAAAACATGGACATTTAGAAAAAATAGTCTGGTGGTCCCACTCAAATTTATACCCAGTTTTAAGTCTCTAAGCCTATGTTGTTAGTTAAACATAGGCTGAAAATAATGGTCTGGGTCCCCCATATTTTTGCGATGACCAGCAATAGGCTGAATCAACTAGGTCTGGGGAACAGTCAGTGTGGGGACCCCCTGCAATATTGTGAACAAGCTCTAGACTGGTCAGGTCAGGACTGGAATCCTATGGAAGTGGTGACCTCCCAATATGAGGGGTCTTCCCTATGGACAACCAGCCCTGGTCTGAAAGCCCAGCAGACTATTCCATACCTTCTATATAAATATATTCCAAGGTTTATTACCTTTTGTATCAAGTTTCAAGTATATTATATATACATATATATATAATACAATTTGACCGGCACTCCACATTTGAATTAAAGTACCCGGGTGCCCTCCCACAGACCAGCAGGGAACCATGCAGAGAATACAGAGGAGACGGGTGGCAAGCTTTAACATCAACGTTCCAGGTGCTCCTTTATTGGCAATAAAGGAGCACCTGAAACATTGATTTTAAACCTTGTGTAGCTGTTGGTTTTATTTACAAATCCGTGGTGTGCTGCCCATCTCCTCTGTATTCTCTCTCTCTCTCTCTCTCTCTCTCTCTCTCTCCATATATATATATATATATATATATTGCTATGTCTTTACATTTGAAAGCTTTTTATTTTTTATATCAATGTTTTGCAATAGCAGTGAAGCTGGAAGCTCAAACCAGAAACCAACAGGTAACTCCAAAATTATATTTCACAGATCAGCTGTCGCAGAAATAAAACATTGTTAAAGTCTAGTGTAAAGCAATTTGTTGCGAAAGGCAGGAAGAAAGCAAAATAAATAATCTGATAAATAGAAAGCTCCCAACCTTGTGTTTGTAGCAATGCTGACTCTTCCTCAATGAATTACAGTATAATCTAGTTTAAGGGATAGTTCATTTAGGATCAAGGTAAAACAGGCTGTCTAGTACAGTACATTGCTACCAGCCACAATGTGAATTACTTGGAATGCTGTAAGCCTCCTCTTTCTTTATCTCACATGGCCAACCGGTGTTCACTTAATACTATCTGTTTGTTAGAGATAATGGAGAGATGACCAATAATCCCAATGGATATTATGGACAGTTGACTGTAGAAAGCTTCCTCTTTAATGGAAAGCTTTGAAGTAAATAGTAATAAAAGTATACTAGTCAGGATGCTCTAGGTAGCTGTCAATGTTTGCTGGATACTGGTAAAAGGAGGAAATTTATCAAAGTTTGGAGAGAAATAAAGTGGAAAGAGATAAAGTACTAATCAATCAGCTTCTGTCACTTTACAGACTGTATTTGGAAAATGACAGGAGCTGGTTGGAATGTATTTTATCTCTCTTCTCTTTACTGTATCTCTCTCCAAGCTTTCATAAATCTCCCCAGAGTATTTTGTGTGCAGGTCATAGTGTTGTGTGTGATATTCACAATAAATGCTGATTATTGACCTAATGCTGTACTGTATATTCTTTGTCACATGGGTTTTTATGGTAGAAAGGATATTTTTACATTTATTACCTATTTTCTATTCAGTCAATTTCCTTAAATGTCTTATTAATGCTAAACAGTAGTAGAAAACCTTGTATCTTTACAAAATATTTTCTGGGAAGTTGAGTGATACCCAGATTATTATTATTATTATTATTATTATTATTAGCCTTTATTCATATTGCACAAGGGATCTGCAGCGCCAAATTACAGAGTACATATATGAAAAATCAAAATGGGACAATAGGGATTTACAGTTGAAGACAATATAGGACAAGTAAAGGGTAAATAACACTGACATAAGTATCAGAGTGGCAAAAAACTGCAGGATTAGGTGCCATCAAGGATGGATTAAGTAAGAGAAGGATGAGCACATGAGGGTTGAGGGCCCTGCTCATGAGAGCCTACATTCTAAAGGGGAGGGGCAGACAGACAGAGGTGGCACAGATGGGTCAGACAGTGAGCATGGAACAGAGGGTTAGGATGAGATTTGGCTGAGTTTGGTGAAGAAGTGGGTCTTGAGAGCCTGTTTGAAGTTTTGTAGAGCGTTAGAGAGTCTGAGGGGCAGAGGTAGGGAATTCCAGAGGAATGGATCAGCATGTGAGAAATCTTGAAGGTAGGAGTGGATTAGCAGAGCGGAGATGATGGGTGGGAGTGTAAAGGGAAGTAAGGTCAGAGATGTAAATGGGAGAGGAGTGGGTGAGGGCTTTGTAAGTGTGTCTGTGTGAGAAGTTTGAATTGGAATCTGAAAGGGAAGGGAAGCCAGTGAAGGGCTAGTAGGAAAGGGGAGGTGGATGTAGTGTGTTTGGTCAGGAAGATGAGCCGGGCTGTAGCATTTACAATAGACTGGAGTGTAGATAGGTATTTGTCAGGGATGCCAGATAGGACAATATTAAAATAGTCCAGTCTGGAAATGACCAGTGAGTGGATAATGGTCTTAGGGCCATCCTGGGTGACAAAGGGTCTAATCCTGGAAATATTTTTGAGATGAAAGTGAAAGGTTTGTGAGAGTTGCTGAATGTGTGGTTTGAAGAAGAGGGAGGAGTCGAGGATTACTCCAAGACACTGTATTTGGAGGCTAGAGGAGATAGTAGTGCCATCAATAGATAATGATATTTTGTGAGGTGAGGCTGTGCGGGAGGATGGGAAGATGATCAGCTCAGTCTTAGACATGTTTAGTTTAAGAAAGCACTGTTACATCTAAGAAGAGATAGCAGAGAGACAGTTGGATACACGAGTGAGGAGAGCAGGGGAGAGGTCAGGGGAGGAAAAGTAGATTGAGTGTATTCAGCATAGAGATGATATTGGAAGCTAATAGAGCTGATGAGTACATCTAAAGATGATGTACTGTATAGAGAGAGAAAAGGAGAAGACCAAGAACAGAATCTTGGAGGACATCTACAGTAAGTGGAAGTGGGGCGAAGGTGGCATGAGAGGAGATAGAGAAGGAAATAACAGAGAGGAAGGAGGACATCCAGGAGTGGGCAGTATCATACAGACCAAGGGAGTGAAGGATTTTCAGAAGGAGAGTGTGGTCCACAGTGTCAAAAGCAGCAGAAAGGTCAAGGAAAATAAGTAGAGAGTAGTGGTCCTTAGATTTTGCTGCATGGAAGTCATTGCAGAATTTTGTGAAGGCAGTTTCAGTGGAGTAGACAGAACAGAATCCAGACTGGAATGGGTCACACAGTGAGTTGGAGGAAAGAAAGGCAGTAAGGGAGTTGTAGACAATACGTTCAAGGAATTTGGAGGCAAAAGGGAAGAGAGAAAGGGTTCGGTAGTTGGAGAGGGTGTTTGGATTGAGGGTAGGTTTTTTAAGAATAAGTGAGACAAGAGCATGCTTGAAGGCAGAGGGGACAGTGCCAAGCTACTCTATTTTGTGAGAATAATATTGTGTTATTGTGTATTGTCTATTTTGTTATGAAAATTCAACTGTTGCTCATTCATATATAATACAAACTCACATAAAACAATAAGGTGATTATTCCTGATCATTATAATGGAATACTGGTAAGATGCCAGCTGTCAAGATCCCAAAACCCATCAGAATGCCAAAAGGTTCAGGAGGCTGATACTGGAATCCCAACAGCCAACATCCCGACAGCCAGCTCCCTGACCTTAAGTATATTTATGGGTTAGGGCTGGGGGAAGGGGGGGGTTAGATTTAGACACCACCTAGGGGGGTTATGGTTAGGCTACGGGGGGGAGGTTAGTCTTAGTCTGCGGGGAGGGCGGGTTAGGGTTAGGCACCACTGGGGAGAGGTTAGGTTTAGGCACTAAGGGGTTAGGGTTAGGCTGCGGGGAAGGGGTGGTTAGGTTTAGGCAACAACGGGAGGAGGTTAGGGTTAGGCACTAAGGGAGGAGTTTACGGTTAGGCTGTGGGAAGACAGGGTTAGAGATAGGGGAGAGGGGATAACATACTAACCTCTCCCTTGTTGGGATTTCAAAGATCAGGATCTTGGCGTCGGCATCCCGTCCACCAGGCAAGCATACAGAATCCATTATAATGGTATTGTAAAAACATAGGGGGTAATTCCAAGTTGATCGCAGCAGGAAATTTTTTAGCAGTTGGGCAAAACCATGTGCACTGCAGGGGAGGCAGATATAACATTTGCTGAGAGAGTCAGATTTGGGTGGGTTATTTTGTTTCTGTGCAGGGTAAATACTGGCTGCTTTATTTTTACACTGCAATTTAGATTGCAGATTGAACTCACCACACCCAAATCTATCTCTCTCTGCACATGTTATATCTGCCCCCCCTGCAGTGCACATGGTTTTGCCAACTGCTAAAACATTTCCTGCTGCGATCAACTTGGAATTACCCCCATAATACAGTACATAAAAAAGTTTTTGTGACACTTCTATGCGTATTTCAAAATGTATTCTTGCATGAAAGCAACTTGCTTTCATTTAACTATAATGACCCTTACAATACAACTCAATTTAATTCATGTTTTTTTATAGAGGTCTTCTATTATTCCCCCCAAAAATAATCTTTTATCATTTTACTGTGGGTTTTAGATTTAAACAGTTATCCTTATTTTAACAGACAGTGCAGTAACAATTTAAGTGAAATGTAAACGGTAATCGTTACTTTTTCCTACTTTGTCAAGTAAGGGTTAAAAAGTGTTTTTTTTTAATCTCAATAGCATATTACGTGTTAAACACCATTATTATTATTATTATTATTATTATTATTATTATTCTGTATCTATTAGTTGTATAATATAAAGAGAATCCTGTAGCCTATAAACATTCAGAATATATTGCAGAACTGTTGCGTGAGCTAATTTTCATTTCCCACACATATTCTGGTCCTATAGAAAAAATAAGAACCTGTATACTGCAAATAGGTTGTCCCCATCTAATGTGGTCATTATACATTGATTGAGTATACTTTGTGCACCTCCTGTTGTACATCACAGTGCAGTTATCACTTCAAAGTAAAAGTGGGAAGACAATCTAATTCGGGAGCCAAATCAGTTAAATGCTGCACCAAAAATTGCTAAATCTGTAAACTGACTGGTAAAATAACAAACATTTTTATACTTTTTTATTATTATTATTATTATTATTATTATTATTATTATTATTATTATACTTTACTTTTTTTTTTTTTACTATAGGTTCAAGTTTTAAGGAACGCCGGAGAGGAGGTTACGTTAACTGTTTCATTCTTAAAAAGGGCACCAGCTTTCCTTAAATTACCACTGAATGAAGATTGTGCATGTAAGTGCTTTTTACACACTCCATGTTTACAACCCAATAGGGCATCATATAAATAATTTGCAACCTTTCTGCAGGTGTAAATGTAGCTTCCATGAAGCCAAATGATGTGAATAAAATGCAGCACATTTGTCATAAACTCTGAGCAATTGACATGTGCAGTGAATGTATGAGATGAGGTGAGTCAGTAAATTACAGGAGAAAGAAAATAATGAACACAAAAAAAGATAAGACTGAGCACAGAGAATTCATAAGGAGACTGGAAAATGTTCAAAGAGATGTTCAGTAAAAGGTAAAGCAATACAAATGTGAACCTACATCAGTGAAGAAATACATAATTATATGATAAACCAGTTATTTCCTTGAAATACAGTATAAGGTGCTCTATTTATGTACTCCACATACTATACAGCACATTCTGTTTTCAGATGCACTTTTTGCCTTTGATAAAATAGTCCTTGGACAATAAACCATGATCATTGTATTCAAATAAAAAATATGGGCGATATTCAAATGATATATCACCCCCAATCTCCTTTCTAAAGTGATCCCCGTTATCGCGCATATTGCATCCATAGTAATCCGTTTTAGCTGCATAAAAGGTTGAGCGCCCTCGCTACCCCAGGGGTAGCAAGATGAAATTATTATACCACTCCCATCAGCAGAAACAGAACGGGTGTGGAAGGGGGTGAAAAGAATTGAATACCGCCCCATAGTGTACATGTGAACTAATATTGCTGTTTTTATAAGCAGTTTGGATTTGCATGTGCATTGAAATGTGAATGTTTGCCATATAAAGAAATGCCTGTACCGCCTCTTTTTTGGTCCATTCTGTATATGGTGTATTCTGTATTTTTTGGTGTATTCAGATGAGAGGAGCACACTGTGGGCAAATGTATGGGAACATGAGTCCTACATTTCTAGTTTTCAACTTTACTATATTTTTCTCATGATGTTTCATGAAAAAGGAACTATACCTGAGTAAAAGAGCTAGTCACTGTCTCATTGTAACACCTGCATGTACTTATATGTGCCTGGCTTCATAGCTTATCCGTGAGACACGACTACTGGCAGAATAAACCAATTAGCTCTAACGTCTGTTGCTCTCCTACCATAGAGAGCCAAAGATCAAAGCAATTCTAATAATATATATATCCACTTTTCATTTAATAGGTGCACCTAGTGACCAAAGCAGTGGTACATCTTCTCCCTTGTGTGACAGCGGTTTACATTTAAACTATCATCCCAACAATACGGTATGCTTTTTTTATTTTTACACCTAATATTAAATTGATAAAATTGTAATTTTATCTTATACAGTATATAGCACATCCTATCTATTAGATATATTTCTCAGGTAAAATGCATATACTTTATAATCATACTGTATTTGGGCTAATAATGTAATAAAGGGGGTGTAGTCAGCATGTTGACAGTCAATAATGTTGACATTTTTACCATTATGAATGTCGACAGTCAGAATGTTGGCACATGCAATTAGGGTTATGCTTAGGGTTAAGGTTAGGCTGCACTTAGGTTTAGGGTTAGGTTGCACTTAGGGTTAAGAGTAGACTGCACTTACGTTTAGGGTTAGACTGCATTAATGGTTAGGGGTAGACTGCACTTACGTTTAGGGTTATACTGCATTAATGGTTAGGGTTAGACTGCAATTAGGGTTAGGGTAAGACTGCAATTATGGTTGGGGTTAGACTGCAATTAGGGTTTGTGTTATGCTGCATTGAGGGTTATGGTGTTGGTTACGCTGAAGTTAGGGTTCGGCTGTTATTATGGTTAGGCTTAGACCATCAATTAGGGTTAGAGTTAGGCTGCATTGAGAGCTATGGTTTTGGTTACGCTGCAGTTAGGGTTACGGTGAAGATTAGGCTAAAATAGTTATGTTAGCATTCATAATATTGACATATTAAACATGTCGACATTATGTCAGCATTGAAATGTTGTTACTGTCTCCATGTCATATGTGGACTTTCTGAAGATGTAGACATCCTGCATGTCAACATTCTGAATATCAGAATTTCAAACCACACCCTTATCAAGTACACTGGTTGATTCGTCAGAGCTTAAAATAATAATAGATTTTATTCTTTACATAATTGACAATTATTGTAACCTTAATTATGCTGGCGTTTTACACAGAGCATACAGTAATTGATAGACTGCCGATATCAATGGTAGTAATAACTTTTACACAGACAGAAATCCTGAAAACTTGGCCTGTTTGGAGGTACTAGTGGACTGGTGTAAGGAATCTGTTGCCTAATAAAAAAAAAAATTTTATTACGCTTTATGGTGGTAATTCAGACCTGATCACAGCAGCAAATTTGTTAAGTTGGGTAAAACCATGTGCACTGCAGGGGGGGGGGGGGGCAGATATAACATGTGCAGAGAGAGTTAGATTTGGGTGGGGTGTGTTCAAACTGAAATAGAAATCACAGTGTAAAAATAAAGCAGGCAGTACTTGCTCTGCTCAGACACATAATAAGCCACCCAGATCTAACTCTTTTTGCAAATGTTAGATCTGCCCCCCCCCTCCTGCAGTGCACATGGTTTTGCCCAACTGCTAACAAATTTGCTGCTACGATCAGGTCTGAATTACCCCCTATGTACAGTGTCATTGTGTGTGTGTATAATATAAAAATTATCTTTTTTTTTTTTTTTTTTTTTTTTGCTATAGCACAGCCATTATTTATTGCACGGGTTTTCAACCTGCGGCCCTCCAGCTGCTGTAGAACTACACATCCCAACATGCTTTGTCACAGTTTTGCTATTAAGGCATGCTGTCCCACATAAGCTGGAGGACCGCAGGTTGGAGACCCATGATTTATTGCACCAAACCTGTATTTCAAATAAGCATATGCAAAATAGACAGAAGGTCATATGGCAACAATGAAATGATTCATAAACATTTGTAACTTTATAGCATGTGATTAACCAATTAACCTTATTATATGCATCACTAAACATTAGTATATGTTGAGTAGTGAGGCCTCTCAGGGCATCACAGTACTTTGATCTTGTATTCTAAAATTTATTCACAACTCTCTAGTTGACAGGTTTTAATTCTATTTATTTAATCAGATACTGAATCATGTCTAGATTTATGTCCGCAATAATAATTTGCATATGTATATTAAAATTCATTGAGGTTTCATTTTTGAAAGACAATTGTAATTAAAATGACAGCATTATTGTGTTTTTTTTATATTAAACTTAAAATTTAATTATAAAATTACAGTATTTTCATAACAGTGTATAATGTAAACCTTTACACATTTATATTTTTTCATTTGTCTATAGTCTTTGGACTTGTCAACATTAATGTCTAAAATATTTGTGTTGCTTTTGTCAGTAAGCAATAAACATCCTTGACCGGGGAATGCCATAGCCGGCAAGTAACTTTGCCTTGCCTGTATAGTATTTTCTGTTGCCATGGAAACATTATGAAACAATTATATAACAGAGATTTTTCTTCCAGAGACATATAGTTCTTCAATAAAATCATCATATTTTTGTACACGTATGTTTGTTTATTCTTGTGCACAATAAATAATGTTTACTGCTTAAAGAGAAAATAGAGCTAGTTTAGAAGTGAGAATTTTGCCTACATAGGGAGGTATCCAATTAGCCACGGTAATTTACCGATGTGACTTGGTTCACCAGGGTCTATCCAATTAGCCCCGATAAACTGGAGATTATTCCCGATGCCAGCACTTATCGGGGACAATGCTTCAGGTGTCCCAAGTCCCAAGTCTTCACGTAATCCACCATAAGTGCCCCTTTGACCCACAATAAGTGCCACGAAAAGACATAGGTCCATGGCCTTTTGCAGGACCAAATTGGATAGGATGATGAAAAAAGTGAAAAATGCACATTTTTCGAACCCTTGGCACTGTCGCGGGTAATAGGATACGCCCCTACTCCAGTAGAGTAGAACATCATAGATTTCAAAAGAACAGCACAAAACGTTATTGAAAATGCTAGTAAACTAATTTGTTTTTGTCAAGCGCTATGTTTAGAACAAATATTGTCAGGCTTTTGATACACCTAAAGAGGTTTACAATAATTATTGTAAATAATTTAATAATGTAAATTATAATTGACATTATAATGATGTATTTAAAACTAGTAACAGTGTAGTACTGTATAATCATCATATAAACAACTGTCTGCCTCAGCCAAACGATGACATCTATACAGTAATCAACGATGACCTGTTCCAACTCACTTATGCGCAGCAATAACCAGGACCGCTGCCCCAATGGCTTCCACCATAGAAATAGAGATAGAACAGACCGGAAGTAGAGAAGCACAGTCACAGAGTAATAATAGTGGGGCAGGGGCATGAGCAGTGTAACAAAGAACCTGCCATTTTCTTTTTACTAGTAAACAATGATTACAAAACTGCAAAGCTTGCCCAAACAATGGCTGGTGTGTGAACACTATTTTTTATTCGAGACTCCACTGTTAGCTTGCCTAGGACCACATGAGATCTCAATATAGCACTTTCACACTAAGGCGCAGATTTATCACAATCCATACCCAATTCGCCCCAAGTGCGGGGATGTATCAATTAGAGATGAGCGGGTTCGGTTTCTCTGAATCCGAACCCGCACGAACTTCATGTTTTTTTCACGGGTCCGAGCAGACTCGGATCCTCCCGCCTTGCTCGGTTAACCCGAGCGCGCCCGAACGTCATCATGACGCTGTCGGATTCTCGCGAGACTCGGATTCTATATAAGGAGCCGCGCGTCGCCGCCATTTTCACACGTGCATTGAGATTGATAGGGAGAGGACGTGGCTGGCGTCCTCTCCATTTAGATTAGGGTTGAGAGAGAGAGAGAGAGATTGACCTGAGGCTGTGATACTGTAGAAGAGTGCAGAGTTTAGTGACTGACGACCACAGTGACCACCAGACAGTGCAGTTGTTTGTTTTATTTAATATATCCGTTCTCTGCCTGAAAAAAACGATACACACAGTGACTCAGTCACATACCATATCTGTGTGCACTGCTCAGCCCAGTGTGCTGCATCAATGTATATATATATCTGATTGTGCTCAGCTCACACAGCTTATAATTGTGGGGGAGACTGGGGAGCACTGCAGTGCCAGTTATAGGTTATAGCAGGAGCCAGGAGTACATAATATTATATTAAAATTAAACAGTGCACACTTTTTTGCTGCAGGAGTGCCACTGCCAGTGTGACTAGTGACCAGTGACCTGACCACCAGTATATATAATATTAGTAGTATACTATCTCTTTATCAACCAGTCTATATTAGCAGCAGACACAGTACAGTGCGGTAGATCACGGCTGTGGCTACCTCTGTGTCGGCACTCGGCAGCCCGTCCATAATTGTATATACCACCTAACCGTGGTTTTTTTTTCTTTCTTTATACATACATACTAGTTACGAGTATACTATCTCTTTATCAACCAGTCTATATTAGCAGCAGACACAGTACAGTGCGGTAGTTCACGGCTGTGGCTACCTCTGTGTCGGCACTCGGCAGCCCGTCCATAATTGTATATACCACCTAACCGTGGTTTTTTTTTCTTTCTTTATACATACATACTAGTTACGAGTATACTATCTCTTTATCAACCAGTCTATATTAGCAGCAGACACAGTACAGTGCGGTAGTTCACGGCTGTGGCTACCTCTGTGTCGGCACTCGGCAGCCCGTCCATAATTGTATATACCACCTAACCGTGGTTTTTCTTTCTTTCTTTATACATACATACTAGTTACGAGTATACTATCTCTTTATCAACCAGTCTATATATTAGCAGCAGACACAGTACAGTGCGGTAGTTCACGGCTGTGGCTACCTCTGTGTCGGCACTCGGCAGCCCATCCATAATTGTATATACCATCTAACCGTGGTTTTTTTTTCTTTCTTTATACATACATACTAGTTACGAGTATACTATCTCTTTATCAACCAGTCTATATATTAGCAGCAGACACAGTACAGTGCGGTAGTTCACGGCTGTGGCTACCTCTGTGTCGGCACTCGGCAGCCCGTCCATAATTGTATATACCACCTAACCGTGGTTTTTTTTTCTTTCTTTATACATACATACTAGTTACGAGTATACTATCTCTTTATCAACCAGTCTATATTAGCAGCAGACACAGTACAGTGCGGTAGTTCACGGCTGTGGCTACCTCTGTGTCGGCACTCGGCAGCCCATCCATAATTGTATATACCACCTAACCGTGTTTTTTTTTTCTTTCTTTATACATACATACTAGTTACGAGTATACTATCTCTTTATCAACCAGTCTATATATTAGCAGCAGACACAGTACAGTGCGGTAGTTCACGGCTGTGGCTACCTCTGTGTCGGCACTCGGCAGCCCGTCCATAATTGTATATACCACCTAACCGTGGTTTTTCTTTCTTTATACATACATACTAGTTACGAGTATACTATCTCTTTATCAACCAGTCTATATTAGCAGCAGACACAGTACAGTACGGTAGTTCACGGCTGTGGCTACCTCTGTGTCTGCACTCGGCAGGCAGTCCATAATTGTATACTAGTATCCATCTCCATTGTTTACCTGAGGTGCCTTTTAGTTGTGCCTATTAAAATATGGAGAACAAAAATGTTGAGGTTCCAAAATTAGGGAAAGATCAAGATCCACTTCCACCTCGTGCTGAAGCTGCTGCCACTAGTCATGGCCGAGACGATGAAATGCCAGCAACGTCGTCTGCCAAGGCCGATGCCCAATGTCATAGTACAGAGCATGTCAAATCCAAAACACCAAATATCAGAAAAAAAAGGACTCCAAAACCTAAAATAAAATTGTCGGAGGAGAAGCGTAAACTTGCCAATATGCCATTTACGACACGGAGTGGCAAGGAACGGCTGAGGCCCTGGCCTATGTTCATGGCTAGTGGTTCAGCTTCACATGAGGATGGAAGCACTCAGCCTCTCGCTAGAAAAATGAAAAGACTCAAGCTGGCAAAAGCAGCACAGCAAAGAACTGTGCATTCTTCGAAATCCCAAATCCACAAGGAGAGTCCAATTGTGTCGGTTGCGATGCCTGACCTTCCCAACACTGGACGTGAAGAGCATGCGCCTTCCACCATTTGCACGCCCCCTGCAAGTGCTGGAAGGAGCACCCGCAGTCCAGTTCCTGATAGTCAGATTGAAGATGTCAGTGTTGAAGTACACCAGGATGAGGAGGATATGGGTGTTGCTGGCGCTGGGGAGGAAATTGACCAGGAGGATTCTGATGGTGAGGTGGTTTGTTTAAGTCAGGCACCCGGGGAGACACCTGTTGTCCGTGGGAGGAATATGGCCGTTGACATGCCAGGTGAAAATACCAAAAAAATCAGCTCTTCGGTGTGGAGGTATTTCACCAGAAATGCGGACAACAGGTGTCAAGCCGTGTGTTCCCTTTGTCAAGCTGTAATAAGTAGGGGTAAGGACGTTAACCACCTCGGAACATCCTCCCTTATACGTCACCTGCAGCGCATTCATAATAAGTCAGTGACAAGTTCAAAAACTTTGGGTGACAGCGGAAGCAGTCCACTGACCAGTAAATCCCTTCCTCTTGTAACCAAGCTCACGCAAACCACCCCACCAACTCCCTCAGTGTCAATTTCCTCCTTCCCCAGGAATGCCAATAGTCCTGCAGGCCATGTCACTGGCAATTCTGACGAGTCCTCTCCTGCCTGGGATTCCTCCGATGCATCCTTGCGTGTAACGCCTACTGCTGCTGGCGCTGCTGTTGTTGCCGCTGGGAGTCGATGGTCATCCCAGAGGGGAAGTCGTAAGCCCACTTGTACTACTTCCAGTAAGCAATTGACTGTTCAACAGTCCTTTGCGAGGAAGATGAAATATCACAGCAGTCATCCTACTGCAAAGCGGATAACTGAGGCCTTGACAACTATGTTGGTGTTAGACGTGCGTCCGGTATCCGCCGTTAGTTCACAGGGAACTAGACAATTTATTGAGGCAGTGTGCCCCCGTTACCAAATACCATCTAGGTTCCACTTCTCTAGGCAGGCGATACCGAGAATGTACACGGACGTCAGAAAAAGACTCACCAGTGTCCTAAAAAATGCAGTTGTACCCAATGTCCACTTAACCACGGACATGTGGACAAGTGGGGCAGGGTCAGGACTATATGACTGTGACAGCCCACTGGGTAGATGTATGGACTCCCGCCGCAAGAACAGCAGCGGCGGCACCAGTAGCAGCATCTCGCAAACGCCAACTCTTTCCTAGGCAGGCTACGCTTTGTATCACCGCTTTCCAGAATACGCACACAGCTGAAAACCTCTTACGGCAACTGAGGAAGATCATCGCGGAATGGCTTACCCCAATTGGACTCTCCTGTGGATTTGTGGCATCGGACAACGCCAGCAATATTGTGTGTGCATTAAATATGGGCAAATTCCAGCACGTCCCATGTTTTGCACATACCTTGAATTTGGTGGTGCAGAATTTTTTAAAAAACGACAGGGGCGTGCAAGAGATGCTGTCGGTGGCCAGAAGAATTGCGGGACACTTTCGGCGTACAGGCACCACGTACAGAAGACTGGAGCACCACCAAAAACTACTGAACCTGCCCTGCCATCATCTGAAGCAAGAAGTGGTAACGAGGTGGAATTCTACCCTCTATATGCTTCAGAGGTTGGAGGAGCAGCAAAAGGCCATTCAAGCCTATACAATTGAGCACGATATAGTAGGTGGAATGCACCTGTCTCAAGCGCAGTGGAGAATGATTTCAACGTTGTGCAAGGTTCTGATGCCCTTTGAACTTGCCACACGTGAAGTCAGTTCAGACACTGCCAGCCTGAGTCAGGTCATTCCCCTCATCAGGCTTTTGCAGAAGAAGCTGGAGACATTGAAGGAGGAGCTAACATGGAGCGATTCCGCTAGGCATGTGGTCCTTGTGGATGGAGCCCTTAATTCGCTTAACAAGGATTCACGGGTGGTCAATCTGTTGAAATCAGAGCACTACATTTTGGCCACCGTGCTCGATCCTAGATTTAAAGCCTACCTTGGATCTCTCTTTCCGGCAGACACAAGTCTGCTGGGGTTGAAAGACCTGCTGGTGACAAAATTGTCAAGTCAAGCGGAACGCGACCTGTCAACATCTCCTCCTTCACATTCTCCCGCAACTGGGGGTGCGAGGAAAAGGCTCAGAATTCCGAGCCCACCCGCTGGCGGTGATGCAGGGCAGTCTGGAGCGACTGCTGATGCTGACATCTGGTCCGGACTGAAGGACCTGACAACGATTACGGACATGTCGTCTACTGTCACTGCATATGATTCTCTCAACATTGATAGAATGGTGGAGGATTATATGAGTGACCGCATCCAAGTAGGCACGTCACACAGTCCGTACTTATACTGGCAGGAAAAAGAGGCAATTTGGAGGCCCTTGCACAAACTGGCTTTATTCTACCTAAGTTGCCCTCCCACAAGTGTGTACTCCGAAAGAGTGTTTAGTGCCGCCGCTCACCTTGTCAGCAATCGGCGTACGAGGTTACTTCCAGAAAATGTGGAGAAGATGATGTTCATTAAAATGAATTATAATCAATTCCTCCGCGGAGACATTGACCAGCAGCAATTGCCTCCACAAAGTACACAGGGAGCTGAGATGGTGGATTCCAGTGGGGACGAATTGATAATCTGTGAGGAGGGGGATGTACACGGTGATATATCGGAGGGTGATGATGAGGTGGACATCTTGCCTCTGTAGAGCCAGTTTGTGCAAGGAGAGATTAATTGCTTCTTTTTTGGGGGGGTCCAAACCAACCCGTCATATCAGTCACAGTCGTGTGGCAGACCCTGTCACTGAAATGATGGGTTGGTTAAAGTGTGCATGTCCTGTTTTGTTTATACAACATAAGGGTGGGTGGGAGGGCCCAAGGACAATTCCATCTTGCACCTCTTTTTTCTTTTCTTTTTCTTTGCATCATGTGCTGATTGGGGAGGGTTTTTTGGAAGGGACATCCTGCGTGACACTGCAGTGCCACTCCTAAATGGGCCCGGTGTTTGTGTCGGCCACTAGGGTCGCTAATCTTACTCACACAGTCAGCTACCTCATTGCGCCTCTTTTTTTCTTTGCGTCATGTGCTGTTTGGGGAGGGTTTTTTGGAAGGGACATCCTGCGTGACACTGCAGTGCCACTCCTAGATGGGCCCGGTGTTTGTGTCGGCCACTAGAGTCGCTAATCTTACTCACACAGCTACCTCATTGCGCCTCTTTTTTTCTTTGCGTCATGTGCTGTTTGGGGAGGGTTTTTTGGAAGGGACATCCTGCGTGACACTGCAGTGCCACTCCTAGATGGGCCCGGTGTTTGTGTCGGCCACTAGGGTCGCTAATCTTACTCACACAGCTACCTCATTGCGCCTCTTTTTTTCTTTGCGTCATGTGCTGTTTGGGGAGGGTTTTTTGGAAGGGCCATCCTGCATGACACTGCAGTGCCACTCCTAGATGGGCCCGGTGTTTGTGTCGGCCACTAGGGTCGCTTATCTTACTCACACAGCGACCTCGGTGCAAATTTTAGGACTAAAAATAATATTGTGAGGTGTGAGGTATTCAGAATAGACTGAAAATGAGTGTAAATTATGGTTTTTGAGGTTAATAATACTTTGGGATCAAAATGACCCCCAAATTCTATGATTTAAGCTGTTTTTTAGTGTTTTTTGAAAAAAACACCCGAATCCAAAACACACCCGAATCCGACAAAAAAAATTCGGTGAGGTTTTGCCAAAACGCGTTCGAACCCAAAACACGGCCGCGGAACCGAACCCAAAGCCAAAACACAAAACCCGAAAAATTTCAGGCGCTCATCTCTAGTATCAATACTGTATGTCCTTATGAATGCAATCCGCATACTTCTCAGGGTATTTAAAAACAAAACAAAACCAGAGTATGTGTTGTGCATATTGTGCCACCGCCACCTCTGATGACACTGCTGGGTACAACTCCCCTCTCCCCGCCAGATGAACGGGGTCACAGTGCAGGAAGCCAGCAGTGAGATCACTGGAGGCACAGTGGAGCTCACAAGGTACACTGATCACCAGGGGGAATGGAAGTATATATTTTTTTTTTTTTTAAAAAGCTTCTTCTTTTTTTGGTGCTCAGTTTGTGGTGCTTTTAGACATACATAACTGATCACAGACGCTGGCTCACGATTCTGCTCTGCCTGTCAGAGAGGAGATTGGAGCCGGGAACCTGTGGATAATGCTTTCTGAAGATAGTGTTGTTATCACAGGGCTTTTTTTTTTAGTAAATTTGGCCAGATCGCATTTGCCTCAGGCACCTGAAGCATAATCCCTGATAAGTGGCCTGTCAGAGCTGTGATTACTTATGGGATCGGGAGTGTATCCCAGAACCCATGTGTGATCATAGGATTGTGGGTCCATTTCCGGCCGATGAAAGCTGCCTCTAATTGGATACTGCAATAATGCCCATCAGTCAAAAATCGCGATGTGCCGAAAATGGATTGCCTTTAACCACTTGCCCAGCATGGTCCCTCTGCCTCCCCGCACCCTCCCTCCCAGTGTTTGCCATGCTGCTGATCTTTGCTGATCGGTTAGCACGGCTTGACACCAAAACCAGCGGTAGGATAGTACGAATGGTGTAATGGTTAGCATTACTGTCTCACAGCACTGAGGTCATGTGTTCAATTCCCATCATGGCCCTACCTGTGTGGAGTGTGTATATTCTCCCCGTACTTGCATGGGTTTCCTCCGGGTACTTCGGTTTCCTCCCACAATCCAAAAATATACTGTTAGGTTAATTGGATCCCAACTAAAAAAATAACCCTATAAATAACTGCTAATAAATAATAATAAACCAGTGGCTGCAGACAATAGTCACTGAGGAAGTGTAAATAACCACCCAAGCCTCCCTTGTGTACTTGGTGTCTGCCCAGAATATTAAAATCAAAGTTCCAATGGTCACTGTGTTTTCAGTGTTACCGATGGTGTTGTCCAATGTTCTGATGTTTGAAATATTTTTTATTTTTTTTACAAATATAAAAAATATATATTTTTTTTTAAAGAAAATCATTTTGGATAAGATTAAATATATGTTCTTCACCTAATTCACAACAAAAAAAACCAACAATTTCTGAGGGGTTTTTGAAAATAAAATTGTCAGTTAAGTGGTTGATAGGATACCGCCTGTAGTGTGATTTACAGTAACTTACAACATTAAAACATTAAAAACTGCAGTGTCGGTTTTTTGCTTCCTTTGTTAAACCATCCTCACTGTTTTATCATTTTCTAAATTAAGAAAAATAATAATAGCTTTAGTTCTATGGAATTTCTAAGCACCAAGAATACACTGAAAAGGTGTCATCAGTGTGATGTCTGTGTATTATGCAAGACAGAATACCTTTGTACAGCTCGTTTAGAGCAGAAATGACATCTCTTTGTATGCTGTTGACAATCATGTGCAGTGAAGCAAGGAAAATGGAAATAACTGATGTAAGTTTAACTGAGAGTGGGTGAGAGTGCTTGCCTGGTAGACCCTGTAGCACGAGGATCACTTGTTTCCAAATGCTTCAGGACACCTAAGGATAAAAGTGTTTCCATAGTTAAATACTTCTGTCATACAGTTTATAGTGACAAATTGGAAACTAGATGGTACATTACGAGTGCTCATACTACAAGAAATACTGTACATATATATATATATATATATATATATATATATATATATATATATATTAGTTGGCAAGGTATTACTAATAGAGATACCCAACTGATGTGATACAACTTTAAAACAAAAAGTTGTTTACTAATCTGTGTAATAAACCTGTTACTTTATCTTAGTTTGTCACAATTATAGCCTTAGTAAATCACCCCTTATATCAGTAAAAAGAAATATAGCAAATAAATCACAAATAGACTGTGTTGTTATAATTTAGAATTAAATCAATATATGTAAAAGGAATAGGAAAACTGGACATCATTTCATGTCAAAATAATTAAAGCATTCCAATTTTCCACGTAGTAGATGTATAATCTATACACAGCGACACAAGGGTTGGCTCAATTCTAAAACTGCCTGTATAATTTTATTACACGCCTAATAACAAAAAGATCTATTCATGAAGCAGTGAAAAGGGAGAAGTGAGGCAGTGGAGAAGTTGCCAATGGCAACCAACCAGCATTGAAGTAACATTTAGAATTTGCATACTATAAATGGGTTGCCATGGGTAGCTTCTTTACTTGCTCACTACTTCACTACATGAATGGACCCCAAAGTCTTTATAGACAGCCACTTATTATAATTGAGTTGATTTATTGACGGTGATTAAATCAAATAAAAATGGGATGGAGATTTAGGAGGGATGGTTTGATTTAGTGCAAAGGTATGTTTTGATTGAATGCATAAAGATGAGCCTCACATGGCATGGAAATAAGGTTCAGGAGAGGGTGGCAGATTAGAAGTCTTGGAGGCAGGCATGAGAGGCGGTGACCAAGGAAAAGCAGAGTTGGTAGTCAGAGGAAGAGCAGGCAGGCAGGACTGTGGACAAAGATGAGATCAGAGCTATAGGAGATTGAATAATGAATTACATTATATTCAGGTTTCTACAATACACACTGTACATACAGATATAGACACAAAGGCTGGGTTAGAAGAAAGTTTGCCACAGAGGGTATGGTGTGCTATATGTATCCCTAATCAATGTCACAGCAGTCATAACTGTCCAGAGGGGACCTCATACTCCAAATGCATCTGACAGAGATTCCCAAACTCTACCATTACAGTACAGGTTTTAAAGATATCCATGCTTGACCACAGGTTACTTCATTAGTACCTCAGTCAATTTGATTTAATCATCTGTGCTCAGCCATGGATATCCTTAAAACCTGGACTGTAATGGCGGATTTGGCAAACTGTGGCATATAGCAAGCAGGGATATCAGAAACACTGCAATCTGTGATTCAGGACCCTTTACTTTACTTTAACTCTTGTCAGGTCAAGGAGTAAGTTAGAGCAGTTCAGTGTCCGTATACTGTACATGTACCCAGACTTCCCATGTGATGTGCACTTTCTGGTTGTCATGTGCCCTTTCAGAGCTATGAATGTCATACTAATCAGAGAAATGCTCCAAAAGTTGCTGATATTGCAAACAGGATTCCAGGCAAAAATGGATTACAAAAAAACATGGATCTGAAATGCAGAACTCTTGCATCCTTCCTAGACAGCTGACAAGTGTGGAATAATTGCCTTGTGCAGTAAGGGCCATTGGGGGTTTGCTGGATAGGGAGTCATTACAGTGGGGGCCCTGCTAGTATTAGCATTTCTGAGTAATTCTCCTTGTCTGCATTTTCACTTCTCTTGACCAGTGATGACTGTATTACTTACCGGAGCTTATCCGTATATTAATGTTCTTATAACCAGTAGAACATGATGAACCACAAATATATATTTCACTATCTCTGCAAATAACAGTAACATTGTAATCTTCATCATATCATTCAAAAAGTTATTATTACCCTATTTTAGTTTTACGTTCAGGGGATACAAGTATTTCCATTTAAGTGAGGGATGGTATATTCAATTGTTGCATGTGTGACTCAAAACTTGTATTACTTGGATGTGAAATTAAAACTTAAATAATTAAAATGTCTGCATTATGCATATTTCAGATTTGTGGAATATTTTAAGCTATGCCGTAATATAAGCAGCCAAAAGCAATTTTGGATATTTTTATATTGAACAGTTTGTCACATGCCATCTGGTCTAAACTACAACTCCCATGATCCTCAGTTAAGAGATTATGGTGCTTTTAAGTCCTGGTTTATTTTTACAATTATCAAATTATGTGAGACACAAAAGCCGCTGCCAAGAGAATATGAATCATTTAGTAAGACATTGCACCAAATTGCAACGATATTGAGAGCACAAAAAAGACACAAAGGTATCCCGAGACATCTTCATTAGATTACATGATGAACAAACTGTATTTTTATTTAGCATCTCCATTTATTGTACTGTAGCTATTATAAAATACCTTTTTATGTTTCCGGATATGTTTTAGTTCCAGCATTTAGTAAACTATTTGCTATTGTTGTGAATTTATAGAAATATTTATTCAATGCCAAATTAAAATAACTCCGTTGTCGGTTAACACACATTTTCTGAATTTAGCCAATAATCTGCCAATTCATTTACTAGTAACAACTATTATGAATCAGGCACTTTCATGTAGACTATAAATTTCCCTTTAGTAAAATACAGGTTTTGTTTCATGCATAACTAATTAAAAAGAATGTTTCATTCTTGAAAGATATACTCGTATACAGTTTGTAAAAAATGGAACCCAGCAGTGCTTTCTAACTCCTAACGACTTGTCGACTAAATTACTTTTGCTCCATTTGATCAAGGCCCATGAAATATGCAAAGGCAAGAATCAGGGGCATTTCAACAGAATAGGGGGCCTGTGAGCACCTCCAGGTGGACCCCCTCCTCAATATGGCGCTGTAGACTTTGGTATTGTGTCTACTGCGCATGTGCAGGTCTTTGGAAACATGGCGCCCACCATGATTCGGAAACCAATTTGGCTTCTGCGCATGCG
Source organism: Pseudophryne corroboree (assembly GCF_028390025.1). Taxonomy (NCBI): domain Eukaryota; kingdom Metazoa; phylum Chordata; class Amphibia; order Anura; family Myobatrachidae; genus Pseudophryne; species Pseudophryne corroboree. The sequence goes on from NC_086448.1 coordinate 662,288,099, forward strand.
CGGTGGCCATTTTTGCACCTACATCCGCTGCGAATGCGGTGCCCAACGCTGGACTTCGGATAGGTAAGTATGAAAATGGGTGCAGTGTGTGTGGTGTGGGCCCCCCTGTACCCAGGGGCCTGTGTACACTGCACACATTGCACCCATTATAAAAACGCCAATGGCAAGAATAGTTCAGTTTACTATACTCAAGTAAAAGGAAATAAACTGTAAATAAACTGTAAATAAATAATAAAGGATCTGGTGACCTATCTCAGGTGCTTCTGCCAGTGATAGAATACATTTTTCTTCCCTCAAATTCTTTGTCAGTGCACCTCTCAGGGGGTATATCTAGGCCTATCTTCACAGTTCCACAATACCGCAAATAACCACAATTAGCCACTACCCTTTATTTTATAGTTATGTCAAAATATTACCTTTCCAATTTCTATCTTAAACTAGTTTACAAATGCCCTTTGCATGCAACACTCCCTTTTATTGACACAGTCCAGAGGCCGGAGGGCTATCAATTTGACTACTATGGATTAGGGCACTTATGTTTAACATACACTTTAATTTTGGTACTTGGATAATAACCCCATCATTCACTCAAAAATAATATCTCAATAACCAAATTAAGATTATCTATATACAGTAGCACAATAACTGTTTTTTTTATTATCTTATAGGACACATTATCATGTTCTTCATGGCCAGCATCACCTGGCCTCCGATGGGAAAAACGGTGGTGTGATCTCCGATTGATTCCACTTCTTCATTCCAGATTATCACAGCATATAACAGGAACAGATTTATGCAGGTAACAATGCAATATTAAGTTCTTGAACTTTGCTTAGATAATTGAACACACTGTTCCATATAATGAAGTTATAATATTGTTTTGAGAATAATTAACCATGTATGTATTCAAGTGTTTATAATTTATGATATAAATTCTGAAAGCTAATTAAAAATACAGCAAGAGATCTTTGGATTTACTTCTATTGCTGAGTCATAGTATAATAAAACTCATACAGCATTGTCATGCTTGGGTTAGCCTTACTGTGGAAAAATCCGGAGGAGGTCTAATGTACTGTAATATGTTACAATGATTAAAAAGGAAATTTAATTAAAGGTGTTCTAGAAAATGTATATTCTGCTGGGATACTCTTAGAAACTGAAGTTTACATAATCTATTCCAGGTGCATACTGTAACTAGAAATGTTTGAAACCTATAGCAAAAATGTGATGGGGCCCTATCCACAATATCAATTGACATACTGTAGCCACTATATCATCTGCTTCAACCCAAATCTGTGTCCCGAGACATCTTCATTAGATTACATGATGAACAAACTGTATTTTTATTTAGCATCTCCATTTATTGTACTGTAGCTATTATAAAATGCCTTTTTATGTCTCCGGATATGTTTTAGTTCCAGCATTTAGTAAACTATTTGCTATTGTTGTGAAATCTTTTATAGAAATATTTATTCAATGCCAAATTAAAATAGCTCCGTTGTCGGTTAACACACATTTTCTGAATTTAGCCAATAATCTGCCAATTAATTTACTAGTAACAACTATTATGAATCAGGCACTTTCATGTAGACTATAAATTTCTCTTTAGTAAAATACAGTTTTTTTCATGCATAACTAATTAAAAAGAATGTTTCATTCTTGAAAGATATATTCGTATACAGTTTGTAAAAAATGGAACCCAGCAGTGCTTTCCAACTCCTAACGAGGTGGCTCCTTCGACCATTTGCACGCTCTCTGCAAGTGCTGGAAGGAGCACACACAGTCCAGTTTCTGATATTCAAATTGAAGATGTCACTGTTGACCAGGATGAGGATATGGGTGTTGCTAGCGATGCAGTGGTTATGTGGTTTGTTTGAAGAAGGTAGCAGTGGAGACAGTTGTTGGCCATGGGATGAAAAATCCCATTGTCATACCTGGGCAAAAAAAAAGCCACCTCTTCGGTGTAGAAGTATTTCTCCACAAATCTGGACAACAGGTGTGTGTCAAGCCATTTGTTTCCTTTGTCAATCCATAAACAGTACTGGTAAGGACGTTAACCACCTTGTACATCACCTTTATACATCACCTGCAGCACATCACCTGTACCCTTATGCATCACCTGCAGCATATTCATCAGAAGTCATTGTCAAGTGTCAATTAAATTAAATTAAAGTGAAGTACATTGTCAAGTATGTGTTGTTTGGGGCCTAGTTTCTAAAACTGCCATCCTGTCTGCCACTGCAGTGCCACTCCTAGATGAGACAGGTGTTTGTGACGCACACTTGTGTCACTTAGCTTAGTCACCCAGCTACCTCTGTGCACCTCTTTTTTTTTTTCTTTGCATGATGTGCTCTTTGGTGCCTCTTTTTTAAAACTGCCATCCTGTCTGCCACTGCAATGCCACTCCTAGATGGACCAGGTGTTTGTGCCGCCCACTTGGGTCGCTTAGCTTAATCATCTAGCTACCTCATTGCACCTCTTTTTCTCCTTTGCATGATGTGCTTAGTTTTTAAAACTGCCATCCTGTCTGCCACTGCAGTGCCACTCCTAGATGGGCCAGGTGTTTGTGCCGCACACTTGTGTTGCTTAGCTTAGTCACCCAGCAACCTTGGTGCACCTCTTTTTTTTTCTTTGCATTATGTGCTCTTTGGGGCCTGGTTTTTAAAACTGACATCCTTTCTGCCACTGTAGTGCCACTCCTAGATGGGCCAGGTATTTGTGCCACCCACTTGTGTCACTTATCTTAGTCATTCAGTGACCTCGGTGCAACCTTTTGGCCTAAAATCAATAATGTGAGGTGTTCAGAATAGATTGGAAATTAGTGGAAATGAATGTTATTGATTTTAATAATACTGTAGGATCAAAATTACCCCCAAATTCTGTGATTTTAGCAGTTTTTGTAGGGGGTTTTAAAAAATCATCCAGATCCAAAACAAAACCCGAAAGGGTGGTTTTGGCAAAATCAATCCAGATCCAAAACACGAGCAGGGATCCAGATCCAAAACCAAAACTCAAAACACGAAAAGTGCCCACCGCACATCTCTAGTCTGATCACCCTTTGCAGAGTAAGAGAGCTGGCCAATAGTTTGCATTGAATAGTGTTGATCTAAATATAACAAATACCTAAGAAACTAATGATATAAAATAGCTATTTTATTGGAGGATTGTTGCATGGTTTAAGTATCGCAACAATTTATTATGTGGGTACCATCAAAAATATTAGATATTTGTGGCGGTCCCTCTGTTTTGCTGTCTAAAGCACTAGTTACCCATAACGTTCTATGGGGATTGCAAAAATAACCTATAGGTTACAATATCACATTTCATAATGGTTCAAACATCTGCACATATGTAGCCTGATGGCCGCCAAACGCAGTTACAGTACAGTGATAGCATAAGGATAGGAAAAGGGAGAGGAGGTAATTGTCCTATATTTGTAAATAAAACAAGATATAGTACTCTCCTTAGTCTTGGCAACTCAGCCCCTGTCATCCTGTAAAGCGACTATCAATAATCAGACGTGACAAAAGGATCTTACCATTTTAGAAAAAAAAAGGTTTAAAGATTCAATCTACAGAAACACTTGAAATTTACTTTTAAAGCTCCTGATCACAGTTGGTAGAAAACAAACAAATGTCTTACAATGTTATGCTATGCATATTAAGCATTGAGCATAGGACCAATATTTTTCTCCAAAAATTCACACTGACTTAAAGGGATGTGGTTATGTGACCGGCGGTTGGGAGACTTCTTGTCACTATACCGATGTTGGGATCCCAAACAGTTAACAGCCCACCGGACGGCATGCCAACCAGCAGGGACTATTCCCACTTGTGGGTGTCCATGACACCCATAGAGTGGGAATAGAACCTGTGGCGAACGCAACAAGCCACCAAGCCCACTGCGTGGCGAGCATTTGCTCCCACCTGCAGGCCACCAAGCAACCAGGATCCTGGTATCGGTATGGTAACCGGTGGTCTCCCGACCGCAGCTCAGTAAAACCCAACCAGACTTAAATATAGATATTTTACTTTGATAAATGACTTGTACCTTTCTTTAGACATTGTGAGCCAGACTCATACATGGGCGCTGCAATGTCCATTTTTGTGTCTTTTGTCAGATTCACAACTTTTGCTTTCAGCATACAAAGACAATGAATCTGGATGTGCAAGCATGCCCACTTTCAGCATCTCTGTATACTATTACACCACAAGTGATTATTGGCATACCACCATAAGTGCACCAACACCATTGATACTTGTACGAGCCCTATGGCAGGTGCAGTTTCTCTGTTGTAGTATGGCCTATTTGGCAGCATCTGTTTATCTGGAAACACAGCAGCTTTTACTGACACACCCTGCGATACGCACATAACACGCCCATGAGACATGCTTTTTTGCATTCCTTTTATTCCACCTTAGTCACCACGCAGAATTCCCATTGGCACAGCATGCGGTTAGTGTGATCCTCTGAATCGGGCCCTGTGATTACTGAAAGAACTGCTGGTGCAGTAAAGAAGTGCAGGGGCAGTAAAGTGCAGGGGCAGTAAAGTGCAGGGGCAGTAAAGTGCAGGGGCAGTAAAGGCAAGGGGCAGTAAAGACAAGGGGCAGTAAAGACAAACACAACATTAGTTCAATCAGTAATGCCACAACAGATCAAAAATAAGACTGTATGATTCGAGATTCTCTATGCAGACACAACTAGGGCAGAAAGGCAAATAGTTGTTCAGTGCCACTGATTGACAGAACTCTTTAAATATGTTTATTTAACTTCAATGTGTTTATGTACTTCATTCCATCAGATTTCTTGATAGTACTTTAAAAGATTTGTTTTAAGGTAAACCTAGCCAAAATGTCATTTAAGCTTATGCCGAGTAAACATCTTGGTTTTGCATGGGTGTTCCTGAATAATTTGCCCATTACAAATCAAGGTATATGCCTTCATTCTTCTGTCAAGAGAAGCCTTTGAAAATTAGAAGTTTGTCAAGGTGGACGTAGAGGTGATAAAATCTGAAGAGACGCACTGTGCAAAACGGAAAATGTCACATCAAATCCCAACATCCCACTATTTTCATTAAATTAAACTCCTAAAATGTGCTTGGTTTGACATGATTTATATATTAAATTAATCATGAGAGTGAGGTCACACCAGGACTGTCTTTATCACAAAGAGATGAGAAATTAGCTTTTCCACCAATAGGCAACTTGGAGTGAAATGTGTCCCTTTAAAAGAATAGTACAAGATCCAAGGAAAACCAACTTTGAGTGTGGCTAAAATTCCAGCACTTTAGTATGCTGGAAATGACTATGTGCTCCTCCACACAGCAAGAAATATCTCTAAGGATGTAACCCTTTTGTTACATCCTTAGAGATATTTGTTTTTTCAATGCTCTCTCAAACTAGGCAAACTGGTTTGCTTACTTCTTGCTTACACCAGGCCTGGTGACAGGGGGGGACTAAGTGGACATCTGTACCAGGCCCGAGGTTCAGAGGGGCCCCAAGGTTTGGGCAGTCCCCAACTACTCAGGATCACACTAGGGTTGAATCTGGGCAGCGCAGTTGGATGAGCACTCTCAGGGGAAGAGTTATTTGATTGGCAGGCACTGGTCAGCAAGAAGATGTATTTGGAGGGAAAACTAGTTCTGCCATGGCTGAGGCACTACAAAAAACTTCTTGCTGACTAGTCCCTGCCAATTAAATAACTCCTCCCCTGAGAGGAGTCAAAGAGTGTTCACCCATGCTGCCAAGTTCTATAGATGTTGCGAGTGGCTCTGGCGCTACAGTGTGTTGGATGGTCACCCTCACTCTCCTGTTGTGTGCCATGAAGAGGAACAGCAGAGACTGATGATGGAGTCGTGCAGGAATCCACATGCATATCACTGTCAGGGCTGCCCCTATCAGCCTGAGATCCCTGGAATTAATGTGGGAGGAGGATCAGGATGATGCAGCTGCATTTCAGTCCCTTTACAGGGGTGTCTGCTTCATATCTGGTATGGCTTTCTCTGCTTTTTTTACACTAGATTTCCCCTGTGTTCCACCACCTGCCCCCCATTTGGGTTTGCTTTTCCCCCCTTTGTTCACAGCATGCAGCCACTCCTTTCCCATGAAAGCATCATGCACACCAGTGACCCCATCGCCCTCCACATACTGTATAAGGAGGCAAAAAAAAATAATAAAAGTTTAATCCTTGTAACATTGGTGATATAAACTACAGTAGTACCATGTATTTGTATATCAAATAGCTACAGGGGCAGGTTGGGAGGGATTGCTAGGAGGTTGAGATTCCTGTTGTTGGCCCTGGTTTACACCCTCAGCTTTGCAACTCCTCCTCTTAGACTGCGTGATACAGTTCTTGATGACTCTCCCCATATGTTAGTGAGACTCCCTGAAATATTGATGATCTCCCTGCAGAGCCTAGCAATCTTCCTGATGCCGGATCATATGGCCACAACAGTGATGATATCAATGTTATGTATTACTTATATATTTATTAACAGTTTCTTACATAGAGCAGCAAATTCCATTGCACTTTACAGTTGGAAACAACAGTATTAGAAAAAAAACTGACTAATAACAAAGTCATAGACGTAGGAAGGCCCTGCTTGCAAGCTCAAAATCTATAGGAAATAGGTATAGGTGTTATTTATTGCATAATGGTCCCTCAAATTGCAAAGTTTCTTGGTGGGCTGTATGATATTGTCACACAGCAATGTTGGCCAGGGCTCAGGAGGATATGAAAGTGAAGAAACAGGAAGTATGTGAGGATATGTGTGGACTGTACAGTGGGATTGTAAATGGAAATGGAAAGGAAAGTTTATGAAGGTTATGTGGGTGGATTCAGAATTTGATAAGCTTTCATGAAGAGGTGAGTTTTCAAGGAATGCTTGAAGGTTTGGAGACTAGAAGAGAATCTTTTTCTGCATGGGAGGACATTCCAAAGAGTGGGAGCAGCCTAAAGAAAGTCCTGCAATCATGAATGACCGTGAATAATGAGTGTGGATGAGAGGCATAGACCTTGTGAAGAGCGAAGAGGTTGGGTTGGGAGATATTTTGAGATAAGCGAAGAGATATACATTGGTGTATTTTTATTGATAGCCTTGTGTGTGAGTACAAGTGTTTTATATTGAATATGGTAGAATACAGTTAACCAGTGGAGGGAATGAGAGAGTGGATCGGCAGACGGTGAACTACTAGCGAGGAAGATTAGACTCACAGCAGCAATCAAAATGGATTGTAGTGGTGAGAGTCTGTTTTGGTAAGATCAGTAAGGAGACAATTGCAATAATCAATGCGTGCGATAATGAGATCATCTATTAGAGTTTTTACAGTGTCTTTTTTTAAGATATGGTCATATTTTGGATTTTCTTTTTAGATGCACATACTGTAACATGATTGTGAGGCAGATTGAATGTTGAGAACAAAGTTCAATGTCAAGGATGACACATAGGCAGGGAGCTTGTGATGTAGGATTGACTGCTATAGCGATATAGGATGTTAACCATTTTTGGAAATAAAATTAATTCTTTTTTTGAAATATTACTTTTGAGGTGGCAAGATGACATCCAAGATGAAATGGCAGAAAGGCATCTAATGACCCTGACCAATGCAGATGGTGACAAGTCTGGAGAGGATAGGTAGATTTGAGTATCATCTGTGTACAGATGATACTGAAATCCAAAAGAGATGATTAGTTTGCCAAGAGATGTGGTATAGATTGAGAGAAGCAGATGTCCTAAGACTGTGCCTTGCAGTACTCCAACTGATAGAGGTAGCGAAGAGGAGGTGGATTCAGAAAAGCGGACACTAATATTACCCCATTTAGTATGTAGGGGTAATTTTTGGTCTTGCCCCCACAGTGTAAGGTAATGCAAGGGGATTCTGTACTGGAGAAAGATTTAGGGGTTCACATAGATAACAAATTAAGCAGCAGTACCCAAAGTAGGAGTGCAGCAAAGAAGGCTAATAAGATATTAGCATGCATAAAATGGAGAATTGATGTAAGGGACAAGAGAATTATACTCCCATTATATCCATTATATAAATCACTAGTGAGGCCACATCTTGAATACTGTGTGCAATTTTGGGCACCATATTACAAACAGGATATCTGGAGCTAGAAAAAGTACAGAGGCGGGCAACCAAACTAATCAAGGGCATGGAGACACGAATACGAGGAAAGGCTTGCAAGGCTAGGCATGTTTACATTGGAAGAGAGGAGACTAAGAGGGGACATGATCAACATCTACAAATATATAAGGGGTCAATAAACAGAGCATGGGAGGGACCTGTTTTCTATAAGATCAGCACAGAGAACACGTGGTCACTCACTTAGGTTAGAGGAGAGGAGTTTCCGCACAATGAGGCGAAAAGGTTTTTTCACAGTAAGGACAATACGTGTTTGGAATTCCCTGCCTGAGAGAGTAGTAACTGCAGACTCAGTCAACACCTTTAAGAATGGGTTAGATAAATTCCTATTGGATAAAGATATTCAGGGTTATGTTGCGTAGGCACGCATTATAGTTAAATTAACTAGTCCTAACATAAAAATAACTAGTCCTATAATAAGACTGCATAGGAGAGCACAAATAGGTTGAACTCGATGGACAATTGTCTTTTTTCAATCTTAGTTACTATGTTACTAAAAGAGTGATTATATACTGTAAGTAGGATGAGAACCAAGAAAGGGTTGCGTGCTGAAGACCTAGGGATTATACTGTTTTGTTTGTATGAAGAGTGGTCAACAGTGTCAAAAGCAGCAGAGAGGTCTAGGAGAATAAGGAGTAATGGCCTTTAGACTTTGCAGTTATCAGATCAATCACCTACTTTAGTCAATGTTGTCTCTGTGGAGTGTTGGTAATGAAAGCCTTACTGAAGTGTGTCCAATAAGTTATGTGAGTTAAGAAAGTGTGAAAGGCAAGTGTACGCAAGTCCCTCAAGAAGCTTGGCAGGGCATGGGAGAGGAGAGATAGGACAGTAGAGTGAGACAGTTTTGGTCAGAATTTTTTTTTCAGAATGCGAGTAGTCACTGCATGCTTGAACAGTGAAGGAAAGATACCAGTAGAGAGAGAGAGAGAGAGAGAGAGATTACAGATTTTAGTTTAGGTTGGGATGAGCCCTGGAGACAGAGCTTTACTTATTTGTGAGGGTATAGAATCAAGTAGGGAGGTAGTAGAATAGGAGGATGAGAAGAGTGGGATGCAGTGGCGTCCGAGTTTGTTGGAGGTGCAGGATGCCGGCCGAACTCAGACTTTTTTTTGAGTGGCAATAATTTGAAAGGCATGGTTTTGTCTTGTAAATGACTGTGTCTTTAAAAATCATCTGAGTTTGGCTGGTGCCCCGCACCTCCCACAAACTTGGACATCATTACATCTCACCTTTCATCTTCATTTGTAGAATCAAATGAAGAGAAGGTGAGAGAGGGTTTAGGTGGAGAACTGAGCAGGTCACTGGCTGAGGAAGATCATACCATTTAATCTCAGATTTTATCAATCTTATCCTTGAAGTAAGAAGTAGAAGATCTTGCACATTGATAGTGGTTGGTTGGTTGGTTGGTTGGTGGGTTGGTTGAGGGAGGGTTGAGAAGTAATTTAAATGTATTAAAAAGTCTATTGGGGTTAGAGGCTTGAGTAGAGATGAGAGTTTTGAAATATGTTTATGTGGCAGTGTCAAGCACATTGCTATAGAAGTGGTAGATAGTCTTATATGCGAGGAAGTCGCTTGGAGTACTAGATTTACGCCACTGATGTTCGACTTTATGTGAGTGTTTTTTTTTATAGGTTTCTGGTTAATTTAGAGTGCCATGGTTCACATCTAGGCCTATGTGGAGTTTGATGGGTAGCCGGAGCCACTTTATCAATGATTTTTTTCTAGAGCCTGGTTAAGGTGTGATGCAGCTATCTTAAGTGATTGCAGAAATAGGTGAGAGCAGTTGTCGCATAGAGGTGGAAAGTTCATGAAAATATATAGCATTAATATTTATGCATGTTTGGAAAGGATTGCTGGGCTTCAATGATGTTGAGTTTGAAGTAATGCATGAGAGCATGCAGGTTATGAGGTTGTGTTCTGAGAGATGGAAAAGAGTGTTAGTGAATTCAGAAACTGAGCATAGTCTGTTGAATACAAGATCAAGGCAGTGGCCCTCATGATGAGTAGAGTCACTACATTGGGAGAGGCTGAGAGAGGAGGTTAGAGAGAGTCATTTGGAGGCATGAGCAGCAGATTTTGGACAATCGGTGATATTGAAATCACCCATGTTGATGATGGTTGAGATGTCAGGATAGGAAGTGAGGGAGCCAGGCATGAAAATATTCACTGCATCTTACCCCCACTGCCTAGCTGTTGTATTGCTTGGAAAATAAGGATACAGTATATCACCAAACTATGTAACTACTTTGGAACTGCTTTGGCTCTTGTTTACAGTTGGCCATAAGTAATTTTTTTGACATGGCTCACAGGCAGAGCAGTACACATCCTTTTAGGTGTAGGTCAGGAGTGGCCAAAGCATCGCAATTAACCGGTCTACCACAAACACTCGATCATTCGATTGTGGCAGATGTCCAGCAGCATTCAATAATGGGAGGAATACTATCCATCCCAACCATCCTGATTTTGTCAGGACAGTCCGCAAGCCCTTTGCTTGCTGCAAGCCATGTCCCTTTTTAGGAGCACCAGTCCCCTTTTTGGGTGTGCCACACCCCTTTTCCAGGTGTGCTACTATAGGCCCTTACCTAGTAGATCATGCCATAAGCATCTATTCACAGTAGTAGATCACAAAACATTTTCAGTCTTTAGTGTAGACCACCAAGTCCAAGAGTTTGACCGTACCTGCTGTAGGTGTTGCTTTCACGATCTCCCTGAAATGTTGTTTCAAAAGTATATCCTGCATACAGTAGTTTTCACTATTCTGCATCTGCATTCCCATGTATCTTGTCTCAAGTTTTGGTGCATTAATGCAAATCGAAGTGGACAGCAGGGTCAAAGTTGATTTTATGAGATACCTCCTATATTTTGGCTTCAGAAGTTGCCTCCAGTGTGTTTTGCGAGGAACTTTGTTGCATATATTACGTGGAATATTATTTTACTTAAAGAAGTTGTATGATTCTTCTCATGTATCGTATTATAAGTTTAATATTTCCCTTTAACTTAATGTACCAAAATGCTGTTTTTACAGAGAATTCACAATATTCTCTTGCTAGATCCTAAAATAATTGGTTTGATACTGAAATGTAGAAATACTTTATTCCACAATAAAGGAAGGTTACAAAATGACCAAATGTTGTATATTAATTAACAGTGAGTCCCTTGATAAAAAGCTTAAAGCAGGAACACCTGAATAAATTACTTGGAATTATACAGGCATTATTAACAAAACAGGCCACACAACTATCTAGCATAAATATAAAGGAGCCATTAAATTCAAATTAGCATATTGTTAAGCAATAAACTAGCAAGAGCGTAATGTTGACCTCTGCAAAAAAATCCTATGATTAACAACAGTGACATTCATTTAGCAGTCATAAAACAGGAAAAAAATTATAGCGCACACCTTCTACCATAGAAAAGTCAGCCCACAGGTGTCTGAGAGTAAATAATTCCAGAAGAGAAGGTTGATCATTTTTAAAGAGAACTTTTGTACTAGTTATATATATATTTTTATGTGGAAGACTTTTATCTCTATATACAGTACAGTACATAAAATAGAAAGTTTTCATTAAAAAAATCAGGTTTATTGTTTGGTATATGAATCATCAGGGACAGTTACAACAAATCCCAAAAGGTCATTCAACACCAGATGGCCTTCAGTATCAAAAGCTGTGGAGTTTTTTGTATTTTTTTTACTCTTGATTTGCCATTGCCCCTGTTTAGATGTATATGAATGCATGTTTTAGCATGTGAAGATGGCTGCAAATGCTGTACTACAAAAAAAAAGCTTCTTCAGATGATTAGGACAAATCAGAGATGCACATCCCTTGCTGAATTGCTGGAATGGGTCTCCTATTGCAATCACATTTAACTTTGTGATTTTTACTTCACCTGCAGAATAGGGGTGACGAGGAACAAACACACATCCTTAGCATCTGCTCCCTCCACAAAACATGTGATTTGTAGTTTTGATCAGAGATGATAGGCCATTATCCTAGACTTTCAATGGCATGTAGTTTCTACTGTCTAAGAGTAAGATACATGGGGAACTCTTTTATAGATACAAAATGAAACTAATAAAGCATAATGATATTCTTTATCAATCCACAATCATCTGTAAGAAATCAGCGTTCCTGTCAAATGAGACTACAGAGGCAAACTATAGGCCAGCTCTCCATACAGCATAGATGGTATGTTAGCCAGTATGCCTGCACAAAGAGGAATCCCTATCCCAGGCAAGATGCAATGATTTTGCAAACTTCTTTGCAGATAAAGTATCCACCATTTGGGCTGGAATCTGCATAGTGCCATCAAAGGAGTGCCAAACTGCCAAGCCTGCCACTGTAAGCCACCTGTCTTCATGGACCAGCATTGACCCACTGGATGTAAAATACATTGCTGAAATTGCCCAAATGTTTTGCCCTACTACATGTGATTTTGGCCCTGCCTGCACTAAGCTTCTAATAGTGTTTATGGACATAATTGACCCTGGGTTTGCAAAAAATAGTTCAATGTTCTTTGCAGATGGGCATTTTTCCTGAACCAATAAAGTAAGTAATTGTTAGCCCTCTCCTTAAAAAAACCTAATTTAAATCATGACTGCATGACCTGCTACAGACCAGTATCAAACCTTTCTTTTCTAGGAAGGTTATTGAGAAAGTGGTTGCAACTCAACTGTTAACCCATCTGACAACCCATGATATTTATAATCCATTCTAATCAGGATTCAGGAGTAGATATAGTACTGAAACATCCCTGGTGTGTGTGTTAAACAATCTTATGATGGCAAGAGACAGAGGGGACTGTTCAATCTTAATCCTTTTGGATCTCTCCGAAGCATTTGATGCCATGGGATTCTGATTGAGTTCCTGAAAAATGTAATGTGGACTGGATGGCACAGTCCTTAGCTGGTTTAAATAATTTCCCACTGGCACATCACAAAGATTTTCATCTGGAGTATACACATCATCACCAGTGACACTCCCATGTGGTATTCCACAAGGTTCTATATTATCACCCAAGATTTTTGAAGTAGACATGCTACCACTAGGTGAAATAATCAGGTGCCATTGCCTGGTCTACCAATGCTATGCAACTGTACCTGTCATTTGCTCTGGGTACTGAGAACCCAATAACAACCCTAAATTGCTGGTTAGCTGAGCTCCAGGAGTTGATGAGTGACAGCTGGCCATGAGTAAATTCTGATAAAACAGAGGTCCTTATGATAGGACTGCAACATACAAGGACAAGACTGCGACATGGCACTGGACTTACAGTTGTGGAGTTCAGAATTAGAAAACACTGATCATGTATGGAATCTTGGCATTGTCCTGGATGGTGGCTTGACACTTAAATGTCAAATATCAGTCACAATCAACTCCTTATTTTTTCATCTGAGGAATATATCCAGAATCAAGCACTTAATTTCCTCTGAAGAGCTGCCAAAAGTCATACATGCATTTGTATCATCTCTATTAGACAACTGCCCTCTACTGTGGTCTCCCAGCAAAAGATCTGCATGGTTGGAACAAAACCCAGCAACCAGGCTATTAACCAACCAGCCCAGTTCCATCCACATAACACCCATTATCTAATCGGGTTTGGTATGTAATCCTGGCGGTCACAAGACTGAAAGCAGCATCTCGACACCGGAGATCCCAACATCAGATGGGGTAAGTATTCTAACCCTCCCCCTTCCCCTACCCTAACCCTCTGGAGGTGTCGTCTAGGGCTAACTCTCCAGGGATGTTGGCTATGGCTGCTCCCCCAGTGCCTAACCCTAATCACCCTAATCACCCTTAGCGTCTTACCCTAACCCTCCCTCTAATATTATTATTATTATTATTATTATTAGTAGTAGTAGTAGTAAAAAGCTAGCACTATATAACTAAGACACTAAATACAAAATCTGTTTAATGGAAAATAGAGAGTTTTTATTTCACCATCATTTCATGATTCATTAAATATACTGTAGAAATAGGACAGTATTGAGCAGTGTTTTAAGAGAAAAAAGGAAAACTTTATAATATATTAAATACATTCATTTGTCCCAAACAAAATAGCTGACAGGACTTAGAAGTGAAGCTTTTATTTTCTTGCACATACCCATATGGGCACCCATTTCTGCAAATAGGCGTGTCTGCATGGAGTTACTTCCCAAACATGGAAAGTGGTATGCACTAGAGTGGTCACAGGGGCCCTGGGGGCCCGGTACTGCATACCCTGCACCCTTTAAAAATACCTGTCTGTCGTTACCACAGGTATAACTGGGAGCATGGTGCCAGCGCCATGTTTCTGAAGATCTGCACATGCTCACTACAGAAATCACTGGGAAGATGCGCCCATGCCATTTTCCCAGAGATCGGCACATGTGCAGAAGACTCCGGCAAGTACTGCAGTCTAATGCAGAAAAAGCTGGTGAGAGATCTCTTGATCCTCCCCTGTCAGAATGATATGACTTTTAGAACACAGGAGCTGCAGTTTCACTCTATTTGCATTAATTGGAGCGTTTTAGTCACTTGTGTTCAATCAGATGCTACCCTGCATCTGTCATCATTATCAGTTCCCAACTTGCACCGAGGTTTTACTACCAGCAATATAGGTCTGCCCAGGCAGATGTGATTGTGTCTTTTGGCTGCAATTTTTGTGCCAATTCACATCAACACAACCACACCTCACCCCTGCAGTACTTTTCCCGCATTTACTTAACGGTTTTTCTGCATCTACATTCCCACTTCAACCCTTGTCCAAACCTGCTGGTTGTACAGAATCAGAATTCCAACTAGCATTTGAAACTGAGCAATGTGAAAAAAACATGCACTCACACAGGAAAGTGCAAGTTTGTATAAGGGCCCTGAGTGGCAATAAACAATGATAATGCAAAATTATGGCTTTACTTGCTCTTTAAGTTTATGTTTACAAATGTCAAGAACACACATAGCAACATAGTAACATAGTATTTGAGGTTGAATAGAGCTAAATTGCCCATCGTGTTCAACCTGTTTTAGTTTATAAATGACTACTAGTACTTACACAAGGTCCAAAAGCTCAGCTCCGTAAGTGGTACAATAACACATGATGTGATTGTGCTTCACAAACATCACATTATGTTTCTGTCATGGAGAACACATCAATGCCAATCATGTTTTAAGCTGCCAATTTTACAGGAGAGATGGACGCTCTTAAGGAAATTCTAAGGCCTCAGTTTATCATCACTGGCATTCTATGAAAGACAAAGATGGATTATAACCTGTTGAAATGTCAAACACATGATTTTTGTAAACATGAAAAGAGACGAGTTCTGTCTCTTTTTAAAATTACTATAATTTTGATTTGTGTGCAGATTTTTGGCAATGGCAGATCCACAGTATAATGTCAATATTTATTTTCGCATATCTTTAGTAAGAATAAATCTACTGAATTATACCCACTTCAGGACATTTACCATAATCACTCAGTGGAACTGCAAAACACCTTCATGCTTTGGCAAGTGCCCATCAATGCGCTGGCATGACCTCTCTTTTTATGAAATACCTTCTTTACCAAGAAAGATACCTAGGCATGAGGAGAGATGGTGAAATCACACAGATGTACTGTGAAAAATATAAAATATAAAAACCACTTTAGTACCACTCCTTTAAATAAAATAAACATTTAACATTTTTCACTTAAAATAATGCTTGGTTTAGACTCGTCAATGCTATTACTCAGTGCTGGCACAATGCGGTAAGCATGGTAAGCGATGCAGAGAGATGCGGGCTCGAGAGGTGCTCTACCCGCTCCGCTGCTATCCACTGTTGTTGCGTTTGTCAAACTGTATGAAAGCAATGTCACTCAAGGCACATCAGTGCTGATCAGAGGAGGGCTAGGCCTGTACAGTGTTGCTGATTTGGTGTTGGGAGTGGCATTCAGAGTGTGTCTGCCGTGTTTCGTTAGGATGAATATGTTATGGGACATGTCTGATTGGGAACAGACTGCCTGGACCCAGTTCTTTACTGTGACTAGCCCCTTCCCTGGGACAGGCACCAAGGAGCTGAGTTTATTTCAGGCTAGCCCCTCCTCTCCTGTCTCCCATCATCCTCTCTGCAGCTTTCCTCTTCCTAGTCCTGCCTTCTCCACCCTACCCTGATGGTTGCCTCTATCAGAACTACGTACACTAAGTGATTTGGGGGATGTAACAGTTAGGTGTAAGTAGCGGACAGTGGTAAAAGAACATTTGCTTTTGTATATTCCAGAAATGTGAACTAATGATACACCTTTAATATGTTTGCATAACATTCAATATCTTTATAAAGGGCCCACTGCAAAAGTATTCGAAAAGGTCTGAACACTGGGAAACATATCTGATGCAAAATCCAACTCCTTTTGCAGTGTAAAATAGTCATGCAACCCTCTGTCCAACAAATGGATACTTATAGACATATGACCTCTCCATATTTTTAGCCTATTCTAAAAATGGGGTTTGGTAAGTAAAACGGACTGTCTGGGTTCCCAGCAGTCAGGAGACCAATGCCAGAATCCCGGCGGTGAGCACAGCGAGTCTTCATGCAGACTTGATGCGCTTGCCATGCTTCAGGCCTGCAGCTCGCCACACTATTATATTGCCCCTCGGGGAACTCGGGGCTTTGGTCGGGATGCTGACTTTTTGCCGGCTGTCGGTTTTCTGGTGTCGGTTTCCTGACTGCTGGGATCCCGACAGCCAGCAAATTAACTGCATTCCCTAAAAACCTTGTTCTACTACTGAAAAATCTCCTTTCTGAACTACTCTGTATATGAGGCTCAACAATGTACTGCGCCTTCACTTCACCCAACGCCTCTATGCTCCATAAATACTAAAGTCTCATATTAAATGTATTCATAATATATTCAGGCAGCACTCTACAGCTTTCTTTAAAAAGGCACATGCTCACTATGGCAGCTACTGCTTCAAATAATGGGCTTGATCCCAAGTCACGTGGAAATCTGATTCCAGCAGCATCCTGGAATTTATTTTAATCAAACTGGTATGTGCAGCAGCTGAAATACATATCTACAGTAAGTGAGATTCTGAGCCATATGCATTTCAGTCACTCCACACAGATGGCTGAATGATCATTAATGGATTGTAACTGGGCAGCAAAGGAGCATGCACACAAAGAGGAGCATCTTGTAGATGTGTAACTAAAGTTACAACCTATTATGACTTATGCATATGGAATGTGCACAACATTTCAGTTATGCTATCTACAACATCCATGTCGTAGGTCAGGTGTACGTATAATTAATAATAATGATAGCTTTCGTAAATGGAGGGCTGTTGGCAGTGCAATTGCATGGTTAAAGAGACACATATGACTTTTGACCACTGTAGGTGGTCTGAATTACAACCAAGAAAAAAAGACCAATCTGTGCGCAACAGGATTAATTTCTAAAATATAATAGTTTTATTAATAATCCAAATTATGGATAGGAAAAATAAAATGTAATATATATAAAATATACAGTATACACTATATAATTCAGAAGTGACCTCACAGTAAAGTTGAACAATTTGTAGCAAATTTTAAACCATTCCTTGTTTTTTTTCTTGAATTACAACCACACTACATGCAAGTTAACTGCATCACTAGAAATCTAGGCACATTTGCAGAAACTGAGACTCACAGCTTGATTAAAGATGTTGTTGCTCATCAAAACAAAACTTTTGTGATATATAAATGCCCAATAAGGAATGTAATTTGTAAAAACTTAAATAAACTATGTAAGCTTATGTAGCTATTATGATGCTCCCAAATTATTATATAAGACTCCTAGAGTCGTGCTAGAGAGGTCCTCTGTCTATAACAACTACCCATTTTTCCCATAGAGTATGATACACTTAACAGTACGCAGGATTCCACCAGGGGGTATATTTACTAAGCTCCCGATTTTGACCGATTTGGTGTTTTTTCATCAAAGTGTCATCTCGGGAATTTACTAAACTCAAATCTCGGCAGTGATAAGGGCATTCGTATTTTTTTTGAAGTCAAAGAAAAAAATACGAATGAATACACCATCGGTCAAATACGCCTGTTATTTTATACAACTCGGTAATTTACTAAAAATTAGAATTCACAAACACTGCCGGTAATAGCCAAACACTGCCGTGAAAAAATACAAATCTAAAAAAAAAATCAAGGGGTCCCCCCCCCCCTCAAGCCACCTAAGGGCCAGGGGTGAAGCCCGAGGCTGTCCCCCCCCCCTCTCCCCCATCCAAGGGTGGCGGATGGGAGGCTGATGGCCTTTTGTTTAAAAAAACAATATTGTTTTTTGTAGCAGTACTATAAGTCCCAGCAAGCCTCCCCCGCAAGCTGGTACTTGGAGAACCACAAGTACCAGCATGCGGGAGACAAACGGGCCCGCTGGTACCTGTAGTTCTACTACAAAAAATACCCAAATAAAAACAAAACACACACACCATGATAGTACAATTTTATTAAACATACATGCACACTTACATACACACATACTTACCTATGTTGACACGAAGCAGTCTGACCCCTTGTCCAGTAGAATCCCGGGGTACCTGTAAATAAAATTGTACTTACAAAAAATCTGGGGTAGATCTGTCCTCTTCGAAAAATAAAAAAACGGATTACCCGAACCACGCATTGAATGGAGATCCATGTTTACACATGGATCCCCTTTCCCTGACTGGCAGGACCCCCGTGTGACTGCTGGTGTGACTGCTGTCAAAGAGGGTCCCTTCAGCCAATCGGGGAGTGCCACGTCATGGCACTCTCCTGATTGGCTGTGCGCTCCTGAGCTGTCAGTCAGGCTGCGCACTGTAGATACTATTTAGCGCATAGGCGCTCCATTGTATCCAATGGTGGGAACTTTGCGGTCTGCGGTAGACCGCGAGGTTAAGTGGGGCACTCTTGTGGTCTACAGGTACCAGCGGCCCCATTTCCCCCCGCATGCTGGTACTTGTTGTTCTCCAAGTACCAGCTTGCGGGGGAGGCTTGCTGGGACTTGTAGTTCTGCTACAAAAAACAATATTCATTTTTTAAACAAAAGGCTAACAGCCTCCCATCCGCCGCCCTTGGATGGGAGGGACAGCCTCGGGCCTCACCCCTGGCCCTTGGGTGGCTGGAGGGGGGCACCCCTTGATTTAAGGGGTCCCCACTCCTCCAGGGTACTAGTTGGTGATTTAATGCCAGGGCCGCAGGGACCAATATAAAAGTGTCCCCCGGCTGTGGCATTATCTCTCTGACTAGTGGAGCCCGGTGCTGGTGTTAAAAATACGGGGGACCCCTACGTCTTTTGTCCCCCGTATTTTTTGCACCAGGACCAGGCGCAGAGCCCGGTGCTGGTTGTTAAAATATGGGGGAACCCCTGTCAATTTTTTCCCCGTAGTTTTACAACCAGGACCAGCTAAAAAGAGCCTGGGGCTGGTTATGCTTAGGAGGGGGGACCCCACGCAATTTTTTTCTGGATTTTTAACACTTTAAACACTTTTTTTAAGGTACACAATGAAGCCCTGCACGGATCTCACAGATCCGGCCGAGATTCATTGTGTTAAGTTCGGCAGTGTTTTACTAATCACTCCCGTAAAACACTGGCCGAAATTACGAATGACATCGACATCGGAATACACGAAAATGCAAAATACGACAGCATAATAAATGAGGCGTAAAAAATTCAAAAATTTGCAAATTCACACATTCGATGTCATTCGTGTTTAATCTCCCTCCAAATCCCGACAATTACGAAACTTAGTAAATATACCCCAAGGTCTTAAACTCTGGACAGTAGGAGCTTATATAATAAATGGGAGATCACAGGAGATATGATGAAGCAGGTAACAACAGCAGGGCTGAAGCACTGTTAGGGTCTCCTGCTCTGTGCTGCCACGTTGGGGCGAAGGGCGAAGGCCAGTTGAGGTTTATTGTACGGAGTTTCGGAGGTTGGCCCATGATACCCAGTGGAATGACCCAGCCCTGAGACACCAGTACCGAAGAGGTCTTTCTAACCAGCTAAAAGACCAACTGGTACAATATCCCTTGCCTGATAGCTTGGATCAGCTCATGCAGTTATCCATTTGGGTGGATAGACGGCTGAGAGAGCGCAGGCTTGAAAGGGAGACCGAGGTTTCCTTCTTTCCCAAGGGAACCTCAGACTCTGAGGAATTTTCCGAGGAGCCTATGCAGATTGGGGCTACCCGCCTCTCCTCGTGTGAGAAGACGCGGAGGAGACAGCAGGGGTTATGTTTGTACTGTGGGAATAAAGGCCATGTGGTAGTATCATGCCCAGAAAAGCCGGAAAACTTCAGGGCCTGAGGGTGATGGGAAATATCCTGTCAGGCCAGAAGTCAGAATTTCCCAAGAAGACTTTTTTATCATTCCGGTGACCTTGAAGATCCTCGGTCAAACTGTCAAGACTGAGGCCTTTGTGGACAGTGGGGCCGACGGGGTTTTTATGGACCGCCAATTCGCCCTGAAACACTCTGTTCCCTTAGTACCCTTGGCATCAGAAATTGAGATTTGTGGGTTAAACGGGGAACCATTATCCCAGGGTAAAATTACCTCTTGCACTAGCCAGATTTCTTTGTTTATTGGAGCCACACACTCTGAAAAATTGTCCTTTTATGTGACTGTCTGTACTTTTGCCCCATTGGTGTTGGGGTTACCCTGGTTAAGGGCCCACAATCCTCAGTTTGACTTGGTCTCTGGGGAGATTCTTAGTTGGGGTACTGATTGTTTCAGGAGTTGCTTGAGCCTTCCAGTCAGGCTTTCGCAGCTAAGTTTGCCAGGATTGCCAGGATGTTATGCAGATTTTGCGGACGTGTTCTCCAAAAGAGTTGCAGAGGTACTACCTCCCCATCGCCCCTATGACTGTGCCATTGATTTGTTGCCGAATGCTAAGCTTCCCAAGAGCAGGTTGTACTCCCTGTCACGTCCTGAGACTCAGGCTATGGCAGAGTACATTCAGGAGAACTTGGCTAAGGGATTTATCAGACCTTCACAGTCTCCAGTTGGGTCGGGGTTCTTCTTTGTGGGTAAAAAGGACGGTTCATTGCGACCCTGCATCGACTTCAGGGAATTGAACCGTATCACGATTAAAAACTCATACCCACTGCCTCTCATTTCGGTCTTGTTTGACCAGCTTCGTACTGCCACCATTTTTTCTAAGATTGACCTACGCGGTGCGTACAATCTAATCCGAATAAGAGAGGGGGATGAATGGAAGACTGCCTTTAATACCCACTCAGGGCATTATGAATATTTGGTGATGCCTTTTGGGCTCTGTAATGCCCCGGCAGTCTTCCAGGACTTCATGAACGATGTGCTCAGGGAATATTTGGATAGATTCTTAGTTGTATACTTAGAAGACATCCTAATCTTCTCCCATTCCCTGGAGGAACATCGGAAGCATGTACGCTTAGTCCTCCAGAAACTCACCGGCTTGGGGCGAAGCTGGAGAAGTGCGAAATTGAAGTTCAGCAAATCGCATTTCTAGGATATATTATCTCCCCAGAAGGTTTCCAAATGGAGGGTTCCAAGGTACAGGCAGTCCTGGATTGGATGCAGCCCACTAGTTTGAAGGCGCTTCAGCGTTTTCTGGGCTTTGCGAATTTTTATAGACGATTTATCGCTGGATTTTCGTCTATAGTGGCGCCCTTGGTGGCACTCACTAAGAAAGGGGCGGATGTTGCTCACTGGTCTTGTGAGGCCAAAGCGGTTTTTGCCCGTCTCAAAAGGGCATTTGTCTCGGCCAAGGTGCTGCGACACCGAGATCCAGAGCGTCCTTTTGTGGTGGAGGTGGATGCCTCTGAGATGGGTATTGGGGCAGTGCTCTCTCAGATGGGGGTGTCTGATAATCGCCTTCATCCCTGTGCTTACTTTTCCCGTAAATTTTCGCATGCCGAGATGAATTATGACGTGGGTAACCGGGAATTGTTGGCTATTAAGGATGCACTCGAGGAGTGGAGACACTGGCTTGAGGGGGCAAAGTTTGTGGTCTCAATTCTCACCGACCATAAGAATTTGGCATATTTAGAGTCAGCGAAGCGCCTCAATGCCAGGCAGGCACGATGGGCTTTGTTTTTTGCTCGCTTTAATTTTTTGATAACATATCGCCCTGGGTCAAAAAACATCAAGGCTGATGCGCTCTCGCGGAGTTTTGCTCCAATCCAGGAGACCACCGAGGAGCTATTGCCCATTGTGTCCCCATCATGTATTAAAGTGGGCATTACCCAGGACCTCTTGTCATTAGTCCTTAGAGCACAGGAGCAGGCTCCTCCAGACCTTCCGGTAGGTCTTTTGTTTGTGCCTCCTAGGTTAAGACAGCGAGTGTTCCTGGAATTCCATGCCAAGAAGTCGGCAGGTCACCCGGGTATTGCCAGAACTCGGGAGTTGCTATCTAGGGCGGTGTGGTGGCCCTCGGTGGCTAGGGATGTGGATCAGTGGGTTCGGACATGTGACATCTGTGCCCGAAATAAGACTCCTAGAAGGGTTCCTGTTGGCCCATTACATCCACTCTCTATTCCATCTAAGCCATGGACCCACATTTCAATGGATTTTGTGGTGGACTTGCCCAAATCCTCGGGGATGACAGCCATCTGGGTTGTCGTTGACAGGTTTTCGAAGATGGCGCACTTCGTTCCATTGGTTGGGTTGCCATCGGCCAGACGCCTGTCTGAATTATTTATGCTGCATGTTGTGCGCCTCCACGGGTTGCCACTTGATGTGGCCTCTGACCGCGGATCCCAGTTTGTGGCCAAATTCTGGAGGGCATTTTGTTCCGATCTCCAGATTTCTGTCAGCTTGTCGTCAGGCTACCATCCGCAGTCTAATGGGCAGACTGAAAGGGTGAACCAGTCCTTGGAGCAGTTCCTCAGGTGTTATGTCTCCAAGTGTCAGACTGACTGGGTTGCTCATCTGTCCATGGCGGAGTTTGCCTATAACAACGCGGCTCACTCTGCTACAGGGATCTCTCCCTTCCTTTGTGTGTATGGGCATCATCCTAAGGCCAATTCTTTTGACCCCCTGGACTCCACGCCTGGTGGTTCCTCTGTGGTTTCGGTCCTTAGAGGTATTTGGAGGAAAGTGAAGAAAGCCCTTGTGTCTGTGTCATTAGTGACCAAAAGGGTTTTTGATAAGCGGAAAAGACCCTGCAGCTTTAAATTAGGAGTCTTCGTCTGGTTGTCTACCAAGAATTTGAAGTTGAGACAGCCATCTCATAAGTTAGGCCCCCGGTTCATCCGTCCTTATAAGATCACTAGGGTTATCAATCCGGTGGCATTTCAGTTAAATCTACCCCGTTCTTTGGGTATCAATAAAACATTTCATTGTTCCCTTTTAAAACGGGCGATTAGTAATCCTTCTTCCAGTGGAAGACCTTCCCCTGGAGGGAGTTTGTTGTTGAAAGGATTCTTGACTCCAAGATGGTTCGGGGTCGGCTGTCATTTTTGGTGCACTGGAAGGGGTATGGCCCGGAGGAGCGGTCGTGGGTGCGCAGTTGTGATCTTCATGCCCCCAGACTGTTACTCTCTATCTTCTCGCAGTTCCCCGATAAACCCGGTGGTAGGGGTTCTTTGACCCCTCGTCAGAGGGGGGGGTACTGTTAGGGTCTCCTGCTCTGTGCTGCCACGTTGTCATGGCAACCGGGAGACAAGTGCTAGCGGAGTAACCTGAGCGTAGCTGATACTCTGGTTCGGGTCTTTTGCTGTGCAGTGGTTACAGGCTCTGTGCACGGCAGGGGATCCGGTGCTGTTTTTTGTGCTCACAGTCTGTGAGGTCTGAGTGGGGCGTGGACAGCACCTGCTATATAAACCCTCTTCTCTGGTTAGGCAGATGCTGCTGAATCTTTGTTGGTTAGTCAGTTCCTGAAAGCTAGCTAGTACTGTGTAACTTTGTATTTGTTTGTTGCTTACTGCAAATAGGCCTTGGGATTTGGTATTACACTCTGCCAATCCAGACCTAGCAGTAAGACTGGAGTCAGTCGTTTAACCTGCTGGGGTTCTTTTGCTACTCTGTGAACCTAGCAAGTTTGCGGCTGTATTCTCAGACTTGCCTGCCAAAATCCTTTCTCACTGTGCAAGGTGTTCAGGTGTCAGTTTAGTGACAGTAAGCTGAACCAGTGCACTGCAAGTGAGGACTAGGATTGTGGAGACTCTCCTTGTGTCTATTATTCCATCTCTGACCAAGGAGTTTACTGCCACACCCGTTGGTAACCCTTTAGGGTTTTGCTGTTGCCCTTAGCAACAGCATTTCGGGTTCTCTACGTATTAAATCACTACATCTTGCTTCTTTCCATCTGAGCATTCCTAATACTAGGGAGACACCCAGTTTCTTAGCCTTTGAGCTTCTCTGTTCACTTTGTGTTTATTTTGTTACCCTATCACCTTCTGTGTATGTAATGTCATATTCCCCAGTCTCTGTGAGTTCATTTGTTTTGCATCCCTCACCGTTCAGACACCAGTACATTCCTGCTGGCACTGGTGTGCATAACAAGCACAAATGATGAAATGTGTAGGACTGGGCCAGAATAGCAGCATAAATCATTAAAGCAGCAGTGCAGGAGTGTTCAGATCTCTAACACCAGCGTACACAATATGGCTGACAGGTGCAGTATTGCAGCAATACAGGAGTACAGGTTGTCACAGTAACTATAAATGTGGTAGCAGCGGTGATACACAATAATGCATGCAATCCACAGGTGAATCCACAATGAGAGAGATGTGCATATATTTGCACAGAACCTGTAATATGAGTAGCAGTGGTAATAATACTTAATGATCATGATAAATGCAATCCACAGGTGAATCCATAATCAGGAAAGTATACAGACTTGAACCTTCAATATGAGTAGCAGTGGTAATACTAAATGATACAGACACTTAGCTGAGGATACAGGCCAGGCAACAGCAGCAAGACACCAGAATTTAGTCAGTCAAGAACAGGGACAGAATGACAAGGCTCCAGGAAGACCTATCACCGGCAAGGGTGTGTAGATATGACGGCTTTAATACCAACAGGAACCAGTCAGAGAGATCGGTCCCCTAATGACAGGATTAGATTGTAGCTGTAAAGCTGCGCATGCCTCCAACTTCCAGGCTGCTAGGCAACAGCCAGGACCAGTATCCATTACGGCCGCCTGAGGTCCCAATTGCCTAACAATCATTGGGACTATTAGGCTGTGTGACCAACATGATGTGGCGTCCTGGTTACCTAGCAACAATTAGGACCCACAATGAAGGAGAGCTGTGACAGCTAATCATAACAGTAGCAATTAGCAACATCCTATTTTTTTACGTAGTTATAACAATATCTAATGTCTACTGCCTAGTGTATCCTAGACTTATCCTTTTACAATTTTTTTATGTTATGTTTTACGTGTGAAGGTGTTACAGAGATACAATATAGTACTCCTGATTTTCAGCATGTGAATAGGGCACCCTTTGTCGGTCTGTTAGTAACCAGTCTTTTTTTTTTTACTGTTTGGTTCCCAATTGTAAAGCGCATGGTCAGGGGTGTAGCGAGGGTGGCTCCAGTGGAGCGCGAGCTCCGGGTGCTGTAAAAGTTAGAGGGCGCACAGCCGCCTACCCTCCTCCCTCTGTCCACTATACCGTGGGCCGTTGTACAGGCAGCTGTAGAGCAGGAGAAGCAGAAGGGCGCACACTGACTTGGACTTGGAGACTACAGTATGTAGGGAAGCAGGCCATAGGCGACAGCAAGAGACACTGACAGCCAGCACATGCCGGAGCTCTGCCACCCTCTTTATATGTCTCAATGTCTGCTTGTAGCTTTGCAGCAGGGTTACTTCTGTTCTTCTGCACTACTCTCTGCCCCTGCTGCTGCAGCACTTCTTTCTTCGGCCCAGCTGCTGCAGCACCTCTCTCTGTCCCAGCTGCTGCTGCAGCACCTCTCTTTGCATTAGAAGCTGCCGAGTAACATGTATAAACGGCTCTACTGTGGCATAACATGTATAAGGGACTCTACTGTGTGGCGTAACGTGTATAAGGGGCTTTACTGTGATGTGTAACGTGTATAAGGGGCTTTACTTTATGGCATAAAGTGACTAACGGACACTATTTTGGTGTAATGTGAATAACTGACAATAGTGTAAGGTCACGGTGCAATCTGAATTGAAACTATTCTGTGGCCACACCCATTTCCCATGAAGCCAGGCCCCTCTATTTTTGTTGCGCATATTAGGTGCGTACGGTCCCTATTTTAAACATGGGGGAAACTTTTGACCTGAGCTCCACAAGGTCTGGAACTGACCCTGTCACCAATTTAGGATTTTTAAATATTTTTTCTTTTCAATTGTAACATTTCCACAATTTAGTACAGGGCAGGGGGTGCCGAAACATACCCTTGTTCCGGGCACCATGGCACCTAGCTACACCTCTGCGCATGGTAAAATTCTGGTGCTACAGTATGTATAGTAAGTACATGCTTTAATAAATATTTTGTCAGGAACAACTACAGGGGCAAAGTTTTCTGCCCATGTGACACTTTTCAGCAAGTAAGTTAGTTAGTGGTTGATGTATCAAGCTATGAAAATAGTGGAGAAGTGGACCATGGGAGAGTTGCCCATAGCAACCAATCGGCATCAGTGTAACATTTATCAAGTACATTCTACAAAATTACTGTGCAGGTTAAAGCTCCACTGGTCCACTTCTCAAATCTTTGCCTGTGTTTAAGAATAATTAGGATGATGTGAAGTGCAGTGTATTAGAATAATTAGGGTGATGATGAGAGTTGTGTATTAGGATAATTAGGGTGATGATCAGGGCTGTGTATTAGGATAGTTATGGTGATGGTCAGGGCTGTGTATTAGGATAGCTATGGTGATGGACAGGGCTGTGTACACAGCCTCAGCCTCAGGGGGGACATTAACAGCAAAGCCTGCAGAGTAGTAAGAGCAGCGAGCACCCGCACAGCCCCAGCCAGCCGCAGGGTACATTAATTAACAGCAGAGTGCTGTGTCAGTGTGGAGCAGAGGGGTGAACGCAGCAAGCCGCAAGCACCCGCCACTGCACAGTATCTGAGTGAGTGACAGCCGGTGGGAGGATCAGAGACCTTGTTTTGCTATAGCTATAGACAGAGGGTTGATCGGTCAGCACACAGTGGCTAATTACAGGTTGGTAACACTGCTACACTACCTACAGTATGCATCACCAGCTTTCTCAGGAATAGGAAAAGAGGGAAAGTGCGCCTAACAGGGACAGAGACCTTTTTACATTGCCGCTTACATTGCATTTCATAGTGTGTTCAGCAAGCAAGGTTAATTTAGAGATATTATGTTGCTTAAGTGCCGTCAGAATTGCACCTTCAATTAATGATTACTTTCAAGAGCAGCCAGTACATCCAGGGAGACACAGCTACGTAAACCTTAATTGTCAGCTACAGTTTAACAACTTGTCAGTACTAAGTTGTACAGTCGTAAGCAGACATTCCCAAGCAGAGCAGTGTGCGTTTCCCTGTCAGTCCTTGCATAGAGAACAGTCGCAGAAACTGGTTAATAAAATCTCCAGATAAACTTTGCTTACAGTAGTTACAACGCGGAATATTAAGTTTGGTAAGAAGCCAAAGGGAATTAAACATAGTTCTAAAAGTTTATTGTTTCTGCAAACTACGGGAGGAAATTGTTACAAAGGAGAAAGTGATTACTGACAGGAAATAAATGCAGAACCGTCCGGCTAGTCAGCATCAGCTACACTTCCCTTTTTCTTCTCTCCTATTTACAACATTTACTTCAAGTATTTGTTATTTGTCTCCAGGATATTACATTTACTGAAAAGTGCACTCTAAACTTAATTCAGCGAGCTGTACATTATTTGTGGTTAAAGGGGCCCCAATAGCAAAGTAATTTTGTTGGGATTGTGGCATTAACCTTACATTTTAGTGATAGGAGTGCTATTTCTTTTACACTGTGTAGTGCAGTTTGTTTCCTATGTATGAACAAATATGTATTTGAAACATATTTTGAGCATAATATAAGTACTGTTTATGTGTTAATTACTTCAAAGTTCTCCCAACAAGAAAAAGAAAGCAGAAGCATTCTAGTCCAATAAAATTCCAACTGAAAGACTGTGCCATTAATGTCTGCGCAAATGATATTCTGAATCAGTGGTGTGCGGTGAGGTCAGTGACTAGTAAGGCACTACAGCCATAATGTCCACCGAATCCTGCCGATGACCCCTAGCCAATGCCCGCTACTGCCTCTGAGCCGGTACCCGCTGCCACCGCCAATGGCTTACAAACTCGCCCACAATCAACTGACCCAGCCCTCCGCCACTAATTTCTATCTCAATCCGATGCCGCCAATGCCCGCTGCCTGCCTGCTCATCATACTTGTGATATATTGTACATTTTTATAGAAAAAAAATTGTGTTAGGGAGTGGGAGGAGGACATGAATGCAATTTTTTTGTCCAGGGCTTCCATTAACTTAATGGAGAAGCATCTGAATGGGTTAAAAAAAAATGCGTGAGGTCCCCCCTCCTAAGTATAACAAGCCTCGGGCTCTTTGAGCCAGTCCTGGTTGTTTAAATACTGGGGGGAAAATTGGACAGGGCTTCCCCGTATTTAGACAACCAGCACCGGGTTCTTAGTCCGGTCCTGGTTCCAAAAATACAGGGGATAAAAGATGTAGTGGTCCCCCGTATTTTTAAAACCAGCACCGGGCTCCACTAGCCAGGGACATAATGCCACAGCCGGGGGACACATTTATGTAGGTCCCTGCGGCCGTGGCATTACCCCCCAACTAGTTACCTCTGGCCGGGGTACCCTGGAGGAGTGGGGTCCCCCCTCCAGGCACCCAAGGGCCAGGGGTGAAGCCCGAGGCTGTCCCCAGCACCCCTGGTCGGTGGGTGACGGGCTGATAGCCATGTGTGTAAAACAAGAATAATGTTTTTTGTTGCGGAACTACAAGGCCCAGCAAGCCTCCCCCGCTTGCTGGTACTTGGAGAACCTCAAGTACCAGCAGGCGGGGAAATAACTGGCTCGCTGGTACCGTGACAGTAAAATTTTATTAAAACACACTTACACACTCACACATACTTACCTACATCCCACGCCGGTCACGTCCACTTGTCCAGTAGAATCCAATAGGGGTACCTGTAAAAATGAGAGAGAATACTTACCTACATTCCACACCGATCACGTCCACTTGTCCAGTAGAATCCAAAGGGGTAGAGGCACCTGTAAAAATGAACATTATACTGACATATGATCCACTGGAGGGAGAAAGGAGAGAGAGAGAGAGAGAGAGAGAGAGAGAGAGAAAGGAAGGAAGGAAGGAAGGAGCAGAAGAGAAGAGAGACACGCGAACTAACCTGCTGCTGCTGGAGCCGGCGGAGGACAGCCACACGTACTGCATGGCCACCGCTGCTGCCTGTCAGGTGAGCGGAAGCCGGGAGGACGGAGCCATAGGGGGAGGAAGGGGGGAGAGCTGCACGCTTCACAGGACCACTGCTGCTGGTAGTGAGGTGAGTGGGAGCCGGCGGAGGAGGATGGGGGGGGAGAGCCGCACACACTTAAGGCCCACCGCTACTCCCGGCTATCATCAACGATGGGACCCGTCGCCTCCAGCGCCACATGTGGGTGATTGGACAAGCGGATCCAGCCCTGGATCCGCTGTCCAATCACAGGTGCCTCGCTGACATGGGGGTGGTGTCCCTGTCAGCGAGACACTTGAAACAGTGCTGCTTTCCCAATGTTTTTTCATGGGCTTTTACACCCCAGTGCTAGGCTCCGCCCCCCCCCCCCGCACTGTCCCCGTTCCCATTATCCATGGGAGGCACTGCTATCAGTGCCTCCCAAAGTACTTTAAAGCAGTAAAATTATTAGGATTCAATAAGAAGATACTTAGGACACAGAATATGTGTCATAAGTATCTTCTTTTATTATTTTAATAATTAATCACAGGGGAGGCACTGCCTCCCCTGCCTCCCCTGACTGCATATCCCTGTTCTGAATTGTACTGTAATAGTGCCATGTACTCTATTTTCATGATGAGTCTGATGCCTTAACCTATAGTAAGGTACATGAGTCAGAACAGAGCCCGCCAAAAACTTTACATGATACTTATCCCAGAGTATTACACATTTATTAATATTGCAGCAGAAAATTTTTGGGCTAGAGATTGGAGATAGTAGCCAGTACTTTGTGGGCCTGTAGCAACATTTTGAAGGGGCCTCTCTCAAATACTTCTAGAGAGACTCCTCTCTCCACAGTGGTTGTTATTTTATGCCCCATAATATTGCACTAGTTCAATTTATGCCCTGCAGTAGTGCCCTAGTTCAATTAATGCTCCATAGAGGTGCCCTAGCTCAGACTATACCAAAGTGACAACAGGTAATATTTTGCCATATTGTATTCTCCCCAGTTCACACTTGTAGTTCTGCTAGTGCACATTATACCACACAGTGTTTCCAGTTCACATCATGCCCCACATGGTGTGGGAAACAACCAAATCCCACCTGAGGTGGATAATTCCTAATGTGGGACATTCCATTCTTCTTAATTTAAGAACACTATCCCTATTTAAGGGACAGTCCTAATCTCAGAGGTCAGTTCCCATCCACAGATTCACAAAGGCAGAAAACAAGGAGAATCCTTCTCTCTGACAGTTCTGAGCTCAGCTATGTCTGTGATCGTGAACTTTACTGAGAAGGATAGACAGAGATCGCTAGTGATGAGACCTCCATTGCAGACCCATGCAAAGGGCTGGACCAAAGTTCTTAGCAAGAAATTATAAGAACTTGGTAGACACCTATATTAGCTGGGTCTGGGGCCGCATAAGTCTCTGGTACAAATAGCAAAGTTTCCCCTTGCTCCCACTATAGCAATGCCTATGGATCATAATATGGGTGAGAGGACTGTGAAAGGGGATTCATTAAAAGACTAAATGAGAATTGTTGCACTGATTTAGGGGGCTGCTTTTAATCTAGAAGCAATAAACAGGCAGGATTTCCTTGTCCTGGGTTAAAAAAAAAGGCTGAGCTTCACTTTAGTGTCTGTGTGTGAGGTGGGCATATACATTTTTAAATGATGTACATGTGTTTGAAGATAGAATCTGAAGGAGAGCTGTTCTCAGCTACGTTGTGTTCTAACTTTCTCACTTTGCTTTAGCAATATGATTATGAGGTCTATTCATCATCATGTTAATTGTCAGGGGCCAGATGGTCTCTGATAATTAAGTACAGTATCCAACTGTCTTTGGGTAGCATCAGTGTATTTCAACATTGTTCTGATGCAGAAACAGCATATCCAAAGATTAGCTGTCCCTGTGATTCCTATCACTTTAGTTGCAGTGAAACTTATCATCTGACTTAGCAATGTAATGGGCCCTACACATTAGGCGACCCGCCGCCGAGCTGCCCGACAGCCGATACGGCAGATAGGTGACCCAGCGGCAGGGGGGAAGGAGTGATAGGGGGAGTGACGTTTCTGCACTCCCCCCGTCACCCAGCTCCATAGCACTGCATGCTAATATGGATGAGATTGCCCATATTGGCCTGCATGCACAAGTGACCCGGCACCAACAATGAATGAGCGAGGGGCCACGCATCATTCATCGTTGGTGCCTACACACTGACCGATATGAATGAGTACTCGTTCATTAAGGAACAAGAACATTCATAAAGATCACTGTTATCGGCCAGTGTGTAGGGCTCATTAGTGTGCATGCCTAAACTGGCATAGAAAAATCCTGTGTCAGGCAGAAGGAGTCAAACAGGGGTGAAGTAATCCAATTGGATCACTCTTAACGGGAACAATCTGTAACTGGCTATGGTTCACACTGTCAGTCTCCGAACGTTTTGTATTTTCAGAGCTTGATGAATTTAGGCCCCCAGACTACTGTATGGGGGCAGTGGGCCAGATTGGGACTGACAAGTAAGTAGGAGAAATCCATGAAATCTGCATTACCTTTATAATGAATGGCCCTGATACTGAATTTCTCCAAAAGTAGGTGTTAAAGTTAGGTTTGTAGAAATTAAGGGATTATGAATAAATCCCCAATAGTGAATTATAACAATATATAACATGTTATGACTGGTAGACTTTTTTACCTGGATCAAGTAATTATTATGTGGGACATTTGTTATTAAATAGCATTCATAGGTAAACGTGGAGGGATGGGGATTTCCAGTTGCCCAGAAACCCCCTTTCCCACAGCCTGGACAGTGTCCGTTGTTATGTCCTGATGTACATATCTTTACTTCAATGAATCATGCAGTATGAAGATTATGTATTTTATTTCTTATTGGTAAGTAGTACTTGCATGGTTATAGATATACATCAACTCCACATGCTGCTCTCCTCCTTACTCTCCTTCTACTTCCTGATCACATGTTCATCTGTGCAGCCAGATTCTTAAAGGTACACTACCTCATCTAGCTAATGCACATAAACTATTTACATAGATACTACATCCACAACATACAGTTTAAAAGGCAGAATGGAGCTGCTGCACATGCCCAGTGGCAGTAGATTTTCCTACCATGTCTTCTGTGTGCATCTGTGAATCTGAGTGCTCAATCATCGCACCAGAGAGATAATCTAGTAGTTGGCTTACTGTGATCATTGGGCCTGTATACTGATGTAGCAGCTCTCATTGTTGCTGTGATGCATACATACAGATGTGTCCATGTACACCTTTTCCATTTTGCTCAATCTGGCACGCAATGCATAGCACGGCTAAGCTATTTGCAACGAGTAGCGAGTGGATGAATCATAAGATGTTTGTTTTCCATAATAGAATATGTATAAATTAGCATACTAAAGAAGCAAATTAAGAAAAATAAAAAAGCATGGCTAAAATGTAAAAGAGACATGTGAGTAAGAATACATTGTTGCAAACAAGCAAAAATATATACATTAAAACTATATATGTATGTATAAACTGTGGCTACATTTAAATATACACTATTGGTGGGATGTAATGTTGTCCGAGTTCGGCTGCTGTGCAGGATACCGGACGAACTCAGACTTTTTTTTAAAGGGGCAATAATGTACAAGGCTAAACCATGACCTGCACATGATTGCCCCTTTACAAAAACATCCACAATCGATCGGCATCCCGTACGGCCGCCGAAAATGGACTTCATTACATCTTTGCTTCCTAAAGCTGTATTTGTACTGAGAATTGTGGTGCTAATTGTTACCTGTGCTCTGTTTTCAGTTTTCTGTGATGTTAACTTCTGTATACCCTGTGTTGTTCTAATGTATGTTCATGTTACGGCACTGCAAAACACTTGTGGCGCCTTATAAATAAATTGTAATAATAATAATAATTACATCCCTCCCCATATCTAGCGTCAATGTTTTGAACTGTGTTAGTCATTTATAAATGCAGGGGGAAAAAGTTGACATAAAAACACCCTTTATTTAACTTGCAAGCTTTTAACACTACAAAAAAAACCTGACAATTAAACCTAAGTAGTTTTTAAAGCTTGTAGATTAATGTATTCAGTTATTGCATCATTAGAACTCCACTTTTTTTCTGCCAATAAGCATTAATTATTAAAATGGTTACATGTTTGAAGTCATAAACATGTTTTAATTACGTATGTTATTATAGTTTATTTTTCTAGCAAGCAGTTCATGCATTTTCAATCATTTATTTCTCTACAGGCAGAATGCATTTCAAATAACTGCGGTAGACGGTGTCTGCAGCGGAATAATTCAGTGTATATCTGCTGATGATTTCATAGAATGGTTACAATCTATATCAACCAATATTTCAAATCTCACAAAGCACAATGTAAGTTAAAATACTCTTTTGACTCGTACTTTAACTATTGTTTGTAGGGGGTCATTCTGAGTTGATCGCTCACTGACGATTTTCGCAGCACAGCGATCAGGTGAAAAAGCGGCATTTATGCGCATGCGTATGGGCCGCAATGCGCACGCACGTTGTACGGGTACAAAGCCCGTTGTGGTTGTGCACAGGTTCTAGCAAAGTTTTTCTTTGCACTGACGGCCGCAAGAAGATTGACAGGAAGGGGGCGTTTCTGGGTGTCAACTGATCATTTTCAGGGAGTGTTTGCAAAAACGCAGGCGTATCTGAAAAAATGCAGGCATGGCTGGGCGATCGCTGGGCAGGTGTATGACGTCAAATCTGGACATGAATAGGCTGAAGTGATTGCAAGTGCCGAGTAGGTTCAGAGCTACTCTGAAGATAGGCTGCACAAGCGTTCGCACTTATGCTAAGCTAAAATACACTCCCCAGTGGGTGGCGGCATAGCGTTTGCACGGCTGCTAAAACTAGCTAGCAAGTGATCAACTCGGAATGACCCCCGTAATTCTATCAATGTTAATTGATGTTACTAATGTTGCTAATTCTTGGGATAAACAACCTTGTCATCTGAGAAGCAATGTTAAGGACACAACAAATATGAGAAATGAACATAATACCCCAACTATTAAACATTCATGCAATGAGATTTCCTACCTGAAGTTTTTTGTTGGTGTGACTATTTAGGTCCATTATTATATTTAAATGTTATTCATTTAGAAATGCACCAGCATGCTCTCTGAATGCTAATGATTATTTAAATAAATCATCGCTAATAGCTAAAGACATTAAATTGTAATGGATCAATATAATGTACTTTATGTTAGGCACTGAGCTAATGGATAAAATTAAATATATTTTTCAGGTAACAAATGATTTTGTTTTAAAAGTCTGTATTATTTTTGAAGGGGAAGTAAGTGAAAATTACTTCTTGCTATAATGGAAAAAGCCAATTAACTTTCCATTTCAGACAAGTAATATGTGTTTACTTTAATTCTAGAAAACAAATCTCCAATGAAGCAACCTCACAGGCACACATACAGTATTGATGCACACACTTGATGATATCCACAATGTATTTTTGACATTAGTAGATGACTGCGTGTTGAGTGTTAACTTGTATAACAAATACACACAGAATACCATGTGGTGGAATTTATCAGTGTAAATAATAATGTGGTGCTTTGGGATCTGTCTGTGTGCTGGAAACATTTAACTTGTAAGTACGGCAGTCTTTATTCAAAGGATTATTTTTGCAGGTGGCTGGATCATTTGAGTGAGAGAGAGATTACATCTAAAGCATCTTATGCAGCGCTGTGGTTGCTAGTTTAATTCAGGTTTGCTTCGGTGAATAAATGAGAGTGCAGTAACAATAAGCGTTTCGCTAGGCATGTCATGTACTAATATAGCTTATTTTTATCAAAATAAAGAAAAACAGGTGGTTATTATACAATAACTACTATTACTTGGTCCAGAACGTCTCCATACTAGCAATACTGTCAAAAGCTTAATGAATTTATTTTCTCCTGTCTTATGATTCTACAGTAAGAGTGTCTAAAATATTTGTTCTAAGATAAAAATTATTTTATATTACAGATTTCCATATTCCTCAGTGGGGTATGCCTATTTTCTGCTGAACCAAGTGAAAATAGAGATGAGCGGGTTCGGTTTCTCTGAATCCGAACCCGCACGAACTTCATGTTTTTTTTCACGGGTCCGAGCGACTCGGATCTTCCCGCCTTGCTCGGTTAACCTGAGCGCGCCCGAACGTCATCATGACGCTGTCGGATTCTCGCGAGACTCGGATTCTATATAAGGAGCCGCGCGTCGCCGCCATTTTCACACGTGCATTGAGATTGATAGGGAGAGGACGTGGCTGGCGTCCTCTCCGTTATAGTAGAAAAGAGTAAAGACTGAGTGACTTAGTTATAATTGTGGGGAGGATTGGGGACGGGGAGCAGCTGTTAGGGAGTACAGTGATTTAGATTAGGAGAGAGAGAGAGAGAGAGAGAGAGAGAGAGATTGACCTGATTTACTGGAGCTTAGGAGTACTGTAGAAGAGAGTGCAGAGTTTACTAGTGACTGACCACAGTGACCACCAGACAGTGCAGTTTTATTTAATATATCCGTTCTCTGCCTGAAAAAAACGATACACACAGTGACTCAGTCACATACCATATCTGTGTGCACTGCTCAGCCCAGTGTGCTGCATCATCTATGTATATATTATATATCTGACTGTGCTCAGCTCACACAGCTTATAATTGTGGGGGAGACTGGGGAGCACTGCAGTGCCAGTTATAGGTTATAGCAGGAGCCAGGAGTACAAGACAGTCACATACCATATCTGTGTGCACTGCTCAGCCCAGTGTGCTGCATCATCTATGTATATATTATATATCTGACTGTGCTCAGCTCACACAGCTTATAATTGTGGGGGAGACTGGGGAGCACTGCAGTGCCAGTTATAGGTTATAGCAGGAGCCAGGAGTACATATTATATTAAAATTAATTAAACAGTGCACACTTTTGCTGCAGGAGTGCCACTGCCAGTGTGACTGACCAGTGACCTGACCACACTGACCACCAGTATAGTTAGTAGTATACTATATTGTGATTGCCTGAAAAAGTTAAACACTCGTCGTGTGACTTCACTTGTGTGGTGTTTTTTTTTTTATTCTATAAAAAACTCATTCTGCTGACAGACAGTGTCCAGCAGGTCCGTCATTATATAATATATATACCTGTCCGGCTGCAGTAGTGATATATATATATTTTTTATATCATTATTTATCATCCAGTCGCAGCAGACAGAGTACGGTAGTTCACGGCTGTAGCTACCTCTGTGTCGGCACTCGGCAGTCCGTCCATAATTGTATACCACCTAACCGTGGTTTTTTTTCTTTCTTCTTTATACATACATACTACGACATCTCTTTATCAACCAGTCTATATTAGCAGCAGACACAGTACAGTACGGTAGTTCACGGCTGTGGCTACCTCTGTGTCGGCACTCGGCAGTCCGTCCATAATTGTATACCACCTAACCGTGGTTTTTTTTCCTTTCTTCTTTATACGTACATACTACGACATCTCTTTATCAACCAGTCTATATTAGCAGCAGACACAGTACAGTACGGTAGTTCACGGCTGTGGCTACCTCTGTGTCGGCACTCGGCAGTCCGTCCATAATTGTATACCACCTAACCGTGGTTTTTTTTTCTTTCTTCTTTATACATACATACTACGACATCTCTTTATCAACCAGTCTATATTAGCAGCAGACACAGTACAGTACGGTAGTTCACGGCTGTGGCTACCTCTGTGTCGGCACTCGGCAGTCCGTCCATAATTGTATACCACCTAACCGTGGTTTTTTTTCCTTTCTTCTTTATACGTACATACTACGACATCTCTTTATCAACCAGTCTATATTAGCAGCAGACACAGTACAGTACGGTAGTTCACGGCTGTGGCTACCTCTGTGTCGGCACTCGGCAGTCCGTCCATAATTGTATACCACCTAACCGTGGTTTTTTTTTCTTTCTTCTTTATACATACATACTACGACATCTCTTTATCAACCAGTCTATATTAGCAGCAGACACAGTACAGTACGGTAGTTCACGGCTGTGGCTACCTCTGTGTCGGCACTCGGCAGTCCGTCCATAATTGTATACCACCTAACCGTGGTTTTTTTTTCTTTCTTCTTTATACATACATACTACGACATCTCTTTATCAACCAGTCTATATTAGCAGCAGACACAGTACAGTACGGTAGTTCACGGCTGTGGCTACATCTGTGTCGGCACTCGGCAGTCCGTCCATAATTGTATACCACCTAACCGTGGTTTTTTTTTCTTTCTTCTTTATACATACATACTACGACATCTCTTTATCAACCAGTCTATATTAGCAGCAGACACAGTACAGTACGGTAGTTCACGGCTGTGGCTACCTCTGTGTCGGCACTCGGCAGTCCGTCCATAATTGTATACCACCTACCCGTGGTTTTTTTTTCTTTCTTCTTTATACATACATACTACGACATCTCTTTATCAACCAGTCTATATTAGCAGCAGACACAGTACAGTACGGTAGTTCACGGCTGTGGCTACCTCTGTGTCGGCACTCGGCAGTCCGTCCATAATTGTATACCACCTAACCGTGGTTTTTTTTTCTTTCTTCTTTATACATACATACTACGACATCTCTTTATCAACCAGTCTATATTAGCTATATGTCTATATGTGCTGATTGGGGAGGGTTTTTTGGAAGGGACATCCTGCGTGACACTGCAGTGCCACTCCTAAATGGGCCCGGTGTTTGTGTCGGCCACTAGGGTCGCTAATCTTACTCACACAGCTACTTCATTGCGCCTCTTTTTTTCTTTGCGTCATGTGCTGATTGGGGAGGGTTTTTTGGAAGGGACATCCTGCGTGACACTGCAGTGCCACTCCTAAATGGGCCCGGTGTTTGTGTCGGCCACTAGGGTCGCTAATCTTACTCACACAGCTACCTCATTGCGCCTCTTTTTTTCTTTGCGTCATGTGCTGATTGGGGAGGGTTTTTTGGAAGGGACATCCTGCGTGACACTGCAGTGCCACTCCTAAATGGGCCCGGTGTTTGTGTCGGCCACTAGGGTCGCTAATCTTACTCACACAGCTACCTCATTGCGCCTCTTTTTTTCTTTGCGTCATGTGCTGATTGGGGAGGGTTTTTTGGAAGGGACATCCTGCGTGACACTGCAGTGCCACTCCTAAATGGGCCCGGTGTTTGTGTCGGCCACTAGGGTCGCTAATCTTACTCACACAGCTACCTCATTGCGCCTCTTTTTTTCTTTGCGTCATGTGCTGATTGGGGAGGGTTTTTTGGAAGGGACATCCTGCGTGACACTGCAGTGCCACTCCTAAATGGGCCCGGTGTTTGTGTCGGCCACTAGGGTCGCTAATCTTACTCACACAGCTACCTCATTGCGCCTCTTTTTTTCTTTGCGTCATGTGCTGATTGGGGAGGGTTTTTTGGAAGGGACATCCTGCGTGACACTGCAGTGCCACTCCTAAATGGGCCCGGTGTTTGTGTCGGCCACTAGGGTCGCTTATCTTACTCACACAGTCAGCTACCTCATTGCGCCTCTTTTTTTCTTTGCGTCATGTGCTGTTTGGGGAGGGTTTTTTGGAAGGGACATCCTGCGTGACACTGCAGTGCCACTCCTAGATGGGCCAGGTGTTTGTGTCGGCCACTAGGGTCGCTTAGCTTAGTCATCCAGCGACCTCGGTGCAAATTTTAGGACTAAAAATAATATTGTGAGGTATTCAGAATAGACTGAAAATGAGTGGAAATTATGGTTTTTGAGGTTAATAATAATATGGGATCAAAATGACCCCCAAATTCTATGATTTAAGCTGTTTTTTAGGGTTTTTTGAAAAAAACACCCGAATCCAAAACACACCCGAATCCGACAAAAAAAATTCGGTGAGGTTTTGCCAAAACGCGGTCGAACCCAAAACACGGCCGCGGAACCGAACCCAAAACCAAAACACAAAACCCGAAAAATTTCAGGCGCTCATCTCTAAGTGAAACACCATGTTTCCATAAACAAATTGCCCTTTGTTACTAACTTCTTTATTTACTAAATCAAAATATTTAACAGGAAGCTCAACGGAGTGAGTAGGGCATCCAGCCCATTGTGTGGAAGAAAAGTATTTTGCTTGTGGGTATAAACCACCTTTCAAATATACCTAACTACTGTATGTCTATCCTATTTCTATTAGGAACACTTGTAATTTTGATATGTGTTCTATAGATATCACAGCAGGCAATAGTAAACCCCCCCCCCCCCCCCCCCCAAAAAAAAAAAAAATGAATAAAATAAAAATGAAACTAAAATTAATAAATTATTTATTATTATTATTATGTGAGAGGTGCGGCTGCTGTGTGGTGGTGCCTGCTGCCGTGCAGGTGTAGACTCAGTACTCACCAGGCGCCGCTCTCTCTCACCTTCAGGTACCGGAACCTTCAACGGACCTGGAAATCTTCAGTCGGATCCGGACACGGCGATTCCCTTTCGGAGCTGACCGACGACCGAGCTGAGGAGAGAATAATATACCTTAAAGGGGGTATCGACCCTTTTTCCTCTTGAACAGGGGATACCCCAGGGGTGACCGCGACCTTCACCGGTTGGGTGAAAGGTCATCACTGGCACAAAGCCTCAGCCACCCAGCTTTCACACACTCGCGCTCTCGCACGTAGTGT
Organism: Pseudophryne corroboree; assembly: GCF_028390025.1. Taxonomy (NCBI): domain Eukaryota; kingdom Metazoa; phylum Chordata; class Amphibia; order Anura; family Myobatrachidae; genus Pseudophryne; species Pseudophryne corroboree. Next base: position 662,328,265 of record NC_086448.1, read on the forward strand.
GGTGAAAGGGATTCTCACGTCCGTGAGCAATCCTGACTCCGGCGCTCGGGGACAGACAAGGGACAAACGTACACGGATGCTACTCACCGTCACAAGTCTTGCACTCCGATCTTCTCCACTTACAGGTCCCTGTAAGGAGGCAAAGAGAAACAGCCGTGCAGGGCCTAACTCTAACCTAGTGTGCGTCCGCTACACTAGCTACATAAACAGAGCCCTCAAACTAGCTCGTGTGGGTGGTGCGACACAACTATGCACAACTTAAACAACACATACACTTTGCCCTGCACGGTAACAACATACATCACACTATCGGAATACAAGATCAAACGGTGCTGTCCCTTTTTATCCCTCCCGCTGGAAAGGGGGGTGGGCACCGCACGGCCTACCCACCTCCTGTGCCTTCCCTCATGTGGGCCTCAGCTCTGCCTTCCTAAATACCTCGGGGCGGCCTGGGCCTAGTGCCCAGGGCCACCTGTACTCACCTCGGGGGCTCTTATTCACTGGGCCTAGCGCCCCCTAGCTGCACACAGGCCGGAGGCCTGATATCACCCACGGGCCTAGTGCCCGCCTAACTTGTTGCCCGTTGGGTGACCTGGCCCAGGGTCACCTTATATGTACCTACTTGGCCAAAATACACTAGGGCCTAATGCCCTCTATCTGTCCCACAGGCCTATTGCCTGATTTGCCCCCGGGCCTAGTGCCCGCCTAACTGCGCACAGGGATAGGGTGGCTTGGGCCTAATGCCCAAACCACCTAATCAAATATTGGCCCCCAAACTCCTAGCTGCGCCACAGGCCTAGTGCCTGAATTGTGCCCTCGGGCCTAATGCCCGTCCCTGGTGGTCGAGGGAGGAAAAGGGAAGGGTGAAGGACAGCCTCACTGAGGCCTCACCTAATCCGGGGGCCTCCGGCACCGTCTTCTGCTGCTGACCCGTCCTGGCCAGCGGCGCCGCCTCCGCTGCTCCGCGTCCAGCCGCCGCTGGACATCTTCTTCTTGCAGGAGCCAGACGTCTTCTGGCCTCTTCAGCGGCCGCCGTCTTCTTTCTCGTCCACGGCGCCTCGGCTCCCCGTCCGGCTTCTCCGCGCTCTTCCGTGCGCTTCGCCCGGCGTCTTCTTTCTTCTTCTCCCGCCCGTCTTCCTTGCCGCTCTTCGGCGCGGCCTTTTCTTCAGGCTCCCGCCCGGCGTCAGACGCCGGGGGCGGGGCCTATGACGCGGCGAGCGCCGATTGGCTCGCCGCGTCCCTCTCTGATTGGCTGCCGCTCCGGGAGCCGCGATTGGCTCCCGGGGGGCGCCAAGATTCAAAAGCCTCTGGTCCGGTGCAGGGAAAAGGGTAATCCCTGCACCGGACACCCGCCGCCACGCACCCAGCGCTGGGGACAGACAAGCCGCCCCAGCGCTGTCCCCAGCTAGGGACAGCAACACAGATGTGCCCACAGGGCACATCTTTACAATTATTATTATTAATAATAATTATACTATGAATAAAATATTGCTGTTCCTGCTGTCATTTGTAATTGTTGGAGTTTATCCCATTCCAAGTAGAGACAAACCTTCTGATTTGGTCTTGTAATACAAAGATGTTTCTGAAATGTCCTATGGTTCTCCAAGTTTAGCCGTTTTCATTAGACACAGGGCCTAATTCAGATCTGATCGCATCAGTAAATTTGTTAGCAAATGGGCAAAACCATGTGCACTGCAGGGGGGGGCAGATATAACATATGCAGAGAGAGTTAGATTTGGGTGGGGTGTGTTCAAACTGAAATCTAAATTGCAGTGTAAAAATAAAGCAGACAGTATTTACCCTGCACAGAAACAAAATAACCCACCCAAATCTAACTCTCTCTGCACATGTTATATCTGCCTCCCCCTGCAGTGCACATGGTTTTGCCCATTTGTTCACAAATTTGCTGCTGCGATCAGATCTGTATCAGGCCCACAGTACTGTAATGAAGTGTTTCCTGTAACCACAGTAGAAAGCAGCACAATGCTGCAGACCTTGCAATAAATCAGTTATTTATATCTTTATACTGTAGGTTCCACTATTTCACATTGTTAATGTGCTGTGCGCAATGCAACATTTTTAACACCAGCAACACAGCCCACACTGCACCAATACAAAGTGACTGACTTCTCTTTCCCACCTCATGACCATTCCCTATAAGTGACAGAAGTGATAGAAACAGCTACAATAGAAAAATAAACATATAAATAAATACAGTTTTCTCTGCATCAAACTGGTGAAAATGGAGTAATAAATTAGGTGGTATAGATTAGATAGTGGATTTTTATAGTGGCAATTTGTTTGTTTTCTTTGGAAAAATGCTTTATTATTACTGCCCTGTTTCACAAGAGATGTGCTGCAGGAATATCAATGGCAAGATGGAAGAAATAATATTGTGAATCAGATGCAGTTCAAACTGGCCATCCGTTACTCCAGGATTCTGTTCTCCAATGCTGCCTTCTGCCCTGTCTAAGCTTTAAAGTGGGTTACCAATACAAATTCATTTATATTCATTATTCTATAGCAGTGACACTAATATAATTCGAACATCTAATTCTGAAGTATAATTCTCTATATAAAAATTATGATATATGAAAGGAATTTACAGAAATATTAATGACCATGTGATTTTTCCTGAGTTCTAGTTTTTTTTCCATCAAGTACCAGCTTTGCCTGAGATGAAAACAATTGGGAACCTTCATATTTTAGTTTCCCCCAGCAATAAACTGATAGACACTAACTAAATAGAAAGTACACTAGAGGTAGACTATAAATAAATTACAAGCTGGCAGGAGGGCCTGTTTAAAAAATGTTTCAGTGTAGCGTGAACAAAAATTATTAATTACATACTTAAGAAAAAGTCACAATTCTGTTGACTTCATTAATTTCTAAGTGTAAATGTGTTGATTTAGAGGAATAGGAAGTAAAAGTAAAAGCCGCAGCAAGACATCTAATAAATTAACCTTAAAGAAAGGGAGTTTATTTCCTGGCCTCTTAATAGGCAATAAGATTATTTCTCTAGATAATTCCTCCCATCTATTTGATCTCATAACAAGTCTCTTGTTTTTAAAATCATTTGAGCTAGATAATACCTTTTAATTAATAAGAAAATGTATTTATTAGTTAGATTTTCTACTACAATACTTAGAGCACTTCCCTCAATATGCAATTTAGCTCCACTTGTTTGTAGCCATGGTGAGAAATAGCAACAGTGTTGTGGGGAGAGGTGCTATCAGTGCTGTAAAAGTGGTATGCTATTGATTTGAGGTGATTGATATCCTTTATCGCCTGCAGTACAAGACATTTGCAAATAATTCTTTCCTTCATTTGTTATGTCTAATTGTTTTGAGCAGAAGGATATCTATTATGTTTTACACTCAAAGGGCGGTATTTCATTCTAGTCAATACCTTCCACACCCATTCTGTTTCTGCTGATGGGTGTGATATCATTATTTCAACTCGCAGCCCCTGGGATAGCGAGGCGCCCTAACCCTTCACGCAACTAAACCTAATTACTATTGGCGTGATATGCGTGATAATGGGGATCACTTTAGAAAGGAGATTGGGCGTGATATATCATTTGAATACCGCCCAAAGTCTTAGATAGTTATGAAGGCAGAAATGGCCTTATGATTCTTTGTTGCACAAGCAACATTAATATTTGCCCTATGCTTGCACGGGATGCGGTCAGTATAGTTCCTGTCCTCACCACTGAATATGAGCTGTCAATGATGGTTCCATAATTGTTGGTCATGGTGATGTTCTTGCCCCTGGACAAGGCTGTGGCTGCTGCTGAATGCTCAGTATGAGCCGCTATGTATGCTGTATATTATATATTCAGCAGCAGTCACGTGGGAGCCCCATCCAAGAACAGGTGCCATTTGGCGCCTGTTCTCTGTTACTGGTGGGTCAGCCTGACGCTGTGCGGGTGCCCTTTGTGTATTCTCCCATTGCCCCACCGTTAATCCGGCCCTGGACATTTGTAAATCTATGCGCAAATTAGTTATTTTACAGTATACGTATATGTAGTGCCACAATGAAGTTGCCATAGCTTTTTCTCACGCCAAGGTTATTGTGCAAGACTGTGTACACTTCTAGTGAGGTGTCACTGCAACTTTGATGCAAATAAGATGCAATTTTTTTTTAAGTTGCTATGCTACACCTTTCAGAGCAGCTCAGTTGCGTTGGTGCATCTCATACTGTAGGGCAGGGGTGGGCAATTATTTCAGCTGAGGGGCCACTTGACATTTCCTGTCAGTATCCGAGGGCCACATACAAAATAGCAGCTCGCCCCACTTGCCAAAAATATAGGGACGTGGCTTCATGTGGAAGGGCTGTGGGCAAAAAATAATACAGATTCATATTAGGCTGCACAATAGTCTCCATTATTCAAATTGCGCCACACAGCGCCACTTACACACATTACACCAGGTAGAGCCCCTTTTACACACATTACGGCAGGTAGAGAGCCTTTTTACACATTAACATTTTATTTAGGATAATTTTTGTGCAGCAAGCAAATTATCCAGTGTCTTATGGCCCCTGGGGAAAGGTGTGACACGGTGACAGAACACGGTGGGGGTGACACGGTGACAGAACACGGTGGGGGTGACAAAACACAGGGGGTGTGACACAGTGACAGAACACGGTGGGGGTGACATGGTGACAGAACATGGGGGGGGTGACACGGTGACAGAACACGGGGAGGGGGGGTGACAGTGACAGAACACGGGTGTGTGACATGGTGACAGAACACGGTGGGGGTGACACGGTGACAGAACACGGGGAGGGGGGTGACAGTAACAGAACACGGGTGTGTGACACAGTGACAGAAAACGGTGGGGGTGACACAGTGACAGAACACGGGGAGGGGGGGTGACAGTGACAGAACACGGATGTGTGACACGGTGACAGAACACGGGGGGTGTGACACAGTGAAAGAACACGGGGAGGGGGGGTGACAGTGACAGAACATGGTGGGGGTGACACGGTGACAGAACACAGGGAGGGGGGTGACAGTGACAGAACACTGGGGGGTGTGACACAGTAACAGAACACGGTGGGGGTAACCGTGACAGAACACGGATGTGTGACACGGTGACGGAACACGGGGGGGGGGGTGACACAGTGAAAGAACACGGGGAGGGGGGGGTGACAGAACACGGTGGGGGTGACAGTGACAGAGCACGGCGGGGTGACACAGTGACAGAACACGGGGGGGTGACATAGTGACAGAACATGGGGGTGACATGGTGACAGAACACGGGAGGGGTTGGTACAGCGAGAGCTAAAGATCTCTCCCCCAAACCTAAAAACAGTCTGACGCCACTGCCCGCACACACAAATATATGCACACTATCACACACACACACACACACACACACACACACACACACACACACTTTCTTTCACTTTTCCCATTAACTTACTGATCTGGCTGGCAGTGGCAGGAAGAATGGATCTGTAGCAGTCTGGCTCTTGTCCCGTGTAGCTCCGCCCCCTGAGGTCCCGTGTAGCCCCGCCCCCTCATTGGCACGTAACCCCGTCCCCTTCTCGGCTGAACACAGCCGTTGTCACTGGGGACTCTGGAGGAGGCTGCTACAACGCAGCAGCAGGGGAGAGAGGCGCCGCCGGCAGCTTGGAGGTTCTGCAGTGCAGAGCAATGACAAGCAGCTCAGCCAGTCGGGCCGCTTGTCATTGCTCGCTGGTGGGAGGCAGTGGGCCGGGCAGGATCGGTTTGCGGGCCGCATCCGGCCCGCGGGCCGTATTTTGCCCACCCCTAGTGTAGGGTATAGGTACACATCTGTACACTACTGTATACCACAGAGTGTTCCTAAGAACATGCACCACTCCTCTTGCATAGTTAAGTGTTCTTACATGTATAGCTATATGTATACTGTAGCTCTAATATGTAAATATATATAAGCAAAGTTTGAAAGCTGACCAGTGGACCACTTGCTTTGTTCTGTATTTGGGCATGGTATTTTGGCAAAAAAAAATCTCTATTTTTGTTACATTTATAAACTATAGATTTTTAAGAATACTGCAAACAGACATTACAGCAAAGCCCAGGTTAAGTCGAATATATTACAGAAATGATTTGCTGAACACCGCACTGTATAAATATGAGTACCATAGGGTTTGCTGATAACCTTTTATTTGAACAATTCATATTTTAAGATCTCTCCTCCACAGTTCTTGCAGTACAGCTTCAAAGGCTTTATTTCAAACTCAGATATTGATCTGCAAAATGACGGTGAATGTATAAGAAGAAAAGGATAAAGAGAAAGATAAACCAAAATATAGTACCGTAGCAGTGTAAAATGTGAAGGTGAATGTGGCGCAGAGATGAACAGAGGGTCTGGATTTTAAACATATTTTAGTGTTTCACTCTGTCTTACCAATTTCATAGAGCATAACAATGCTATTTGGCAATTTCACATTTGTGCTGAAACCTTTATAATACTAGAAACCCAATAAGTATTTTTTTCAGGTTTTTGAGATTCATACATTAACCCCTTCACTGCTCAGTCTTTTTCGCCACTTTGTTGAGCCTATTTTGGGAATTTTTTGTTGTTCACATTTCAGCATCTCCTTTTTGTGTCCAGTACCCACTCAAATGCGATATACTCAAAAGGTCAACACCACAGTTAAAATGTTGACAGACAATGTGTCAACATTCTCAGAAAATTGATAAGTAAAAAGTCAACACTGGAAGGTTAATCTGCGAGTGGGAGGGTTAGGGAAAGTTACTGGGGGGAGGTTAGGTACTGGACGGAGAATAAGGGTAGTGATTAGTGTTAGGGATAGGGCAGACATAATCAATGGAATGCTGGAGTATCAGAGTTCTGATCTGGAAGTGATGGTCACATGACTGCCAGGATTCAGAAGTCATGCTGCAGCCACTGCGGGCCACCTACCAGGAGCAGGTAAGTCACCGCTGGGTCCCCAGGGATAAAATGTTGACATTCTAACATGTTGACATTTCATCACTGTCAACATGATGAATGTCAATTTGGTCAATGTCAACATTGTGACTATGACAACATTTTCGTGTCAACATGATGAATATCATACCACCCCACACAAATCATATCCTGTGTTTTCAGAAGACTTTGCACAAGTGAACAGCAAACAAATGTGTGTGTGTGTGGGGGTCTTTTTTAAAATGATTTTGATAATTTAACAAATAAAACAATTTCCGGGAAACGTAATATATTGCAATTTTTGAAAATCGAGATTTTCAGGCAATTTGTGGACGAGATTGTAGTCAACATATGTAGTAGACCCACACACTGTATATAATAGACTCACTTCTTCATCAAACCCAGCCATCTCTCATCCTAACACTCTGTTCCATGCTCACTGTCCTTCCCATCTGTGCCACCTCTGTCTGCCCCTCCCCCTTCATTTAGAATGTAGAATGTATTCTACTCCATACTCCCTACAAAGGCACCTAACCCTCAGTTCTGTCAACCTTATGCTTATCTAGGTGTCATGTCCCCTGATGCAGAAATGTACTTGTCCTACATTGTCTTGTACTGTAAGTCCTTGTTTTCTTGTTATGCTCATTTGTTTATGTACTTTGGAGGTCATTCCGAGTTGATCACTAGCTGCATTTGTTCGCAGCGCAGCACTCAGGCTAAAAAATGGCAGTTCTGCGCATGCGTATGCAGTACAATGCACACGCGCGACGTACGGGCACAACAAATTATGCAGATTTGCACAGAGTCTAGCGATGCATTTCAGTCGCACTGGTTGCCACAGAGTGATTGACATGAAGTGGGCGTTTCTGGGTGGCAACTGACTGTTTTCAGGGAGTGTTCGGAAAAACACAGGCGTGCCAGGGAAAACGCAGCCGTGGCTGGGCGCACGCTGGCAGGTGTGTGACGTCAAGTCCAGAACTGAATAGTCTGAAGTGATCACAAGCGCTGAGTAGGTTTTGAGCTACTCTGAAACTACACAAATTTTTTTTGCATGCGCACTGCGATAAAAACGTTTGCACTTCTGCTAAGCTAAAATACACTCCCAGTGGGCGGCGGCATAGCGTTTGCACGGCTGTTAAAAACTGCTAGCGAGCGATCAACTCAGAATGACCCCCTTTGTTAGGTGCTGCAGAACCCTTGTGGTGCCATATGAATAAATGATGATGATGATAATAATAATAATAATAATAATAATAATATGCAAGTACAGCCTCACCCACGAGAATCTTGATCCCACCATTATTACCCGACACAACCCACCCTTCAGATGTTTCTAATATTAAACATACAAGTTGCTAGATGTAATAGTGTGAGTTGTAAAATAGCTGGAATCAGAATACATACTACTGTATTTACTGGTGGCCAGGATCCCAGCTGTCATAATACCGACAGCGGGATCCCAGCTGCGGGGCAAGAGATAGATTGCCCCTTGCGAGCTTGATGCGCTCGCCATGCTGTGGGCACGGTGGCTTGCTATGCTTGCCACAGGATTTATTCTCCCTCTATGTGTGTCATGGACACCCGTAGAGAGAGAAAAGCCTGTTGTGCCGGTTTTCCAGTGGCGGTATTTCACAGCCTGTTGGGATTCTGGCATCGCCATTGTGATGGGATTCTGGCGGTCTCCTGATTGCCTCCCCTGAAATCATGCCAGAATAAGTCACAGAGTCTTATAAAGCCCAAAGTGGTATAGAGAAAGTGAAGAGAACGAATATGGCGCCAATGGCAAAAGCAGCTACCCCTTTGCACCAATGGTATTCCCTTATACCGATGTGTAATGGTGAAAAAGATAGAGTAAGTGCAATAGGGTGCGCTAAATGCGTAAAATACACACAAAGAATAAACTTGTATCTTATGTGCTCACATAAAAAGTAATACTTCCCTTAATACTACCTATATGTATATGTTCTTAAATTCGTTTCACATGTAAAAAAAGGAATAAACAGCATATAGTGTAGTATATTTGATTAGGGCAAGATTTAATACAATGAATAATATCATAAAAATAAAACATGCAAAACACACATAAAATTGCAGATCTGGATTGATAAAAGTATTTTTCTCCCAAATGGAGGGTAATAAAGGTGGAGGATTACCAGATGAGAGTATTAAGTGGGCATATCAGATGTGACCTTAGGGTAACTGGCTCCGGAACCGGGTTCCCACGTCCACGTTACAATCGTCTGGATTAGCCTTTCACCTGTTGAGGGTTTAGTCAAGACTTCACTCTCCTGCTGCTACGCGTTTCGGGAATCTCCCTTCATCAGGCAGTGAGGGTGAAGTGAACAGGATGTCCTATTTATACCTAAAATCATCATTACTTCCGGTTCAGAGGTCATATCTTTCCAATAATGAATAAACCTTAGATAGTGCCTAAATTGCACATAAACATTACAAATAAACATGTATACAGGATGGTGAGTCTCATGAAAACAGAACTCTGAGTACTTTTTTTAAAATAATAATCACTAAAATTGCGTCGTGATTACCGGAAGTGACGTTCATGTGACTTCCGGTCCCGGCAGGGATAAATGGTACGTAATATCTCCTAGCCAGTCATTTACACTTTTTAATTAGTAATAAATCCCCATCTCCTCAGTCTGTATAACGTTCTTGAGAGGAGAGACATAGTCATATTTAAACAGAACGTTCGGCGCTTCTCCCGGTGGAACGCCCTTGGAACGCATGAGGGTTTCCGGTGACGTACTTCCGGTCATCCATTAACCGGGGTTTCCAACATCTTCCGATGGAACGCACTTGAAGCGCACAGTGGCTTTCGGTAGTACACTTCCGGTCGCGGCCACCGGCATCAAATGAAGTAAATAGAGTCTTTGCCCTGTATCCAATACTGTATTGTTCAAAGTTTTTTATCGTTCAGTCCCTTGTGTACGGATCTTTGTATATAAATCTAAACAGGAGGCACTCCCTTCCATGGAACTATTTACTGGGCCTCTTATTCACATACTTCCTGGATCCCAGCTCCATTTTGCAAGTGGGCAACAATGCCCATAATGCTGATTTGACAATAAAGACAATATTAAAATCAACATATATTAGAAAAGGACTTTAAAGCTAATGTGATGTGCAAAGAAAATAATAGTTGGTGGAGGGAATATCGCTCATATTAATGGTTTAACATTAAAGACAATATACATATAGCAGAGTAAATTGAAATCAACATTTTAGTAAAGGACTTAAAAGGTTCTAAAACTAATATGGTATGGAAAGAAATTGATAGTTGGTAGAGGAAATATATGGATTGTGACAGAGAATAGTGATGGTTGAAGTGAGGATTAGAGGAACCATTTTAACTCAAAATCTGTGTTGAGTCCATGCGGGGTGAGGCTTTTAACTTTGTGAATCCATTTCATTTCACTTTTTGCCAAACGAGTGGCTTTGTCTCTATATCTCCAATTGTTCTTAACGTTCTCGATTGCTAGAAAACGGACGATATTGTTAGTGGAGCAGTTGTGGACTTCTTTGAAATGGTTGGATAAAGAATGTGTGGTTAAGCCCTTCTTGATATTACGGAGGTGTTCACTTAGTCTAGTCTTCAGGGCTCTGCTAGTTCGACCTATATATACCAGGTTACAACTACATTCTATCAGGTAAACCACATTAGTAGTGTGGCATGTCATGAATTGCTGTAGTTTATATTTATTCTCTTTGACTGTGAAATCCTCATACTTGGATCCTTCTGATTTGATTGCTCGACAGGCCTGGCACGTCCCACATCTGAAGAAACCTTTATTTCTAATGGGATGGTGATCCTGGTATGGTAATGCGCTTCTAGTAAGTTTGTCTTTCAAATTGGGGGCTTTTCTGTAGATGAAACGTGGTAATTGTGGTAGCACTCCTTTCAACACAGGGTCTTTCAGCAGAAGATGCCAATGTCTTCGCACAATGGATTCCATTTTCCTATGTTGGCTGTTATACTGAGTGATAAAAGCGAATTGAGTTTTGTTCTCCTTTTCTTTCATTTTCTTGGTCCCTTCCAAGAGTTTAGTGCGGTCTTGTTGAAGGGCTTCATTTTTAAATTTTTCTAACTTATTTTCATCATAACCTTTGTTTATGAAGCCCTTTTTCATGATGTTTATTTGTTCTTCGCACACTGTTTTCTTGCTGCAATTTTGTCTTAGTCTTAGGAATTGACTTTTGGGGACACTCGTAAGCCAGTTGGAATGATGCTCATTGGTCATTGCAATGTAATTATTGGCGTCCGTTGGTTTTCTAAAACATTTGGTCTCCAGTTTGCAGTCTTCAATGTATAGCGATAAATCCAAGAAGCTTAATTCTGTTTGGCTGGTTGTAACACTCAGTTTAATGTTTGAATCATTGGAATTTAGTTCCTCTGAGAAAGTCTTGAGGGTTTCTTCATTCCCTTTCCAAAAAAAGATAATGTCGTCTATATAACGATACCACAGGATGAGATCTTTTCCAAAAAGTTGATTCGTCTTGATATTTTTTTCCTCCCAGTAAGACATAAATAAGTTCGCAAAACTTGGGGCGAATTTTGTCCCCATTGCGGTACCGACAAGTTGGTTATAGTATGTCCCATCAAAATGGAAGTAGTTGTTCTTAAGTATGAATCTTATTCCTTCCAGAAGAAATTCTTTTTTGTCCACAGAGTAGTCTGTTTTATCCAGGTAATATTTGACGGCTTCTAATCCCTTCTCGTGTGGTATGTTGGTGTATAGTGCTTCCACATCGGCTGCTGCCATCCACATATCCTCAGCCCATTCAAATGTGTTGATCTTTTGTAGTATGTCAGTGGTGTCCTTAAGGTGGAAAGGCGTCTTTGTTACCAGTGGTTGTAGGTGGGCATCGATGAATTCTGAAAGATTGGCTGTTAAGCTGCCCACCCCTGCCACGATTGGACTTCCTGGTGGTTTCGTTGGATTCTTATGTACCTTCGGTAACACATAGATGGTTGGTATTGCTGGATCTAGAACGTTGAGGTACTCAAATTCTTTCTCGGTGATTGTTTTTTTATCCAAGTGTGCCTTTAACAGTTGACTGAGGGCATTTTTTATTCTATTAGTGGGGTCGCTTCTTAATTTTGAATATGTACCTCCATCTTCTAATTGATGGTAGATCTCTTTCATGTAATCTTCCTTATTCAGTATAGCCACTCCTCCTCCTTTATCGCATGGTTTTATCACAATACTGTCATCTTTCTGAAGTGCCTTCAATGCCAATCGTTCCTTTTTTGACAGGTTCCACTTCTTCGTTTTCACTTTATCTAGTCTTTCCATGTCCTCCAAGACAGATTTGTGGAAACTATCCATGAGACTTCCCTTCAGGTATTTCGGATAAAAGGTCGATTTTTTCTTAAATTGTTCCCTCGTGCCATCCATCTCTTTCAGCTCCGCAGGACTTTTTGTTAAGAAGAATTTTTTAACTGTCAGTTTTCTTATAAACTTTTCCACGTCAATGTATACATCAAATGGTGAAGGTTTATTGGTAGGTGCGTATTTGAGCCCTTTTAACAGCAGTTTTTCTTCTATGTCAGTGAGGTTCCTATTGCTTAAATTAAAGATTTTTCCCTGTGTTGGTTCCATGATGTTGTTAGCCGTGGTTGTCGAAATTGGTTCCGTGTCTTTGGATTTTTTTGCAGTTTTTTTCTTCTTTTTTATTCCTCCTCGCTTCCCCCTTTTTCTTTTCTTTAGTACTTCTGATACTGGCGTCTCTCTAAAAAACGGACATGGTCATCTTGTCTTTTCGTGACGGTCCTGTCTCTGTTGTCTATATTATTTCTCCAATTTCTATTGCCTTCATCCCCATAATTCTGATATCTCCTATTCCAGTCTCTATAACGGTATGGACTTCTGGACCTATAGTGCTGATAATTTCTATTGTTGAAGCTTCTGCCCGCTGCTCTTTCCTTTCTTATTGGTGAAAAATACTGGGTTCTCCCTGTGTCTCTTCTGGGGCTTCTATGTACAAATTCATCTTCTCTCTCAGGCGAGATGTCCTCTAAATACTCTCTCTCTCTGAGATTGTTTCCTCTTGTCTTGTGATTCTTCGGCGATGATCTCCTTTGAGTCCTATTTAGGGTACTTGTTCCCCGTTTGGAATTAACTGGTCTCTTATTTTTCATATGGCGGGGGCAATCTTCTCGGTGCGTTATATTTAAATCTTGATCAGATTCAGGTGAGATGACTTCGTGATCTTCAGTAATGGAGCATATAGATACCATGGAGTTATCATCTTTCATATGTGCAAAGGGGTCCTTCCCTTCTTTTTTATAATATTCATGGTCTCGTTTTAATTTTTTCTGTTTCTTAATCATTATTTCTTTTGTATTGATCACAATTCTCTGTTGTATCTCCTTTTCTTTTTTCTTGTATTCCGGTAATTCCTGGGAAGATTCAATATTCGATTGGATTACCGCGATCTGATCTTTGATGATTTTTAACTTGTCTCTACGTTCTTTCATAATTAACTCTATTAGTGTGTATGAGCAGATCTCCAATGTGCGCATCCACTCGTCTTTAAATTTATCACTGCTGTCATCGAAAGAGGGTAATTTCTTGATTCTAAGCCCCTTCGGGATAATTTGATCAGTTACGTACTTTTCTAAGGTTGCGCATTCCCACCAAATGCGATTCTCTTTTAATAGTAGTTTTTCCAGTCGGTCCATCATTGTCATTAAGTCTTCATCTACCATAGTGGGGGATGTAGTGAGGAATATTTCCTTACATTTTTCTTCTCTGCTTTTCAGATGGGAAAACATGTTGTCGCCTAAAGGTTCTCTAATTAAGGGAATAGTCGTGCTGTGGTATAGAGAAAGTGAAGAGAACGAATATGGCGCCAATGGCAAAAGCAGCTACCCCTTTGCACCAATGGTATTCCCTTATACCGATGTGTAATGGTGAAAAAGATAGAGTAAGTGCAATAGGGTGCGCTAAATGCGTAAAATACACACAAAGAATAAACTTGTATCTTATGTGCTCACATAAAAAGTAATACTTCCCTTAATACTACCTATATGTATATGTTCTTAAATTTGTTTCACATGTAAAAAAAGGAATAAACAGCATATAGTGTAGTATATTTGATTAGGGCAAGATTTAATACAATGAATAATATCATAAAAATAAAACATGCAAAACACACATAAAATTGCAGATCTGGATTGATAAAAGTATTTTTCTCCCAAATGGAGGGTAATAAAGGTGGAGGATTACCAGATGAGAGTATTAAGTGGGCGTATCAGATGTGACCTTAGGGTAACTGGCTCCGGAACCGGGTTCCCACGTCCACGTTACAATCGTCTGGATTAGCCTTTCACCTGTTGAGGGTTTAGTCAAGACTTCACTCTCCTGCTGCTACGCGTTTCGGGAATCTCCCTTCATCAGGCAGTGAGGGTGAAGTGAACAGGATGTCCTATTTATACCTAAAATCATCATTACTTCCGGTTCAGAGGTCATATCTTTCCAATAATGAATAAACCTTAGATAGTGCCTAAATTGCACATAAACATTACAAATAAACATGTATACAGGATGGTGAGTCTCATGAAAACAGAACTCTGAGTACTTTTTTTAAAATAATAATCACTAAAATTGCGTCGTGATTACCGGAAGTGACGTTCATGTGACTTCCGGTCCCGGCAGGGATAAATGGTACGTAATATCTCCTAGCCAGTCATTTACACTTTTTAATTAGTAATAAATCCACATCTCCTCAGTCTGTATAACGTTCTTGAGAGGAGAGACATAGTCATATTTAAACAGAACGTTCGGCGCTTCTCCCGGTGGAACGCCCTTGGAACGCATGAGGGTTTCCGGTGACGTACTTCCGGTCATCCATTAACCGGGGTTTCCAACATCTTCTGATGGAACGCACTTGAAGCGCACAGTGGCTTCCGGTAGTACACTTCCGGTCGCGGCCACCGGCATCAAATGAAGTAAATAGAGTCTTTGCCCTGTATCCAATACTATATTGTTCAAAGTTTTTTATCGTTCAGTTCCTTGTGTACGGATCTTTGTATATAAATCTAAACAGGAGGCACTCCCTTCCATGGAACTATTTACTGGGCCTCTTATTCACATACTTCCTGGATCCCAGCTCCATTTTGCAAGTGGGCAACAATGCCCATAATGCTGATTTGACAATAAAGACAATATTAAAATCAACATATATTAGAAAAGGACTTTAAAGCTAATGTGATGTGCAAAGAAAATAATAGTTGGTGGAGGGAATATAGCTCATATTAATGGTTTAACATTAAAGACAATATACATATAGCAGAGTAAATTGAAATCAACATTTTAGTAAAGGACTTAAAAGGTTCTAAAACTAATATGGTATGGAAAGAAATTGATAGTTGGTAGAGGAAATATATGGATTGTGACAGAGAATAGTGATGGTTGAAGTGAGGATTAGAGGAACCATTTTAACTCAAAATCTGTGTTGAGTCCATGCGGGGTGAGGCTTTTAACTTTGTGAATCCATTTCATTTCACTTTTTGCCAAACGAGTGGCTTTGTCTCTATATCTCCAATTGTTCTTAACGTTCTCGATTGCTAGAAAACGGACGATATTGTTAGTGGAGCAGTTGTGGACTTCTTTGAAATGGTTGGATAAAGAATGTGTGGTTAAGCCCTTCTTGATATTACGGAGGTGTTCACTTAGTCTAGTCTTCAGGGCTCTGCTAGTTCGACCTATATATACCAGGTTACAACTACATTCTATCAGGTAAACCACATTAGTAGTGTGGCATGTCATGAATTGCTGTAGTTTATATTTATTCTCTTTGACTGTGAAATCCTCATACTTGGATCCTTCTGATTTGATTGCTCGACAGGCCTGGCACGTCCCACCTCTGAAGAAACCTTTATTTCTAATGGGATGGTGATCCTGGTATGGTAATGCGCTTCTAGTAAGTTTGTCTTTCAAATTGGGGGCTTTTCTGTAGATGAAACGTGGTAATTGTGGTAGCACTCCTTTCAACACAGGGTCTTTCAGCAGAAGATGCCAATGTCTTCGCACAATGGATTCCATTTTCCTATGTTGGCTGTTATACTGAGTGATAAAAGCGAATTGAGTTTTGTTCTCCTTTTCTTTCATTTTCTTGGTCCCTTCCAAGAGTTTAGTGCGGTCTTGTTGAAGGGCTTCATTTTTAAATTTTTCTAACTTATTTTCATCATAACCTTTGTTTATGAAGCCCTTTTTCATGATGTTTATTTGTTCTTCGCACACTGTTTTCTTGCTGCAATTTTGTCTTAGTCTTAGGAATTGACTTTTGGGGACACTCGTAAGCCAGTTGGAATGATGCTCACTGGTCATTGCAATGTAATTATTGGCGTCCGTTGGTTTTCTAAAACATTTGGTCTCCAGTTTGCAGTCTTCAATGTATAGCGATAAATCCAAGAAGCTTAATTCTGTTTGGCTGGTTGTAACACTCAGTTTAATGTTTGAATCATTGGAATTTAGTTCCTCTGAGAAAGTCTTGAGGGTTTCTTCATTCCCTTTCCAAAAAAAGATAATGTCGTCTATATAACGATACCACAGGATGAGATCTTTTCCAAAAAGTTGATTCGTCTTGATATTTTTTTCCTCCCAGTAAGACATAAATAAGTTCGCAAAACTTGGGGCGAATTTTGTCCCCATTGCGGTACCGACAAGTTGGTTATAGTATGTCCCATCAAAATGGAAGTAGTTGTTCTTAAGTATGAATCTTATTCCTTCCAGAAGAAATTCTTTTTTGTCCACAGAGTAGTCTGTTTTATCCAGGTAATATTTGACGGCTTCTAATCCCTTCTCGTGTGGTATGTTGGTGTATAGTGCTTCCACATCGGCTGTTGCCATCCACATATCCTCAGCCCATTCAAATGTGTTGATCTTTTGTAGTATGTCAGTGGTGTCCTTAAGGTGGAAAGGCGTCTTTGTTACCAGTGGTTGTAGGTGGGCATCGATGAATTCTGAAAGATTGGCTGTTAAGCTGCCCACCCCTGCCACGATTGGACTTCCTGGTGGTTTCGTTGGATTCTTATGTACCTTCGGTAACACATAGATAATTGGTATTGCTGGATCTAGAACGTTGAGGTACTCAAATTCTTTCTCGGTGATTGTTTTTTTATCCAAGTGTGCCTTTAACAGTTGACTGAGGGCATTTTTTATTCTATTAGTGGGGTCGCTTCTTAATTTTGAATATGTACCTCCATCTTCTAATTGATGGTAAATCTCTTTCATGTAATCTTCCTTATTCAGTATAGCCACTCCTCCTCCTTTATCGCATGGTTTTATCACAATACTGTCATCTTTCTGAAGTGCCTTCAATGCCAATCGTTCCTTTTTTGACAGGTTCCACTTCTTCGTTTTCACTTGATCTAGTCTTTCCATGTCCTCCAAGACAGATTTGTGGAAACTATCCATGAGACTTCCCTTCAGGTATTTCGGATAAAAGGTCGATTTTTTCTTAAATTGTTCCCTCGTGCCGTCCATCTCTTTCAGCTCCGCAGGACTTTTTGTTAAGAAGAATTTTTTAACTGTCAGTTTTCTTATAAACTTTTCCACGTCAATGTATACATCAAATGGTGAAGGTTTATTGGTAGGTGCGTATTTGAGCCCTTTTAACAGCAGTTTTTCTTCTATGTCAGTGAGGTTCCTATTGCTTAAATTAAAGATTTTTCCCTGTGTTGGTTCCATGATGTTGTTAGCCGTGGTTGTCGAAATTGGTTCCGTGTCTTTGGATTTTTTTGCAGTTTTTTTCTTCTTTTTTATTCCTCCTCGCTTCCCCCTTTTTCTTTTCTTTAGTACTTCTGATAATGGCGTCTGTCTAAAAAACGGACATGGTCATCTTGTCTTTTCGTGACGGTCCTGTCTCTGTTGTCTATATTATTTCTCCAATTTCTATTGCCTTCATCCCCATAATTCTGATATCTCCTATTCCAGTCTCTATAACGGTATGGACTTCTGGACCTATAGTGCTGATAATTTCTATTGTTGAAGCTTCTGCCCGCTGCTCTTTCCTTTCTTATTGGTGAAAAATACTGGGTTCTCCCTGTGTCTCTTCTGGGGCTTCTATGTACAAATTCATCTTCTCTCTCAGGCGAGATGTCCTCTAAATACTCTCTCTCTCTGAGATTGTTTCCTCTTGTCTTGTGATTCTTCGGCGATGATCTCCTTTGAGTCCTATTTAGGGTACTTGTTCCCCGTTTGGAATTAACTGGTCTCTTATTTTTCATATGGCAGGGGCAATCTTCTCGGTGCGTTATATTTAAATCTTGATCAGATTCAGGGGCAGTAAGATCTCGTTGTGCTTCATGTGTGCAAATCCAGTTAAAACAAAATAATAAAAAATGAAGATAAAAAATGTGCAGATCTCCCTTGTGAGCTTAAGCAGCACTAGCATGTGTGCCTAGGCTGGTATAGGATACACTGGAAGGAAAAGTGCATGGGGTCCCCTCAGGTTTTCTTTTATCAGTGCTAGGCTTGACCATCAAGGGCTAGTTGTATCATAGAAGGGGAACCTACATTGTGGGGGGTCACTGCACCATGAATCCACTAGCCCTTGGTCAGTTGGCATCAAAGCCGTTTCCCCCAGAAAAATGAGTTTGCAGTAGACATGAAATGTTGGCGAGTGTGACTTTTTAAGCCACCACACATCAACAAATGATTGCCGAGTTAGACGCTATCTTACAACCTGTTGCATTGGACTAGGTTCCACTGAAATACGTGCAAAACTCATTGTAGGTTCTATCGACTTTATTATCACTTGAACCTGCAATTTATTATATTCCTTCCTTTGTGTTTCTGGATTTATTATCAATGCACTCTCCCAATAACACAACTTTAAGGATTCTACACATACTGTAAGCTTCATAATAAAATGAATGTCTTTTTTTCCCCTGGTTTGCACTGTTATGAAATGCTTACATTAATAATACTATGGGTAGTTCAACAATGAACACCATTTGGAAAACTATACAACATGCTGTATCAAATAAGTCACCTTTCCAGTACAGTCGTTTCCAGAAAGTGGAGTACAGTAATAGCGGAAAATAATAAATTTTTTATTTATTTGTTTATTAGAAAAACATAGCGTAAACAGTTGAACTTGCTTCCAGTTTTAGGACAAGAATGAGACCCATTTATTTGGGTTGAATTTACGCAGTGGATACCAGGAGTACAAATATCCACAGATCACTTTTTGTGTGATTTTACATTGTCCGATATCATATAAACAAAAAGAGGGTAGGAAGGCATACCATTGTGTAACCTGGACAATTTATCAATGCTGTATCATCCTTTTAACTTACAAATGATGTGTCACTTACCTTTTTAACCCAAGCCTGGTATGCACAATATTTCACAGAATGTGGCATAATAAAAGAATATAAAATATCTCATTACTTTCCTAAACTTGACAAACAGTCGAAAAAGAGGAAAAGTCATACCTTTCTGAATAACTGTGGGTCTTATGACCAGAATGCTTACCCAGTTATACTGTATGACTAAGAGGGTGCCGGGTGCACAAATATACACATCCAAGTTTTTTTAATTTATTTTTTTCGTACATGTTATGAGTACATTCTAAGAGCCCTAAAGGAAAAGCCAGGGAAATGGCCGTGAGGAATAGATTTGCGGAACTAGACAACCTACAGTACAGCATACAATGAGGGGCACAAAAGTGGGGAAGGCATACCATTTAGAAAACTAAACAACTTACTAAATCAAATAAAGGGTTATTACATTTGTAACAAAAGATTTTCAGAAGGTTATACAGTAGAAATAAAGTAAAAAAAATTCTTACATTTACTAAATGTGAGCAAATATTGGAAAAAAAATCAAATGCAATACCTTTTACGAATAGATACATGTGTTTAAAGCAGCATGTTATCCCATATACAGTACATGGGCTCACATAACACTGGGGGTGCTATGAGTTGAGAGATTCAACTACACTAAAATGTTTTCAATTTGTTATATACAGCATACAGTACATACATTTAAATACTCCAGAGAGCATATTGTTTTATAAGCTGGGCTATTGAATGTATCACACCAGCACCACAAATGTTCACCAAGCAAGAAATAAAAAGTGACACAGTAGTTTGTAATTGGGAAGCCCAAACATGGGTACCTATTTTTATTTTATATGGCAGTGGGAGGTTTTGTCGTTCCCCATCAATTTCGGAAAAAAGTTCAACTATTTTCATTAAAAGAAAAATAAATTGGGGTAGCGTTATGTTTTATATCTTTCAAATGAGGGTGTTTCCATTAACTTGGACCCAGTGAAGTCAGAGATCTAAGTTCTTGAAAATACTGTATCCTCCTCTTTTCCTGTCTACATAAATATTTCACTTCATGATACAGCTCATTGGAGCAGGGCCCTCTTCCCTCCTGTTCTCACAACCCTCTACTCTCACACTTCAATTACAGCTCTCTACAGAGTAGAAATTAGGATTTTCATCACCCGCCAGTAATTTGGCACCCCCCCCCCCACACACACACACACACACACACACACACACACACACACACACACACACACAAAAGCAACCCCCATCAGACTAAAATAATCAGATTATCAAAAATTTTTAAAAAAGGTTACTATTAGACAATATTCCTCTATGTGCCTCAAATGCCCTATGTGTCACATGCCCCACCAGCAGCGTGTTCCACTACATGCCCCCCTGTGTGTCCCCATACATTACACTATATCCCTGCACTCTATTCCACTGCACTACTATACATCACTATACTACATCCTCTACACGCTGAACTACATCACTACAATACATGTCCCTATACCCTGCACTACATACCCAGACTTGGACTGGCCACAGAGGTACAGGGAAAACCACCAGTGGGCCCCACTATCTGCCCCCCCCTCCCCTCTAAGGATCAGGTTCTAGACTGTGCACTTGTATAATACATTATACTTATGTTACCTTATACTGAACTATGGTGTATTTTCTACAGTGCATTGCTGTTATTAATCTGGTACATTATCATGCATGTAGTAGCTCAATTGACTGTATATATTTATGAAGGCGCCCAGACATTGCACTCTCTGCCACCACATTGGTTAGTCAAACCAATGTGGTGGCAGGCCACACCCCCTGTGCAGACTGGACACACCCATAAACATGGGCCCCTACCACTGCATTCCTCGGGTGGGCCATACATGTCCCAGTCCGACATTGAACATACCCTATATGCTGCACTACATCACTACACTACATCCCCTTATATGCTACACCACATCAGTGCACTACATGCCCCTATATACTGCAATACATTACTACACTACATACCCTGGCCTATATGATACTACGTCACTATACTACATCCCCCTATAAGCTGCACCAAATCCCTCCCATCTGGGAGACAAAGCGGAGGTTGATACTGCTAACTGGGAGCACAGTGCCGATAATAAAGTCTGTCTTTAAACTCACCACAAAGCTGCTGTAGTTATACTTGGTGAGAGTTGGAGGTTGTCTTAGGGAGTCATTCATATCTGATCGCAGGGCTGTGTTTTTTGCTGCCCTGCGATCAGATAGTCACCGCCTACAGGGGGAGGGATAAATCACTGTGCAAGTGTGCAATTGCTTGTGTTGCAGAGCTGCACAAAAATCAGTTTGTGCAGTCTGTGCACAGCCCAGGACTTACTTATCTTGTGCAATAGAATCCTGCTGATCGGGGCCGGAGCTGACGTCAGACACCCTCCCTGAAAACGCTTGAGCCTGCCTGCGTTTTTCCGGACAATCACTGAAAACGGTCAGTTGGCAACCACAAATGGTCTCTTCCTGTCAATCTCCTTGCGAACGCCCATGCGAATGGATTATTCACACCATCCCATCGCTGACCGGCGAAACCTGTTGTACCCGTCAGATGCGCCTGCGCATTGCAGTGCATACGCAGTTCAGATCTGATCGCCCGCTGTGTGAAAATGCACAGCAACGATCAAATCTGTATTAGGCCCTTAGGGGGTAATTCAGATCTGATCGCAGGGCTGTGTTTTTTGCTGCCTTGCGATCATGTAGTCACCGCCTACAGGAGGAGGGTTAGATCGCTGTGCAAGTGTGCAATCGCTTATGTTGCAGAGCTGCACAAAAATCGGTTTGTGCGGTCTCTTCGCAGCCCAGGATTTACTTATCCTTTGTGATAGAATCCTTCTGATTGGAGCCGGAGCTGACGTGAGACCATCCCGTCGCTGACCGGAGAAGCCTGTTGTACCCATCCGATGCGCCTGCGCATTGTGGTGCATATGCATGCGCAGATCAGATGTGAATTAGGCCCTTAGTTTCCACTATCAAGTGGATAGCTAGCAAACTGTGCCTTTGATTTCTGTAACATGGTTGACTGCACCTGTTAACAAGCAAAAGCCTGGGGCAGCGTGTCCTCTCAATAGTGTGTAGTTTGCAGCTTGTTATTGGTTGGTGCTGTGTCAGCAGTCGGTATCATAGCCTGCTGAAAAACACAGCACCAACATCTCGCTTCTATAGATTGCACAGTGCAATGAACGCTAGTTACAGCACTGCATGGCTAAAGAAGAAAGTTTAAGACAGTAGCCAGCATGGGAGAGATCCCAGGTACTGGAGCTCACCCGCACAGCTTCACAGCCAGCTGCGGGCAGGCAGGTGGGTCAGATATACTGCCCATGGAACCATCTGCTGTCTCACTGGAGCAGCACAGCACTGTCGGTAAATGCTGGCATGCCCCCTTAGCGCCCACCCTGCTCTCTCCTCTGTAGCGAATGTCTATACCCGCATCTCCTCTCGCTCATTACTGTTTATCTCTTCCATTGGCTACCTACCCCCAGTAGTATGATGACTACTCCTTTGCTTCCTTACATCTCAGCTGTAGTGTGTACTGAGAATTTTGTTGCTAATTGTTACTCTGTTTTAGTTTTTTTGTTACTGTAATGTTAAGCTGTGTGTCCCCAGTACTTTTATAATGTGTGCCACCCTGTACTGTTCTAATGTGTGCCCCATGTACAACACTGCAAAACACTTGTGGCACCCTATAAATAAAATTAAATAATAATGATATTAAAAAAAAATCACTGAGCACTAAATAAACAGGGACTTCTCCCTTTCAAGCAAGTGTAACTCAGCTTTCTATTTTCAAGGGATATGTGCGAGTGTTCAGAGTAATGTGTCCCGCAGCTGCTGTTCCTCACATCCCTAAGTGCTCATAGTGTAATATTAGAGATGTGAGGCGGGCACTTTTCGTGTTTTGGTTTTGGATCTGGATGATTTTTTTTTTAAAACATAAAAACAGCTAAAATCACAGAATTTGGGGGTAATTTTGATCCTTAGGGGTAATATTAACCTCAATAACATTCATTTCCACTCATTTCCAGTCTATCCTGAACACCTCACAATATTGTTTTTGGGCCACAAGGTTGCACCGAGGTGGCTGTATGACTATGCTAAGCGACACAAGTGGGTGGCACACACACCTGGCCCATCTAGGAGTGGCACTGCAGTGGCAGACAGGATGGCAGATTTAAATAAAACTAGTCCCCAAACAGCACATCATTCAAAGAAATAAAAGAGGTGCAATGAGGTAGCTGTATGACTAAACTAAGCGACACAAGTGTGTGGCACAAACACCTGGCCCATCTAGGAGTGGCACTGCAGTGGCAGACAGGATGGCACATAAAAAAAACTAGTCCCCATACAGCACATCATGCAAAGAAGTAAAAGAGGTGCAATGAGGTAGCTGTATGACTAAGCTAAGCGACACAAGTGTAAGGAACAAACACCTGGCACATCTAGGGTTGGAACTGCAGTCCCACTGCAGTAATGGCTGATACCAGACGCACGTCTAACAACAACATAGCTGTCAAGGCCTCAGTTATCCGCTTTGCAACAGGATGACTGCTGCCATATTTCATCTTCCTCGCAAAGGACTGTCGGACAGTCAGTTGAAGTAGTACAAGTGGTCTTCCGACTTCCCTTCTAGGATGATGATCTACTCCCAGTAGCAACAACAGCAGCAGCAGCAGCAGCAGCAGGAGGAAGTGGTTCTTGATCTTTCCCTATTTTATCCTCCAAATTTCTGTTCTCCATTATTTTTCTGGAGTTATATAACAAAATGCAGCAAAGGAAAACTTACCTCTATACCACACAGGGCAAACCCTGTAAAAATTATTTGGATTAAATATTAATAACCCCTTTGGTGTAAATAATATACAGCACAGGACAGCACCACTGAACTTATATGGCAGCAACACTAGAGTGGACTTATACGGCAGAACCACTGGACTGGTTTTATACACCAGTACCACTGGATTTATACGTCAGTACCACTGGACATATACGGCAGTATCACTGAATTATATTGCAGTATCACTGGAGTGGATTTATATGGCAGTACCACTGGATTTACACGGCAGTACCACTGGACATATACAGCAGTATCACTAGAACTACATGGCTGTACCACTGGACATATACGGCAGTATCACTGGACTGGATTTATACGCCAGTACCGCTGGATTTATACGGCAGTACCACTGGACATTTATGGCAGTATCACTGGAATTATATGGCAGTATCACTTGATTGGATTTATTTGGCAGTACCACTGGATTTATTTGGCAGTAACACTGGACATAAATGGCAGTAACACTGGATTAATATGGCAGTACCACTGGATTTATATGGCAGTACCACTGGACATATATGGCAGTATCACTGGATTTATACGGCAGTATCACTGAAATTATATGGTAGTATCACTGGACTGGATTTATACGCCAGTATCACTGGATTTATACGGCAGTACCACTAGACATATACGGCAGTATCACTGGACTTTTACGGCAGTACCACTGGACATATACGGCAGTATCACTGGATTTATATGGCAGTATCACTGGACTGTATTTATACGGCAGTACCACTGGATTTTTACAACAGTACCACTGGACATATACGGCAGTATCACTGGAATTATATGGCAGTACCACTGGACATATACAGTAGCACAGGGATGCCACCACTGGACTGATGCAGGACAACACAGCACCACTGCAATGAACTGGACTTATAAAGCAGCACTGGACATATGGCAGCAGAGGACACCACAACTGTGACTGGACTGATGCAGCACAAGACACTACCACTGTACTGATGCAGGACAACACAGCACCACTGCACTGGATTAATACAGCTACAGAAGGGTCCTCCGTTATCTTGGCTGATTAAGGCATTAGTCGCGATCAGGCATATGCAGCGTGCCTGGGTGCAATGAGGCACGCCTAGTCGAAGGGAGGCGCACAGAGCGTTTGGCGTTACCTTTAAGTGTAATACCTAAGATTATCCACCAGATGTCTGTTTTTAAAATCACCAATGTGCAAGCGTGTGGTCTCCATTAAAATACAATACTGAACTACAGCGTAAGAACTACTTTACTGGTGCGTCCCATTATGCTACATTATGCTACAGTATGTCATACAGTCTATAACAGTATATACAGTACAGATGCAAATAGTACAGCATATACAGATGCAAACGAACAAGTTACAGATACAGTATGGTCTATTGATGTTAGGGATATGTGAGCTTCCAAATCCCGTAGTATTAAGTATAATGGGGAGAGATAAAAGCTAATCCCTAAGTTCCTGGATGCCAAATCACTGTGTGTATAGTTTATACAGACGCAAATGAACATGTTAAAACACTTGTGCACAACTAATGTGTGAAAGGAATAATGTAGCTCATTGACTTTACAGTATGTACAGTGCACAAAATGAGCGTCCGAGTCCCCTAACGGCATAAACGAACACCAATGGGAAGGAATCGCTCTTTGCAGTACTGTTACACATGAACTTGAGAATCTTTCATGGAGTGTTGTGGGCTAGCGATGAAGGCTCCCATCTGCCACACTGAGAGTCCTGGGTTCGATTCCCAAAGTGCCAATCTTTTTTTTTTTTCCATGACATTCACTTTATTATTATTATTTTTTGCAATCTATTGTAAAACATTCAAAGGAAGGGTGCACACAGGTTTCACGCAAATCGGGGTAAATCTGGAGGAGCGACTCATTCGCTATCTAAAATACAGAGTGGTAATGAGCACCTATAGACATACCAGTAAATATAAATTAGTGTATTCTGACGCAACTTACTGTTCGAGCAACACAGTACTGTAGATCGTCGGCGTTAGAGAATTTGTGTTGTGAGAATCTGTGTTGTACGTTATAAGGTATTTGTGCTAATTAGTACACTAATAGAACATATTGTACAAAGATACTAAGGACGGAGATTTGGCATCCAGGAACTTAGGGAGGAGCTTTTATCTCTCTCCAATGTAATCTTTCTAAGTATAGCAGAGAGAGATAAAAGCTCCTCCTAAGTTCCTGGATGACAAATCACCATCCTTAATATCTCTGTACAGTATGCTCTATTAGTGTACTAATTAGCATGAACAGCTTGTAACATACAGTGGCAAGTTTAATCTTTCTATGTATAATGGAGAGAGATAAAACTCCTCCCTAAGTTCCTGGGTGCCAAATCATCGTCCTTAGTATCTCTGTACAGTATTTTCTATTAGAGTCAATGAGCTACATTATTCCTTTCACACATTAGTTGCGTCTGCATACACAAGTGTTCACACATTAGTTGCGTCTGCATACACAAGTGTTTTAACACATTCGTTTGCGTCTCAATAAACTTTTTTTTTTACTCTGTCCGTCTGACCATTGGTCACCATCTGTGTGTACACTCTGCAGTACAGGACTGTATATTAACATTACAGTCGTCACTGACCATTTGCCAGAGCTTGTACTGTAGATCAATCCGCCGCTATTCAAACTAAAGTACTGGATTAGTGAAGCATTAGCCACCCAGTGGTGGAGATGTGTATTGCATGCTGAGTATCTAGTCGCGCCTCAACGTGCCTGTCCGTGATTAAACTCAGCAACCTAAGCTATTGCCTAGGCATGCATAAACCCCCATCTAGGCGCAAAAACAGTCAAGATAACGGAGACCCACCTGTACACTTGACATATGGCAGCAGAGGACATCACTACTGTGACTGGACTGATGCAGCATAAGACACTTCACTGGACTGAGCAGCACAAGACAGCACTGGAATCGCCACCTCACTTTCCCTCCCGCACAGACACTGAGGACATAGACACGTCCTCTCGCTACACTCTCCAATTCCAGAGTGAAAAAAATTTGGAATCCAAAACCTGTGAGAATCTGACAGTGGGATGATGATGTTTTGCCTCGTTCTAGTTTCCGAGTCAGCCGGGCAAACCCGAGCCGGGCTTGGACCTGGGCTCGGGTAGTGAAATCCGGTAGGGTTCGGTTCCCTGGGAACCCCTTCATCTCTATGTCATTTTGAAAACTTTATATAGAACTTTATACAAAACAGTTGTCTACCAATTCAATGGTAACCAAATATTTATTTAAAAAAAAGGCACTAGAATACTGATGGCTCTTAAATCTATTTTACCTATCTATTGCTAATATAAGAATATAGTATATACTGCATATTCAAGGATCAAGTAAGTTGAGATTACTTGTGGTTAGATATCTCCTTAAAGCAGCACAATGGAGTTGAACACAGGTGTAAAATTCTCGTTATAAACTACTTTGCTAAGGACAAAACAAATACAACTCAATTATGCATTACCCTTCTGTACAGGCTGTATGGTGCCATCACAATACGGTATACCATCAAGTGGCTAGAATGAAGACCTAATGGCAAAAACGCTGATAATCTAGTGTCCTTAATGTTTTCCCATCTTGGAAACAGATATGCCCCCCCCTCCCCCAACCCTTATCTGTTGCCTAGAACTACTTTCATGTAGAAATGTACACTATATCACATCCAGGAAGTAAGTACAGGGGTTGGGGTTAGGGTTAGGTGCTAGGGGGAGGGTTAGGGTGTGTGTGTGTGTGTGTGTGTGTGTGTGTGTGTGTGTGTGTGTGGGGGGGGGGGGGTAAGGTTATTAGGGTTAGGCTGCGGGGGGTCAGTTAGGGTTAAGCTGTGGGTTATGGATGTAGGAATTCTGAAGCAAAGGAAATGGTGCCCTTTTTGTCTCTTACACTAACTCTTGCAAGCGACAGTATGTAACCATGGTGGTCAAACTGGTCATCAAGGGTCCTCACAGCTCATGATATTATGTTTTCCATACCACCTGTTGATCTTCAGAATGTTGTTAGTTAGGATTGACTAGACCACGTGTAAATCTTTATGACATCAGTAAATGCAACTGTGCATAAGATAGCAGGTCTGAAAACTGTAACCTACCAGGGGACTTTGAGGACCAAATGATGAGATGTGTGCACTTTATTATAATAAATGTTATTTATCTACTAATATATATGTTTATTGCTGAAGCATATTCCATTGTTAAACATGTATTGTAGTTTCTGTGCATTATTTTAAGATAATTTTCTGCATTTTATCTTCACAGGTAAAAAAACAACTGCCTAATTTTATCCTTAGTAATACGTGTTTATGTTTATATTTTAGTCTTATAATGATGTATTTCTTTTTACAGAGCTAACATTTACTACATTTGTAAATGCTGCAGAATATATTGATATATGACAGCAATACTGTACATCATACTGTCTTCCATTACTGGTACACATAGGGGTATATTTACCTAATTGCGGATTAATAGCCATTGCGATTTTGCCCATAGCAACCAATCAGGTTCTAACTATTATATTCCAAAAGGTGCTAGATAAATGATAGAAACTGAGTGGTTGCTATCGGGAACATCTCCACTTCTATAAACCTGCACTTTAGTAAATGTACCCCCGACTGCCCTATTCCTTTTAATGGCCTACTGAACTTAAAATAGATTACACGATACCTTAGGAGAAAATAACTACTTACAAATAAATATGCTGTTATATCAAAGTTTACATATTTGACTTCTGTTGACATTTGTTGTACAGTTATTAGTATTGTTGACTACAGTTATTATAAGTGTTTTTAAAATGAATAAATAAATGAATAACTTTACTGCTTCAGTCTGTTTTTTATAGGATTACTTCATGATCACAACACATGAAAAGGTGTAGATCATTAGGTCAACTACAATTAGGTCGACATTCAATATGTTGTTAGGGTCAAAAGGTCGACAGAGTCAGTACAGTAGGTCGACATTTAAAAAGTAGACAAGTGAAAAGGTTGACAGGTCCAAAAGGTCAACATGGAAATGGTCTACAGAAAAAGTTGACACTGTAATTTTCTGTGTTAACGCACGTGACCCCAATTACTATACCGCTTTGGGCTACGCTTGGCACAGGTTACTGCAGTATTCACAATTGTAGTCCACCTGGATGGTAAATCATGAAAAAGTTTCAAAAAATACCCAAAATTACGTTGACCATGTGTCGTGCATTGTCATGTCAACCATTTGAACCTTTTGACCTTTTGTACCTGTCGACCTGTCGACCTTAAGTACTGTCAACCTTTTACATGTCGACATTTTCTACCTGTTGACCTAATGCATTTCGACCTATAGGGTTGACCTATTGTCTGTCGACCTACTGACTGTCGATCTATCATCTGGAATCCACATAAAAACCTTCATTTTCTTTATGCTCCTGAAACTTTGGAAAATATGTTATTAGTATCTCTAAGTCTGTTAAATTAGTACACTTGTACAGTATATTAGGTTTATTAGAATTATTGGACTTGAAAGAGACCTGGTTTTTATGTTATAGATTTTTTTAATTGTATATCGCAGCCCTCACTTGTGTATTTTTTTTTCACAGATAAAAAAAATTAACAGAAACTTTCCAGTGAATCAGCAGGTACAGTATGTCATATAACATATGTATGCTATTCACAAAGGTTTGCAAATGAAAATGTCAAATAATCCAAGATCTGTGTTCTATATAACTGATCACACAGCAGCCAGCTCCGGAGTATCCAGATATGTGTGATGCCGCAGCCACTGACACTCTTTGTGCCTGCCATTTCTTAAGAAAATATTCTGGGGTTGATGCAGACCTTATCGCTGCTGTGCGTTTTCGCACAGTGGGTGATCACCAATAGACTGCGCATGTGTATGCACGGCAATGCGCATGATCATTGTCCAACTACAACGGGCATCACCGACAAGTGACAGGATGGTGTGAAAATTTAATTTGCATGGGCATTCTCAAGGTGATTGACAGGATGAGGCTGTTTGTGGATGGTAAATGACACTTTACAGGGAGTGTCTGGAAAAACGCAGGCATTCCCAAGCGTTTTCAGGGAGGGTGTCTGACGTCCGCTCCGGCCCCGATCAGCCTGTTCTCATCGCACTGTAGGAGTAAGTCCTGGGCTGTGCACAGACTGCACACACTGGATTTTTGCAGCTCAGCTATACATGCGATCGCACACTTGCACGATGAACTTAAACTCCCCCTTTGGCGGCGTTCAGGTCTGAATCATCCCCACTATAAGGTGGCTGTGTAAAATATATGTACTAGAATTACGCTCTGAAAAGTTCTGCGTAAAAATGGGTGGACACTTTAAAAGGGGAATACTTCACAGCAGCATGTGCACCATGGTTGTGCCAGTCATCCCATACTCACATTTTTTTTTTAGATATTTGTTATAATAGCAAAAACAGCACATTCACTATTTGTTTTGATGTAGATTAAAAAAAAAAAAAACATATTACAGTTGTGTAACAAGCGATCTTCCAACCGGACAAGACGCTGACACAGTTGTATGGGAAAAGCAGTCTGTTTACTTCTATAGCACAGCAAACAGGTCTTTATCACGGCAAGTATATAGGGTACCTTAACAGGGTACTGGTCCACAAACAGTATGTACACAAATGTCAGGCTCTGTGTCTCTAACCCACTGGCCACTTGTTGGCATCAGGAGCCCTGTGGCCCTTGCCCTAACGAACAGGTGTGCCTGATTGCTGGGATTGTCTGCTCCAAAACCTGAACCGGACTTAAATGGATGGGAGCCCGCCCACTCTCTCTCTCTCCCATCCAAGCCCCAGTGACCCACAATCGGCCGTGCTAAGGCCGAATGACAACCTGCTGTGTCCCAACACCTCCCTGGGGCTACCTCTTGTTCCAGTCCTAAACCCAGGTCGTTTTGGCCTGGGGCACCCAAACTGTTGTGCCCTGTCCTGCAAACACTCGGGTTGGCATCCGGACTGGACTGCCACAGTTTATATAATGGGCATAATTCAGTAAGGATTGCAAATTCTGCTAATTAGCAGAATTTACAATCGTTTTCCTAGCATGCTGGGGGCCACCCATCACAGGGCAAGGCTGCCCAGCATGCCCCCCTGAAGCAGAAATTGCGATCACCGCTCAGTTTCTGCTTCATCGTCTAAATTGTATAAATCATATAAATTAGTGAAGCCTCCTGCCACCACAGCTTAGCTGCACCCGCAGGAGGCCCACCACGTTCTTCTCATGTGAAGTCACGCAGCCATCATGATCACATCCTCGACACCCCTTTGTTTGTCCGCCTCCGCCCCCTATTCGCACCGCACCACCCCCACAGCGCTCCATCTTTGTCCTGGAAATGGAGCATTGCCGCCACCCCGCCCCACCCCGCGACTGCCTCTGCCTGATTGACAAGCAGAGGCGATCACATTTTATGTGGCCCCCCACGAAAAATGTGGGCGCATGCACAGGACAAGCACTGCGCATGCGCCTGTGGGGTGATCGTGATAATTCCGTTAAGATTGCGATTTGCGATCCAACCTGAATTAGTCCCACTATACCTTATCACATATGAAAAAAGTAGAAAATAATGGTGGTCATTCCAAGTTGATCGCAGCAGGAAATTTTTTAGCAGTTGGGCAAAACCATGTGCACTGCAGGGGGGGCAGATATAACATGTGCAGAGAGAGTTAGATTTGGGTGGGTTATTTTGTTTCTGTGCAGGGTAAATACTGGCTGCTTTATTTTTACACTGCAAATTAGATTGCAGATTGAACTCACCACACCCAAATCTAACTCTCTCGGCAAATGTTAAATCTGCCTCCCCTGCAGTGCACATGGTTTTGCCCAATTGCTAACAGAATTCCTGCTGCGATCAACTTGGAATTACCCCCAATGTTAACATATACCAACAAAATACATGCACCGTCAATGAAGAAAGCAATCGCTACCAACAGCTTCAGAGGAGAATATGCAACCAGCAGCAGTTTACTGTATGTGCAGAGCAAATACTGGCTGCTTTATTTTTACACTGTAATTTAGATTTCAGTTTGAACACACCCCACCCAAATCTAACTCTCTCTGCACGTTATATCTGCCCCCCTGCATTGCACATAGTTTTGCCCAGCTGCTAACAAATTTGCTGCTGTGATCAACTCTGAATTACCTCCTTAGTGTGGAGACACGCAGTGCCAGTGAATACCTCATGTGCTAAAATGGCACAAATTAGCAGAATTTGCTATCCTTATTGAATTAGGCCCTGTGTGTAGTGCTGTCTGATAAACTGTGACAGGAGACATTTGCTGTATATAATGTTAGAGTGCATTACCTAGCTCCTGTCAGAATTCGGTGCTTTGAGGTCTTCACTCAGCTGGTGACACCTACGAGCGGCCTCTACCCCTATAGCGATGACTGGTGCAGACACTGTCCTGTAAATGTGTGCTCTTGCTTCACCTAAGTTGGCAAAGATAAGGGGTATTTGGCAAAATGAGTAATTTGCCATAGACAATGGGGGTCATTCCGAGTTGATCGCTAGCTGCCGTTGTTCGCAGCGCAGGGTTCAGGCTAAAAATCTACATTTCTGCGGATGTGTATGCACCGCAATGCGCACGTGCGACGTACAGGTACAAAGACCTTTGTAGTTTTGCACAGGTTTTATCGAAGCTTTAAGTCGCATGGCACAATGCAAGAAGATTGACAGGAAGGGGGCGTTTCTGGGTGTCAACTGACTGTTTTCAGGGAGTGTTTGGAAAAACGCAGGCATGCCAGGAAAAACGCAGGCGTGTCTGGGCGGATGCTGGGCAGGTGTGTGATGTCAAAAGCCAACCCTCCAACGTTAGAATCAACGCATATGAAGAGTAAGTCCAGGGCTGGTCTTGTTTTGCACAAAATGTTTTTGTAGGCGCTCTGCTGCACAGGCGTTCGCACTTCTGCAAAACCAAAATACACTCCCAGGTGGGCGGCGACAATGCATTTGCACGGCTGCTAAAAACTGCTAGCGAGCGATCAACTCGGAATGACCCCCAATATCCACATCACCTAGGTTGGTGAAGCTAAAGGGAGGGATGTGTGAAAAACAGTGTAATTTGTTCAAGTGTCTTATAAAAGAGACTAATGCTTTCTGTAGGAGGGCTAATTCCTCACATATCCCTGCACATACAGCTGAGCACAGCCACACAGGTGGATCACATGGGTGTAACAGATAAGCTAGTGAGGGTTTAGGAGGAGGTATAAGTAACTGCTCTTGTGTTGGGGGCATGGTGACCGACGCCAATTAGTTAGCTGGTGACCAGAGAGGAAACCACTGTGTCTAGTCAGTGACAGGGTTACGAGGGAAAGCTATTTGATGGTGTATTGCTGGAACAATATCTAATGCTATCTGTGCTATCCTAACAATCCTGAGTAAACAGCATGCTGAGTAAGATGTGTGTGAGCAGTCATCTATTACTGGATTTGCCACACACATAATAAATTCTAAATGAAAAGTCAACCACTACTTGAAATGTAACTTGAATTATTATTTTTCTTTTAAAGTCCACGCTAAAAGATGATTAATAACAGACATTGTGGTTTATTTCCGTCAGTGCTCAAATTATTTTGCACAGTAATTATAGTTGGACCGAGGGTCCACTGTCAAATCGTTTAGCATCAAGACACCCATTATTTTTACAAGTCAATATAGAGTACACTGTGCACTTTTCTGCGATGAATTTTCTCTATCTTCCTCTGCAATTATGTCTTTTTTTCAGGAAAAAGCATTATGTTTTAAAGCTATTGTTGATTTTCCCTTTAGCTGTGGCAAAGTAAAGAACAGGTTGCTAAGCAATAAAATATGGGAAGTTTTACCTTGGGTTAAGTACAGAAACAAATGAAATGAACTTTGTGTATGGATTAACTAGAGTAAAATGTTACAGCTGTTTGTGCAAAGTTCTTTATTTAAAAAATAAAATAATAGAAACCTGTTATTAGTTACTACATTTTTTTCAATGTAAAACGGCTGCTGTCAATCGCATAAAACATGGCTCTAAAATGTTCAAAATGACAGTGTACTCTATGTACTGTATTGTTCAAATCGTATACAGAGTTCTAAGCCTTTGAATGTGAGCTAATATCACATAAAAATTCATAAGCAGCAAAAGATGTATCATAATGTGGTCAATTTTTGCCAAAAAGAACAATAGTAGAATGATTATATGACCATGTCTTTCTACAAATATTTCACCTGCAGTATAAAGGTCTATTTATTAAAGTATATTTGCAGCAGGGCCATCTTAACAGCAGTGTAGGCCCCTGGGCAAAGCAATGCAGTTGGGCCCCTACCCATCCTGGAGTGGAAGGGGTGGGAGGTGCTATCAGGGGCAACTTTGATGTCTCGCAGGCGGTAGGGGGTGTTCTATCTTTCGCTCAGCATGTTGGATCTGGAGCAGTACTTTCTGCTAATTTATTCTTTTAGTGCAAAGATGATGGGTGATGGGGCGGGAGGGAGAATACTAAACTGTAGAAGGACAAAGAAAGCAAAAAATAGTAAACCACTGCGCTCAATGGCTGCAGTTGCGTAGTACCAAGGTGTCACTCAACACCATACAAATGGACCTAAAGAAAAAATGGGGACTACATCAACTGCGCACAATAACCAATGATCTCTATAATGTCTCTAAACATTAAGAAGTGGGTCAGTTCAAAGATTGTTGGGTCTTCTTAAGACTTCCTTCTCTTATTCAAATGGGTTGGAGTCCTCTTAGCAGACTTGTTCCAATGTCCCTCAAAAGGAAGAAGACAGGAGAGCGATATCGTGTAGTACGTCCCAGATTCAAAAAGGGGAAGTTGTTCTAGGATTTCATAGTTTAACGAATAAATTTCGTACCGTACTCACGTCTAGAGGGAAGTTTTTTCCACATATAAAGGTTTCTTTATAGGTCCAGACTACTCCTGGCCGAGCAGATGGATGATCCAGACTTCTTTCGGTTTCTCCCCAAGCGATGACCCAAGGCGGAAAATAAGGGAGAAAGTAGTCGAATTAATAGACCACAATTGTAGTCTATTATCTCATTTGAAATTTATAGACGGAGGAGTTAGCCAGCTTACCGTACTTACACTAAACATGTGTATAAAGGCACATAAAGGTATCTTTAACTGTGATTAATTGCCTGACCATTCACTCAGTGTTGAGAATATCAATGGGTAAGCGTACCCCACTTACGGTCTTCCACTTGTTGTCTCTCACGTAGCGGTTTCTTTCTCCACTTCCTTCTCAGAAGGTGGAATTCCACCCTTGGATGCGCCCAATCTCGGTATAATAAAATATATATCAGGGATGGAGGTGTAGTTAAAAAAACTTTATTATACAAAAAAGGTTTCTTAAAATGAACACAACAGTAGTGTCAATCCTAATAGACCGCCCAGAAGATGTTAAACACAATCAAAAAGGATGAGATAGATCCGGATTATCTCACCTAAATAACGGTGATCTGGAAGGTCCTTGAATGGTGTATAGCCCTCACACCAACGCGTTTCGACCAAAGGTCTTTGTCAAGGTGTGTAAGGAGGGCTACTGAGTACCTATTTATACTCTAAAACCGGATATCCTCTTATTGTGGGAGGAGTTACTGAGTTTTCCATCTCTAACAAAAAATACACACAGCCTATACAAATTGCAGTGTATAATACATACAAATGGCTTATATGGCTTAGGCTCTTTGAAACATCTTTTTTATGGTGATACATAGCTAAAAATAGCGCTATGCGTTCCACCTGCCGATGGTGGAACGCACAGCTTCCGCCGGAAGTGCGTTATCTTCCGGGAGGGGGCGCGCGACGTGCGTTCCACCCTGTCCTTTTGGAACGCACTGTCGCTGTTGTAAGCGTCACTGAGAAGTGACGAGCCGCCAGCCGTACAACCAGGAAGTGGCGTACAGGCGTGCGTTCCACCTGGTCGTCGTGGAACGCATATACGGAAGTCGCGGCTTCCGTGGTTAATACCTGGACATCCCTAGGTTATTCCGGAACGCTAATGTGTAAACTAAAAAGGGGCACATCAAAAGAGGAGGGAAACCTCCTGAAAAGTGGTATATCCTCATTAAAATAATAATTAATAAAATCTAATAGAAACACTATTAGTAATAAAACAGAACCACTATTAGTATTAAAACAGAAAAATAGAGACATCTTAGGGGGAATGTTCAAAAAGTAAGAAATAAAAAATAAAAAATAAAAGTGGTGTACTCACACTTGTAGTAATAGCAATTATAGAACAGTGCATTAAATTAGTGCAGCAATCACAGTACCTACTAAACAATACATCAAATTTATGCAACCTCCTAAGCTATAAAGAATATTATTCAAGCCTAGATTGATAGGTAGGGGTCTTAAAACACAACCTGAAGGAAGAAGGTTACTTGTTGCATATGGTACTAGTATTAGTCCTGGTGGGAAAACACAATGGGTGAGAAAAAGGGGGGGGTTTACATGGGGGACGGAATTGTGGGTGCCTAATAATCAGGCCATAGATCCTCCTTCTTTCTATAAGAACCATTTGATTTCGAAGTCGCAAGTACATTGAACCAGATATACAACGTTTTTGCTGTCACAAGTGATAAAATCCTTGATCTGAAACACTTTCTTGTTGGATGACGATGTGTATTGAGTGATAGTAGAGTTTTTACTCTTACAGTTCCTACACATCTGACACATGCCGCATCTGTAGAATCCCAAAACTACTGAGAACTGTCCGGTCAAAGGGATTCTACAGATGCGGCATGTGTCAGATGTGTAGGAACTGTAAGAGTAAAAACTCTACTATCACTCAATACACATCGTCATCCAACAAGAAAGTGTTTCAGATCAAGGATTTTATCACTTGTGACAGCAAAAACGTTGTATATCTGGTTCAATGTACTTGCGACAAACAATATGTCGGAAGAACAACGCGAAAATTAAAAGAAAGGATGAGCGAACATCTCAGAAACATCAAAAAAGGGGTTGAAACACACGGAATTTCATCACATTTTAAAAAGGAACATATGTGCAAAACATCTGAAATTGCCTTTTTTTGCGGGATACAATTAGCTTCAAATAATTGGAGAAGTTCGGATACTGAGGAGAGATTGGCAAGGGCAGAGATGAGGACCATTTTTAATTTGGGGACTTTACAACCCAGAGGTATGAACCTTGACTTCGAAATAAAATGGTTCTTATAGAAAGAAGGAGGATCTATGGCCTGATTATTAGGCACCCACAATTCCGTCCCCCATGTAAACCCCCCCCCCTTTTTCTCACCCATTGTGTTTTCCCACCAGGACTAATACTAGTACCATATGCAACAAGTAACCTTCTTCCTTCAGGTTGTGTTTTAAGACCCCTACCTATCAATCTAGGCTTGAATAATATTCTTTATAGCTTAGGAGGTTGCATAAATTTGATGTATTGTTTAGTAGGTACTGTGATTGCTGCACTAATTTAATGCACTGTTCTATAATTGCTATTACTACAAGTGTGAGTACACCACTTTTATTTTTTATTTTTTATTTCTTACTTTTTGAACATTCCCCCTAAGATGTCTCTATTTTTCTGTTTTAATACTAATAGTGGTTCTGTTTTATTACTAATAGTGTTTCTATTAGATTTTATTAATTATTATTTTAATGAGGATATACCACTTTTCAGGAGGTTTCCCTCCTCTTTTGATGTGCCCCTTTTTAGTTTACACATTAGCGTTCCGGAATAACCTAGGGATGTCCAGGTATTAACCACGGAAGCCGCGACTTCCGTATATGCGTTCTACGACGACCAGGTGGAACGCACGCCTGTACGCCACTTCCTGGTTGTACGGCTGGCGGCTCGTCACTTCTCAGTGACGCTTACAACAGCGACAGTGCGTTCCAAAAGGACAGGGTGGAACGCACGTCGCGCGCCCCCTCCCGGAAGATAACGCACTTCCGGCGGAAGCTGTGCGTTCCACCATCGGCAGGTGGAACGCATAGCGCTATTTTTAGCTATTTTTAGCTATGTATCACCATAAAAAAGATGTTTCAAAGAGCCTAAGCAATATAAGCCATTTGTATGTATTATACACTGCAATTTGTATAGGCTGTGTGTATTTTTTGTTAGAGATGGAAAACTCAGTAACTCCTCCCACAATAAGAGGATATCCGGTTTTAGAGTATAAATAGGTACTCAGTAGCCCTCCTTACACACCTTGACAAAGACCTTTGGTCGAAACGCATTGGTGTGAGGGCTATACACCATTCAAGGACCTTCCAGATCACCGTTATTTAGGTGAGATAATCCGGATCTATCTCATCCTTTTTGATTGTGTTTAACATCTTCTGGGCGGTCTATTAGGATTGACACTACTGTTGTGTTCATTTTAAGAAACCTTTTTTGTATAATAAAGTTTTTTTAACTACACCTCCATCCCTGATATATATTTTATTATACCGAGATTGGGCGCATCCAAGGGTGGAATTCCACCTTCTGAGAAGGAGGTGGAGAAAGAAACCGCTACGTGAGAGACAACAAGTGGAAGACCGTAAGTGGGGTACGCTTACCCATTGATATTCTCAACACTGAGTGAATGGTCAGGCAATTAATCACAGTTAAAGATACCTTTATGTGCCTTTATACACATGTTTAGTGTAAGTACGGTAAGCTGGCTAACTCCTCCGTCTTTAAATTTCAAATGAGATAATAGACTACAATTGTGGTCTATTAATTCGACTACTTTCTCCCTTATTTTCCGCCTTGGGTCATCGCTTGGGGAGAAACCGAAAGAAGTCTGGATCATCCATCTGCTCGGCCAGGAGTAGTCTGGACCTATAAAGAAACCTTTATATGTGGAAAAAACTTCCCTCTAGACGTGAGTACGGTACGAAATTTATTCGTTAAACTATGAAATCCTAGAGCAACTTCCCCTTTTTGAATCTGGGACGTACTACACGATATCACTCTCCTGTCTTCTTCCTTTTGAGGGACATTGGAACAAGTCTGCTAAGAGGACTCCAACCCATTTGAATAAGAGAAGGAAGTCTTAAGAAGACCCAACAATCTTTGAACTGACCCACTTCTTAATGTTTAGAGACATTATAGAGATCATTGGTTATTGTGCGCAGTTGATATAGTCCCCATTTTTTCTTTAAACTGTAGAAGGGGCATTGGGCTGAATGAAAGTGCCCCAGTACATGACTTACAGAGTGGCAGGGCATGGTTTAATACACAGGGGAGGGGTGGATAGTGGAGTGGGCTTAATATTTATCATTTTCTGGTGGGAGGACTGCTTGCTTGACTGCAGATATCTCCAGTTCCTGGCAATAGATTTCTTTGCCTTCAATGGGATTGAAAACTTGTTAGTCCCACCTTTCAGGAGGTGCTGGGGACTTGGGGATCAGAGCTCAGGAGGCAGAGCAATCAACCAATGAAAATATAAAACTGCATATTAGGCATGTGGAGCTGGAGCAGGGACCAGCTGCTGGAATGTTGATATCTCTGGTTCTGGGCATAGTACAGACAAGCTGCCAGTGTCCACCGAAAGGGGAGAGTCCCAGCCTTTGTAGTTTATCCTAAGAAAAACTTTAAATCAGATAGAACCCAAGATACAGTATCTGGCTGGGAAGAGCAATTAACAGGCTCGTATGGGGACCACTGCTTTGAAATTGGATATCTCAGGTTCCTTAGGGCCGATTTTCAAAAATCTGGTACCCCTGGAAAGAGGGGACCCTCAGCTATCAGCCTAGGGCCCTTAGACATCTTGGGCCCTTGGGCAAGAGCCTATTGAGCCCATACAAAAAGACGGCCCTGATTTGCAGCAAAACACCCGTTTTGAGGGGATATCCGGAAATTTTGTTACTTGTTACTATCCCCAAGATGTAACAAGGAGGGACTGCAACAGGTATCTCCAATGTCTGCCATGGTCCTCCCATTCCTGACAGCAGCCACAATCCCTGTAAATTTGTACGGGGGCTTCTGAACTGCCGGAGTTATCAAGTTCTGGAATGCAACATATTCCTAAGCTTGGTCCCGGTTGCTAAAGTCATCTGCAGATGGAATTAACCTAATGTAGATTATGGGCTGCCTATTGCAAAATCTTTTGGGAGAGGGACAGTGGTGCAAGTAGAAAAAATGTCTTAGTGGTACTGTGTATGGGTGTGGCCAATGAAAATGGGGGCGTGATACACATATGCCCCCAATAGTGCCTGATACACATATCCCCCAAGTAGTGCAGTGCCAGATACACATATGCCCCGACAGTGCCAAATACACATATGCCTCCACAGTGCCAGATGCACATATGCCCCCACAGTGCCAGATATGCATGCCAGAAACAATTATGCCCCACAGTGCCATATACACATAAGCCTTGACTTTGCCAGATACACATATGCCCCCACAGTGCCAAATAAAATATGTCTCCACAGTGCCAGATACACATATGCCCCCACAGTGCCATATACACATATGCCCCCACAGTGCCATATACACATATGCCCCACAGTGCCAAATACTCATATACCCCCAGTGCCAGATACACATATGCCCCCACAGTACCATATATACCCCTACAGTGCCACTTACACATATGCCCCACAGTGACAGATATGCCCCTACAGTGCAACTTAGACATATGCCCTCACTGCCCCACAGTGCTAGTTACACACATGCCCCATCTGCCCCATAGTGCCAGTTACACATATGACCCCACTGCCCCACAGTGCCAGTAACACATATGCCCCCACTGCCCCACAGTGCCAGTTACACATATGCCCCCACTGCCCCACAGTGCCAGTTACACATACACTGCTGCCTGCTGTGTGTGAGGGGAGGAGAGCGCAGTGTGCGGCTCTCCTACCCTTCAGAGTTCAGTCCGGTCTCCACCAGTGGTGTGTATCTCCAATCATGCGCCGGTTCATGAGCCATTCAAAGCTCATGGTCCGGTAGCCAATCAGGAGCTGCAGGTGCCAGTCCATTAGCTCTGATTGGCTAATGAACTGGCGCCACATTAGAGTTACACATCAACACTGAAGGAGACTGGACTGAATGCTTAGGGGCAGCGCTCTCCTCCCCTCACACACAGCAGAGCAGTGGCTGCAAGCAATTTTGTACCAATACACAGTACTGCCCCGTACTGCCATATATGCAGAACTGCAGAGGAATCATAAGGATACCTCCCCCACATCTTTGGCTTGGTTATGTGCTGATGGTCTTTGGTGCATGTGCAGTAGCGCAGCTCTGGGGACAAAGCAGGAAGTAATGCGGGCAGTTGAGCACCTCTCCATACAATTCCTTTGACATACCATGACAATCTCACAACACACCAATAAAACTAACCACCTTTGT
The DNA here is from genome assembly GCF_028390025.1 of Pseudophryne corroboree. Taxonomy (NCBI): domain Eukaryota; kingdom Metazoa; phylum Chordata; class Amphibia; order Anura; family Myobatrachidae; genus Pseudophryne; species Pseudophryne corroboree. The sequence goes on from NC_086448.1 coordinate 662,369,694, forward strand.
GTGTCTACTAAGCCACCTTCCTATCACCGCCCAGGAATGCCCCTTACACTTTCAACACATTCCTGAGACTGTGTGTCTCCTGTGTGCAGAGAGAGTTAGATTTGGGCGGGATGTGTTCAAACTGAAATCTAATTGCAGTGTAAAAATAAAGCAGCCAGTATTTACCCTGCACAGAAACAAAATAACTCACCCAAATCTAACTTTCTCTGCACATGTTATCTGCCCCACCTGCAGTGCACATGATTTTGCCAACTGCAGGAAAATGTTGTTTTGCAATCACCCTTGAATTAGGCCCTAAGGCCCTCATTCCGAGTTGTTCGATCGTTTACTTTTAGCAGCCTGCTAACGCATAGTCGCTGCCCACGGGGGAGTGTATTTTCGCGTTGCGAGTGTGCGATCGCATGTGCAGCCGAGCGGTACAAACACATTTTATGCAAAACAAGACCAGCCCTGAAGTTACTTATCCTGTGCGATGATCCTAGCGACTAAGGTCCCGGAATTAACGTCAGACACCCGTCCTCCAAATGCCTGGACACGCCTGCATTTTCCCTACCACTCCCAAAAAACGGTCAGTTGACACCCATAGACGCCCTCTTCCTGTCAATCTCCTTGCGATCGGCTGTGCGAATGGATTCATTGCTAGAAGGGGTTGTCTTCAGTATGCCAACTGACGGGATCCCGGCGCACAGTATACTGGCGCCGGGATCCCGACAGCCGGCATACCGACATTTATTCTCCCTCGCGGGGGTCCACGACCCCCCTGGAGGGAGAATAAAATAGTAGCGCGCCACCGCGCCCGTAGCGTGGCGAGCGCAGCGAGCCCGCAAGGGGCTCATTTGCGCTTGCCACACTGTCGGTAAGCCGGCGGTCGGGCTCCCGGTGCCGGTATGCTGGTCGCCGGGAGCCCGACCGCCGGCATATCGTAGTGAACCCGCTAGAAGCATTGCACAGCAACGATGCTGTTTGTACCCGTACGATGCACGTGCGCATTGCGGTGCATACGCAGTTTTGCCATTTTTTTACCTGATCGCTGCACTGTTAAAATCGTCAGCATGAGATCAACTCGGAATGACCCCCACAATCCAGACAGCAGCTGCTAAGGGAAGTAGTCCTACTGACTCCCACATGCCAAGAGGATAAGGTTGGGGAAGTACAGGTTTCGCTAGAGCTTTCATCATTGTGCCCCATCAATGGTTCCATAAGTACAGGACTGTTTGATAGCACAGCACATCCAGTTCTCCAGAAATAATCAGTAAAAGAGCTTCAAACATGAATAAAGTGGTAAGAACTGCAAAACAAATGAATATTTAGCTTGCCACCTTTTAAATCCCTTTCTAACTACTACACTAATAGTGTCAGCTCGTCGCTCTTTAAACAGGTTTTTTTAACAGTTTTTTTTTCTTTCTCCATATATAGTATACAGTATATCAGTGTACTGAAGTGCGAATATCTTATTTTACATTACTAATGTATCTATGTTTTTTGTTTTTATATGTACTAATGTAACTATGGTTTTCATGTGCATTTTTCTTGGATTTACATATATTTTATTAATGATTAAAGATAACTAATGAATGTGTGGTTTTGCTCTTTTTGTTGATTTTCTTTCTAATGTATGCTTACATGATGGTTTATGTTTCTTCACACTAAGGGATATATTTACTAAAGTGCAGGTTTATAGAAGTGCAGATGTAAGCAACTAATTACATTCTAGCCATCATTTTCTAGAAAGTGCTAGATATATGATAAGTAGAATCTGGTTAGTTGCTTTGGGCAACATCTCCACTTCTATAAACCTGCACTTTAGAAAATATACCCCTAAGATGCCTTAAAAACCAGGATTGCAAGTCAACATCATGCTTAACAGTTAGTTTGCATTAAAATTCTGATTGTTTAGAATTTCTTACTTTAAGCTTTTCTGTTGTAGATGTGACACCAAAACATATAGCGCAACCAGTAATAACCACAGAGTCCAATATTTCATTACATTGTGCATACTACACATGTAGGTTTAGTCTTGATGTTCTCTAATAGTGCAACAACAGTATAATCAGCTCCTTTGTTCCACTTTGTCTATTTCCATGTTTATGCTATCCAACTATTAGCTCCACCCTTTCCCATAATCTTATCCGCTTTCAGATCGCTAACTCAGGTCGGACCTGGGTTTTGAACTAGGGTCCAACCCAGGTCCGAGCAGCCTCAGACCCTTGCACATTGCAGTTTCAACCCAGGTTATTCCCGTGTTGGTGCCTTTCACATTGAACCCGAGTCACCCATGTTAAACACTGCGATGTGATTCAAAATTGAGTTTTCTTGCTCACATTGATGAGGTTTCAAAGGAAATAAAAGGAGGGGCTGGGGACTGCTCTGAGCAGACACATAAACAGCCAATCAGCACCTTTTTCCGAGACCCAGGTTGAATATCCTTGGTCAGAGGCTTTCACACTGCACAACGACCTGGGTCCGACCCGTGTTTAACCCTTCTTTTAACCCGGGTTGAAATGCCGGGTTGCTCGACCCAAGTTATTCACCTTGGCGCTTTCACACTGCACCTCAACGCGGGACGACCCAGCAACAACCCAGCAAAAACCCGACTTATGTTGGCGATGCAAAAGGGGTATAGGAGAACCTAGTGGAAGTTAGTCTATGGAGATGAGCTAGGTACTGCCTGAACTGCACTGATGTTGCTGGTTTTAGAGATTTTGGAGAATGGATAACAATTGTAAATTTCAACATAATTTTCCTGTACTTTGACCGAGTAACAAGAAACATATATATATTGGAATTTTTTAGTGTTGAAGCTCATACACAGGAGCTTTATACCCCTTTCAGATCTCCAATGCCAGATCCCACCCGGGAATTGGAAACGGGTCCTTCCCGGGTGGGATGTGGCATTGGAGACTCGCCTACCCCTTTCGCTAGCTGTCCGACCCAGCAGTATGCCGAGTCGGATGCCATAGCAGAGATGGGCGGAGCCATCAGCGGGGGTGGAGGTGGAGGCAGCGCTGGGAGATCAGTTCATCTCCACGCCGCCTCTCCCTATGTAGTAAACGGGTCCCAGGTCGCATCGACCCGGGAATACGTTTACGCAGCCACTGACCCAGTATTCAACCCTGGAATAACACTGCTCATAACCAGGGTGGAATTACTGGGTCAGGCAACCCGGGAATTCTGACTTTTCGGACTTGTCGCTTTCACACCGCACACTGATCCATGTCGACCCGGCAATATGCCAGGTCGATACTGGGTTATTTTTTGTGCGATATTAAAGGGGTATGTATGAATTATTTTTCTCCATTGTTCTATTTTTACCAGGTGAAAGGAATGATGGAAGCTCATGTAATAATTGATCTATGAAGAGATACTGTAGTAAGGTACATGTTGGAGCAGACACGGGAAACGAGAGCATGTTCTACTTTCTCCCGTCCTTATTCTGTCATCCAACGTTTCAAATCACCTCCGCACTCTGATCTCTCTATAGATATGAAAGGTCTCTGTGTGAGCATCAGTCTCTCCTCTCTATTAAAAATAGAATAATGAATGTCTGTGTGCTCTTAACCATACTGGAACTTACTGTAGGTCAATTAGTCACCCGATTCTAGAGAACAAAATGTATATGCTAGAATACTAGTCCATATAACAGCTCCAGTGCATAGCTGAATCCATTGTTCAATCAATGCATTATACATTTCTTTATTGAAGCAATTTTAACTTTTTTTTTTAAATGTTACCAAGAAATGCAGCTGTTTGATTGTCCACATAAAAATGTTTAGGTATTTGCAATTTCTAACTTTCAAATTAAATGATTACTTGTTTTTTTACCCTTTTGTTTACACTTTATAGGTGTAAAAATCACTTCTAAATATTTTTCCCCCTGCTAGATAATATACATGGGCTGGGTTGAGGAGCGGGAGCAAGACAATCTTCAAGACCATATGTACACACCAAAGTTTCTGGCGCTAAGAGGCTCATCACTTTATAAATTCAACTCACCACCAGTAAGTGCTGTGCAAATTGTACGTTTTTACAAACAAACATACGCACTTATAATAGTACCTAAATTCTCTTTTTATATCTAAGGTAACGACGTGGGACTGGATGCGAGCAGAGAAAAAATTTACTGTGTATGAAATAATGTGTAAAATTTTTAAGGTAAGGCGTACAGTATATCCTAAATTTTCTACCACACAAATCAATAACAGTAATCTGAATCTACAGCATGTTTTCAAACAGTGGGAGGAAACCAGCGCATCTGGAGGAATTCTTCACTAATTCAGGGAGAACATACAATAGATTAAAAGAAAGATTAATATATTTCAGTTCCAATTCTCCCTGTGGCTGAGTGTTGCCCCTGCATCCTTACTCTGCCCTAGGTCCAGATCTATGTGGCCTTATCACAAATTTGAGTTTTAACTCTAATATAGGGCCTAATTCAGACCTGATCACAGCAGCAAATTATTTCTCTAATGGGCAAAACCTTGGGCCTAATTCAGATCTGATCGAAGCAGCAAATTTGTTAGCCAATGGGCAAAACCATGTGCACTGCAGGGGGGCAGATTATTATAGAGGTTATTTTGTTTCCGTGCAGAATAAATACTGGCTGCTTATTTTTACACTACAATTTAGATTTCAGTTTTACACACCCCACCCAAATTTAACTCTCTCTGCACATGTTATATCTGCAACCCCCCTTCCTGCAGTGCACATGGGCCCTCATTCTGAGTTGATCGCTCGCTAGCTGCTTTTAGCAGCAGTGCAAACGCTAGGCCGCCGCCCTCTGGGAGTGTATCTTAGCTTAGCAGAAGTGCGAACGAAAGGTTAGCAGAACTGCTCGAAAAAATATTCATGCAGTTTCTGAGCAGCTCAAAACCTACTCCTACCTAGCGATCACTGCAGACAGTTTAGTTCCTGGTTTGACGTCACAAACACGCCCAGCGTTCGGCCAGCCACTCCCCCGTTTCCCCAGGCATGCCTGCGTTTTTACCTGACACGCCTGCATTTTTTAGCACACTCCCGGAAAACGGGCAGTTACCACCCAGAAACACCCACTTCCTGTCAATCACTCATCGATCAACAGAGCAACAGAAAAGCGTCGCTCAAACTTGTGTAAAACTGCATAGTTTTGTGTGAAAGTACTTCGCGCATGCGTACTGCAGTCCGTACGCATGCGCAGAAATGCCGCTTTTTCACCTAATCGCCACGCTGCGTCCGAAAGCAGCTACCAATCAACTCAGAATGAGGGCAATGGTTTTGACAATAAAAGCAAAATATTGCTGCTGCGATCAGGCCCATAGTGTCCACAATAGCTGATGATATGAGCAATACAAACTGTATAGACTGATAGACTAAATTTGGCTTGCTTCCTCTGAGATGCTTGTAAGAGTGGCTTTAATACTATATATATTTTATGAAAGTACAAAGTGCACACAGCAGTAACATCAATAAATTAACTGTAATTTAGCTGAATAGAATATATATGAAATATTTGCGAAATAGTAATAGAGAAAGCATTTCTGAAATAATTATTTGCAATTCTCGCAAATCATTCTTCATTATCTAAATATTCAAAACATTCTCAAGAGATGTGTCCTGTTATGGTTGTATTTTATTACTATAATGTACAGTACATATAGTGTATTACAAAGGAGGAAAATGTAAGAAATACTACTTGATGTATGTCAGGTTGTATAACTTCAGGTTTTCATCAGGACAGTGATCTTCTGGACCGGCGGAAACACTGCTTTGGTGTTCAATCGGAGTCTGGTGAGGACTTGTACTTTTCTGTGGAATTGGAGACTGAACTCATTCATTGGGAAAAGGCATTCCAGACTGCAACTTTCCTAGAAGTTGAAAGGATCCAGGCAAGAAACTTACATATTTTTTCCACTGTTACTGAGCAAATGCAGAGTATATACGTTTGTGGGCCAAAATCATGTTTGTATGCAATGTTCGATGTTCATGCAAGTGAGTGATTATTGGCAGACTGGGCACGTGTTAAGGTGCTTTTGCGATCCCACTCATACTAAGATTTTTATTGTAGAATGATTGACAGGAAGGGACCATTTTTGGGGTAGTAATGGGGAGAGGCAGCACAAATGCAAGCGCGTCATTGACGTATTTGGGGTGTGTATCTACGTCAGCTGTGATCATGTATATAGAGAAACATGGTGTCAGCGTAGCTACTGCCGAGGCCAGTCTGCATTAGCACAGGCAGTGCCAGATTAAGATCCACATAAGCCTGGAGCTGAAATTTACAAAGGGCCTAATTGTGCGCGGCAACAAGGGATATGGCTAGTGATATGAGGGGCATGGGGTGCAGTGATCGCGCTGAACGAAAAAAAGTTGTGGGTCCCAGGGACTCCTCACTTTAAGAAATTGGGGTCCTACTACACGGGTTCTGGGTCCCATCACAATTTATGCATTATAGGCAGTGCTGGGGGAAGGCAGCAGTTGGGGTAGAGCTAGGGGTTGAAGCAGGGAACACTTGGGGCAGGGAGAGGGTTAAGGGCAGGCAGTGCTGGGGGTAGTGAGGAGGTAAGAGCAGGCAACAGTTTGAGAAGTGCTGTGAGTGGGTAGCAGTTGGGGTAGAGGGAGATAAGGGCATGCAGGAGAGGGTAAGGAAAGACAGCAGCTGGGGCAGTACTGGGGATACAAAGGGTGTAAGTGTAGGTAGGTACTGGAGGCAGTACTGGGGATAGTGGTAGGTTGCAGCTGGGGCAGTATTGGGGGCAAGGAGTGGGTTAAGGGCAGACAGTACAGAGGTAATGCTGGAGGTAGCGAGGGGGTAAATGTGGGGGTTAAAAGTACACTGCTTTGTAATTATACCAGTAAATCACGGTGAAAGGTAGTTTTCTATTGCCGTAGTAACTGGCAATAGAAAACCAGAGGTAGAGGGTGATGCCTTGTGGAGACAGAGAGTGCCAGGAGAGTGGGTGATGGGGAGATTGTGATGCAGGGGAGAAGCAGAGGGTGACAGGAGATTGTGATAGTGAGAGGCATTGGGTGACGCCAGGGTGTGGGTGACATAGAGGATAACGGGGAGAGGCCGTCGGTGACAGTGGAGTGAGGTGACAAGTAGATATAGGAGGAGACGGAGAGGCAGGAGGTGACAGGAAAGGGTGATGGGGATAGAGAGGGTGATAGAGAGAGATAGTGGGAGACAGAGAGGCAGTGGGTGACAGTGTCACGTCTCCTCTATGCGTGCACAGATGAAGCTTGGGCGTACGCTCCAGCTGCTCCAATTGCGATGGATATGGGACAGACCTAAAAGGGGAGGGCCAGCTGTTGAGAATGGGGTAAGGGACCCGAGGTAGGGGTACCAGACAGAGCGGTGGGGATGGAGCCATGACAGAGCAGGGATAGGGGGGAAGGCGGGACAGAGCGAGTTGGGGCAGACGCTGGGTGATGGGCCAAATATGCTTGTGAGGATATTGGGTTCAAAATCACTCAGTCACGGTGGTACATGAAAAACCAACAGTGGTTTATTGAACAGAATGGGTTATAAACAGCTCAGCACACTTCTGTGATCCAATTCTACACGACAATCCCTCCTGGAACTCCTGACAGAACATTACTTCTTAGTCAGTCTTCTGCTACTCTCCCAACTTCTCTCTCACGTCCCCTCTTTGCTATTATCAAACCTTTGTCTTTCCTACAATAAGGCGACACCCCCAGACAGTTTCAGAGCAAACCTATTTTCACATGTCCAGGCATGTCCCCTAGGCCACAATAGATGTTAACTAAAGTAACCTTACTTAATCTGATTGTGTGGCCTGGAATCCATTGTGTGGGGAAGAATGAGGGGGTGTATGGCCTGACATCTGAGACTGGCTGTATCTACACAACAGCAAACACACAGGTTATCTGCGTAGTCATATGGGGGGAACATTATTTGACAAACTATAACCCAATAACCAATACATTCATATATATACATCGAAAACATAACTGTACCCTTGTAACAATAACATCATACAATATAATACAATATTGCCTACTACATAGCCAAATACAGATCAACAATTAGTGTAGTCCATGGGTCAGACCAGGGCTAGGGAAGTAGCTGCGTGTCTTTTACCACTGTGTGACACAACGCGCCGGCTGTGTTGTCACATTTCCTCCCTCTACTTCCAAGCCCGGTGTCCTGGGTGGCTTAAGCTTGCTGAGAGTAATGGTATTCTCCTGTACCCTGGGTATTTGTAGCGAGGGATTTCCTGGGCTTGCTCGGCGCTTGGTCTGGTTCCTGCTGACGGGACAGGCCATCTGCGTTCCCGTGATCTCTGCCCTTTTTGTGAGAGATAGAGAAATTGTATAGTTGTAGGGCTAAGCTCCATCTCAGCAGTCGTCCATTGTCTCCGGCAGTGCGCTGTAACCAACTAAGGGGACTGTGGTCTGTTACCACTGAGAACTCGCGCCCGTACACATATGCCTGCATTTTCTTGAGTGCCCAGACTATGGCCAGGCACTCCTTTTCAATAGTGGCATAGGCTATCTCACGGTCCAGAAGTTTTCGGGAGAGAAAGGCAACTGGGTGTTCACAACCATCCTCCCCTACTTGGCTCAACACAGCTCCTATTCCACAACCTGAGGCATCTGTTTGCACAATGAACCGCCGGTGGAAGTCGGGGGCTGCTAACACTGGGGATTGGGCCAAAATGTCCTTCAGCTGGGAAAAAGCCTGCTCACACTCTGGGCTCCAGTCAATTT